>NC_137775.1:120392446-121592446 GCF_963455305.1 Plecotus auritus
TGGGACTTACTTTGGGAAAATTAGGTTTTAAAACAGTTATATAGGGAATGAATTAGATGATCAAAATTTTTAAATTATGAGCACAGAGAAGAATTGGGTTAATTTAACATTAATTTTTAAGAGATGCAATATTTTCATCCTGCTTTTTAAAGAGGCTTTTGTGACTTTAATTAATGAGTTATTCATTCAGAATAAGAGGCTTTTGTGATTTTAGTTAATGAGTTAATGATTCAGTATACAAAGCCTCACACAAAATTCAGCCATTATGGTTGTGGTCCTTTGGAGGTAATATTAATCATAGAGTTATGTGTAGCCTATGTTTTCAGAAAAGCTTGTTATGACTTCAGAAATTTTTGATAATAAATTATCTCTTTTGCAAAAGCAGAAGGGACAATGTAATATTGGGAAATGTGGGTAAGAGTTCTGTGTGTGACTTCAGAAGGACTTCCGCCCACCCTGAAGCAGGAGGCTCTGTGTGAATGCTTATAGCTAAAGGTGACGTCTTTAACAGCAGAATTTTAGTTTTTGCATTATATCTATTCATAACTAAAGCGATGCTTTCTTTCCAGTTATTAGTTTAACATACGATAATACAAATTAATCAGCAAATGTTAATTTAATGAGTGTTTCTTATTAAATGTTAAAATAATGAGTGTTTCTTATCATGCTGTTAGTTCTACCACGAAAAAGAAATCCTCTTGCCTTCTGCCCCATTTCTCTCTTTCCCTTTTCAGCTAAACCTTTGGGAAGTGTTTTCTATATTCTTCATCTCCCTGTGCTCTCCTCCTGTTTGCTTCTGAACTCACTCTAAACAGGGTTCTGTTTCCACCACTCCAAAAAATTGCCCTCATCAATCTCACCAGTGTCCTCAAGATTGCTACAACCAACAGGCAACATTCTTGGTCCTCATTTTATTGACCTACCAGCAGCTTTTGAAAATTATCACTTTGTCTTTTTGGCAAGGCCTTGTTCATGTGACTTTCAGAACGCCACGCTTGGCCTGGTTCTCCCGGCTGTCTCACTGGCCACCTACTTCGCTGGCTCCCTCAAGCACTTTCGCTGGTTCCTTCTCATCTCCCAACTTCTAAACATTGGCCTCCCCATAACTCAGTCCTCAGGCCACTTCTCTTTTCTATCTACACTACTTGCATGGTTCTGTCATCCCTATATTCTCTACATAGTTAACTCCCAAATTTATATCTCTAGGCTAGACTCTTATATGAACTCCAGAGCAATATATGCAACTACCTACTTAGATATTTAATATACCTTTCAAACTTGATGGGTCCAAAATTGGTCTTCTCTTCCTCCAACTCCATTCCTAACTTCCAGTGTCTCTCTCTTTTTTAATAATCCTTTATTGAAAGTATCACATATGTCCCCTTTTTCCCCCACCTGGACACCTTATGAAATTGTGACCATTTCTCTCCCCCAAATGCCTTCTATCCCCCTCTTATTTATCTTCTCCAAACCCCCCCACCCCCCTCCACCTTGCCCCAGGCCCTCACCACCTCATTATCTGTGTCCATGGGCCATGCATATATGCATACAAGGTCCTTGGTTAATTACCTCCTACCCACCTACGCTTCCCTGCCTTCCCTCCTAGATTCCAAACTCTGTGTCTTCTTTATTTAAGTAAATAACTTCACTCTTTATGTTGCTCAGGTCAGAATTCTTGAAGTTATCTTTGATTCTTCTTTCTCTCTCACAACCCACATTTGCTCTATCAGCAAACATCTCCTAGATTGCATTTTCTTATGTTCTGCAACCACTGCTACCATCTATTGGAGATTCCATCATCTCTTACTTGGCTTATTGCTCCAGTTTCCCTTGAGTGTCCCTGCTTTGCCTCACAAATCAGCTGGGTGATCTTGTTCAAATATAAGTTAAATCATGCGTTTTCTCAATTTCCTGTCCCATTCACAATAAAAGGCAAAAGCTCTACATTCTTCATCAAGCCCTGACTGGTCTGGCTTTCTATGAGTAGTTTAGCTTGAAGGAGTCAAAATGTATATGCAAAGTTTCGATTGTGTGGCTATTGGTGCCCCTAACCACCCACATTGTATAAGGGTCAAATGTACTTCTCTAATTGCCTCCCCTACCCTCACTCCTCCTGTTCAAGCCTCACTGGCCTCCTTGCTAATTCTGAGTCATCCAGACCCATTCTCCTCCAGGCTGTGTTTTTGCTGCTCCCTCCATTTAAAATATCCTTCTTCTATAACTCTTTATAATCCACCCATCATCCCCTTAGATTTTTGTTCAATATACATTTTTATTGTGGCCTTTTCTGGACACCTTATTGAAATTGTGACCATTTCTCTCCCCCAAATGCCTTCTATCCCCCTCTTATTTATCTTCTTCTTTAGTACTTACCACTTATATGCATTTTTAAATTATGTTATTCTCTACTAGTGGCCTGGTGCATGAAATTTGTGCACGGGGGTGTCCCTCAGCCCGGCCTGCACCCTCTCCAATCTGGGACCCCTCAGGGGATGTCCAACTACCTCACAGGGATCGGGCCTAAACCGGCAGTCGGACATCCCTCTTGCTATCTGGGACCACCGCTGGCTCCTAACCTCTCACCTGCCTGCCTGCTTGATCGCCCCTAACCACTCTGCCTGCCAGCCTGCTCACCCCCAACTACCCCCCACCCCGCTGGTCTAATTGCCTCCAATTGCCTCCCCGTATGCATGTATTTCGTGCAATGTCTTTTTTAAAAATCTTCACTGGAGTATATGTTCATTTATTTGAGAGAGAGAGAATATCTGTGTGAAAGAGAAACATTAATCAGTTGCCTCCCATACATACCTGGACCAGAGATTGAACCCGCAACCTAAGTATGTGCCCTGACTGGGCCTTGAACCCGCAACCTTTTGATGTATGGGACGACACTCCAACCGAGCCACCCAGCCAGGGCACATGCAGTGACTCAAAAGAAAGCAATCTAATATTTCTGATAAAACATTAGGAATTTTCCAAATAAAGATAATAATAATTTAATACTTAAAATGTGCATATATAGCATTTCCTGCATGATAGTAGCTCTCCTTGTTTTTTTGAAAAATCTTTTTCACGTTTATAAGATTGTCATTGCAGATATTCAGAAATTCAACCCCAAATTCCATCAGAGTTAAATATTTTTAACATTTTAGTTTATCTCTCCCCTGAAATTTTTCTAAGTATGTATACACACACACACACACACACACAGGGAGGGAGGAAGAAAAAAATATTTTTAACAAAAATTGCCCTGTACAAATGGCTTGGTGATCTGACTTTTGAATTTAAAATGTAGTGAATAATTTGCTATGTCATGAAACATTGTTTCATTAAAGTTACATTGCTGAAGTTGTACTTAGCAGTTTGCCAGAACTTATCCACGTGTCCACAAGGAAAACTAGAAAATTTTGAGGATACTCTGGATAGCCAGGTGTCCAGCGAAATATTTGTTACTGTAGAAGAAGGGGGAGATTGGAGCAATTAACAATCACTGTCAAGAAGGAAGGCCAAGAGACACATGAAAACATGCTCAAAGTCACTAATTATCTGAGAGATGCAAATCAAAACGACAATGTGGTACCATCTCACACCTGTCAGAATGGTTATCATCAACAAATCAACAAAGGACAAGTGTTGGCAAGGATGTGGAGAAAAAGGAACCCTCGTGCACTGCTGGTGGGAATGCAGACTGGTGCAGCCACTGTGGAGAACAGTATGGAATTTCCTCAAAAAACTGAAAATGGAACTCCCATTTGACCCAGTAATCCCACTCCTAGGAATATATCCTAAGAAACTAGAAACACCTATCAGAAAGGATATATGCACCCCTATGTTCATAGCAGCACAATTTACAATAGCTAAGATTTGGAAACAGCCTAGGTACCCGTCAGCAGATGACTGGATCAGAAAACTATGGTACATCTACACAATGGAATACTATGCTGCCATAAAAAAGAAGGAATTCTTACCATTTGTAGCAACCTGGATGGAATTGGAGAACATTATGCTAAGTGAAATAAGCCAGTCAATGAAAGAAAAATACCACATGATCTCACTCATTTGGGGATAATAAAAAACATTATAAACTGATGAACAAAAAGATAGATACAGAGGCAGTAAAGCATCAAACAGACTGTCAAATTACAGCGGGAAGGTTAGGGAGAGGTGGGGGAAATAAGAGATCAACTGAAGGACTTACATGCACGCATATAAGAGTAACCAACAGATGCAAAACATTGGGGGGTGAGGGCATGTATGGGAGTGGGGTGGGGGGAGGCAATGGTAAGATATGTACACATATAATACCTTAATAAAAAAAATTAAAAACAAAACAAAAAAAACAACAAAAAAACAATCACTGTCAAATAGTATTCCATTAAACAATGTGCTGACCTGTTTATTGCTGTTAGTTACAATGTATTAATGAACATCCTCATACTTCTATATCTGTTCCCTTATCAAATTGGCTGTTTAAGGATAGCTAAGATTTTCTGAATATTTTTCAGGTTCCAGATAGTATGCTAATATTTTACATATGGTTTTTTTCCCCACTAAATATAATATTCTTTTAAAAAAATATGTTATTGATTTCAGAGAGGAAGGGAGAGGGAGAAAGAGATAGAAACATCAATGATGAGAGAAAATCATTGATTGGCTGCCTCCTGCATGCCCCCTACTGAGGATTGAGCCGACAACCCTGACTGTGCCCTTGACCAGAATTGAACCTGGGACCCTTCAGTCCACAGGCCAATGCTCTATCCACTGATCCAAACCGGCTAGGGCTATAAAAATCTTAATAGGTAAGTATTCTTCTCAATCCTCATTTAGGAATTGACTGAGGACATCAAGACTTATAAGTCTTCTTTAGAAGGCTTAGAAGATTAAATAAGAAAGTGTTAAGTAGCTTTGTCACATACACAGGCCTAATAAATGGTTGGTTAACATGAGATTCAGATCCAGGACTATCTGACTTCCGAGTCCTACTTCCTACTGTCTAATTATTTTAGGGTAAATTATAGGAAGAAAATGTTCTGCCACAAAGGTATGCGTATGTCTAAGGCTGTTGATTCCTTTTGTCAAACTACCCTCTGGAAAGCAGATCCCAGTGGGAGCTCCCGCAAATGGTGCCATTAGATATGTAATTAGATATCTTTGCCATTAGATATGTCAGAGGCAAAAAAAAAAAGTAAAATAATGAAAACCCACTCTTAGTTTGCATTTAGTTGACATTTATTAATACATAACGGGGTTTAACATTTACAGCTCTATTTATTATTATTTATATATTTTTGTTATGAATAGTCTTTTGTACAAATCACTTGCATTAAGATATTTGTCTTTGCCCTAGCCGGTTTGGCTCTGTGGACAGAGCGTCAGCCTGCGGACTGAAGGGTCCTAGGTTCGATTCCAGTTAAGGGCACATGCCTGCGTTTCGGGCTCGATCCCCAATGGAGGGCGTGCAGGAGGCAGCCGATCAATGATTCTCATCATTGATGTTTCTATCTCTCTCTCCCTCTTCCTTCCTCTCTGAAATCAATAAAAATATATTTTAAAAAAGATATTTGTCTTTTATTTAGAGATTATTAGAACTCTTTTCTTAAGCATATACATGTTTCAGATTTCCTCCCATCTCCTTGATTTTGATGTACTCTATTGGATTTGGGGGAGAATATATTGTTTATGCTCTTGATTTTTTAATATGTAGCTTTTTGGGATTTATCTCTCTGAAAGTCAATCTATTTTAAAAGTGAAAGATAGCCTAACTATCATGTTATTGACTCTTGCATGAAAAGATCACCCTTATTTAAAAAAAATAATAATAATCCCTTTCCTAGGGTATGGAGGACTGGAGTGAAATATGTTCTCTGATGGCTTTTATTTTCATAAACTGATTATCTCTTATTTAAGTATCTTTAGCTATTTTAAGATTCGAATGCTTAGAGAAAAGATGTTGTTTCTCTTCTGAAACGGAGGATGAAGCCATGGTTTAAGGTGCATAAAAATAGGCATTGGCATAAAACAAGTTGGGCTGTGACCCTAATGAGAAAAGTAAATAAGACCTGTCTCTCTTCTGTTCTCTTCTCGTCAGGTGTAGCCCGTCAGGTCCTGCAGGTGTGGGATAAGCATAGTTATACATTTTTTTTTGGAGACAGATATTGGATTTTAGTCATTTAAGAAAATGGGACAGCCCAGCCAGTGTGGTTCAGTGGTTGAGCATTGATCCAGGAACCAAGAGGTCATGGTTCGATTCTTCGTCAGGGCACATGCCTGAGTTTCGGGCTCATCCCATTAGGAGGCGTGCAGGAGGCAGCCAGTTGGTGATGTTTCTCTCTTATTATATTGATGCTTCTATCTCTCTGTCCCTCTCCCTTCTTTTTTCTCTAAAAATCAATAAAAACATATTTGAACCAAAAAATGAAAATGGGACATCTTGGAGCTGGAGTGTTGGATGGGATTGATCCCATAGCTCCTTAGAATTCTTGCAGACCACTTGCACCAAAAATAGCAATGCTCCTTTTTTATAAAAACACTAGAGGCCTGGTGCATGATATTTATGCACTGGGGTGGCAGTTCCCTCAGCCCGGATTGCAAGAGGGCACAGGCCAGGCCAAGGGATCCCACCGATGCACGATCAGGACCAGGAAGGGATGTGGGAGGTTGGCCAGCCGGGGAGGGACCGTGAGAGGGCTTCAGGCATGTCCAGCCTGTCTCGCTCAGTCCCAATAGGCCGGACCCCAGCAACAAGCTAACCTACAAGTCAGAGCATCTGCCCCCTGATGGACAGTGCATGTCATAAAGACTGGTTGACTGGTCAACTATCTTCCCCCTGGTGATGAGTGTAGGTCATAGCAAGCTGTTGAACGGCCTTAGCATATCATTAGCATATTACAGTTTGATTGGTTGAATGGCCAACTGAATGACTAGACACTTAGCATATTAGGCTTTTATTATATAGGATACTTATTGAGGGAGATTTAAAATGATGGTATTTTAAAGGAAATGTGAACAGAGGACAGAGTAGAGATTTTTATACATGCCATGTTGTGGTGAAGGCTCACTGTAGAAAGTTGTTTTATTATAACCATTGCTACACTTTGATGAATCTTCTGGTATTATACACTATTGAGCTCAGAAATAAAGATATCTTTGTCTTGAAGGGTTATTTGAGAAAATTGTGATGACTCAGATGGGCCTTATGAAGAAAGGATATAAAAGGAATTGGCAACCCACAGTTTGTACCCCAAACAGTTTAAGAAAATAATTTTCAATGAAATACAAAAAAAAAAAAAAAAAACAAAAAAAAACCCAAAAAACAACAACGAAATTTCAGACATGCAGGAAGATCTCAAAGAAAAAAAAAGTTTAGCTTAGCATCTTTTCCTCTTCTTTTACTTATTTATTTTATTTATTTAGTTAGTTAGATTTTCAGTTACAGTTTACTTTCAATATTATTTTGTATTGGTTTCAGGCATAGAGCATAATGGTTAGGAAATTATTTACTTTACAAATATTTTCCCTCGATATTTCCAGTACTGAACTGGCACCATAGATAGTTATTGCAATATTATTGACTATAATCCCTATGTTGTACTTTATATCCTCATGACTATTTTTTAATTGCAAATTTGTATCTTTAATTCCTTTACCTCTTTCACCCAAGTCCCTCAACCCACCCCCTCATACTACTCAACACAACACAACACAACACAAAACAAAACAAAAACACCCCAAACAATTCAATTTTAAAATGGGCAGATACTTCTCCAAAGAGGACATACAGATGGCCGATAAACATATGAAAAGATGCTCAACATCACTAATTGTCAGAGAGATGCAAATGAAAACCACAATGAGATATTACCTCATACCTGTCAGAATGACTATCACCAATAAATCCACAAATGGCAAGTGTTGGTGAGGCAATGGAGGAAAGGGAACTCTAATGTACTGTTGGTGGGACTGCAGATTGGTGCAGCCCCTATGGACGTTCCTCAAAAAATTAAAAATGGAACTGCCTTATGACCCAGAAATTCCACTTCTGGGCTTTTATCCAAAGAAACCCAAAACACTAATTCCAAAGAATGTAGGCTCCCCTATGTTCATTGCAGCATTATTTACAATTAGAGGCCTGGTGCACAAAATTTGTGCATGGGTAGGGTCCCTAAGCCTGGCCTGTGATCAGGGCCAATCTTTTCCAGCTGCCATCAGCCGGCCCCATTAACATGCCACTTTCTGTTGCCCTCTGTGTGTGGGGGGACTGGCGGGGAGATTGGGGCCCTGGCGCTGTTCGCATCTGCTGCTACTCACCCCCAATTCCTGGTTCCCCATCTGGTGATCGGGGCCTGTGTTGAGCATCTGTCCCCTGGTGGTCAGTGTGTGTCATAGCTCGCTGGTCCTTCCGCCGTCTGGTCGATTTGCATATTACGCTTTTATATATAGACAGCCAGGATATGAAAGTAACCCGTGTCCATCAATGATGAGTAGATAAAAAAGCTGTGGTACCTATATGCAATGGAATGTTACCCAGCACCCTTCTTGATTTATTCTTCTCCCATCCTCCTGAGACACAATACTTCAGGCTGCATTTGGAAGTCCTGCATCCACTGTTTCTGCACCTCTTCTGAGTTCTCCTTTTTGCCAAGTGTTCCAGGCCCCTCTAATTAGTCAGCTGTTCTGCCTCTTTTTCCAATCAAATCTCCATTTCTTTATCTTGACTACTCAGTTGCATACTTCTTTACTGGTTGTCTGATCCATGTAATTCATGCTGATCTGTAAATGATCAAAATTAATAAGGACACAGGTAGATTTGAAAAGGCAAGCACATTAACACCAATGATTCTGTAACTGGTATAAGTACAGAGTAGATATTTTTGAGGGATTGGGACAGCAGGCTCTCTTGGCTAGGATGTTTTCCACAGCTTCGTACATATGACTTCATATTATTTTTTCCTCCATTGACATTTTGCCTTAATCTCTAGATTATTAGCAGTGGATTTTTCTAATAATCATTGCTTATGTGAAGCTTTGTGAATTCCTTCATCTATACTAATAATAGAGGGATATGCAAGTTGCCTGGGATGCCGTCACAGTAACAGTAAGAGTAACAACCAAACAGCAGGCTGCATGGGGCAACAAGGCCAGCAGGGCGGTTAGTGAGGGATGACCAAATGACTGAACAGCAGGCTGCATGGGGCGACTAGGCCAGCAGGGGGGCAGTTGGGGGCGACCAGGCTGGCAGGGGGGGGCTGTTGGGGCAACCAGGCTGGTGGGGGGTGGCAGTTGGGGGCAACCAGGACAGCAAGGGGTGTAGTAAGGGATGACCAGGCTGGCAGGGGGGATAGTTAGGGGCAACCAGGCTGGTGGGGGTGGGGCAGTTAGGGGCAATCAGGCTGGCAGGCAGAGGTGGTTAGGGGTGATCAGGCTGGCAGGGGGGGCAGTTAGGAGCCAGCAGTCCCGGATTGTGAGAGGGATGTCTGACTGCTGGTTTAGGCCAGGGATTGGGTCTAAACTGGCAGTTGAACATCCCCCAAGGGGTCCCAGATTGGAGAGGGTGCAGGCTGGGCGGAGGGGACCCCCCATGCATGAATTTCGTGCACCTGGCCTCTAGTTATTAATAATAACCATTTGTTGAGGCATTCATGCTACCAAACACTTTATTTCTATGTTCTCCTATCACCTTTATAATGCTTTGACAGACATTATTGTTCTCATCCATCTTTTAGCTTCCTTAAAGTCCCAACTAGAAGGAAGAACTAAGATTCAAACCCAAGTCTGCTAATTTCAAAGCCTCTGCTTTTAACCCCTGTACTGTTCTATAAAAATGGCTTTTTATATCTTATATATTTTTTATTTATTAAATGTGTACACATATATCTTAGTGTACACATTTCAAATCACTAATCTCCAAGGTGGGGAGGGGGGGAAGCAACATGATTTAAAAAAAAAACAACAACAGAGTTTTGAGGGTTTTTTACATTGTTACTTTTGGTTTCAGGCTTCCTGCTGCCGTGATGATTTCAGAAATATGGACATTTGTCACTCATTCTTCTACCCTCCTTTGTACATGTCTCGGTTTCCAGAGCCGTCTGGTTGGTTAGCCTGACCACTCTGTCACTACCCGTCATATTTCACCAAGCTTCCTCCCTTTAAGTATCTAGAAGGCTTTGTTCACTTCCCACTGAGATGGAAGCCTGAGCCATGGTATCCAGCCTCAGCATTTTTCCACCTCGAGTTGTGCACATCAGCTTTCTCTGCCTTCTCCCCAGGCACGTGCAGTGAACACTTTTACTCAAGAAATACTAAGTGATTGTAGTGGCAAGAAATTCAAAGCAGTATGATGGCATATAAGGCAAAGTTATCGACTTCATGCATCCATTCCTCATTTAATCATTCAGCTAGAGTTTTTGAGAACTTGTTATTTTCCGTAAAACGTCATGGGCCCATTGATTGCCCCAGCTTGAGTGGAAAAAACAATTTTTCCCAATAAAGGTAAAAAGTAACATCCACTGGGGGGATATTTAAATGCTACAGCAGCAGAAAGTGATGTCTGAAAATGTATAGCAAGAGGTATGATATGCCCCTTCTGGTGCTGAAACAATAAAACATATAAGCATTTAGAAGCATCCAAGAGTATGTGCAGCTCTCATAGATTTCACCCTAGTCAGTGAATTCCCTTCAGAGAAGATCTCTTTTAACCATGGAAGTATTTGATGGGTTTTCTCATGTTCTATGCATTGTATTAGTATGAAAAGAATTTGAAAGAAATAGGACATAGGCCCTACCTGGTTTGGCTCAGTGGATAGAGCATCGGCCTGCGGACTGAAGGGTCCCAGGTTCGATTCCAGTCAAGGGCACATGCCTGGGTTGCGGGCTCGATCCCTAGTAGGGAGCATGCAGGAGGCAGCCAATCAATGATTCTCACTCATCATTGATGTTTCAATCTCTCTCTCCCTCTCCCTTCCTCTCTGAAATCAATAAAAATATTTTTTTTAAAAAAAGAAAGAAATAAGACATAGATCTTTCCCAATCCAAACAATGGTATTGTTGTGGACAGTTCAGAGGTGTCTCTGCCATTAAAGGAATATCTTTAAAGTCTTTTCAGCTGCTGTTTTGAGTAACCATAATATAAGTATACTAGGTATCACCTCTGTTAAATTCAAATACTATTTTCTGGAGCATGAGAAGCTGAAGTTTACTGGCAATCTTTACTGTTATTTTGTTTTTTGTTGTTTTAAGGATAGTTTATTAATTTTTAGAGAGAGAGGAAGGGAAAGAGAGAGAGAGAAAGAAAACATTGATGCGAGAGCAAAGCATTGATTGGCTGCCCCCTGCACGCGCCCTACCTGGGATCCAGCCTGCAAACCCAGGCATGTGTCCTTGACATGACAACAAACTGGCAACTTCCTAGTGCTTGGGATGATGCCCAACCAACTGATCCACACCAGCAGGGCAACCCTTACTGTTTTTTAAAAAAATAGTGGTTTTCTTCGCTGCAAAGAATAGTGGCAAATTAATTGATGTTGCTCCTTCTTTTGGGTACATGATGGAGAATCTTAGATGTGTTTCCTTTGAGTAAACTGACAAGGCTGTCCAAGAAGTGCTGCTGGGTGCTTTCTTTATTGCTTTACACATCAGAACGAGGGGGATGCTATTCTAAACATAAGAACATTTTGCTATAAAGAGAAGTGTTTCATATACTTGTAATCTACCAAAGAGTGCAAGGAAGCTCTTAATAAGTAGTTCAGGTTGACTAGCCTCCAGGGAAAAGCTGATGCAGAGTGTATCCTTGGGAAGTAAAAGAAGACATGGAACAGAATAGTCAATGATGGAAGTGTACAAGGAGTTGCTATGAAGTGATATCACAGGAGAGCAAATCCAGTCTAATGCTTGTGTTTATTCATGATCACACAGCTTTGGATTATTACTGTGTTTTAAAAACTTGCCATTGCTGTTTGCTTCTCTTTTTCTTAGCTTGTCTTCCATTCAAGTCCTAGATGTTTTTTAAAAATAGCTTCAAAGCGAATGTTTTCCATTAGACTAAAACAACAGTGATGAGAACATATCTCTATTCCTCCTCTTTGCAAATCCTGTTAGGTATTGCCGTTCCCATCCCAATTCAAATCGATTCCATTTCCTTTCAGTCGTGCCTCAAAATGCCTCTTAACTTCTAATGCTTGGAGGTATTTCTATATGATTTCCAGATCTCTCAAATACATTTCTTGCAATTTTTTTTGCTTCATTATGTTCTTAATACTTTATGTGTAACATTCTGAATATATGAATGATAAACTCTGCTCTTTGTACAAGTTCCTATCTTGTTGCTTACATTATCAGAAGTTTTATTTTTGAAGTTTCAGAAAGCTCAGATTTCATTTGAACAGAATGATCACTTAGGAACCGTATCTGGTTTCCTTCAGACTGTTTCTCTCTCCTCAGGAAGCTCAGATCCCGGAGCTCCTGGGAGTTGGAGCCGAGGCCAGGAGCAGTGGGTGGCTGTAAACTCAGGGAAAAGGGAGACCTGTGTTTCAGGCTCAGGCAAAGGTCAGATCTGATTGGAAGGCTCTACAGCTCGGTGCAGGCCGGGCTGGGCCGGAGCAGCTCTCCATGGGAGCTTGACACATCTCCTGAGGCGAGGCAGTGTGATGTAGTGTGTGTGGATGGAGGTGCCTCCGATGGATTATTGGAGACCAAGCATGGGTTTGGGGACAAGAGAGAGTGCTTGTAGTACAGGCAACTTCTGGAACTGTCACTTATGACTCAAGCGACCTAGTTGTGTAATAGTAGTGACCACTGTGCTCTTTGTGGCTAAACTTGGGGCCTGCATCGCTTTTGGAACAGACTCACATCCATTTTTCTGAAGAAAATTCTGGCCTTGTCAATAGATACTCTTATGGCCAAAGTCTGAGCAGAGATGAGACAACCATTCACTGAGGGACAACAGGACACCAGAACGGTCGTTGAAACCTGAGATACAGGTGTCAAGAATTCATATTTGGTTTTCAGAGTGAAGAGGTCAAGTTTGGGAGCTGGAAGGAAGGAACATGACCCCGGGAGAGGGTAGATAGAAAGGGTGACCTGAAACTAGGTGCTAAGGACACGGTCATAAATGTGAACCAGGGTCAAAGCCCTGGCAACTCAGGAAACCACAAGAGGCCTCTCAGCCTGCAGAATAGAATACAAGCATCACCTTATCTCTGATGCTTTCCTCACTGTCCTGAGAGGGTCACTCGCTCTTCTGTGAAATCATATTGTTCAAGCATACCTCTCATTGCCAAGATCCTGTGGTATGGCAATTGTTTATACATTCCTCTTCCAGTTCTAGTGTGTGAACTTGGTGCCAGAAACTAGCTCACCACCTGGCACATGCATGCTGTTGAATTGGCAAAGAGACCTTGAGAATCTCTTTATCTGTCTAGAGAGAGAGCCAACAGATAGTCTTGATATATTGGCTCATTCTGGGACATAGATAAGGATAAGTCATATTGCCCCAGTCAAATCCGTGGCTCTCCCTGCGTGCTCTAAATCTTCTCATTGGTCAAGGGGCATAGGGATGTGTGGAGATACATAAATGGAGCCAGAAGTGGCAGGTCTGTACTTTGAGATAAGCATTCTGATCAGTGTTTGGGATAAAAAATGAAGATGATGAAATCCCTACCTGCAAAGCCTAAGGCTAAGCATAATAACCACTGTTTCTTACACATGACCTGCGTGCTCATCATTGCTAAGTATTGTCCGTTTTTATGTGATATAACTCTTCACAACAACCCCATAGGATTTGTTTTATCCATTTTACAAATATGAAGTGTAGAAAAGTCAAGTAACTCTCCCCAGCATCATGCAGCTGGTAAGTAGGAGAGCTTGGAATCAAGTGTCTAAGCCCAAAGGAAAGGGCTCAGTGGTATGTGTCCCTATAAATGTACTCCATTCTGTGTGTCTGACACTTCCCACCATGGCTCTGAGTGATAGTGTCTTTTTCTTGAGAACGGAAGCAGTAAAGAGAGCACTATTTAAGACATCCCTTCTACAGTTCAGGCAAAGACATTATGCTTGCCAGAAATCTCATTTTCACATTCACTATTTACTCAAAGTGAGAAAGCAAAACTAAAATAGGATGAGGCCATGTAATGTAAAGTTCCTGAGCAGTGTAATGAAAGCTAATTTTAAGTAAATAGTACTGAAAAAAAGATGTATTTTGTTAAAATGGTTGCCGGGGTTCTTTTTCCCAGCCTTACAAAGCGTTCAGCATTCTGGAGAAAGGGCTGCGCGTAGATGATTAAGAGTGGACGAAAGATATTTTTGAAAGGCATTGGGTGTCAGAGGAGCTTCCAGCTGAAGGAGCTAGAAGGCTCTCACCTTGACCAAAAAACCTGCTTTTATTAGTACAATTTGTCCCAAGGCAAGGTGGAAATATACACTTTAAAGGGTACGGTATCAAAGGGTATACAGAAGCATGGTCAGTTTGGGGAATAGCCTACAGCTGTTCAGGTTTTGGCCAACAGGAGGCAATAAAATTCCCTGAGCTGTCTGGCAGTTAACCATCCCATTCAGGTTTGGGGGAAGTGCCCTTTAGCCGTTTCCAACAGGTAAATTACATATGTGGCTCACCCTTGTTGAGCCTCCCAAGCTTCACCAACCTTTTGGTAAAACTCTTGTAATTATTACATGCTGGAATTGGTTCTCGACAAATGGTGAGTAGTTGGGGAAAAGAACAATAAGATCTTAAAATCTTTTCTATTATGTTTGTGTTCAACGGCCTGTCTGTCTAGTCAGCCGTGGGCAAACTACGGCCCGCGGGCCGTATCCGGCCCGTTCAGCTGTTCTATCGGGCCCACGGAGCCGAAAGAGCGGAGGGTTCTCTTGCTCTCCCCTCCGCTCCTTCACCAGCAGCAGTGTTAACATGGCAACATCGGGAAACATTTATATCCGCCCATTCAGTAGAAGGAACAACCTCTCAATCTTCCAGAGGCTCCTTGTAATGCCCGAGGACGCGTACCCCGCCATCACCCTGGGAATGCGTAGACACGTTATTGTGGTGATGTAGGGAGACATGCCCCTGGAGAGCACAGTATCAGAGCATTAGCTAAAAAGGAGACCAACAACACTGTTCCCACTGAAGTTGATGTTTTAAAGACCAAAAACCTTTCAACCCAGTCTACATTGCCATCTACATCTACGTCCCGGGCATAATTTGGAAGTTGCACTAAAGAAAATGTTTAATTTACTGTTTACACATTTTGTTCTTTTCTATTTGTTTTAGTTTTAAATTATTTTATTATATTTAAGTTTAATTTGAAAGGCTTTTGTACCTTTCCTTTGTTAGGCAATTTTATTTTGCCTTTGCCATCTTCAATATAAGGTATGTTATTGTGCTATGATTCCTCCATTTTTTGAAGTTTCAAATTATAATAATTAGTGTTTACATTCTTCTTGTTAAAATGTTTGAAATGAATAAAACTATTGAAATAATAAAAAAAAAAAGACCGTACCCTTTTATGTAATGATGTTTACTTTGAATATATTAGTTCACACAAACACTCCATCCATGCTTTTGTTCCGGCCCTCCGGTCCAGTTTAAGAACCCATTGTGGCCCTCGAGTCAAAAAGTTTGCCCACCCCTGGTCTAGCTCAACCACTTTGGAGGTAGCTGAATTTGTGCATTGTAAATAGCAGCTCTTATCCAATGTGTGGTTCAGCCCTAGCTGGTTTGGCTCAGTGGATAGAGCTTCTGCCCACGGACTGAAGGGTCCTGCGTTCAAGTCCGGTCAAGGGAATGTACATTCGTTGCAGGCTCGATCCCCAGGCCTGGTCAGGGCACATGCGGGAGGCAACCAATTGATGTGTCTCTCTTACATCATTGTTTCTCTCTGTGTGTCTCCCCCTTCCCTTCCACTCTCTCTAAAAAAAAAAAAAAAAAAAAAAAAAAAAATCAATGGAAAAATATCCTCGAGTGAGAATTAACAACAACAAAATGTGTGGTTCAGTTGTATTGGAAAAGAGTATCAACTATAAACTGTGTATTTTTTAGTTTTTGTTCTTTGTTAAGAGTAGTGGTGTATCCTTAATGTTCCTTTCTGATTGTGTCATATTTTAGGTTCTGCATCAGATTTATTTTCATCCAGCTTTTCTTGTGAGCTTCAGATACTAGTTTTCCCTGGTCTTACCGCCCCTCTGCTCCAAAATGGATTGTATATTTCTGTAATGATTCTATCTGTATTTCTACTCTCTTAATGGCAAGTGACAACACTTTAGGTAAGCTCTCCTTAAAAATTAGAAACTTGAATAAGTTGAGACTTTAAAATAGGTCACTAAATAGCCATTTGAACTAAAAATGTTCCCAATAAGCAGGTTTCAGCATCAGGAATGACCTTGTAGTGACAGTGCTATTTATCCTTTTGAAATAAATGTCAGGTAGACTGGGATAGGATTAGCAAAGTAAAAATTTGGAGCAACTTACTTTTGTTGTAGAAAAAATCTATAGCGTTGATTTTTTTTCTTTTTCTTTTTTTTTCTTTTTATGGAATAGTCATTGGTACCTGAGGGTTTCATGGCAATTTTTTAAGGATTTGCAGGATATCAGCAGACATGTTTAGGCTTTAATATTGTTCTGACATTTCTGATTGTTCTATGTATTAAGTATGTGTGCTTGTGCTAAGGCTATTTTGAATTAAACTTTTCTCTTTTCAAATTAAACTTTCATCCTGCCCTTTACATCTTGCCTTGGATACCCAGGCATAGCAGAGGGCAGAGATGAGTTATAGGGGGGAGAACAGGGAGTTAGCTGAGAGTCTGAGCACCAGCTGTGATGCATTCCTACATCTTGGTCCCAGGATGCCAAAGGGGTGTGGACAACAGATACGGCTACTTGAAATGCCACAATGAAAAATCAACCTTATGTTGTGATCACCCTCTAGTGAAACATCATTTGACAAACTTCACTCACGAAACATACCTTCTCTAGGTTTTAATGTGTTTCTCATAAATAAAAAGGGTCAGTCTAGGATGACCATATATTTAAGCAAAGCCTCCTAGTATGAAAGTGATCCAAAGAAACAATAAGTAAGCAAAAAGAGAGAAACTGAGATAAAACAGAAAATAAAGTGAAATTTTATAAAATCTATGATTATATAGTTAGAGATATTTTGTATTCACAAAACAAGAACAAGATATTTTAAAAGGGCATAAAAAGAGAACAAGAAAGTGCCCTTAGAATTTTTTAATAATGATATAATGGTTGAAATAAACTATCAAATATTAGGTAGAAAATTTCCGTAAAAGTAGAACAAAAATCCAAATATGTGGACAGTAAGAGAGAGGAGATTGTTAAAAAGTAGATTATCCATCCAGAAAATCAAATATCTAGCTAACAGGAGTTTCAGAAAAATGAGTAACAGGAACAAAGAATAGAAATTCATAGGAAGGAAATGTCAAGAAAATGTCCTATTACTGAAGAATCGGGTTCTCTAAATTGGAAGAGCCAAAATAGACGCACTATAGTCAATGATAAAGAGATCCAAACCAAAGGATTATTATGAAAAATTCAAATCATTGGAGATAAAGAAAATATTCTGAAAGTTTAAAGTGGAAAACAACAACAACCAGATTCAATATACAAAGAACTAAGAATCAAATTCCTCCATAAAGGAGTGATACATACTTTGAAAAATTAGGGAGCAAAGTTATTTTCAATCTATGATTGTGAAGCTAGAACAAGACTGCTTCCAACATAAACATTCTCAAAACTTCCATGTCCTGCACTTCTTCCCAGAAGCTGGCGCAGTGTGCTTCAGCGCTCCATTAGCAACACTGGAATACACTCACTGGGGGTTTGGTGGAATCCCGTTTGCAACCAGTGAAATGGCAATCAGAGGGAACACCTGAGGATACCAGCTTGGCAGCTGGCTATGGCGCCACCAATTGGAACAGAAAAATTAAGGAGGAAAAAAACACACAACTAGATTAGCTAATTCAGCATTTCATTATCAGCATTGTGTCCCCATCCATTGTTGTTTGAGAGCTGTCAAGTATGGGAAACATAAGATAAGAGATTATTTATAAAGCTGAACATGTATTTAGCATTGCTGTGCATCATTACATCATCCATTGATTCTTTTCCTGTTATATATGTATTGCGCACTAATTTTGTGCATGGTATTATAGAGGATCCAAGGATTCCCTGATTTCTCTTCTTAGAATGAACATCAGACAGAAGAGAGATGGGTATAAATTTATTGAAGGAAGGTAATTGTTGCCATTAGAAGAATATATGGGAGCAACAATGCTTAGTGCATTTGGTAAACAGAGGTCAAGGGAAGGGTAATTTTTTCTTTTTTTGGTATAGCAAAAGGTGGAAATTTATTGAGAAACAAGCACAGACTTCCACGTGGGGAGGGGGAAAGAGTCCCCAGGAAGGGTAACTTTTAGGGTACCAGGGTTGAGTGTGTTATAAGGGCCCAAGGAAACAATCCAGTGAAGAGAGAGAGATTGAAGCCCAAGAAATATTGGAGAAGGTAGGATGAAGAACTATAAGTAAAGATAAAAGGTAATTAAAAGGTGCAATGGCTTCTGTTTTCTTGGTGATAACACGGTGTTGGGTCAGCCTTTAATTACAAAGGGAGAGATTTAGCACAGTCACTAGTCTAGAAAATGTTGATGACCAGAGAGGTATAAATGAATTATATAGGACAGGGAACATTCATCTGAGATTGTAAATCCTAAATTTGTAGTTTATTCATTCAATGAATATTTATTTAATACCTACTGTGTATCCAGGTTAGGTGTTGAGAATACAGCAAAACAGAAGAAACCAAGATGGCGGCATAGGTAAACACCTAAACTGCTGCCTCGCACAACAATTTCAAAACTACAACTAAAAGACAAAACGGACATCATCCAGAACCACAGGAAGGCTGGCTGAGTGGAAATTCTACAATTAGAAAGAAAGAGAAAAGCACACTGAGACTCAGAGGAGCTGCAGGAGGCAGAGGTACTGAGATGCGCGTGCGTGGAGAGGACTGGCAACTGAGTGCACAGCTGGCTTTCTCAAGTGGGAAGGAGACAAAAGCTCCCGACTGCGGGTGAGACTCTGGAACCCAGACTCATTTGGGGAGAAACTGGACTGTCTGGCATCGGGCAGAACTCAAGGGCAGCTTTCTCTCAGAGGTGCTTGCAGCAATTACCACGGGACACTGAGACAAGGGGCCTATTAGGGCAGGGCTGACAGGAAACCAATGCTGTCTGCTCTGCCCTAAGACTCCACCCCATCCAAGCTGAGCACAGAGGCTTCTGCAAGTCTTGTCTCATAAGGGTGTCTCTAGCACAGAAGTTCTCCCAGCATAGACACAGCTGATCCTCACAGCCAATTGGCCTGGAGGTCAATTCCTCCCAGTGATACCAACAACCATCAAGGCTTAACTACAACAAGACTGTGCACACAGCACACAAAGGGGTGCACCAAGAGTATCCACCTCAGGAACTGGGGAGGCTGAGCCACTGGGCCCTATAGGACACCTAGCACACAAAGCCACTCTATCGACTCAGGGAAGCAGCCAAAATGCGGAGATAAAGAAACAGATCACAAATGGAAAAAATGGAGGAAAGCAAATGACTGGATATAGAGTTCAAACCACGGTTATAAGGTTTTTCAAGAATTTTCTAGAAAAGGCCGATAAATTTAGCGAGACCCTCAAGGATATATAAAAGGACCAACTAGAAATTAAGCATACACTGACTGAAATAAAAAATATTATACAGAGCTCTAACAGCAGACTAGAGGATCGCAAGAATCAAGTCAAAGATTTGAAATACAAAGAAGCAAAAAACACTCAACCGGAAAAGCAAAAAGAAAAAAGAATCCAAAAATATGAAGACAGTTTAAGGAGCCTTTGGAACAACTTCAAGCGTACCAACATCAGAATTATGGGGGTGCCAGAAGAAGAGAGCAAGATACTGAAAACCTATTTGAAGAAATAATGTCAGAAAACTTCCCCCACCTGGTGAAAGAAATAGACTTACAAGTCCAGGAAGCACAGAGACCCCAAACAAAAGGAATCAAAGAGGACCATACCAAGACACATCATAATTAAAATGCCAAGAGCAAAAGACAAAGAGAGAATATTAAAAGCAGCAAGAGAAAAAGAGTTAGTTACCTACAAGGGAGCACCCATACGACTGTCAGCTGATTTCTCAACAGAAACTATGCAGGCCAGAAGGGAGTGGCAAGAAATATTCAAAGTGATGAATAGCAAGAACCTACAACCAAGATTACTCTATCCAGCAAAGCTATCATTCAGAATTGAAGGGCAGATAAAGAGCTTCACAGATAAGAAAAAGCTAAAGGAGTTCATCACCACCAAACCAGTATTATATGAAATGCTGAAAGATATTCTTTAAGAAGAGGAAGAAGAAGAAAAAGATAAAAATTATGAGCGACAAATACATATCTATCAACAAATGAATCTAAAAATCAAGTGAATAAAAAAATCTGATGAACAGAATAAACTGGTGAATATAATAGAATCAGGGGCATAGAAAGGGAGTGGACTGACAATTCTCGGGGGGAAAGGGGTGTGGGGATTGTGGGAAGAGACTGGACAAAAATCGTACACCTATGGATGAGGACAGTTGGGGGTGGGGGTGGGGAAGGGCAGAGGGTAGGGTGGGAATAGGGGGGAGGGGAGCTATGGGGGGAAAAAGAGGAACAATTGTAATAATCTGAACAATAAAGACTTATTAAATTAAAAAAAGGAGAATACAGCAAAACACATAGACACATTTCCAATTCTCATGAAATTCACAGCCTCACACAGTAAACAAACATCAAAAATTATTACACAAGAAAAAAGAATTACCTAAGAAACAGTATAAATTGGTTAGATGTAGGGGAAGAGAAAGAGAAAACTATTACACAAGTTATATTTCAAATATAATTCTGAGAAAGACTGTGAAAGAGTCATAATAGAAAGGACTTCTTTGAAAAAGTGGTATTAAGGTACCATAGGAAGGATGAGAAGGATTGGGTGTGGGTAAGGAGCCAGAGAAGGGAGAGTAGCTATGTCCAGCCAGGCGGATGGCTGAGCAAGGGCTCTCAGGTAAGAAGTTGCTTTGGGGCAGAACTGCCAAGAGTGTGTCTAGGATTCATCTACTCGGGTCTTACATATCAGCCCTGGGCACTGCAAAAATTATCATTTTCTAACTGAGTCACGATAGGAACAAGTTTGAGAAGCCCTGCATTAGGTGGATGGACGCTAAAAAGTTTTCATCTGAATCAATAACAAGTGCCTGGAGTAGATGACACCTGAATGACACCTTCATCTGGCCCTTCTCATGTACAAAGTTTGGCACATCCCAAGATGATGTTTACAGTCATTGAATGAATTCCTTTATTTAGTTGATATGTACTTGATAAAATGATGACCCTCATTGTATAAGTATCATAAATCAACATGCAGAGGGTGTGTGAAATGAAAGCTTATCTTGGGATTGCTTACAGAGAGAGTGGGACAGTGCTCTTGCCTTAGGCAGCAGGTATGGGAGAGAGTTTTAGTAGACTAGAATAAGATGGAGTGGAATTTCAAATTGTGTCATATTCAACAAAAGGAATTCTGAAATTATTTACACAAATTAAGTAAATAATTCAGCAAGTCACTCATAAAGTTCAGGCAAAAAATAATCCAAGTTAGTTGCCGGGGGTGGGGAAACTGGAACTGTTGCCTGGAATTATCCAGCTGCACGGACTATATTTCTTAAATTGCCTACTTATCCTCTTTATTTCTGTATACAGTGCCTATTTAAGAGAAGCAAACACCTAGCATTACTTTTCTTAGCTGTGCATTGTTACAACTGAGAAATCATGTGTTTCACACTGTCTTAAATCATTGGTTTCTGATTGCTTGATATAGTCTGAATTTTTAAAGCATTCCATTTTTATTTCTGTAGAAAAAAAAATTTAGCATGATAGAAATTACTGGGAGTGATTTGTATTATCACTAACAAAGGTGCATATTAAGGTCCTAAGTAAGCTTCATGCATGGAAGATATTCCACAGCTCTCTTCTTACACTCAGATGTAAACTTGTGGTGGTCTGGAGTCTGAAAGGCCTTGGAGAGTGTGTCCATGGCAATCTGCTGGCTGTGTATAGGAACCTGCAGCAGCACTCAGCCATGAAAAGGATCAATTGTTTTTGTGAAAAATCCTCAAGGCATGCCTTGAATTCAAAGACACGAGTTCATTAAAATTGTGAAGCATCTATTAATCTTTTTTTTATTATCATGAGATGTTCCTGATGGCCAGTTGTATTTTGAAGATCAAAATGAAAAACATGATTGTTGAAGACCATGGAATAAAATCCCCACTGCCTTTTTCTTCTTAAAGAATTTTTACTGAATACTTGCTATACCTCACCTGACTATAGGAGTGAACATGTGAGGTTTATAACTTTCCATTCATTTATTCACTCCTGTGCCAGGCACCCTGCTGGTTTTGCAGAGGAAAACATCCCAGGGGTTCTTGTTATATCCAAAAGCACTGCTAGGTTTCCCATAAATCACTTGGTGGACTGAGCATTGAGGACATTATATTGTTACCAGAGAATTAAACTCCCTTGTAGCTGGAGGGAGTGAGATGGAGGTTCTCGGGGTGCTGCCGAAATAAGAATTTTCAGAAGCCCCCATAGGAGGAGGGGATGTGGGAGAAGGCTTTATTTGTGTGAATTTACATTTCTCAGGTTCCAAAGTCCCCTGCTACTTAAGCTAGTCCTGGAAAAGGGGCAGCTGGGGTTCCAGCAGCCAGAAACAAGGTCAGTGTCCAGAGCTTCCACCTCATGTTGCAGCGGGGCGCGCTTCAGCACTCAGGCCTGATTAAAGTGCATGAGTCCACGTGTGGCGCCCCACATGGCCCTGAGTTCTGTGGGTGCAGGGGAGCCCAAGCTCCCTGCAGCGGGAGTCCCAAGAGGGCCCAGCATGCCAGAGAGGGAGAAGAGAGGGAACTTCCTTTGTTTGGAAATTTAATATTCAGGTTTCTCTCCCCTGCAGTGGCCACGCCCATCTCGGCCACTGACTGGCTTTCAGGTGTGATTGAAGGGCAGATAGGAAGGCACCTTCCCAAATCACCCACACCTTACTGGGCATGCATCTAAACTACTTTTCTCTAGTCTCTTCCCCCAGTGATCATCAGGGAACAGACTTGGAGAATGTTAAATGCAGCTTTTTGGCAAATCTGTGTAAATGGCATGCCTATATTATTGGGTCTTCCCTTTTCTCCTTTCCTGTTAAATAATAAGCAGGTTATTACAATGGCATCATTACGAGAGGCTGATAAAATTACATTTCTTCTAGTTGGATGTCCCAGAAAGATGGGGTGATCTTTCTCCCTTTGAGGAGAGATGAATGAATGAGGAAGGCCCATTAGGGTGTCACAATGTCCTGCACACACACTCCTGTGGCTGACAGGGGCTCTGTGGGAGATGGGAAAGCGTGTCAGGGTGATGGTGTTACCACCCCAAATCACCAGATGCTTCCTGAACTGGAGGGAACAGTGAGTCTCTGGCCCCTGTAATAATAACTAGGAAATGAGTTCGTAACCTCAAGGCGCCTGGCAGGGGTCTTGGGAAATGCCAGACTACTTGGCCTACTCATGCCTTTTGCTCTGAAACCCAAGAGGCTTCTGGGAATCCTTCCTCATGGGAAACATTTCTTTCACTTAAATATTAAATGAAGTGAAACATTTCAGTTAGCTGGAGGTACATAGATGTCATTTAAAACAGAAGGAGCTGACAGTTTCTGTAAGCTGTTTCTTCTGAAGTTTAAGAAAAAGGTAGTTAATTTGTATTTCAGTAGTCACTATTTTCTAAGTTTGCCAAAGAACTTGAATGACATGTTAAAGAACTTTAGACATTATGCTATTATTTGTGAACAACTTGAAGAGAATCTTTTTATTTACTAGTAAGTGGTGTGTCCCTCATGCATACAGTTTAATAGGCACTAACTGTTAAATGAATTCTTAGTGAACATTCCATTTGGCACCATTGTGATGGAACTGGAGAAATGTTTAAGTAACTCAGATATATCCATTAAAGCCCCAAATATTTATCTTAAAATCTCTCCAGTTTATGATGAAAACCGTTTTTCTACAATATAAATAGTTTTTTCTACTTTGTTAAAAATATATTTAATATAATTTAACTTCTTAAATGACATCTCACATCAGTATTCTCATCTATATCATATATATATATATATATATATATATATATATATATATATATATATATATGCCTAAGGGACCGTTATGACCAGATCAACTGGTCGACCAGTCACTATGACACGCACTGACCACCAGGTGGCAGACACTCAATGCAGGAGCTGCCCCCTGGTGGCCAGCCAACCTCCTGCGGTCCCTCCCCGCAGCTGGTCGGCCCCCCAATAGGCTTAGATCACCAGCCGAGGGACCCCACTTATGCACAAATTTGTGCACTGGGCTTCTAGTCTATAATAATTCTTTAAGATGCTATTGAAGAATGATGCCTATTTTCACATCATTAAATGGCCCATCACTATTTTTGAAGTTCTTTCTTTTCTGATTTTTTAATGGTTTTTTGGTCCACTTGCTCTACTATCCATTGTCACTTTTTGATCCTATTGGAATTTTTTCCTTCAGATTTTCTCTTTGTGTTAGTGCTTGAGACTTTTAACTTTCTCTGGATTCGTGATAGTTATATGTGTGTTGAAGATGTAAAATCTAAACTCTGGGTGATACAAGAAGAATTCTTATGTACGAATTTGGTTTGAAGCTATTTCTGTTAACTATTCAGCTTTTTAAATTAATTTATTTCAGTTTAATTAAATTAAAATTTATTATTGATTACTTACTCCTGTGGATCTCTTCAATTAGATTAATTTTGTTATTGAGTAAATCTGACTATAAAAATATCTTTTAAAATGTAGATTTCTCCTTGAATTGAATTCATTGAACATTCCTGATAGTATCTTTATGTAAAATGACTTGCCAGATGCTAATTGTTTGCAAATTAACTTTTTTGTTTTGCAAAGAAGTTAATCAGTGAAATTGATGAAGTTAAAAAAAATAGCAGGATGAACTATAAATGTAAAGTAAATATATATATATATACACTTCTATATAGTATACTTCTATACTGTATAAAGTAAATATATATATATTCTATAGATACAGGAATTGAGACTTAAAGACAAACTCCGACTGGCCCACAGAGATAGGAAGCAATATAAAGCCATGTTAAGCAATAGGATTGGGTAATATCTCACATGGAACATAAGAGAAAGGATAGAGAAAACTCATGCTGTAGCAATACATGAAATAACCTTTGTTCTTTAAGATAAGGTGAAAATAGGGTTCCATTTACTTCCCAGATGAAAACATTATTGCTATGTTAATATGTTGTCTTACCCTTTATAAACACATGCAAATGAATTAATGAATTGCATCAGGGGCCTTACGCTTCAGGCAGAGAAACTGAAGCTCTGAGGCGGGCAAATGACTTCCAAAGTCCACAGCTGGGAAATTTAAAGCCAGGTGTAACATTCTTAGTTCTTCTGGCCCCCTGGCTGGTTCCAGTCTCTTTCCATTATGGTTCATAGCCTTGCAAAGTTTCACAAATGAAAAATAGCTTTTTACTTTTGGGATGCACCCTTGCCTGGAGAAGTGGGACCATTGCAGCAGATGAGTGCTATTAACTAGGGAACACAAATTTAAAATCTCCAGTGAGATGTTAGTGCTAAATATAAACACACAAGAGCACTTAATATTTAGCCCTTGCTTTTTCTTTTTCTTTTTTTAAGAAAACTTTTCAAATGCTTTTTATTACATTCTCCAGTGGTAGTTGAAAGAAATCTACTTTTATGAAAGATCTATTTATACCACTCATTTCCTTTTCCGATTCCACATTTCATTTGCCTTTTCTTCGTATAATCTATATCCAGTCAGTGCAACCATTTAGAGAGTAAATACAGTATGGGAGAAAATACAGTATTATTTTTAATCAAAAGGTTACTATTTTTATGTTTAAAGGTGAACTTGGTGTGGTAATTGTAGCATTTCTTTTAAATCATAGATCTGTTCAGTCACCCCACTATTTTTTATTTTAAAACTCAAGACATCAACAAATAGCATTCACTTCAATATAAAATAGATATTGTACAAATTTTATTTCCCAGGTTAAATCAATGTGTCTTTGACTAGATGTATAATAGATTATCAGTTAAACATTTGCCACCAAAAATGAAAATTAGGATAAAGACAGAAACTTCAGAAAAGCATAGTCACTTAGCTGTTTAAAAATATATTAATGAAAACAAATTATATTTCAATATCCTAAGTATTTATAATCCTATATAATAAAACCTTAATGTGCAAATCGACTGAACAGCCGAATGACAGGTTGCTATGACGCTCACTGACCACCAGGGGCAGAGACTCAATGCAGGAGCTGCCCCCTGGTGGTCAGTGCACTCCCAAAAGAGGAGCACTGCTCAGCCAGAAGCCAGGCTCATGGCTGGCTAGCGCAGCTGCGCTGGTGGGAGCCTCTCCCGCCTCCACTGCAGGCGGGCGGTAAGGAGCAAGGGGTCCCGGACTGCGAGAGCCTCGGACTGCGAGAGGAATGTCTGACTGCCGACTTAGGCCCGATCCCCAGGGGTATTGGGCCTAAGCCGGCAGGCGGACATCCCCTGAGGGGTCCCAGACTGTGAGAGGGCACAGGCCGGGCTGAGGGAGCCCCCCCCCCTCCAGTGCATGAATGCTGTGCACTGGGCCTCTAGTATATGTGTGTGTGTATCATATCAAAGAACTATATATATATTTCAAGGACTAAATCCTTTCATAAAAAACAACTTTTCTTTTTTTCCTTGAGCTACAAAGGTGCTACCCTGTGGCTTTTTTTAATCCTCACCCCAGGATATGTTTTTATTGATTTTTAGAGAGAGAGGAAGGGAAACAGTGAGAAACATCCAAGTGAGAGAGAAATATCAATCGGTTGCCTCTCATACTCACCCTGACTGGGAATGGAACCTGCAGCCTTTTGGTGAATGGGACAACGCTCCAACCAACTGAGCCACCTGGCCCAGGCAGAGATGCTACCCTTGGTCTGTTGTAAGATGGTCTTTTTCATTTCACCATCTCCATTACCACATTAGACACTGCAGGAGTATGCTAATTATCTTGAGGTGCCCCAGTGACCCAGTAACTCCAGGGCAAAATACCAGCAGAGTTCTGGTTGCAATCCAGGTTGAAAACACTGCATTAACTTGTTTAGTCTCTTAGCATCCTCACAAACAGCAAACCTGGAGAGAAAATGTGTTTAATCAAGCTGAGTTAAGTATTCCAAAATAAATAATACCTAACTCCTGGCCAACTATTTGTGATTGTGTTTAAAAAGTAACTAAAGAACTATATTCTCCGAGGCTATTAATTATCTACAGAACAGGAATGCTTTTTAAATATTGATCCTCTGAGTGCAATAAACCTGGGTTATCTAGGCAACCTAATGAGCATCTGTGAACATCTGTCACTACACACAGCTTTCCAGTTTCAGGAAAAACAGTGGAACACTAAGTCAAGACAGGTCACCAGTGCAAGACTTGAAGACAAGTGTGTCGTGATTGATGATTAAACGGACTCCTCTTTTCTTAGAGTGGACTCTGGTGGTTCACAGAATGAATATCATGAAGACACCAAGTTCCATGAAGCGTATACATGTCTACATGAGAAAGATGAGTGCAGTGGGAAGCTTTGCAAAGAGCAGCAACTTGGTGGGAGAGTAAGAAAGTGAAATATAGAAAATGATTCTTCTATCCCAACAGAACATTCCTACATTGTCCCAATCAATTGAGCCAATAGGATTTGAGCAGTTTCCACTCACTTCAAATGCATTTTGTAACAGACCAAAAATAAGTTGATGAATAATGTTTATCACTTGATAGTCTAATGGCACGTTGTTCTTGTGAGACTCAGTTGAACATTTGAATGTAGGGATTTGCATTCCCCATTACACTGAATGTCCATATTTACCTTTAAGACTAAAGGATGCTTTAGTCTAAAAGTCAGACAACAGTAAATGTTGTGACTGAACAGAATATGCTCTGCATGTGATCTAAATATATTATTTTGGAGACTCTTGCTTCACTGGTAAAAGAAAAAACTAAACACTTGGAAAATAAATTCAGGAAATAATGACTTGATATAAGCCTTTTTTATTTTATAAAAGAGAAAGGTCAGATAAGGCTTCATAGAGAATATAGTGTTGACAATTATTATTTACTGATGGTGGTGTTGGTGGGTATATTATTTTCTGATTGCCATTTAAAAAATTATCATAATTTTAGAGAGAGAGGAAGAGAGGGAGGTAGAGAGAGAGAAAGAGAGGAGAAACATCTGTTGTTTGCCTCCCATAAACACCCCGACTGGGAATCAAACCCACAAGCCAGTTATGTGCCCTAACTGGAAATCAAACCAGAAACCTATTGCTGCACAGGACGACACTCGGCCAGGGCACTACGTAAGCCATTTTTAGGGAGCTCAAAATGGCTTAATATATGCCCTATCATTTGTTACAGTATCCTTATAAGTAAACAGGAGATAACTATCCCCATTTTATAACAGTCAAAATGCCACCAAAGACATGTGACTTCTCCAAGGTCACCACTCAGAGGGAGGGTCTAGATTTCTGACCCTAAAGATTCATGAAAGAGGTATAAAATACTAATATGTCTATAACTTAAATTAGGCAGATCTACCAGCTCACTCTGATTTCTATTTGAAATATTGCCCAAGCCCATGTAGGTTTAATGAGCAGTAACATCTGGCCTATTAAGCTTATAAAAAAATTATAAAATAATAAGTACTCAAAATCATTAACAGCTATTGAAAAATGCCCTGGCTGGTGTGGGTCAGTTGGTTGGAGCGTCATCCGTACACCGAAAGTTTGCTGGTTCAATTCTGGTCAGGGCAAAAACCTAGATTGTGAGTTCAAGTTCAATCCTGGGTCAGAGTGAATAGGGGAGACAATCCACCGATGTTTCTCTCTCACAGCGATGTTTCTCTCTCTCTCTAAAATAAATCTATTAAAAATTATCATCCTCTTATTATAATGACTATGCTTCTTATGAATAAAAGCTTTTTTGCTAGACCATTAAAAAAATAAAGTCTAAATGAAACATGTGACAAAAATGAATTTTCAGTCACTACATTGGAAAGTCAAGAAAATCATTCTGCCTTGTCCAAACATAACTACATAATGAATCAGTCAAAACACTGGCAGCTATTTTAACATACAATCCACCTGTAACCTATTTCATAACAGGCTGCCAACTCATACAGATTTTCCTGCTTAATAAATAGATAGATATGTACATATGGGTCTAATTTTGTCTCAGCAAAAAGTATTTGTTTTAGAAGACACAAAGTGAAATAAGGCTGTTTCAAAGTTTACCCCAAAATAGATGACTTAATCAATCTAGTCATCACAGCTAATTAGATGTTCTGAGATTTTGCTACATTCCTATTTTGCTGTGGCTCTTGTTTTCAATTTTCTTGGTAGTTGAAATGTTCAGATTGCCTAACATGTGTAGGCTTGGTTATGATTTTCTAAACTTAGCTTAAAAATATTGTTAATGCTACTGTATGCAGTCTCTTGTGAATAAAGATAAGAAGTTATTGTAAAATCTAAAATAAGAAAGGAAAATGGGTTTCAAATTTTTCTTTACCCAGTCTTCAAAACAGAAATTTGGCCTGGGCTGGTTTGGCTCACTGGATAGAGCGTTGGCCTGTGGACTGAAGGGTCCTGGGTTCAATTCCAGTCAAGGGCACATGTCCAGGTTGGAGCTCGATCCCCAGTAGGGGGCGTGCGAGAGGCAGCGATCAATGATTCTCTCTCATCATTGATGTTTCTATTTCTCTCTCCCTTTCCCTTTCTCTCTGAAATCAATAAAAATATATTAAAAATAAATAAATAAAACATAAATTTGTCTCTAACCTATTTGGCTTTAGAATTAGAGATACTGTTTCAGAAATGCATATACATTTTACATTTTTTTTCATTTTACATTTTTTAATATTTAATACAAACATAAAATACATGGAAAACTTAAAAACATATTAAAAATAAAAATCACTCCCAATATGGGCACACATAGAAACTTACATTTCTGAATATATGTAATATTATAAAATTTTTACCATAACTGTTGATAAGGTTTTATATCGTGTGCATTTCTCCAAATCAATGAATACATTATTTCATATTATGAACATTACATCATATCTTTAAACTTCCCCTCACTTATTGTACATTAACTTATTTTCTAACAGGTCACTGTTAACTTTCAGTGTTGTGAACATCATGGAACATGGCACTTTGTTCTTATCTCTGTTAATCTTTTAAAATATTCTCCTTGAAATGGAATTACTGTCTCAAAGGATATGAAGATTCTTAAGAATCTTGATGACTCTTGCTAGCTTACTTTTCAGAAAATTTATACTTGTTCATACTTCACTTGTATATTAAGAAACATCTCAAGATAATTTGGGTGTCACTGAATATTTAAAATAATAATCTACACTAATAAAAGAAAAAGATGCAAATTGACCGTACCTCCGCTACACCCACCAGCCAATTAGGAGTGAGTATGCAAATTAACCTGAAAAGATGGCAGCGGCCCCGCCCCCCAGGTGCTCCAAACCTGTGGGAGTCGGAGAAGTCGGGCGCCAGCACCTGAGGCTGGCTGCCGTCAGGGAGACCAAGAAGCCACCTGCCCTTTGATCCCAGGCCGCAGCCAGCTGGAGAAGCCACCTGCCCCACATCCTGGGGGAGATGGAGAAACCGGGTCCAAGCACCTGAGGCTGGTTGCAACCCAGGAGATGAAGAAGCTGGCTGCCCTTTGATCCCAGGCTGCAGCCAGCCGGAGAAGTTGCCCACACTGCATCCTAGGAAGACAGAGAAGCCGCCTGCCTGCAGTCCAGGCACCAGCACCTGTGGCTGGCTACAACCTGGTAGACGGAGAAGCCACCCACCCCACAATCCCGGGCACCAGTTCCTGCGGCTGACTGTGGCCTGGGAGACAGAGAAGCCGCCCACCCCGTGGTTCCAGGCACCAACACTTGCAGCTGCAGCCCAGGCAAAGCCACCTGCCCACCATCGCCTGTGGCTGCAGCCGGCCGGACGCCTATGGCTGACCAGAGGGAGGGAAGCCCAGACCCCGGGTGCCTGTGGTCGGCTGGAGGAGGAAATCCTGGGTCCCGGGTGTGGGGCCAAGGCAGAGGTGATTAGGGGCAATCAAGCCAGCAGGGGAGCAGTTAGGGACAATCAGGCTGGCAGGCGAGTGGTTAGGAGCCAGCAGTTCTGGATTGTGAGAGGGATGTCTGACTGCCGGTTATTCCCCAAGGGGTCCCAGATTAGAGAGACTGCATGCTGAGGGACACCCTCCCCCCACCCGTGCATGAATTTTGTGTGCCAGGCCTCTAGTAATAATAATAATAATAAACTTTTGACAGAAATGCTATCTTAGTATTATTTTAATTTTTGTTTCTTTGATACTCAGTAAAGTCTAACAGTTCTCTCTAGGTTTATTATATTTTCATTTTAAAAACTTGTCTGATCATATATTTGCCTTTATTGATTTGTAAGAATTTATATGTTTGGAATATATTGTCTCATTTTTTGAGTGCATTTTAGCAGTTACCAATAGTTTAACATTTGTAATTTGCATTTTACTAAGCATTTTTCTTACAAGTTTTGAATGTTATGGAGTCAATACTATAAATATTTTTATTACATCTTTTGTTTGTGTGTACAAAGGTCTTCCCCATCTTATAATAGATTAAATATTTACTTATATTTTTTTCTTATAGTTTTTGTGAATTCTTTTTTAATCAGTCCTTAATCCACTTGGCTTTTATTGTTATTTTTTATTTTTAATCCTCACCCAAGAATAGGTTTCCATTGATTCTAGAGAGGAAGGGAGAAAGAAAGAGAAAGAGAAACATCAATCAGTTGCCTCCCATACATGCATAGACAGTGGGTCAAACCCACAACCTAGGCATGTGTCCTGACTGGGAATTGAACCCACAACCTTTTGGTGTACAGGACGATGCTCCAAACAACTAAGCCACTTGGCCAGGACCACTTGGATTTTATTTTGATATGTGTAAAGTGTGACTAAACTGCTTTTTCCAAATAGCCAGTGTTCCCCAAATTGGTTGAACTTTCATATTTTGCTTATTTGACTGTGATGTTTCCTTTATCATGGGTTAAACTGGTATCTATCCTAGGTCCAATTTTAATGCTATATGCTTTGTTATATTGCTCTGCTTATCAGTTTATCTCTTAGTGATTGCTTAACCAAGCCCCCATTATTTCACTCTTTTTCTTAACTGTGTTATTAATTATTATTTTTCATTTAATTTCTACTGAACTTTAGAATAACTTTGCTGACCTATTTATTGACAATGGAAAGAACTGATATCTTCCCCAAATACTGTGTTTCCATTTAAGGATGTCATAGTTCTCCTTATTTATTTACGTTTTCTTTTATGTTAATAACAGGTCAGATCTTTATTTATGAAACATCTTCATATTTTATGCTTTTCATGGTAAATGTAAATGGAATCCCTTTGTATCCTTGGGAATTTTGGTGTACCAGTTGTTCAGAACTTCCTGAGCGATCCTGACCATGGAGGGACACAGATATTCTTGCTCTGCTCCTGATTTCACATGGGCATAAGACTGAACAGCAGAAACATCATTTAGATTGCTGAATAATAACGCACTCTCTTTTAGATATCAATATAATTGTATATAATAGAATAGTAGTATATTAATACATAACACAAATGTAATAGTACATTATTTTTGTGTATTGGTGAATTCCATGTTTTCTCTTCACATTCATATGCTTTTTCTTCTACAGATTTGATTCTCTTCCCACTTTTAGTATTATTTTTAGCTCCTTCTATACAACAAGAAATAGCTCCCTTTGTACTCTTATTTTCACACATGTTGTTATTTCTATCTTTGATCCCATCACCATTATTTCATCAACAATTATGTTTTTCTCTTATAGTGGAATAATTTCCCTGTTAGTTGTTGTGAACCTAGGCAGCTGTGATAATTATAGCCCTGTACAATAACAATGAGTGTGTGCCATTTTAGTGTTTCCTTGGTGTAGTAGAACACAGTTGACAGGGAAAATAAAAAGGGTTGCTTACTCTCCTTCAGACTTTATTTTATACATGAAGCTCAAACTAGCTTAATAGAAACTTTCATCACCCATATAATTTAAGTCCAAGGAATAAATTTCCCAAAGTTAAATCAACTTTTCATTTTAATATTCAGAATGTAGAGAATGTTTTAACGGAACTGTTATGAGGCTATAAAACCATACTTATTAACTTGAGAATATATCAGTGATTTATCATGATGTAGAAAAAAACAAGTCACTAAATAATGAAGTAGTGTAATTCAATTTACATAAATTATAAATTCATTACATAGACATAGTACAACATGCACAAAATTATACTGGTTGTATGTAAAAGATGAGATTATAAGTGATTTTTAAAATTGCCCCGGCCCGCGGGGCAGCAACGAGGGCACGCAGGAACCACCTAAGAGAATGAAACAAACAAGGAACGCGAAGAACGGAGGCAAGACAAGGTTCTGATCAAGCCTCGTTTTTTTATTCGAGTGTTGCGGTATATAAGCACTCAGGAGGGGAGGGGTAGGATAAGGAGTTGCCATGGGATGATTGGTTGGGGACTGGGTATCTGTCCTAGCTGATTGGTTATTCTGATGTGGGGGGTTCTTCTGGCCCTTGGGTGCGCGGGCTTTCTTTGTCCTTGCTCAATCAGGAAGTAGGGCTGACCAGGAAGTAAGACCGAACTGCTTTCATGGCTCCCGGCATCTCCTCCCTTTCTGTTTTTAAGTGGGAGTGGGCTTTAACGGAGCGAGGGAGTAGTGACCCAGCTCCTCCCGTGGGTTTCCCAAGCCCACAGGTAACGACTCCCGGTATCTTTTGAGGAGGAGAGGTAGAGCCTGGAATTAAGGCCAGAGAGCCTTCCCTGCGGTGGCTGTGCCTGTCTTAGGTCGGGAGACTTGGGATACCTGGTTTAACGCCTGCATTACCCGTCATCGGCTTAACTGAATCGCTCTGATTCAGTGCCTGTCTTAGGTTGCAGGTAGGGCCTATAGAAGAGCCCCTCAGCGTATGCCGTCTCCTCTTGTCTTCATGGCTGAATTATTTCCTGCTAATTCCTCTCTGTTGCAGGAATCCACATGGTCCTGGAGTTTTTTGTTGTTGTTTTTTCTGAAAATATACAAACATATTCTAGACCAAAAGTTAATAAAGGTGTCTTTTCTATAAATTTGACTTGGGATCCTTTTTATTTTTGCCCAACTAATTTTCCTTTGGCTTATTTTGACACCATGTGTGTTTTTCATGGGTGTCTTGCTGTTAGCGTAACAAATGAAAATTAATTTTCAAAGTAAAAATTTTTCTAGATGTAATTTACTTACAAGGTATTTTTCCTTACATAATATTACTCCACTATCCCTCCTTTTTTGATTTAATTATTAGGAGGCTTTTGGAAAATATATAATGCAGTCTTGATAACTTTAAATTTTAATTTTTTGCACAAAAATATGACTGCTTTAGGTTCATTGCATGTTAAGCAATTTTACCATGAAATGAACTACAAATAGAAATTTTGGTTAATACTTTAGGAACAGCCTTTTGTACAATTAGATTTTCTTGAATATTCCCTTATTTCATTTAGCCAATTTAAATTAATCTGAAAACTTGACTATTTTACTGTCAAATTTAATACTTTAACAACAATTTTAGTTAATGGAAAGGATTATATGCATCCTTGAGAAAGCCCTGAGCACTCCTGGATTTAGGCTAGATTTAGGTATAGGGCAGCTGCCATCAACCACTTCTCTGTTGCCTGGGTCTCAGTCTTAGCTGGGCCAAATCTGTTTGGTGCCTGGGTCCCAATCTGAGCTGGGCATGGGAAGCACGAAGCAGCCATGGGGCAGGAGACCTCCCTCAGAAGGGGCGAGTGTTCAAGCCCCTGTAATGTTGTGGGGGTGAGGATCTGTGCCACACCTCTGTTGACCCCCAAGTTCTCTCCTGATGGCCCCCTACGACTGTGCCTGTCTTAGGTTGCCCCTCCCTTGAGGAGTCTTACCCGTCATTGACTAACCAGCCATCCTCCAGGGCCAAGCAGGGTGATGTAAGGTTCAGTTCTGTCTCCTTGGTAGCCTATGCCCCTATGGCCTCCATGCCCAGCACCTGCCTTGGGATCCCCCCACTGGTGGGGGGCCCCGGCATTGATCATTTATCTTGGGGAACCCAGGTTTCTTCTCCAGGGAGGGCCCAGCTCACGCCATTGTGCGAGAGACAGATCTATGGTACCATCCAACATGAGGTTTCAACCTCAGAATGAACTGAAAACTCAAGCAACAGCTGTGGGCAATTGAATTGTGAGAAGAGGGTTCCTTTTGACAAAAAGGGCCAATATAGAATGCTCAAGTACCTTTCCAAGGGGCCTTTCACACAGTGGAAGGGATTAAATCCTTTTATGTCCTTTTTATATTGCTGCCAAACATTAAAAAAAATTTAGATTTTTAAGTTTGTTTGGATTAATTGTACAATATGCTGTTTGTAAAATATCAAAAATTATAATGACATTGTAGAATAATATCATGTAAGGATCTTTGCTTTAGGCCATGGCAATTCAATTTCAAACTGGCTGTCAATTTCTTTTTGTATAGACAAGGTCTAGTTACATTTTCTGTGCCTCTCAAATTTCTCCTTTTTTATTAAGCTGGAATTTTATTTTTTAAGAGTATCCCCATTAGCTAATTTGCATATACAGAGGGATCATGGGAAGCCTTCAGTAACTTTCTTAGAATACTTAATCAAATTGCTTACAAAGACATGGCTTATTCCAAAGGAAAGGGTTGGCCCCTATGGCTTCCAAGATGGCGGCCCCAGGGGGAGCGGCAAGACATGTGGCCATCATGGTGGCTGTCTAATCCGTTCCTTTAAAAGACAGTCAAATTTATATTGCAGACAAACAAAAATCTCACTAGCTGTTTCTGGTCTTTATTAGAATTGTTTATAAAAATATTGGCTTTTTATTTAGCTGAAAACCTTGATTATAATTTAAAAAGCTAATTTATTTAAGTAATTAAAGTAGGTATCTTCATTTAAAAAGCAAAGCAAATTTAGTAAATGTTTATGTCTGATTCACAAGCAGCAAATGTTGCCCCGCCTCTTAGTTTAATTAAGAATGCAGGCAGCTATGGGCTTTTTGTCATTTTCAATTCTGCTGTTGGATTATAAGAAATATTTAGTTACTTCATTTCGCCCTTCTTAGAGGACAAAACCTTCATAACATTTAAAATAAATTTATTAATTTTTATTTGATAAGGCTTTCCATGCAATTTCAAGTATATTAGATCTGTTAAATTTAAAAAGATTTTCTTTAAGAAGAGAATAAATTTCTTGTATTACTCCGGGCCCTTGGAGCTTTCCAAGAATCATCTCTGTTAAAGCCTTGAAATTTTAACATGGAAAAAATGATCAAATATATATATATCCATATATAATTTAAAGATTATAATACTTTTTATAATTATCTTAAGATATCAATTAGATTTTAAACTAGTTTTTGCATAGAAAAATTTGAATTAATCCTCTTTTTTAATTAGACCAATAATAAGCAACTTATTTTGAATTCCTAATTATTAGAGAAAACACAGCATTTTATTTTCTCAAAAATAAGTTCTTATACTTTAGACATTTAATTACCACAACTATATAATTTCTCCCAATTTAATTTGCACTTTGAACTTTTAAAGCTGGCAAGTCAAATATATTTAGCATTTCCTAGATTAATAACACTTTATGTTTTTAAGAAAAATACAAGACATAATCAATTAATAGATTCAATTCTGTCCTCTAGGTTTTTTATGAGGCAAATTTAAACTTTACTTTTTATTTGCCAGTAGCTCTGTAAAACTCGGTTTGGTTTATTCTAATGTAAATTACCACATTTTTCAAAGATGGTTCCTGGCAGGAAACTAGATTACCTGTCTTCTAGGGGAAGGGCATCTACCCCTTCCTCCATTAACAAAGGGCGTAGCCAGTTACCTGGGCTACTTAGCTCTTTATAATTAATACATTATTTATCTATATTTCAACAATTTCTTTGAGATTCTAGAGTCAATTATAATTATTTTCAAGCATTCACTTTGGATAAATTCTATAACAGAGACAAATTTATTTATGTTCTCGTAGGCCTTAAAAGTTAACTTTTTTAACAAGGTTCATTAGCATTGTATTTTAGCCGATAGGGCCTGGGGCGGGGCTTTAGTTTTAGTTTTTCGTCTGTTGGGGGGTGATTTTGTTGAGGGAGGAGTATTCTGTTGGGTAGGACTTAGGGTGGAAAGCTCAGCCTCAAGGGTTTGAATTTCTTTAATAAGTTGGACGTGCTCTCGTTTCTGCTGTAAAATTTCCTTTAAAGAAGAAACTTCTCGAGCAAGGGTTATTTTAGCTTGTCTGATGGGGTCAGATGGACGGGAGTTAAAATCTGGAAGAGGAGAAGGATGAACTAGGGAATTGGGATTATGGGGTGGGGGTCTATGAAGCGCCGGGGCAGTTGGGCTCCAAGGGTCATCATGATAGCGAGCCGCCTCCTCATCTAAGGTTTCTTGTTCTTCGGGGGTTAGGTGATCTGAATGATCTCTTTTAAAGGTAAGCGAGGGGTAGATATTGGGGATTTTTTCTTGTGGCTTTTCTGGTTCTTTTTTAATATTTAAAGGTTTTTGGTCTTTAGGGGTCTCTGGGGGTTCTCCTGGGAGATCTATAACGACTGAAGGGCATGTTGAGGGGGGACGGGAGTTTTCCTTAAGAATCTCCTCTCCTGTTTTGATGACCTCTTTAACATCAGGGTCTTGAGAATGGATTTTTAGAATGTCATGAATTAAGTTCCAATAAGAAAAGGCAGTAACGGGAATCTTCTCAGGGCCAAGGGCCCGATAAAAATCCTGTAGGGCATCTCCTACCCGTTCCCAGCGTTTTTGATTAATAGTTCCTTCTAGGGGGAACCAAGGGCAGGTATCATGAACAAACTCAAAGAACTTTTCTTTTAACCCTTATTCCTCGCGCTCTGAGGGATATCTTGACACCGTCAAGGAACATTTCATGGGCACTTAAAGAATTCCCCATTATTGGTCGACTGGATGGCTCTCCGAGTGACTACTTCCCCCACGTAAGCCTCTGGGACGTATAATCCCCGTTCCAGGTCAGCCTGAATTTTCCCGTCAACCCAGGGATTCAGGCGGAATTACTCTCTTTTCGACTCTACCCTTTACTCCCTTGCTTGCGTGAAACAGTCGGTAGGTATAATCCGCCTACATGGATCCGCACAGACGGGAAGACCCCTTTTGCCCTTGTCAGGGAGTAGGAATTCCCTTTGTTGAGTCTGTGAGGTGAACGACCTTTTGTTCAAAGCAAGCTCAAGGTTTTAAGAGTAGATCTAATTGGAGAGAATTCGCGACAAGAAAGCTGGGCGACGATACTAATTCAAGTGAATCAGAGTTCTCACAGCCGGAGATGGGTACCTTTCACTCTTCCCCAAATCGGCAAGTGAGTGCTTATTAGTGGGCAGGAAAGAATCGACCAAGAGAGCCAATAATAGCAGTCGAGCAAAAAGGGGTGAAATGTTCTGAAATCTTGTTTGAAAAATCGTCTACCTACCTTCCTCCGATCTGTCTCACGGCGGGTGGGACCGTGGCGATCTAATGCTGAGTCTTCACTCGTGGGTCCTCGCGGCGACTCTGGGGGGGTGCCTGGCCAGGGCTTCTCCGGTAGACGTTCTCGTCGGGGGTCCCCAGGTCGCCCCACGTTGGGCGCCAGATGCCCCGGCCCGCGGGGCAGCAACGAGGGCACGCAGGAACCACCTAAGAGAATGAAACAAACAAGGAACGCGAAGAACGGAGGCAAGACAAGGTTCTGATCAAGCCTCGTTTTTTTATTCGAGTGTTGCGGTATATAAGCACTCAGGAGGGGAGGGGTAGGATAAGGAGTTGCCATGGGATGATTGGTTGGGGACTGGGTATCTGTCCTAGCTGATTGGTTATTCTGATGTGGGGGGTTCTTCTGGCCCTTGGGAGCGCGGGCTTTCTTTGTCCTTGCTCTTTGTCCTTGCTCAATCAGGAAGTAGGGCTGACCAGGAAGTAAGACCGAACTGCTTTCATGGCTCCCGGCATAAAATTATTTTTCTTATCTTTATTTTTCTAACTTCTCTGAAACAGGCATGTGTTATTGCTCATGTAATGCAGATTAAAATTATTCATATGTTTTTGACAGAAAAGGCCTCAACTTTAAGGATACAAATAAATCACATTAGGTTAAACCCACACATCTAAGGAGTGTAAGAAAATACACTGGTAACTTTTTCAAGAAAAGCCTCTGAATATTTTGAGCTTTTATTGAAAAGTTTTCAGTATGTTTGGTAGATAAATTGCCAACATACAAATCCTTTTTAGGGAGGCACACACAGTACTCAGTGTCTAGGGAACAGTAAAATCTAATTGCTCACCTCCAAACCTGTCCTTAGTCCTATGTGAAATGTGTATTTAATTAGGTATCTAACTACTAAAATAAGCATATGGAAGAAATAGCTCCCTTTGTGCTCTTTTTAATTATCTTTTATTTCTCATATTTAATCTTTCCATCTCTCTGGATAATTTTTCCATTTTCAGTATAGTGTCTCAAGAATATATTTTTTTATGTTTTTAACCTTATCTTTAAATGAAGAGGTCATCTGGACTTCAGTAATTCATGGCTTTTCAGAATTCCTTGTTGTTATCAATATGAATTAAGTACCCTCTTATTTGGCATTAAGTTGAAATTTAAGTTTTAAGACTGTAAGCAGTACATTACCTTTTAAATCTTCACAGAGAAGAGAAAACCAATGGAATTCTTCTTACTAACACTGAAAAGTAGCTGAAATTGGGAAACAAATGATTTTGGGGAAAATTTATATATAAATATATAATTTTTAAGAGGAGTACTTTTTTTAGGGAGTTTTATTACATCTGAAGAATAAACAGGAATTATTATGTTTGAACTGTAACAGTATCCTAAATAAGCCTATTACCTGAATTATCATAATTAGCTAAATTATGTTTCACAAATGTCTTTGCACATATACTGGATAAAAGTTTATAATCCAGATTGGTAAAGGCAGGCTATATGATAACACAATTTGATAGCAATATTGAATGACAGGAAATTCCAGAGAAAATTTGCCATGTATGATATTATAGACTCTCTACTATATCATGGGCAGATTTAATTTTACTTGGAAAGTTTGCCTTAGTTATCTAATCAGGGTTTTGGTTTAGATCACTTGGATCATAAACTCAGCTTTCTTATCAAACAAAGATATTATAATAGAACTAGAGGCCCATTGCACGAAGATTCGTGCAAGAATAGGCCTTCCTTCCCCTGGCTTCACTCCCAGCTGCCTGGGAGCCTTTGCAAATCTTTGCTCCTGGCCACCGCCCGGGAGCCTTTGCAAGTCTTCGCTCCCAGCCGGAGCACCACTCCTGTAGTTCCCTCTGCCCCCCACCCTCCTCCTCATAGCAGGCGTCCTGCCCTGCCAGGCCACTCTGCACCTCCATATGCAAATTAACCCGCCATCTTTGTTGGGTTAATTTGCATACTCACACCTTATTAACTGATGGGTGTCGTGGAGGTACAGTCAATTTGCATATTTCTCTTTTATTAGTGTAGATACCGACAAAATAAAGGACTTTCAAAGCTAGGTGATGTGTTCACAGGTATTCTTTAATCAAAAGCTAATTCTCTTCTTAAAGGAACTCCTATTTCTGATTTTTTTTTTCTGAGAGGGACTTCTGTTATTTTGTTTCTGGTAATAGATGGGTAATGACTGCTATAGTGATCACCCTTTTTTTATCACTGCCGCTTCAGTCTAATGGGTGTTTGACTGCCACATTATTCAGTGGGTGATAATTGTTCCAATGACATTAAACTGTCTTCAGGGGTTTGCAGGTCTTTTTTCAAGAAGATACCAGCCACCTAAATTTTTTTACCCACCCACCCCCAATCTCTTTCACTTCAATTAGAAATATTTATTGCATTATTACCCAATCTTATTTTTTTTTCTAAATATTTTTTTATTGATTTTAGAGAGAGAGGAAGGGAGAGGAATAGAGAGATAGAAGCATTGATGAGAGAGAAACATCAATTGGCTGCCTCCTGCACACCCCCTAAACCTTGGCGTGGGCGCTGTCCAGGAATTGAACTGGTGACATCCTGGTTCATGGGTAGATGGTCAGCCACTGAGCCACACCAGCCAGACTACATACTCTTCTATAATATTTCCCTTTAAAATATGCACAGTATATGAAATATATTTATACTTTCCAGTTAACTCAGCAGACTATCTCCTTCCTGTTTTTAAAAGAAATGTAGATAAGAGGAGAGAGTTGGATGAAAACAAAAAGTATGAAAATTGATGTGACTTTTGTATCATGGTGAGCTGTCACCAAGAATAAGTTCCTAGTGACCTATGCAGACCCTACATGAGGGCCCAACTGGCCTACAAAACCTTTGGTTTCAGCATTTGCTTGGTGCTCATGCCTTTCCTCTACCTGAACCTGTCAATCCCTGTCTCCCAGTCTTCTTGTCAGTCTTAATCAAGGGCTTTAAAGATTCATCTTTTGTGGGAACCCCTTTTCACGTCCCGCGTGGTTCAGGGTTCCTGTTCAGGGTTCGGGTTCTGGAGAAGGCCGCACACAAATGAAAAGAGACTTGGAAAAGTATTAATTTGGAATATTGGGGGCCAGGCGGGAGCCCACCTCTAGTGGGAGGACTGCCCCTTGCTCTGGCCTTGCAATCCCTTTTAATGAGACTATGGGATACGCCCATAACCTTTAGGCAGGAAATTCCAATAACAGAAATTTACATAGGAGAAACAGAGTTGGAGGCTGCTTCAGCTAACAATGTTTCAACTAAACAGTGAGTGATTAAAACAATTAAGGTTGTTGACCAGCCTTCCCAGTTTCCTGTCCACATCCTTCCATCAGTGGTAGAATGATTGGCCTCCGGCATCTCCCCCGTTTCTTTCCTTAAAAAAAAATTTAAATCTGCAGACCAGAAATAAACACATAAGAACAAAAATGTTTGAGTCCCAATTTCAATGTCCAACAGTTCTGAGTTCCAGTTTCAATGTCCAACAGTTCTTTATATGTACATGTCAGCAATGACATCTGGATAGTGAACAAATGGTGGTAAGGCAGGTCTGACCCTCTCTGGTTTGGTCCTGGGCAACCTGCTGCGTCGCACAGCTGCTGACTGCTAGAATGGCAAGGTGTCATCAGCGTCTTCCATCTCTAGACTGTTTCTCCTCTTTGTCTTCATGGTTGGAGCAGACCTGTCAATTCCTCTCTGTTGCAGGAATCCACATGGTCTTGGAGTTGTTTTCTGAAAATATACAAACATATTCTCGACCAAAAGTTAATAAAGGAATCTTTTCTATAAATTTTACTTGGGATCCTTTTTATTTTTGCCCAAACGATTTTCCTTTGGCCTATTTTGACACAATGTATGTTTTTCATTGGTGTCTTGCTGTTAGCATTACAAATGAAAATGAAAATTTTTTAAAGTAAAAATTTTCTAGATGTAATTTTCTTGCAGAATATTTTTCCTTACATGCTATTTTTCCACTATTCCCCCTTTTTTTTGATTAATGGAGGCTTTTGGAAAATTTTTTATAAATTTTGGTTAATACTTTAGGAACAGCCTCTTGTACAATTAAATTTTCTGTCAAACTTAATACTTTAACAACAATTTTAGTTTACTCTGTAAAAATTAATGGAAAGGATTATATACATCCTTGAGAAAGCCCTGAGCACTCCTAGATTTAGGTTAGATTTAGATATAGGGCAGTCACCATTAGCTACTTCTCTGTTGCTTGGGTCTCAATATGAGCTGGGCCAAGTCTCTTGTATGTAGCTGGATCTCAATCTGAGCTGGGCTCTGTTACCTGGGTCCTGATCTTGAGCTGGGCATGGGAAGCGCGAAGCAGCCATGGGGGCAGGAGACCTCCCTCAGACGGGGCGAGGGTTCAAGCCCCTGCAAGGTTGGGGGGGTGAGGGACTATGCCCCACCTCTGTTGATCCCCAAGTTCTCTCCTGATGGCCCCCTGCGACTGTGCCTGTCTTAGGTTGCCCCTCCCTTGAGGAGTCTTACCCGTCATTGACTAACCAGCCATCCTCCGGGGCCAAGCATGGTGATATGAGGTTCAGTTCTGTCTCCTTGGTAGCCTATGCCCCTATGGCCTCCACGCCCAGCACTTGCCTTGGGATCCTCTCGCCTGCTGGCGGGGCCCTGGCGCTGATCACATATCTTGGGGAACCCAGGTTTCTTCTCCAGGAAAGGGCCCAGCTCACGCCATTGTGCGAGAGACAGATCCATGGTGCCAGCCACCATGAGGCTTCAACTTCAGCATGAACTGAAAACTCAAGCAACAGCTATGGGCAATTGGATTGTGAGGAGAGGGTCCCTCTTAGCAAATAAGGCAAGAAAGGCCAATATAGGATGCTCAAGTGCCTTCCCAGTGAGGCCTTAATTCCTTTCTGAAAGGGATTAAATCCTTTCATGTCCTTTTTTAAATTGCTGCCTAACATGCAAAGAATTAGTTTGTAAGTTTGTTTGGGATAATTGTTCAATATGCTGTTGTAAAATATCAAAAATTATAATGACATTGTAGAATAATATCATGTAAGGATATTCTTTGCTCTAGGTCATGGCAATTCAATTTCAAACTGGCTGGCAATTTCTTTTTGTATAGACAAGGTCTTAGCTACATTTTTTGCACCTCTCCCAGGAGCAAGTAGTGATAGTCCCCTACTTTAAAGGCCAAAACCTTTATAACATCTAAAAGTAAAATATATTTATTAATTTATATTTGATAAAGCTTTCCATGCAATTTCAAGTATCAATCGGTTAAATTTCAAAAATATTTCCTTTAAGAAGAGAGAATAAATTTCTTGTATCACTCTGGGCCCTTGGAGTTTTACAAGAATCATCTCTGTTAAGGCCTTGAAATTTTAACATGGAAAAAAATGATCAAATATATGTATGTATATATATATATATATATATATATATATATATATATATATATGCCCATATATGATTTAAAGATTACAATACTTTTTATAATTATTTTAAGATACCAATTAGATTTTAAACTAGTTTTTGCATAGAAAAATTTTGGTTGGGATCACAGAATTAATCCTCTTTTTTAATTAGACCAATAAGCAATTTATTTTGAATTCCTAATTGTTTTCAGCGAAAACACATTTTTTTTCTCAAAAATAAGTTCTTATACTTTAGACATTTAATTACCACAACTATATAATTTCTCCCAATTTAATTTGCACTTTGAACTTTTAAAGCTGGCAAGTCAAACATTTAGCAGTTCCTAGATTAATAACAACATCCTGCTTACTTTGGGGCAAGTTTCAGCAACAGATCTGGCCGAATTTCTTTTCATGCTTAAAAGATAGACAGATCTTAAATTTTTTCTTTCTTTTTCGCTTTCCAAAATTATAACTAGCACCCAATTTGGCCAAGATTTGCATTTCCCTGCGAGTTCTTTTATAATTTTTAAACGAAACCTTAAGTAATCTCATTGCGGGAGAGCGGATAGCCTTGCCCTCTCCTGCCACCTTTGAATTTCTCCACACCAGACGCGGTTTCAGCAGTGGAGTTTCATTTCTTACTACAGATTTTAAATTCCAAATACCAATTAAGATTTTAATTTGAATAAGAAACCACATTATTTTATAACCTAATTCTTCCCCATTAGCCTGGCTGAAAAAGACGTTCCCACCCTACTTACAGTTCGCGACTCTGCAGCTAGTCCGTGGGCTTTGTGTGCGGTGAACCTCCCTCACCTTTTTCTAGGTGAATTTTTTCCTTTCCTTCGCTCTTAGGCGAAAAATATCATCTCCTCCAGAAGTCCCGAGTTCAGGCGCCAGATGTGGGAACCCCTTTTCACGTCCCGCGTGGTTCAGGGTTCCTGTTCAGGGTTCGGGTTCTGGAGAAGGCCGCACACAAATGAAAAGAGACTTGGAAAAGTATTAATTTGGAATATTGGGGGCCAGGCGGGAGCCCAACTCTAGTGGAAGGACTACCCCTTGCTCTGGCCTTGCAGTCCCTTTTATTGAGACTATGGGATACGCCCATAACCTTTAGGCAGGAAATTCCAATAACAGAAATTTACATAGGAGAAACAGAGTTGGAGGCTGCTTCAGCTAACAATGTTTCAACTAAACAGTGAGTGATCAAAACAATTAAGGTTGTTGACCAGCCTTCCCAGTTTCCTGTCCACATCCTTCCATCAGTGGTAGAATGATTGGCCTCCGGCAATCTTTAATTTTATTTCTTCTCTGCTTTTCCAGATTTCTAGCATCAAGTGGCTGCCTTTGCCCCTCCTCTGAAGTTCCTTAGTGATTTTCTTTTAAAGGGTGTGAAATTTGTTAGTATCATCTCCTTTGGCAAAGTCCACTAGAGAAATTTAGTTTTAGAATCTTAGACTTCAAACTTGTATCTGTGGTTATTTCCCACCAAAAGCTGAATTTCTTCTCCTTGTCATAATATTTGGCCACATTATAGCATTAAAGAGTGTGTGTGTGTGTATGTGTGTATTTTGTCAGAGCACTGCTGCTAGATTATGTACTTGGATACAGACAATAAGTAGAATATATGTTAATCAACAAGAAGCAGAGACTTTTTAAGTTAAGGGCAAAATCAGAGGCATTTTTGTAATTTGAAATATTTATAATGATATTTTAATAGGAAATGTGCACTCTAATTTTGTTGTTTTAAAAACTTGAGCAAAAAAAATGCTAATTTTACTTATACCTTTCATCACATTTTTCTTTATATTCATTGAAGATAATATATATTTATATATATTTATATATACACACATACACACATATCTAGGTGCTCAAGGTAAGTATAAGATCGAATATGTTGCAACAAGTACTTTTAAGATTACCTGAAATAAAGTAAAGCAAATTTCTCTCTATTTTTTGTAGCAGGTTATAAAACTATTTCATGAAGAATATTTTAGGACAAATTTTAGAGTAACCTTAAAAAATATATTCTAATGTATGTTTTCTTGTGTATCATGTGTACAATTCATTTCTGAAATTTATTTCTTAGTTTTAACAGTACAAAACACACCAAAACAGACCTGGCAAATATGTTTAAATGGAAAGAAAAAGAGAAAAAAACTAAAGAAACTAAAATTCACAGAAACAGAAAAAGAAGTCTATTTTATTATTTTAATTGATTTAAAAATGTTTAGGTATTTCGATAGATTCTATTTTATATGCTGATTTTCAAAGTATATAATGCAAGAAAAACAGTGACCCTAGCTTCTTTTTTCTGGTTCATTGGAGCTATCACATCTTATCTATCAGACCTCTAAGGAGATACTCTCTCACACTCAAAGACTATGCAATTAGCATATGAATGTGCAATGGATTGTTTGAAGTAACAAGAAAACAATATGGAAAGGAACTGAAGGGAGTTACCAACACCTGGGAATCTTGTATTGAAAAAAAGCTTTTTTTTTTTTAATAATAATTCTTTATTGTTGAAAGTATTACACATGTCCCATTTTTTCCCCCATTGACCTCCTTCAGCCCGCCCCCACCCTCCACCCCAGGCCCTCACTGGCCCATTGTCTGTGTCCATGGGCCATGCATATATGCATGCAAGGTCCTAGATTGATTACCTTCCACTCACACCCCCCCCCCCCCCCCCCCCCCGCCTTCCATCTGAGATTCTGCCCTCTGTTCCATGCTTCCAGAGACATGGAAGCATGGGAAAAAGCTTTCTTAAGGTAAGCAATTAAAAACCAAGGACAAGTGCTCATTGTGTAGTGTTTGAGCCCTACAAGGAAAGCTAAATTTTGTTATTTACTGTCATCTTTTAGACTGAATCATTTAAACAAGAACTTACTGTTTTATTTATTTCAATGTAATACTTGCTGAATGTAGGTTTTGTGTGGTCTTTGATCTGAAATCATCAAAATGCATTGAGAGGACAAAAAGTCTTACATTTAAAAATATTTTTATTTAAAATATATAATAACATGAAAAACCTTTTCCCTGTGGTCAGTGCAAAGTTTCAGAGGAAAATTACAGTTGATAGCCACTTCAAATCAGGTATACAGTCAATTCTCAGTCATTTATATATCTAAATAATTTCTGTATCGTTTTGTTTTATTTTGTTTCTCTTGAAGGTAAGGTATACATGCTATAGTGGTTCCTGCTCAGGCAACACACCTTTGGGTAGTAACAAATAGCTCAGCATTGTTAGGAATCACTGATACTCGGGAAGGCTCAGTGGAGTAGGAGGCAGGAGCCATGCTTATTGTGTTCATTTCTGTCACTACCTTTACACACCACTTATATTTCTTTGGCATAAATTACCTTACTCTAAAATAAGAATTTAAAAAAATATTTTTATTGATTTCAGAGAGGAAGGGAGAGGGGAGAGAGATAGAAACATCAATGATGAGAGAGAATCATTGATCAGCTGCCTCCTGCATGCCTCCCACTGGGGATCGATCCCACAACCCAGGTATATACCCTTGACCGGAATGGAACCCAGGACCCTTCAGTCCGCAGGCCGACGCTCTATCCACTGAGCCAAACCAGCTAGGGCAGGAATTATTTTTTTTGTAGACTATTGAGGTCTGAGTCAAATGACCTTTGAGACATTTTCTAACATTTAATTCGATATATTCCTTGATCATGAAGAAACACTTTAACCATAAATGACCACCATACTATGGGATAACTCTATTTGATAAATGAAGTAGAAACCTAACATTTAATTTTTAAGTAGAAAAACAAATACATGCATAAATATTAATATCAATTCTATTCATAATAGCCTCCCCTCCAAAGAAACAACCTAACTATCCATCAGTTCATGAATGGATAAATAAAATGTGGTACATCCATTGTCAAAACAAAAATTGTACCAGACAAGTTTAAACAGCAAGAGAGACTTTACTCAAAGCTATTGCAATTGGGAAAGAAACCATAATTAAGTCTGAATTCAACTCCATTGAAGTAGAGGGGGTAAAGTTTTTTAAAGGTTGGCGTGAGCCCCAGAGGAAAAGTACTGCTGAACATTAAGGGGAAAATCATAAACCATTTGTGTTTGCTAATTAGCTTTATTCACAGGAAAAATAAATGCATAACTTTATGACAAAGGGGTAGTTTTTGCAACTTGGAGCAGGCACCCCAATGAAGTTAGGCTCCTACCGCTCATAGAAAGAGGAGATAAGGATGCTATTTCCTTTGATGATTACATTTCAAAGAGAAGATTCCCTGTCCTTGAGAGTACATTTCTGATTGTAAAACTGCATGTGGCTAGGAAAAAAGATTTACATCTCAAAGGGACACAGAGAGAATTTACCATACAAGTTTTCTAAACTCTAAGGAAAGGTAGGTTAGGGGCCTAAAGTCAAGAAGAAGCCAGTCCAAAGTTTATTCAAGCTGAGGGGAACTTTAAGATCATTTTGGTCACCATACAATGAGTATTTTTAAGGCAATGAAAAGGAATGAAGTAATGATTGCTGCAACATGGATGAACTTTGGAAATATTAATTATGCTAAATTAAAGAAGCCAGTCACAAAAGGCCATATATTGTGTGATTCTGTTTATAGGAAATGTCTAGAATACCAAATCTGTAGTGACAAAGTAGATTAATGGTTGCCTAGATCTGAGGGTTTTGGGGGTCAGGTTGGAATGGCAGCTATATGTTTTGTGGAGAAGAGTATTGAAGATGTTTTAAAATTGTACTGTGAATGTGCAACTTTGTGAATATATGAAAAGCTATTAAATTGCACACTTTAATGGGTGAATTGTATGATATGTGAATTACATTTTAATAAAGCTGTTATAAAAACAAATAAGTGTTGAAATGTGCTACATGGCTAATGGATTATTTTCTAGTATTTATGGTTATAAAAATTTTAAACAAAAACAAAACCCTTATTTCTCCAAAGTATGTTTTGATTATTCTATGGATTCAAAATGTGTATTTCTCGTAGCTGGCCTGCTTTTCAGTTTTTATAAAATAGTTTACCAGTTATTTATTACTATGTTGAACTAATCAGAGAGTATGTGATGTAGAAGAAAGGAAAATAAACTCTGAAAGGTCCTTAAGATATTTGCTTCCCTGAAACTGGGAACTATCAATAAAGAGAAAACAACTGTTTATTGAGAATTTTAAAAACACAGTTTCTTTTCTTAGCTATTGAGAATATCAGTATAAGTGTATTATGGAATGGTATGGAATGGTATGGTATGGTATGGTATGGTATGGTATGGTATGGTATGGAATGGAATAATGTGGTATGGAATAATATGGTATGAAATAGTATGGATGGTATGGTATGGTATGGAATAACATGGTATGGTATGGTGTATGGTATGGAATAATAAGGTATGAAATAGTATGGTATATGGTATGCTATGGTATGCTATGGTATGGTATGATAAAAGATAAATAAATCCTTGTATTCCAATGAAGGCTTTATTGACAGATCTTCAATTTCTGAGTAACATTCTATAAGTTCTTTTGTAAACTATTTGTAGCCATTTCTACAGAAACAGTTTTGTCAACACTGATCAGGGTTTGGAACCTGATTTACTTGAAAGGATTTATTTGGCCCACAAAATAGTTGGAATGGAGTACTGATACTAGTACAGCCGGGGTGTAAGGTACAATGGCACAAGAAGGAGCAGGATCCATCCAAACATCCCCATTTCCTGAGTGCAGGCATGACTCCAGGCAACATTTTGAATTATGCTGAGTGAGACTTTGATTTTAAAAGGTTCTGGAACCAATTTCTACTTGTGGGGCAGGGGAGTTCCCACACCAACAATTCTTGGACACCAACTGGGTGTCTTACAGTTTTACTCAATTCTGACACTATCTACATGGGATAGCAGCAGATCGTACAGGCTTAGTCCTACAAGATCGTCCCTACCTCTTCAGACACCAGTCGCCAAATCCATGTTTTCACCTGTGCTTCTCACCAACTGGCTGAGGTTTCGAGTTCCAATGACCCCCTCCTCGGGTTACATTGATTTGCTAGAGTGGCTCACAGAACTTAGAGAAACATTTTACTTACTAGATCACCAGATTATTATGAAAGAATATAACCCAGGAACAGCCAGATGGAAGAGAAGCATCAGACAGGTATGAGGGAAGGGGTCAAAGCTTCCATGCCCTGTCCAGGTGTGCTGCTATCCCAAAATCTCCACATGTTCACCAACCACGAATGTCTCCAATTGGGAAGTTTTCCAAACCCTCTTTGTTTGAGTTTTTATGGAGGTTTCATTACATAGGCATGGCTGGTTAAAACATTGACCACTGGCAGTTGGTTCATCCTCCTGCTCCTCACCACTCCCCAGAGGATGGGCGAGAAAGGGACTGAAAGGCCCAACCCTCTAATCATCAGGTGGTTCCCAGGACCATTGGTTGGTGAGTGTCCAAAAGTTTCCGCATTAATATAAAAAAGACACATGTTTATGGCTCTCTACAATTAAGAAATTCCAAGGTTTTAGGAGCTCTGTGCCAGAAACAGTGATAAAGACCAAATATATATTTCTTATTATACGGTAAATCACAATATCACAGGCTTCTACCCACTTTGCTTTCTATACCTCCTTCCCCATGTTCTAAATCTAGAGCCTCTCTTTCTAATCATGAGGCATCTCTAAGCTTTGATGATGCCCTAAGCTTTCTATTGTGCTACCCAACTCGGGCATCTCTGTTTCTCCAAGGGGCAGATTTACCTACACTGTCTAACATAACCTTTCTCCCAGCCAACACATACACGTTTTGATTCTCACTTCCGCAAGGCACCTCATTTAACTTTGTATTGTAAAAGAAGCAAACTTTCAAAACATGATAACCACTGGATCTCCCAGAAGCATTTACAGATAAAACCTATGTTTTTATAAACCCCAAAGTATTACTAATAATCAATAGGATTTTAAGCATTAGACTTAGGAAATGGGAAGAAAAATTTGAAAATAGGAAAAGTTGAACTGCCTAACACCCATCTCTCTTTGGGATAAATCCCTCTAAATTGCTCCTGCTTTACCCAGAACATATGTTTTGTCCCTGCCTGAACTTAAGCCTTTTTTAAATTGCCTCCTAAAATTTACACTATCTACAAAAAGAGCAACAATGGGATCTATAATGGTAGTGATTGGGGTTGGGAGGAAACATTGGGAAGGTGATATGGTAAGGGTAACAAGGAACCATCACGGCGTCGATAATTTGATCATCTTTTTTTTTTAATTTAGACATGTTTTTCTACACATTGATTAATTGTTTTTTTCTTGGTTATAGATTGGTCTTATGGATACTATAGACAACAGAGAAAACTTGTTGAAGAGATTGGCTGGTCCTATACAGGTAAACATATTAACATATAATGAGTTTCAGAAGAAAGTTTTATTGGCTTTTTATCTATTTTTATATGTAATAGGAAACTTTGTAGCCAATGCATCTTTTTTAACTTAGCTACAAGGATATTCATTTAGATTAACTAATAAAAATGTTATATGCAAAATAATTTCTAGTGGATTTTCCATAAGCAAATTTGTTAGTGTAGAGATATTGGTATCAAATAGAGCTGGATTTGAATCCCAGTTCTACAGTGGCTGTATTTCCTTGGGAAATATGCATAAACTACCTGAGGCTTGTTTTTTTTCATATTTGAAATGGAAGATTATTCTGGACATTAAGATAAATGAAATTTGAACAGTGCCTTCTTATAAACAGAAAACTCTCAAGAAATGTTACTGCTATTGTTATGATAACAGTATTAATTTTTTTATTTATTTAACAAATACTAATGGGATTTTTGCTCTCAGAGGGGTTCTCCTTCTGAATTACTGGGCTGCACTAATTGGGATCAGGTCAAAAATGATTTTTCAGAATTGCCAACCTTGGCTTAGAGCATCATGAATATCTGAAGTTGGCTTTACATGGTTACAACCAGAAATCATGGCCAGAAACCCTAGGGCAGAGGAGAAATGCCAGACCTGATGGGCAGCATCTAGATGGCCCATGACATGCCTGGAGACCATCTGAGACAGTGTTGATTGTTAGAGGAGTGGAGAGGGGTTGGGGAGCTGAGTGAAAAGGTGAAGGGATTAATAAAATAAAATAAAATAAAATAAAATAAAATAAAATAAAATAAAAACCCAAACTCATAGACAATAGTACAGTAATTACCAGAGAGAAAGGGGATGGGGGGAGGTAGAAGAAGGTAAAGAGGGGATAAGTGGTGATGGAAGGAGATGACTTGCGGTGGTTGAACATACAATACATTATACAGATGATGTGTTATTGAATTATACACCTGAAACCTATATAATTTTATTAACAAATGTCAACCCAATAAATTCAATAAAAAGGAAAAAAAGAATAAAATTGGATGGATAAAATGGAATCAGATTGAAAGGCCTTTAACATGAGTATAGCCAATTTGAACTTTTTTTTATAGGTGAAGGGCAACAGCACCATGGGTTTTATAGATAGGCATGCATGTTATATTTTTTTATTCTTTCTTTAAAAGTAGTAAATATTTGTTGTACAAAATTTAGAAAATATGTTAAAGGACAAAGAAAAATATAAAAATTACTCTTAAGTGCTTCCCAGGATATCCACTAAAAACAATTGTATATTCCTTTTAGGCCAGTTTTTATTATATTATGTTTGTATATTTTATACATAGAGTTATGCATCCAATATGCTAGAAATTATTTTTTGAGCATTTACTCATTTCAATGATAATTCTTGTTGATCATCATGTTTTATTTTTAACCATTCATTATTTTTTATATTTAAGCTACTGTAGAAACAACACTAGATGAATAGACAGATTGATATGTCTTTATTTGTAATTTTATCATTTGGTTATTAGAGAATATTTGATATGCAGTTTCTGAGTACAAAAAATTAAATGCTTTCCTTCAAAATTCTTGAAAACATAGCCTGTTTTCTAGACTAACCCATTGAATGCTAGCCAGGGTTGGTGATTGTCATTTTTTAAATCTTTAATAATTTGATAGCTTTAACAGTGATATTTTGCTTTAAGGTGTTTTGTTTAATTACCACTGAAGTCAAGATTTTTATTTCTATTAGCCATTTGTATGACCTCTTCAGTGAAATAAGTTAAATTAGACCTTGGAAAATAATCAAGATATTCATCAGAGCAAGAAAAATGAGCAAATTACGGCTTATCTATACTGTGAATTACTGGCAGATAGGTATGAGATAGATCTGTATGACATTATATGGAAGGACCTGCCCTTAATTTACCCATTTTTAATTATGACCATATAATCTAAGAAATACCAGCTTTTTAACTTTAATATTTCAAATCCTGAGGAATATCTTAAAGCAAAAATTATCCATAATTCTATACCACCTTTAATTATTTAATTGCAATTCTTTCTTTTCTTTTAATATTTTGCTATTACATACCCAAGAAAGTAAACATCCCCAAACTATAGTTACTTAAGCAATTTTTTCAGATTATTGGACTTTAATAAAAAAGGATTATTATATCAAAGTGCCTAAATATTTATAATATTAATAGAGGTAATCCAATTAATTTCAGAAAATTTTGTTAATTTATTCATATTCCCACATTTTTACTAATGCTATTTTTTTAATTTTGTCAATTTGATTAAAAAAAATTACGATCTCATTTTTAATTTGTAGTTTTCTGATTACTTAATTTCTTACATTACCCCAAACAACAGGGTCTTTATTAGGGTTTTGGAAGGATATGTTAAATAAATACTACTTGAGGCAATGGTTATGTAAATAAAAATGATAGACATGAATAACTAATATTAAAAATGGGTGATTCATTGGTTTCTCCTAAACAATTTCACTTTTTATTAAAATTGTACATGTTATATTCTATTTTAATAAATTTGTATCTTTCTCTGGATTTGAATTCCAGACCCTGGACCAATTCTTTCTTCTCTGTTATATACATAACTCATGAAACAATGATTTGAAGAGAGGTTATTTTGAGTAAAAGATAAAGGTAACTTTTAAGTACCTTTAAATTGTATTTAAAGTAAGATTTTTAAGTAAAGTATTTAAGCATAAGAGGAAAAATATGTTCTCTTAGTCTTACCTTATTAAAATAATACCAAGGCTAAGGCTAAAAATTATTAACAATAAAACAATCATCAAACAAGAGTAAATACCAAGATAAATCAAAAAGAAGAGATAATAAAAGTTGTAGAAAATAACTGCTAACATGTTTTTCTACTTTTGAAACATTTAAAGTCTTGACTATTCAAATATATTTCTTGATTATTCAAATATATTTCTGACCTGAGAATATTGTTACTTTTAGTGAATTATTTAGGGAATGCCTCTAAAATTAATTTGATTATAATAAAGAAAAGCCAAAATGCTTCTCCTAAGCCTTTTTTTGGTATCATGTTATGTTCTTTAAAGATACATGTCATTTACACTTATTTTTACAGAAAGTTGGTTTTAGATAGAAAGCAATATATATGTAATGATATCCTATCTAATAAAAGAGTAATATGCAAATTGACTATACCTCTGCTACACCCATAAGCCACGCCCATAAGCCATGCCCACCAGCCAATCAGGAGTGATTATGCAAATAAACCCAACCAAGATGGCTGTGGCCACAGGGAGAGCAAGAGGGAGGCTTGGGTTTCCCCCAGCAATGGAGGAAGCCAAGCTTTCTGCCTGCCTTTGCCGGCCCAGGCCTCCACTCAATGCTACAAAGTTTCAATGATAGAAGATAAATAAACCCCAACAAAAATGGCGGCAGCCACAGAGCCGGAGAGAGCAGGAGGCTAGGGTTGCCCCCGGTGATAGAGGAAGCCAAGCTTCTGCAGCCCTGGCCTGCCTTAGCCTCCGCTTAAGACTACAAAGTTTCAATTATAGAAGATAAATAAATCCCAACAGAAATGGCTGCTGCCACAGAGCGAGCAGAAGGCTTAGCTCTGCTCCAGGCTACAAAGTTTCAGTTGTAGAAGATAATAAATCCCAGATACCAGGGCCTCCACTTGGGTCGCCGGGGGGCGTGGCCAGCCTGCAAACCACCACAGGACCCTTGCCCAGGCCACCCCACACCCCAAGGGAACCCCCATCCTGATCCAGGACACCCTGCAGGGCAAACCAGCTAGCCCCTACCCATGCACCAGGCCTCTATCCTATCTAATCCTATCTAATAAAAAAATATATATGCAAATTGACCATCACTCCAACACAAGATGGCTACCCCCATGTGGTCAAAGATGACTGCCCCCATGTGGACACAAGATGGCCACCACAAGATGGCCAACAGGAGAGGGCAGTTGGGAGGGACCAGGCCTGCAAGGGAGGGCAGTTGCGGGCAATCAAGCCTGCAAAAGAGGGCAGTTAGGGGTGACCAGGCCAGCAGAGGAGGGAAGTTGGGGGTGACCGGGCCTGTAGGGAAGGGCAGTTGGGGGAGACCCAGGCCTGCAGGGGAGGGCAGTTGGGGGGGACCCAGGCCTGCAGGGAAGGGCAGTTAGGGGTGACCAGGCCTGCAGGGGAGGACAGTTAGGGGCAAACAGGCTGGCAGGGGAGCAGTTAGGCATCAATCAGCCTGGCAGGGGAGTGGTTAGGGGGTGATCAGGCTGGCAGGCAGAAGCAGTTAGGGGCAATCAGGAAGGCAGGCAGGCGAGCAGTTGGGAGCCAGCAGTCCTGGATTGTGAGAGGGATGTCCGACATCCCTTGAGGGGTCCCAAATTGGAGAGGGTGCAGGCTGGGCTGAGGGACACCCCGCCCCCATGCACGAATTTCATGCACTGGGCCTCTAGTCCTATATAATAAAAGCCTAATATGCTAAGTGTCTAGTCATTCAGTTGGCCATCCAACCCCTCGCCCCCCACCCCCTGTGCACAAATTTCGTGCACCGGGCCTCTAGTAAAGATAAATTTTTCATGTCTCTGTTTATATTTACTATCAGTTGGGTTGTAAGTTTATTTTATAATGATATTTATTGTGATGACATTGGTTAGTAAGATTATATAGGTTTTAAGTGTATATTTCTATGATATATGATCCGTATATTGCACTGTGCCCACCACCCAAAGTCAAATAATTTCTTATCACCATATATTTGACCCCTTTTATCCTTTACAACTGCCTCACCTCCCTTCCCTCTGATAATCACCATACTGTTGTCCATGTCTATGAGTTATTGTTTGTTTTTCTTGTTTGTTCATTTGTTGCATGAGTTTTATTGTTTGTTTTTCTTGTTTGTTCATTTGTTGCTTTGAGTTTTATATCCCACATATGAGTGAAATGATATGGTTCTTAACTTTTTCTGTTTGACTTATTTCACTTAACATGATATTCTTAAGGTCCAACCATGTTGTTGCAGATGGCAGTATTTCATCTTTTCTTATGGCTGAGTAGTGGTCCATTATATAGATGTACCACATCTGCTTTATCCAATCATCTTTCAAATGACGCTTTGGTTGTTTCCATGTCTTAGCCACCATGAATAATGCTACAATGACCATGGGGGTGCATATAGCTTTGCCAATAAATGTTTTCAAAATTTTCAGTTAGATAGCCAGAATAGGGCTTGCTGGGTCATATGGTAACTATATTGTTAATATTTTGAGGAGCTAGCATATTGTTTCCATTGTGGCTATACCAGTTTACATTCCCACCAGCAGTGAATGAAGGTTTCTTTTTCTCCATAGCCTCTCCAACATTTGTTACTACTTGTATTGTTGGTAATAGCCATTCTAACAGGTGTGAGGTGGTATCACATTGTAGTTTTGATTTGCATTTCCCTAATAGCTAGTGAAGTTGAGCATCTTTTCATATATATGTTGTTCATTTGTATGTCTTCTTGGGAGAAGTCTGTTCATGTTCTCTGCTTATTTTTTAATTGGGTTGTTTGTTTGGTGGGATTGAAGAACATGAGTTCTTTATATATTTTAGATATTAACTCCTTGTCTGAGCAGAGAGCCCAGAGATAAGCTCATATGTATGTCTGCAAATATTTTTTGACAAAGGAGCCAAAAACACACAAAGGAGAAAAGAAAGCCTCTTTAATAAATGGTGCTGGGAAAATTGGAAAGTCACATACAAAAGAATGAAACTAAACTATTGATTGTTCCCAATACAAAAATTAACTCAAAATGGATCAAAGACCTAAATATCAGAACTAAAAAAATAAATTACATATAAGACATGGGTACTAACTTATAGACCTTGATCCTAGACAAGATTTTGTGAATTTGACCCCGAAGACAAGGGAAGTAAAGGCAAAAATAAATGAATGTGATCATATCAGATTAAAAAGCTTCTGCACAGCAAAAGAAACCACAAACAAAACAAAAAGGCACCCTACCGAATGGGAAAAGATATTTGCAAAGAACAGCTCCAGGCTGTAAGTTTATTAACCGATGTAAAAAGTATTGTATTGTTCTATTTTTCAAAGCTTTTTGTGCTTTGTAACTTTATACCTGACCACTGTAACTCATTTTGTCTTTCTTTTCCTCCCAAATCAAAATTCTAGTCTTTTGTAAAAGTGACGGCAAATTTTTGCCCCCTAAATAATTATGAAAAAGTCTGAATACTTGGAGTGCATTTATAACCATGGAAGATAACATCATGATGGACAGCCCTCTTGTTCTCCTGGAAAATATTTGCTGTCACTATTTGGGGATTTAATACAGGATACCTTTTTAAAAGATTTATCTAGATATCACTCGTAGGTGTTTGAAAATGCTGATTGCAGGATAAACTTTTCTCCAATAAGTTTTTCATGAGGATTAAATTTCTACCTTTTTTGGCTGGTTACATTTATATTTCTTATTTTTAACTGCCAAGAATATCACAGCCAATTTTTAAAAGTTCACCACTCTGTTTGGATAGTTTTGGCTGTGGATAAAAAGTGATATAGATAGCCTTTTTAGGAAACTTGATACAGAGAGACATGTTCATAGATAAAAGTCATCTGGGTTTAGTTTCTTAACAACTCCCTAGTTTTAGAGATAGAACTAAAAGTAAGTTATTTTCCTCTATACAATAAATCTTTAAAGAGAGAACTCAGATATTCACCAGGTATGACTTAAATGAAAACCAAGCTTTAATGTAGCCTCCATTCTTCCTAAACCTAGAATCAGAAAATGGCCTAAGGAGAGAGAGGGTTACAGTTCTCACCAAGCACCAATGTGTGTTGACTGATAGAGTGTAGTGCTGTGTGTTTTCCAGCAGACCAGGGTCCCTGAGCAGCTGGGTGTGCCTCACCAGGTCAGGAGAAGACAACACTTCTGCCTTTGGGTTTATTATTTACCAATGCAGATACCACTGTATATATCCTATTATCTTAAAAGGAAGCCACAGAGCTCTTCCTTTAATGGGCTAATTGTGTATAGATGTAGGGTGGCCAGGATTTTGTGGAGGGGTCTGGCATAAACAATGCACAGTTCTTTGCGCACGCTCTCTCTCTCTCTCTCTCTTTCTCTCTCTCTTATTTATTTACATTTATTTATTTATGTATGCATGTATTTATTTTTTTCACTAAACCAGTGACTTAAGCTAGCTTTTATTTACTAAGGATTAATCTTAGATCATAGGAACTTGAAAAGCATTGAGTTAGTTTCTATATTTCTGAGAATTCTAGAATGCTCAATCCTTACAAGTGCTTGCCTTTAAATTAATTTTGACAATACCATCTGGAGGTAGAAAATTATCACATATTTATAATATACATATATATGCATACCCAGATAGACACACACAGAGAACAGTTGGATTCAAATTTTGTTTTGGAGGCTTTTTATGATTTATATATGCCCTTGACAAGTCAAGTTCCAACTGACCTTCCCTTTTTAAAATAAGGACAGCCATTTTTAACACCCTAAAGAATTGTTTTGACATCTAAATGACATAAAAGGTTGATCTATTTCTCTAAACACTCTTTTATGAAGCTTCTGGAGACCAATGAAATGTTTGATTTTTATAGCTAGCTTTTTCTAATTGTGTGCACAAAAATTAATTTAGAAGTATTCAGGGATCCTCATCTTGGCCATCTTTATATTAATGGGAGACTGTGGTGGGCCTTGCTGGATTGGGAGGCTCTATTTCCCGTGTTAATTTTGAGAGCTGTGGAGTCTAAACAAACTTCTAGGGAGCACTAACCTTTATGTGCACATCTCTAGATGAGCCTAATGCCATGGATCTCCGGATAGGACTACTTTATGCCCTAGGGGCAAAATTTTCTCAGAAAACTCCACAAAGATTCTTTGTCTCCTAAGAATACTAGAGGAAGGGCCAGCAAGAGCTTACCAGGTGTGATGGAACTGTGGTGTTCCCAAGGCACGGGCCCCCCTCTCGGGGTGAACCCATTCCAGGGCACCCTTCCCTTCTCCCCAGGGCTCCCACTGGCTTCTCTGGAATCACCTGTGCTTAACTGCACTAGACAACTGATGCCCATCTCTGCCACTCCAAATATGGGGTTTGATACAACTGTTGTCACCCCATTGGCTATTCTGGTTGGGGAAGCAAACGTTCTCTATCTTTCAGAGCTAAAGAGAGTTCAATCTCTCATTTAACCAGCAAATATTTTGTTCAGATTCTAAGTAAGTATATGATTAAAAATCCAAAATTAAAAACAACACCCCTTTTTTTTTCCTTTCCCTTGGTTATCTCAACACTTACCCACCCCGAGGATTTTCTAAGAATAATCCAAATAAGGTCATGGTCTGCTTCTTAAAGCACAGAGGCCTGAAATTCCAATGAAACTCACCCCAGTTCACCAATGCGAAGCTGGGGGCCAGGAGGGCACAATGGGCCCCTACTTTTACGCAGCACCAGGTCCAGGTCTCTGGGGTGATCCTGGGTAGGCTTCTTTGGAGTCCTGCTGACTGCGCCAAGTAAATGTCAATGTAAGAAACATCCCAACCTGTAGAGAATGTTGTAAGAGCTTTTTTTTTGAGCCAAACTGATAACATCACCAGGGAGCAAGATCTCAAATGCTTCCCCAGTTCTTTGCTTTACGATCAAGTTGCATCATCTTGCTTATAACATAGGGCCTGTTGGCTTCTGCTCCTTTACAGGACAATGTACTGATCAAAGGAATAGACTCATTAAAAAATATCATTTTCTGTGTGGGGAAGTGTTATAGGTCTCAAAAGGGAATGTTTCAGATGAGGACATTTTACAACTGCTTAGCTCCAACTGACTACAGATTACTATTTTTTTCTGAATTCCTAAAGTGTTAAAAAGAAAGCAAATGAAAGTCTTGATCCAAATGGATGTGTCTCTTTCAAGCAAATTACATCTAACCAAGCATTTATAATGTGGATTATTCACTATAAAGTTTATTATCTCTTTTTATTGTTAACACAAATAGTTAAAGGTTGATAGTATTTTCAATTTCTATGCTTACTATTACACCTAGAAAGTGAAAAACTATACTCTCTAATAAAAGTTTTAAGATTCTTAATTTTAACTAATTGATGAATGGCTGAAGTAAATTGGTTTTGACTACACTTAATGCTAGTTTCATTCATAACAGTTTATCTTGGTGAGCTATATATTTCTGTCCTTTCTTGAATTGTGTTATCATTGAAATGTGTCAGATTAGCTGCTATCTCAGAAGAAAGGATTTGCCCTTGAATATTTGTACATATAGAATTCTATAAAAATTACTAGGAACATCATAACATTTATCTATAAGAGAGCTCATTGCTTTACCATAGCCATTTAAAATATTACTGAAATGGAATCACATTAGGCTAAGGTTGTTTATGAAAGACTTACACAATTGTTATATGTGAAGAAACAATGGAAATCTCTGCTGGCTACCAGCTGGGTGGAGAAATAGGGTGGAAGAAGAGAAGGTACTATTCTTTCAGCTGTGTTATTTATATAGGTTAAAAACAACTATATAGGATGTTTGCTATAATTATGTTGAGAAATGACAGGGTTAGTAAATACAGTTGACAGTCCCATTTTTAAAGTTATTATGAGAAAGTGAGCAAGGCATGTTAGTCACTGAGACAAAATAGTGAATCTTAAACCTGGGAATGTCAGCACTGAAATCCTTAGCAATTTAGTTCTTTCCTTAGTAACTTCATTTCATTAAAGGGTTTCAGAAGGTGAATTTCCTTCTTCCTAGTAAGCTAAAATTTTCTATGACAATACCGAAACAAAGACAATTCAATAAAAATAAAAACTAAGCTACTTGGCCTTTTTTTTTTTTTTTTTTGATATATTGAATACATAACCCACGATCATCATGTGAAATGTTCAGATCTTCCGTTTGAGCTGTTAGAACTTTGCAACTTCAAGCAGTAGATGGGCTTTCACTGTTGCATTCTTAGGAGTTTCACTTTTGAAATGGAGTCTTTATTGCCCTGTCTGATGTGGCTCAGTTGGTTGAAGCATTGTCCTAGGCATCAAAAGGTTGCCAGCTCAGTTCCTGGCCAGGGCACATGCCCAGGTTGCAGGTTCAATCTCTGTGTGGCCAATCAATGTTTCTCTCTCACATCAAATTTTTTTCCCACTCTCTCCCTCGCTCTTCCTCTTTCTCTAAAATCAATAAAAATTTATTGCCCAGCCGGGGCATGGCTCAGTGGTTGAGCGTCGATCTATGAACCAGGAGGTCACAGTTCAATTCCCAGTCAGGGCACATGCCCAGGTTGCAGGCTTGATCCCCAGTGTGGGGCATGTAGGAGGCATCTGATCAATGATTCTCTCTTATCATTGTTGTTTCTATCTCTCTCTCACTCTCCCTTCCTCTATGAAATCAATTAAAAATATATTGAAAATTTTAAAAATAAAATCAATAAAAATTTATTGAAAAAATAAAGAAATGTAGTATTTATTTCCTGGATTTTAAAAATATCCTGTTGTGTGTTTTTTCACCATATTTCAGAGCAACTTGAAATTGAAATTTTTTTTATATACTATATTGTCAAGTTCTTAAAACTTGGATACTTTTAAAGTTTTAGCCCTAGCCGGTTTGGCTGCCCTAGCCGGTTTGGCTCAGTGGATAGAGCGTCGGCCTGCAGACTGAAGGGTCCCAGGTTCGATTCTGGTCAAGGGCATGTACCTTGGTTGCGGGCACAACCCCAGTAGGGAGTGTGCAAGAGGCAGCTGAATCGATGTTTCTCTCTCATCGATGTTTCTAACTCTCTATTCCTCTCCTTTCCTCTCTGTAAAAAATCAATAAAAAATAAATAAATAAAATAAAGTTTTAGTTAAAGGGTTGCATTGGATACAAGTTAAAAAGGCCACAAAGGTGTCACTCTTAGACACTTGGCTGAACACCTCAGGAGGAAGGAGGCTTTAAATACTGAATTGATTCTGTTGTCTTAAATAGAATATCCTGTCTAAACAGTATTTCCATTCCAATAAATATATGAACTAGAAGCTGCCATTTATGGCAAACTCAAGAGCCATAATAGAAGGTTGTGTGCAGTGTGGTTTTATGTTTGGCATTTATTTTTGGGCATTCTTGGATTTAATGTTTTATCTCTCTTAAACTACGAGAAAGTAGGCTAAATGTATCTCAGAAAGAAAATTTCAATCCACATAAAACAATGACTGGTTTCTGGCTCATCCAGGAATCCCTTTTCTTCTAAAATCTAAAATATATTTTTCACAGTAACATATTGTATTTTCCTCTTTGATTCATCACTCCTTATATTAAACATACTGTTCACTTATCGTTTCCAACTTAGGAGTGAAAAAAGCAAGTTCTAGAACTCTATGTATAGAATTATCTCATTTCTGTAAAAACCTGTATATGAACATAGATGAAAGGCCTAGAAGGATATATACTGAACTATTGACAGGGGTTGCCACCAAGGAATGGGACTATGGGAGGCCAAAAGAGGCCGGAGACGTTCACCACTCATTGTATACTGCTTACCTATATTGTATTAATTTTTTAAAACAAGTATATTGAAACAAAAGGTTTTCAACTCACTTAGCTAAGAAGGGTAAGGTAGTTGAATAAGGACCACACTTTGGGTTTTCACCAGGCAGAATGTAAGGCCTCTGCTTGGCTGAGTTGCAGGGAGAGGATGTCCCAGACATCTGATCGGAGCAGAGAGCACTTAAGCCAGGTTTTGCGGACATCACTAACACGCAGACTCACCAGTCTGCCATACTGTTCTATATTTCAGTTTTGTCAAAAATTTTTAATGATGCCCTACTTAATTGTTCATGGATCAAATAAATGTCGTAGGAGAGCTGTTTGAAAAAGCTCACTGCAAATCTAAGTCATTATTATTTGGCAGCATCTTAACTTGAACCCAAACAGATTGCACAGAGTCTCACAGAAGGATTTAGAAGGAGTTGACTTGCTTGAATGCATATTATAGACAAGTACTTTCTATCAACTGTATATTTTTAAGAGTTTAGCTAAGATTTGTGTCCTTGGAAAGCTTTCCGGGTGCTAAACGATCAGTAGAGTTTGCCTCATTGTAGAGGCTGAATAGAGTGCAGTTAAATGATCTAAAAACTCAGAACTTATTTCCCTGAAACTATCATTTAGTATGGAATTAAAATCACAAAAGTGTGGCTGTAGAATAGCATCCTGATTGAATAATCACAGCAAAATGTATCTAGTAGTAAAACTAGATACTAATGAGTATTCTGCCATGAGTAAAATTAAAATTGCATAGATTCTCTAGCCCAGCCTCTGGCAGCACCTAGTAGAGTCTTGAATGGATTGGTCAAGTCCTTTGGCAGCTCAGGCTGAGAAAATCTGACTGCTCCTCCTCTGTCTGTGCTCACACTTGTAGGTTTCATATCTATGTATATTGTTCTTCCCTTTTCTGGAACTTTTTTTTTATCTCTCTGTGTTCTTTTCTCTGGAGTGCTCTACTATGTGAAATATATATTTTAGCAAAAGAAAAAAAAAAGAGATTATTAAATGGTTAAGAAAACATCTCAGATTAGGCCACAGTTTGTGTTGTCACACAAAACTCATTTAAACATTTTCAACTTTTAGGCAAAATACCATTGCAGTTACTTTAAGCTGCCCTTCCTATTTTATGAATCAGTAAAGACTGAATACAGGGCTTATTTAGTTAGTTTTCTATGTTTTCTGTATGATAATTCTGAATCTTTAAACCAAAGATTTTCAAAGAGCAAAAAGTTTAAAAATAATATAAATGAGTCACTTATTATATTCAGAAAAATTTCTTATTAAAGTGAATATAAAATTTCTTATATATTTTTATGACTGAAGCACAAAATTACAAAAATGACCTTGAAATATATTCAAATATGTTTAGGACTGATAGATTTTATTTTTTTATCCCTTGAATGTATATATGTATCAATCAATATGACTATCTCTCTATTGTGCTACCCATGAATGCCACAGTTTTTTTTTAGAAGAAGGGAGAGGGAGAGAGAGAAAGAAACATCCACCTGAGATAGAAACATGGATTAGCTGCTTCCCCCACACACCCCAACCTGGAACTGAGCCTGCACCTTGAGCATATGCCCCAACCGGGAATCAAACCAGTGACCCTTCAGTGCATGGGACAAGGTTCAACCAATTGAGCCACACCAGCCAGAGCTGCTACATTTCTGTTTTAATCATGGACTATGTTTTATTTAGATAAGCGAGCCTTTAAATGGACCAGAGCTAGGACCTTTTCTGGCTTGAGAGTGGAGGACTTTAGAGGTCCTTTATGGCCTCTGGCACACCAGCCTCAAACTATTTTAAACCATGCAAGGAGCTTCTTAATTATCGTGGAATATTCCAGGACACTTACAATGCTGCACAGATTCACGCCTTAAACTGTATAAGCCTAGGGTTTCATGGAGAGAGCAAAGAACTGGGACTGTATTTAGAGGTAGGTTTAGAGGGAGGTGGGGCTGAAGGAAGCCAGAACCAGGGAAGGGTAAGGAGCCCCTGTGAGGCAATTAGCATGACTGAGGGAGAAACCTGGTGGCAGCAGCAGAATGCAGAGCAGAGTCTGGCATCCGCTGGAGCAGGTTCCAGGTTAAACTGGTTTCCTGCTACTTTAACAGCTCACCCCCGACCTAGAGCCTCCCTTCTTCTCCAATGCCTGCCCTCCACTGTGCTGGAAATGAAGTGCCCCCAACTCTACTGCTGGAGTCTTCAAAGAGTCAAAAATGAGACGAGGAAGACCCTGGGGGTTCCAAGGCTGACGCACGGAGCAGCCCAGTGAAGTGCAGGCACCCAGTCTCGTCAAGAAGCTGCCCATGGCTAGGGAGCTTACTGACCATCTCCAGGAAGGAGCAGCAACCTTGGACTTAAAATCAGATTCTTGGTCCACATGGGCTAAACTTCATTTCCTAATTTAATAAAATAATTTTTGGTGACAGATGATGAAAGAGGAGACCCTACCCAGGCTGGGGAAAGAGTGATAAGACCATACCAAAGCTGGGGAGATAGTAGATGCCTTTCTGATCCATTTCTCCCAATGAATCTGTGAATCTATGAAGTGTAGAGATCCTAGCCATTCTCATAATGAGTATCATGGATGAGGATCTGATGTGCAGGTAGATACTTTTTTCCCCAACTGAAAATCAGTTCACTTATTTTTCATTTAAAAGAATAAATGTTCAGAAATATCTAATACAGAGTGTCCCAAAAAATGTATATGCACTTTGAGTGATTATTAAGTCAGTGTTTATTAACATACAGTTCATTTTCAAAATTTAATAGAATCAACAGAAATGAATAATTTTTTTTGGCAATGCCGGTTTTCAAACTGATGACCGTTCTTGTCCAGACACTGCTGATAGTGTGAAGCAATGGCATCACAAACATGAAGAATCATTCCGTTCCATATTTATGCACCCCCATTTCATCGACTGTTGCCTGTTTTACACTGTAAACTTGGTCTTTTATGTATCCCCATAAAAAAAAGTTTAGTGGCACTTTAGGATGAATTTTCTTTGTTCAAACTTAGTCTGGCTTCACCCATTATTTCAGACAGTTAAACCTGAAAAGGAGTGAAAATTAAGTGAGTTATCAGCTGTGTATACATTTTGGGACATCCTGTATATGCTTATATATATATTTATATAAATATATGAGTATATTTATAAACATAAGTAAATATTTATAAACATATACATATAAAGTATATGGTATTTATAGATGTAAATATAAAATAGCTGGGATTTCACCCTCCAGAGATAACTGCTATTAATGTCTTCTGTTCAGGAAATATAATTAAAAATAAAATCTCCCAACACAGAATTCCTCTCCATAAAGGTAGTAGAGAAAGGGAACTGTTTTATTATTGAATAAGCATTAAACCAGAACATCAAGACAATCCACTGAGAGACTGCAAGGACAAAAAAGAACCTCATCCCTTTCCAGTCAAGCAGATACAACCAATGACACACATGTTTTCAAGATAAACAATGACTAGTCAGTCCTCAAGTAAGAACTTGGCAGCAACTTTATCACACATAGTTCACCCTAAGTTTCCCTGGTAATTGAAGTGACTACATGTGTTGTTAGCATATTGGCTTTATCTAGAGGGAAAACAAACGTCCTGTCTTTATCAGAGGAGGTAGCTTTGCAAGTTGGAACAAGGCAACCACCTAAGTTAGGCTCCTACCTTCCCACAGAAACTGGGAGATAGCGCTTTGTCTTCCTTCTTGTTCACATTCCATAAAAGATGGCTCCCAGGCCCTTGAGAAAGACATTCCTGGCTCATAAAGCTCACAAAAGTCCCGTGGAGTTTTCAAAAGGATGCATATATTTTTCAAAGAGCAGAGAAAGTACTGACCATGATCAAATTTCTAAAGAAAATGCTCTAAGAAAAAGAGAAGTTGCTTTCCTATCTTCAACAGAATTGTCTCTTATTTTTAAGGTTAATTTTTCCTTACACTTCCTAATTATCCTTTCAGACATTTTTCTGACCTCTTACTAAATGTGCTACTCTGTACTCTGCTTTATTCTCAAGAATACTTTTTGGCTATTTTTCTAGGGAAATCTATTGTAACTAAGTGGAGGAAACAGAGAACTAAGCTGCTCCTAGGGCTAAGCTTTCTTTTCTTCATTGTATTTCCGAGCCCAGAGCAGAGCCTCACACGTAGTAGATGACCAATAAATATTTGATACTTATTCATCTACCTCATTCTGTCTCATTGGGACATAGAATTAATTTCATCTGGGAGAAATTGTGACTACTAATAAGATAATTTTAGGGAACCAACCCAAATCAGTCTTGCAACAAATAGGGATATAGAAAAAAAAAAATGAATACTATGGAGTGAGTTCAGAGCGAGTTTTAGTACATGAGAAGTAGCTATACGTCTTAATGAAGTGGAAGGCAGGAAAGGCTGTATTTTGTAGCCCTTTGCCACCTGGAAATTGAAGCAATAGCAGAAGCTTCCAAAATCAATGTTAGAGCAAATTCAAAACTTGGCATAAACCAAATTAGGTGATCTCTAAACTGAGAATGACTAATTTAGCTTTTCCTCCCATGTGGTTCCTATCCTTTCATATTCCATGAGCATCTCTAGGATGTAAGAGCTGCTTGCAGAACATTTTCCATAGATAACATAGAGTTTTTCTTTTCCGAAACCCCAAAAGTTTGTTCTTGAGGACCAGTTGCATTTAGGCATATAGTGCCCTCAACATATCCCTGAGAAGGTTTTTCTATTCAGTTCATCTTTGTTAGAATGTGTAGGATTCCACTTCCTATCACTTCCCTGGCTTTTCTTTTCTCTGAATCTTATTCTCTAGTCTTCAGCAAAGGAAAATCTAAAGTTTTGAGATTATTCGCTTAATTAACAAATGCTTACTGGGTGCAAAAACATGAGCCAGACCGTGTGCTAGCCTCCAGGATGCAGTGAAGGAGGGAAGCAACCACAAGCATGATAAATGCCCCGTGGTAGATTGTAGTGACAGGGGCCCCTGCATAGCTTCAGGGGTTCAGGGAAAGCTTCCTATAGAAAGGGACTTTAGACTGAGATAAAGCCTGCGTAGGAGCTCATTAAGCCAACATGGGCGAAAGATTGCTCCAGGCACAGGGAGTAGCTGTGCCAGCCTGGAGGTGAGAGAGAAGTGACTGTGCTCCAGCCTCTGTAATATTCTTCCTGCCTTTGGACACAAAACTAGGAATGTGGCCGCTCTCTATGGAGCATGCCCCGCCCCAAGCTCTCCACCCTCCTTTGTCTCTCATGGCTTGTGTATCCCTCTCTCCCCTAAGCTCCAAGGGCCCTTCTTTTGCTGTAACTTGTTTCCTAAGCTCCAAGGGCCCTTCTTTTGCTGTAACTTGTTTCCTAAGCTCCAAGGGCCCTTCTTTTGCTGTAACTTGTTTCCTAAGCTCCAAGGGCCCTTCTTTTGCTGTAACTTGTTTCCTGGGCCCTTTTCTTCGATGTCGAACATCTTCTACTCCTGTGACTTTCTAAATAAACTTTTAATTATAATTGGAAGGGGAAAAAAACCTAGGAATGTGATGAGACCAATTCTTAGAGCCTCATGAGTTAATTCTCATTTAATTGACATCCTTGTCCTATTCAGATATCTGGGTAATAAAACTCACACCATATTTTGATTGGCAAAGACTTGAAATGTTAGTTATTGGATTATTTTTCATTAAGGGATATTAGGCATGATTTTACACCAACATGTTAGTTAGTAAACAAAAGGAAGATGAACTGGTAAAAAAAAAAAAACACACACAACAAAACAGAGAGGTATGAGGAGGTGGAGGTTTCATAGAATGTCCCACTTTTACAGAAATGGGAGAGGGTTTCAAAAAGACAGGATTAATCAACATCACCACATGACTTCACAGGGAGTTCATGGTGAGAGAAAGATGATGGACCAAACCATGTTCTAAGGAAACAGGTTTTAGTGGGATTTCTTCTACCAGTTTGTCTGAGAAGAGACAAGCTCTGGGCTCAGACTATCTAACTGCTTGCCTTCAAAGATGGCCTCCTTAGACCTCACATCTTCCTCATTTCCTCATCTGTAAAAATCTAAAGTAGAGATGTGATTGTATTATTCTCCTGTTCAAATCCCTTCCTTTACTCCCCATCACCTACAGAATGAAAAATGGACTCTAAAGAGTGGCATATAGTAACTTTTGTGATCTGGTTCAACCCACCTTTCTGTTACCCATCATTCTCTCTCTCTCCCCCTCTCCGCGCCCCCCCTCCCTCTCTCTCTCTCTCTGCCTACTGCTACACTAGCATTTTCAAAAGCAGGTTCTCTCTGATTCTAATTGTTCTCCACTGTTTTGCCTGAATCCCAAACCTCTGCACCTCCTTCAGGAAATGAAGCCTTCCGGATACCCCCCGCCTATGTTCTGTCTCCAGCTCTCCTCTTTGTTGCCCATGACACAGAGACATGGCCGGTCCCATGTTCTTTTCATCTTACGTTCTCAGAGCGCAGCATACAGTTTGTGCTCAGCAAGTGTGGGTGGCGTGCGTGAACCAAGCTGAGAAGCAGACAGTGTTTTCACTTTACAAATGCAGAACCAGGTGAAGTCACTGTGTAGAGTCACAAGAGAGCAGGAGACTGGGCCCTTGAGCCCGAGTCTTGACTTCAGCACTGTTTCCTGAGAAACCTGAAGGCCACCTTCGATTCTTTTGTTTCAGTGATATGGGCAGTAACATAGGTGTAAAGCTGTTAGATTTTGAATTCTTGTGTAGATATAAAAAATGTTGGTTCCAAAGCCACTGTGTTTGATATTGTGTTTTTTTACTTTACAAGTGTGTTTTTATTTTTTTAAGAATAACTTATTGAATTTGAAAGAGAGAGAAAGGAAGAAGGAGAGAGAGAGAAACATCAATGTGAAAGAGATACATATGTCCACTACCTCCTGCATGCCTCCTACTGGGAATCTAGCCCACAATCTGGCATGTGCCCTTAACTTGGAATTGAACCAGCAACCTCCTGGTGCACCAGATGACACCCAACCAATTGAGGCACCCTGGTCAGGGCATGCATGTGTCTTTATTAGGAATGTGTTAAGAGCAGACACTTTTAACAAATGTGATGGTGGGTGCCTTTTTTCTTTCTATTTTTAAATCCTCACCTGAGGATATTTGTTGTATTGATTTTAGAGAGAGATGAAGGTAGGAAGAGAGAGAGATAGAGAGGGAAACATCCATGTGAGAGAGAAACATTGATCCATTGTCTCCCGTATATTCCCCGACAGGTATGTGCCCTGACAGGAAATCGAACCCTCAAGCTTTTGGTGCATGGGGCAATATTCCAACCAACTGATGTATTTGTTTTATAATCAAATTGGGGGGTTGGAGGGCTTAAACATGTACTGAATATATGTTAATTTTTATTCTGTGGATGATTAAAAAGTTGTTTTGCCATCACAGAAAATCTTCTGCCTCTTCATGCTTCCTTACTCAGTAATGGTCTAGTGATTTATGTATCTGGGCCCATTGCTATTTGACCGTAGCAGGTGAACTGCTTTGCTGATAAATAAAGTGAAAAATACTATCTTAACCATTATATCCTTAAAGAGTATGTGATAAGTTGTAATTAGTATAGAAATGACTAACGTTCTCTCACAGAAATGGTAATGTTATACATTTGCGTTTCACCTGGACTCAATCTAGCCAGCATTCCATCGAGGGCACTGAAAGGCTCACAACCTGGTGTTCTCCTCTGCTGTGGCACTATCTGCTCACTTTACATTCATTTCATAGTCTGGGTCATTATCCCAGCTCAGTGAGAATCTCTTTCTCATCGTTGATTGAACCACTACCAGCTCAGTCACATTTTGTACATCATTTACCACAGAGTATGTTTTTTAAGAAATCAGAACAATTGTGCATGTCTCCTAGCGCCTTGAAATGCCCCCAAATGTGCTTCAGAGCAGTTGCCCACCCCCGAAGCTTCACTTCTTCTGCAGATTGATTGACAGTGTTGCTGGCCTCTAGATAAAGGATCCCCATTCCAATTCACTGTTTTCTAAGTGAGTCTCTGTTGACATGAAAGAGTTCATTCTCTTTTGAAAGGAGGATGGCTTCTCTTTGGAAAGCAACCTCTATTGTTGCCTTTTAGCAGAATAATTGCCTCTTTAATTTCTGTAACGATAATGAAGAAAGCCAGTTCGGGTCTATGTCTATGTGGTTTCAGTTAGATTTGGAGAGAAGGTTCTATGATTTTTAATTATGATTGTTTATCCCCAAAACATACATGTTTTAGTAAATTATAAGAACTTCTATTGTCAGTCCCCATGATTTCTTATTCATGCTTAAGCACAAGAAAGGCTTGATTTAAAATCCAAGGCCTATTGATGTGTTTTAAAATGCCATCAACATTTCAAAAAGTAAATTGAAGTAAAAAAAATAAGTTCTGGCATATGCAAATTCCTCTAAAGTATCTGGCCTCTGTTTAATCATTTATGAGTTATCACTGCAAGACATTTATATAGATTAGAAACCACAGAGATCTAAGGAGCTATATTTATTTGATCCTAATTAATATTTGGCCTTACATAAATAATCACACCACTTTCCAATTTCCTAATGGTAAGCAATTAAGCAAGCAGCTGTTGGCCAGATAAATATTAAATATGCCAAGTGGATGTGTCAAGTTGTTTACCATAGTTGGGCTGTATTAGAATAGATTCCTTGACTTGCTGAAATTCACATACCTTAAAAATAGTGTGTATTTAATAGTGTCAATATTTATGCTGAATTATCACAGATAGTTTCTTGCATATTTGTTCATAGTTTATGAAGATACAACAACTAAACTTAACTTTTTGAGACTATGAAAAAGTGATTCATACTTAACACTAAAAGTAATAGAATACTGGATTAGTAAGGAATTCCATTACCTTCATTGGAATGTTCTTAAACTTTAAATGTTGCCATTTTTGGAAAATGAAATTGCCAGAGGAGCAATTACAATGGTAAAGAATAAAGGGGACACTAGATATAGTTTATCACTTAGACTAGCTGTTCTAAACTTTAGTGTGCATCAGAATTACCTGAGCAAGTATTCAAATAAGACTACTGAGTCTGACTTCCAGAATTTCCAGTTCAGTAAATCCTAGGTCGAGGCTGGAAATTTAATATCTAACAAATCCTCAGGTGATCCTGCTCCTGATCTGGAGTACCTCAAATTGTACTACCCAGAATCTTAATCAGTCTCTACTTCTATTGCCTTAATCTGTGGAATGAATGAATGAGTAAAAATTAAGAGAAATAATATGCATTTACAATTGTGAAAGTGCTTTAGCTCTCCAGATGTGTTAAATTGATACGAAAGAATATTATCATTGCTTCCATTTACTATACCATCATATCTTAAATGTAATTTTCAAAACCTGCTAAGTCTACAAAAAGATGAGGAAAGTTCTCAAACAATTGTTAATACAACTTGTTTTAATTTGCCCCACTAGACAGAAGGCTCATTACCTGTATCAGGAAGTTTCTGGCCTATGGGGGTCCAAGGAGAACCCCTCACTATGAGCCTGGCTGCAAGCCATCTTTACCTTGAAATACTCTGGACACACTTATCTCCAGCAATTTCCAAGGAACGTTCTTTCTCATAACCTTTTAAAAATAATACCTTATTGACCTGGCCCCAAAAGAGCCTGGATACTGATGACATCAAGATTGTATTTTCAACCCTAGCCGGTTTGGCTCAGTGGATAGATGCCGGCCTGTGGACCAAAGGGTCCCAGGTTCAATTCCAGTCAAAGGCATGTACCTTGGTTGCAGGCTCCTCCCCAGCCCGGGTCCTGGTCAGGGCTCATGTAGGAGGCAACCAGTCAATGTGTTTCTCTCACATTGATGTTTCTCTCTCTTCCCCTCTCTCTTCCACTCTCCCTAAAAATCAATGAGAAAAAAACAAAACCAAAAAATTTTTTAAAAAAAGATTGTATTTTCAGTTCCTTGAATTCATTTTTACTTTTTTTTTAATTTCCAAATTTCAGGGTTTTAGTCTCCTAAATTATGTTATTAATAATGATTTCCTCCTAATTTAATGGGGTGTTGATAATGTAATTTAGTGCTACTTTCAAAAGTTTTAAAATAGAAGTATTTCCGGTTTTTGTTAATAAAGGCTGTTATACTTTTCATTCTTCGGTAGATGTTTAGAATTAATTAACTTGTATAATTGTCACTTTCCAAGTCACACCAGCTCCCTAGGACAAGTTCCTGCTACACATACAAATTACATTCCCCCTCATTGGACTGATTTTTCTTGGACTTTAGTCTCTAACCATGGGGGATATGTTTGAACGTTTTAATAATTTCTGAAGAAGTTGAGAATAAAAGTATCTGCCATATGGCATTATTCTAGCAGAGAACTTGTTTGAAAATCTTACAGTGGATTTAGAGGAAGTAGAGCCTGAACTTGTTGAATAAATATCTTCATTTGAGCTTTTTTTTTGTTGTTGTTAATCCTCACCTGAGGATATTTTTTCCATGGCTTTTCAGAGAGAGTGGAAGGGAGGGAGGGAGGAAGAGAAAGAGAGAGGGGTGGAACAAGAGGAAGAGAGAAAGAGAGAGAAACATTGATGTGAGAGAGACACATCTATTGGTTGCCTCCTGCAGGCACCCTGGCAGGGGCGGAGTGAACCTGCAACCCAGGTAGGGGCCCTTGACTAGAATCCAACTGGAGACCCTTCAGTGCACCGGCCAGTGTTCTGATCACTTAGCCACACCCACGAGGGCAATAACTTCATTTATTCAACACATTTTAATTGAATACTTCCTATCTGGCATATATGTCTTTACTTGGTCTTTACTTGAACCTTTTCTGTAAGTTTAAAATTGTTTCCACAAGAAAATTTATACAACAACCAGTTATTAGGACTTGCCTTTTAAAAGAGCAGAGGTGAGGGAGGTTAAAATGGAGCCTTTCACTATTTTACTTTACAGTTGTATGTTGCTCATTCACATTGAGAATACATGCAAATTTTAATTATTTAGTGGAAATGAAAGGAAAAGATCATATCACAGAGCCTATAAATGTGTGACTAATAAAGCAGAAATTTGATTACACTAGTTTTAACTATTGAATTTCCCTCTGGTTTTAATTTAAAAATAAAGATAATTCAGTTGGTAATTCTACATTGAGTTTAATGCTTTCTCTATAGAAATAATTTTGATTAGAAAACAATGCAAGGACCTCGGCAATGCATCATTTAATGTGGCCTCTTTATTCCAGTCTGCTGAGAATTCTAACTAGAATACATGAAAGCCGGATGTTGCAGTGAGAATTTGTTTTGTAATTTCAAAATTTTGTTACTGAGCCTGTTTTAAAAGAATTTTGTTTGTGAGGCCAAATCCAGTCTAAATTAAATAGATTAATCATGGTAACATTATCATTTGGAGCTCTCAATAAGTATTTCCTTTTAATATGGGTACTAAAATATTTTAATAAGACAAACTGGGGCACATGAAATGGAGTTTCATGCTCCATTAAACTGAATTCTCTGTAGCTGCTTAGAGATGTTTGTGGAGTTTTAGTAACTTTATTCAGTTTTAGTGATGATGTTTCTCCTTCCATTGTAAAATGCATTTTGTTGTTCATTTCAGTTATTCTGGAAATGTGAGTTTGTTTATCTGCCTGCTTCAGAGAGCACTCATGAGAATGAAGAGAAATGATAAATACTAGCAAATACAATAACAAATATAGGTAATACTCATCAATTTATTCATTCGGTACTAGTCTCTGTAGATACAACAATTGACAGAACAAATAAGGTACCTGCCCTGAGTAAGCTTAGGGAGGGAAAGACAGAAAAACACATAACTGTCAACATAAGAAACATTCAAACCTGTAAATAATATTTGTGAGTTTATTTGAGCCAAATTGACAACAATTTCAGCGGTTTGAGAAAATGCTCCAGAAGAATGGAAGTTTTGCACCTTATTTTATACATTACAATCAAAAGAGAAGCTGTAAGTGGGTTACATGAAGTCCATTGGTAATAGATTAGGAAGGTAGGAGAAAGCAAGGCGGAGAAACCTTTGGGATTGGATAAAATGTAAAATGATAGACACATATTTCTACACTTGTGGGTACAGGATAGTTAACAGTCAAGAATTAACATGTTAACAATAACAATGAGGGGATTTGTGGTCTTTGCTCTGGTGCAGTGCCTGTGCTTTGAGGGGTCTGGAAAGAGGTATGTTGTCATAGATGCAAAAGGTATGTTATCACAGATGCAAAAACACAATAGACAGGCTCAGTGAAAGTAAAGATTGACTTTTGTCAGGGAAGATTTGAGCCTAGGAAATCACTACCCACCATAAACTACTTTTAGTTAAAAAGTTTTAATTTCACACCATCCTATGTACGGTAGTTACTTTAGGTCTCTGAGTCTGTAAGGCTGCCACTCAGGCCTTCCCTGAGCTTGTCAGGTTTAGTATGTAGTCCCTTTTCATACACATAAGAAATAAGATAATTGTTGACCATGAGAAGTATTTCAAAAGGGATAAGCACAGTGATTTTATTATTGGTGGAAGTGGAGTTCTTGGAGTATCCTGAGGCCCCCACGGGAGGATGAGGTTTTGTGGAAAGCTTTATTGATGATGTGAAATTAAGGGGGTCCCCCTTCAAGGCCCCATCTCTGTCCATCTCACCATGGAAGAAGTCCAATCTTATCTTCAGAAGTGCTAAAAGTAAGGCCACTGCCCAGACTTTCTGCTCCATATTAAAGTCCAGTCTAGTCCATCTCTGGCTAGTTTAGCTTGTGTCCCCAGCTGCAGTCCATTGCGTGTAGGATCCTCCTGGCCATAGGCCATGCAGCTGCTTGAGGCCACATGGCTATGGAGAGGCGTGCATGGGCCAGTGTGGGTCATGGAGCAAGAGTGAGCAAGGGAAGGGAACTAGGAGAGAGGGAACTCTTTGGGGATATTACCTTTCCAAGATTTTGCACATTTGTGATAGCTTTACCTTTCTAGCCAATTATCTTTTTCCCAGGCTAGACTGACAAGCAAGCATCTTCCCTACATCACCCCAACTTCACTGCCCATGTGCCCGTTTCCCTTCCCCCAATGATTTGCAGGGACCAGACCCTTGGTTCCCTGGGCAGCTTGAAGCTCTAGCTTCCCAGTGAAGCTGCCCAGATGACCATGCTTATAACGTCTGGCCTCCCCTTTGCTCTCTTCCTATTATTAATATTTACTAGCTAATTATCCTGATAACAATGTGATAAACAGCTGCTTAGCAGAATGGGGAGGGCCTTTCCAAGAGGGGGCCATTTCAACTGAGATAAGAGGAAGAGAAGGAGCCAGCCGGTGAAGAGCAGAGTGTGAATGTTTCAGGCCAGGGCATGGTGAATGTAGGAGCACTGAGACAGTAAAAGAGTGTTGTGACTGAGAAAAAGGGTGGAGTGTGGTAAAACGGACAATCCATAATCCCTTATTTTGTGTCAAGCACTGTGTTAGCTCATTTAAGCCTCACAGTAATTCTGTGAGGTTCATCCTAATATAATCTATATTTTTAGATGGTAAATACTGGGGAACAGAGAGGTAAAGAGACTTACCCATGACTAGTCACCTGATAAGTGGTAGGAATAGGATTTTCAAAAGCAATCTGACTTCAGAACTTTCAACATTATTGCAGGCCAATTACCCAAAGAAAGTGCCGTACAAATGGAAAGTGCTTTATTATTATGGTAAAGTTTTTGTTATCTTTTTCAGCTTAAAAAGCTCATCTGGCCCTACCTGGCTTGGCTCAGTGCATAGAAAGTCAGCCTGCCGACGGAAGGGTCAAGGGCACATACCTCGGTTGCAGGCTCCTCCCCAGCCTGGGCCCTGGTCAGGGTGCATGCAGGAGGCAACCAATCCACGTGTTTCTCTAATATCAATGTTTCTCCCTGCCTTCCCTCTCTCTTCCACTCTCTAAAAATCAATGGAAAAATAGCCTCAGATGAGGAGGAAGGAAGGAAGGAAGGAAGGGAGGAAGGAAGGAAGGAAGGAAGGAAGGAAGGAAGGAAGGAAGGAAGGAAGGAAGGAAGGAAGCTCATCTGTATTTCCATTTCTTAAAGAAGGTTAAGCCCTCCTCCACATGCCAAGCTTTCAAAATATATAGACAAATTGGAGAGAATTTGGAAGAATACCACCCCCCTCCATTGGTAAAGAGTCTTGACATATGTAAACAGATGTGACTCTATCATAAAGAAGAAAAGACTCAGGAGTCTACATTGTCAATATTCATATATTTACAGAACTATCATGTGAAAAAAATAACAACATTTTGAATGGCCCCAAGTAGATACTATTTGGGAAGGAATTACTTGTGGAGAAAAACTTACTTTGATAAAGGAAATGACTTCCTAACCTCAAAAATCTAAAGTACAATATTCTGTCATCTGTGAATAATAATAATTTTCCTTTCTCTTTTCCAATTTGGATGCCTTTTATTTTTTCTTCTTGTCTGATTGCTGTGGCTAGGACTTTCAGTACCATCTATATAAATAAAAGGCTAAGTGACCGACCGTCCATCCGTCCGACCATCTGACCGACTGACCTGTACATATGATGTGTACTGGCAATTTAAAAATAAACGTTGACTCTCGTATGCACAATACATATAAAGCTCTTGCTGGTGCCAATCACACACGTGTGTTTCAATCTGTCATTGCCGATCGTGAATTTGGTGGTTTTTGTTGCCATTCGGAAGCTGAAAAAAAGCAGCATCTGTTTTTATATCATGTTTTTGTTGTTTTTATATCATGTCTTTGTTGTTGTTATATCATGTAGTCATTGTTTATTTATATATTATTTTCATATACATTTTACCAATTTTATTTAATCTCTGACACTTCTATTATAGAGAAAGGGCAAATAGTGATATTAAAATATTTCTTCTAATTAATTTCCTTTCAATGTGCATGACTCTGTGTACCGGGCCACTGGTGTTGAATAAGAAAGGTGAAAGCAGACATCCCTGTCTTGTTCCTATTCTTCACTTAGAGGTTTTGCTCATTGAGTATGATGTTGGCTACAGGCTTGGCATATAAGGCCTCTATTATTTTGAGGTATGATCCCTCTATTCCCACTTTACTGAGAGGTGTTATGAAAAATGGGTGCTGGATTTTGTTGAATGCTTTTTCTGAGTCTAAAGAAATGATCATATGATTCTTATGCTTTATTTTGTTTATGCGATGTATCACATTTATTGATTTGCATATATTATACCAGCCTTACATACCTGGAATAAATTCCACTTGATCATGATGTATGATATTTTTATTATATCTCTTGGTATGATTTGCTAATATTTTGTTGAGGATTTTATCATCTATGTTTATTAGAATATTACCCTGTAATTCTCCTTACTTGTGGTGTCTATCTGGTTTTGGAATTAGGATAACTCTGAGTTTTGGAAGATTTATGTTTCTAGGAAGTTGTGTATTTCATCTAAGTTGTCTAATTTGTTGGCATATAGTTGTTCATTTCTTACAATCCCTTTTATTTTTGTGGTGTCAGTTGTTACTTCACCATTTTCATTTCTGATTTTATTTATTTGGGTCCTCTCTCTTTGTTTCTTGATGAGTAAGGCTAGGAGTTCATCAATCTTGTTTATCTTTTCAAAGAGCCAGCTTTTGGCTTCATTGATTTTTTTGTATTGTGTTTTGTTTTTTTTTAGTTTCTATGTCATTTATTTCTGCTGTAATCTTTATTATTTCCTTCCTTGTACTTACTCTGGGATTTTCTTGTTGTTCTCTTTCTAATTTTTTAACTTGTAGGGTTAAATAGTTTATTAGTAATTTTTCTTTCTTTTTTTTTTTTTTTTTTTTTTGAGATAGGCCTGTAGTGCTATAAACTTCCTTCTCATGATTACTTTTGCTATGTCCCATAGATTTTGTGTTGTTGTGAGTTCATTTTAATTTGTTTCCAGGTAATTTTTTATTTCTTTCTTGATCTCATTGGTAACCCATTCATTGTTTTATAACAAGTATTTAGCCTGCATGCTTTTGAATGTTTTTGAGTGGTTTTACTCTAGTTGATTTCTAATTTCATGCCATTGTGATCCGAGAAGGTGCTTGATATGATTTCAATCTTCTTGAACTTGTAGAGACTTACTTTGTGTCTTAACATGAGGTCTGCCTTTGAGAATGATCCATGTGCACTTGAGAAGAATGTATATTCTGTAGCTTTGGGGTGAAATGATCTGTAAATGTCAATTAATTCCATCTGATCTAGTGTGTTATTTATTTAGGATCACCGTTTCCTTGTTGTTGTTTTTTGTCTAGAAGATCTATCCAGTGATATCAGTGACATGTTAATGTCTCTTACTATTATTATATTGCTGTCAATCACTCCCTTAATGACCTCCAGAAGTTTTTTGTTTTGTTTTGTTTTATATTTGGGTGCTTCTATATTGGGTGCATATATGTTTATGAGGGTTATATCCTCATGTTGGGTCTATCCCTTTAATATTATGTAGTGGCCTTCTTGTCTTTTGTTATGGCCTTCATTTTGAAGTCTAGTTTGTCGTATATGAGTATGGCTACCCCAGTTTTTTTTTCATTTGCATTTGCATAAAAAAATTTTCCCATCCCTTCACTTTCATCCTGTGTTAGTCTTTTGTTCTGAGGTGGGTCTCTTGTAGACAGCATGCATATGGGTCATATTTTCGTATCCATTCAGCTACATTATGTCTTTTGATTAGAGCACTTATGCCATTTACATTTAAGGTTATTATTGATAGGTACTTACTTGTTGCCATTTTTACTTTTTATACCTATGTTCCTCTCTCTCTCTCTCTATTTCTTATTATTATTATAACAGTCCCTTTCTTGCAGTGCTGGTTTGGTGGTGATAAACTCCTTTAGCCTTTTGTCTGTGAAGCTCTTTATTTCACTTTCAATTTTGAGTGATAGCCTTCCTGGATAGAGTAGTCTTGGATTCATTAATTTGTATATTTATGCCACTCTCTTCTGTCCTGAAGTGTTTCTATTGAGAAATCAGCTGACAGTGTAATGGGAGTTCTCTTATAAGTAACCTTCTGTTCTTTCTTGCTACCTTTAAGGTTCTTCTTTGTCTTTAATGTTTGCCATTTTAATTATGATGTGTCTAGGTGTGGGTCATTTTGGAGTCATCTTGATTGGGACTCTCTGTGTTTCCTGAACTTGAGTGACTTTTTCTTTCAACAGGTTAGGGAAGCTTTCTGTCATTTTTTTCAAATAGGCTCTCTATTCCTTGCTCAGATTCTTCTCCCCCTGGCACCAATATGATGTGGATGTTGTTCCATTTCATGTTGTACCAAAGCTCCCTTTAACTATCTTCCTGCTTTTTAATTTTTTTTTTCCAATTGCTGCTCAGATTGTGTGTGTTTTTCTCCCTTACCTTATACTTCACTGATTTGGTCCTCAGCTTCTTCTAATCTACTCTTGATTCCTTCCATGGTATTCTTTATTTCAGGTATGTCATTATTTCCAGTTGGTTCTTATTCATGGTTTCTATTCAGTTTTCATGCTGGAATAGTTTCCACTATATTCCTTATAGTTCTCAAGTTATTTGAGCATCCTTATAACCATTACTTTGAACTCTATGTGTGATAAATTGCTCTCCATTTCACTTAGATCTTTTTTCTGGCTATTCCTTCTGTTCTTTCATTTGGGGCCCGTTTCTTTGTTTCCCCCTCTTTTCTATTTCTTTGTGTTTGTTTCAATGTGTCAGAAAATACTACTATGCCTCTCAATCTTGGTGGGGTGGCCATCCTATGGGACCCAGTGGTATAATCTCCTTGATCTAAGTTCGGTGCTCTAGGAATGACCCTTGTGTGAGTTATTTGGGTTCTCCTGTTGAATTTGGGTCTTGATAGTTGTTGTTACGTTTGTGGATGAGCTCAGCGCTCAGGCTTTTGACCATGAGTCTCAACCCTGGACACATTATGCCAACTGTTATACAGGTGCTAACAGAACTAGACTAAACCAAAAAGAATAAGAAGAAAACAACAAAAACTAAAAAAGGAAAACAAATACCAGTACCAAAAATAATAAAACAACAGCCTTAACCAGAAGACTAAAATACAAACAAACAAACAAATGAAAAACAAACACAAAAAAAAACACTAGAATACATGAGACCAGAAGAATTAGAAGAGGAAATAATAAATAAGAAAGTAAAAGAGAATATGAAAGCAAAGAAGGAAGAGATCAGAAATAGGGTAAGTATAAAATAAAAGATAGAAAATAACAAATAAAATAATAATAATTTTAATAACTAATACTAAATAAAATAAAATGTAGAATAGGAAAAGAAAGTGGGAACAGAGAAAAGAAAATAAATTGAATTAAAAATAAGAATTAACAAAAAGTAAAGAGGATGAGAAAGAAAAAAACAGACCAAAATAAAAAATAGCAATTAGAGACTATGCAAATGAAAAGAGAAAAAGAAAATCAAAATCAAACAAACAAACAAACAAACAAAACACAAAAGAAAAAAAACACAAATAACAAAACACACACACACACAAAAAGCCTTGGGTATGCTATATGTGAAGCTCACTGGAATTTGTTTTGATGCTGTTGCATCTGGCCCCTTGGTATATGGGTCTTAAATCAAGTAAGAGGACCACACCTCAGGGTGTTATGTGTGTGTTGCGGGGGCAGGGGGGAGGTGTTAGTTTGAGGGTGAGGGGCAAATGAGCCCTGTTGAGAAGTACCTGCAATTTAAATCCCTTCAATAACCTATCAGAAAAAGTTCAAACCCTTTATCCTGGCATTTAAAACCTCAAAATCTACTCCCCTCTACTCATTCCTCTCCCCTCCCTGCCTTGCATTTTCTGTATCATCACAATAAAATAATACCGCAGAACTTCCTGCTGTTTTTCCCAAATAACTATTCAGTGCTCATGCTGTTCTCTCCTTCTAGATACCTTTGGCCCTGACTTTCTTCCCCACCTTCACTTTGATGATCCTTGCCCATTATTTAAGACTTCTCTCAAGTATTTTGTCATTCAAAAGTCTTCTGTGTCTCTTGTCCTGTCTAGATTAGGCACGACATTTTTATGTCCCTGTAATACTCCATGCATCTCTCTGCTGTCATACGTATTAGATTGTATTATAATTCACAGTTAATATGTCTTAGGTCTCACTAGAGCATGAATTCTTTGATGATGTGTGCTGTTTTATTCATATTTGAATCTTTTGTACCAGATTTATATTCTATCTCCCACTAGGCACTTTGTTAAATATTTGATGACTGAGTGAACCAATGAATAAATGAAAGCTGCCTTCATTGGGATTAAATTTTGATGGGATGTAGAGATAATACAAAATATAAACTTCCCAGCTGAAGCAATGGATTTATGATATCTTCCCACAGTTTTTTCTTAGTCTTTGCATGGAGCCGAAGCACACACAGAGGAGATCTGATTTAAGAAAGAACCCTATAATCAGTGTTTACAGAAAGGAGGAACTGACAGTTCTATATAGGGATCAAACCAGAATATTTGGTCCTATAGACAGTGTGCTCTTCAACCAAAACAATAAAATAATACCGCAGAAAATTTTATCAAAAGGCCTATCACAAATAGAAAGATGTAGGATGATATCTGTGTCTCAGACTTCAATTCTGAATCTCTGGTCCTTTTACCAAAAGTAGGAAACAGAGCCACGAGTCACACTCCATGTCAGTAATAAGTATGTGGACAGTAACCCGTGGGGGCAGATGAGATGGTGGTGTTACTGTCAGAAAACCCGTGTTATCTGTTGTGCCATTGTTTCCTTGCATAGGAGCCTAGCTCCTCAGTTATTAAAGAGGAATGTTGATGACCACAAGCGTTCACAGTGACTCTAAGGCCCTTTCAGAGCTTTTCCTCAAACCAAGAAGTAACTTGCATTACTTTTTTTGGTTCTGTATTTACTATATCATCAGTGATAGCCAGTCTGCAGCAACAAAGTAAAGAAATCTCACTCTGTTTCTCTCTCATCGTTCCACAGGTAGTTTGCCTACCTTTCAGTGAGGTGAGTTAGTTAACAGCAAATACTATAGAAAGGTCCTGTACTTTGTCAGCCTGCATTGTGTTCATTCTGAAGCCTCAATATTCAAACACAGTGGACTCATTTGGAATCATGCAAATATAAACGTCATGACTTTAATCAGAGTTACCTAATCCCCGAGCCTTGTCTTCCTTTTTACAAGTGCTAGCTTGTTGGAGCAGGTAGACAAAAAAGAACTCCTCATGGTTCCTGTAGCTTGTTCAGTTTCAGCTGTGTTTTTCTGATTTAATTAGTGAATATTTGATACCAGGCTACAGCAGTAGAAACATTACTGCATTGGGCCACAGTAATTTATAAAGCTGTAATTTATAGTGTATGGAATCTTGGAGTATATTCAAGGCAATTAGTAATGAATGTTATAATCATTACTACAGCCTTACAGCAATATTACATTTATATTTGCTTTTTAATCTTTTTACATGTAAAGATATAGAAATGCAAACATTTTCTTAACACAAAATCTGGACCAGAGCCCCAGACCCAGTGACTCAGTTGGTTGGAATGTCATTCTGAACACCAAAAGGTGATGAGTTCGATTCCCAGTCAGGGCACATTCCTAGATTTCAGGTTCCATCACAAGTTGAGGCACATTTGGGAGTCAACTGATCGATGTTTCTCTCTCACATAGATGCTTCCCCCTCTCTCTCTCCCTTTCTCTCTCTAAAATCAATTATATATATAATTTGGACTGGAAAATAAATTCATTAAAATATGTTTTTCTTAACAATAGCTTGCTATTTGAGTAATCAGTTCTAAGTCAACTAACTGTTAAATCTTGTTATTGGAATTTTTATCAAATTTTTGTGAATTTTCAGTGGCTCTCTGCTGAATACCTTAAACAATATTACAATTATTTTATCCATTTTTCTCACATTGGAAGGGAAGACTCAGCAGGAATAATGTAAAAATAGACAGGAAGAATTGTGTGTATTTTTAAACTTTTATTTTCTTACTTTTTTTCTCCAAACAGTGAAAACATTCTCCTTCCTTCCTTCCTTCCATTCCGTTAGAGACTGGTGAAGTAATATTTCCCCACATAGAATACTTTTTAAATGTGTTTTTATTTAAGACAATAATTGGTCAAGATGTATAATACAAAGACAGAGAAGGGTAGGTAACTGTAGATATCTTGTTGAAGCATTTATTCATTCAGAAAATGTTTAATCCTTAAGTGGAGTTCTAAGAAAGTTGCTGAAATTACAACATGAATAAGACACAGACTTATTGTAGTTCAAATACGTCTTTTCAGGCTGCTATACCAAAATCCCATAGGCTGATAGCTTATAATCAACAGAAATCTATTTCTCACACTTATGGAGGTTCAGAAGTCCAAGATCAAAGTGCCAGCAGATTCGGTGTCTAGTGGGGGTCGTTTACTAGGCTGCTATCTTTCCACTACAACCTCACCTGGTGGGAAGGACCAGGGATCTCTCCGAGGTCTCTCTCATGCGACACCAAGGGCTCCTTCACCAGGGCTCAGCCCTTGTGACCTAATCACCTCCCAAAGATCTGCCTTCAAATACATCCCATTGGGGATTTGGATTTCAACATATAAAATCTGAGAAGACCAACACTCAGTCCCTTGCAGAGGGATTTTGTAAAAAGTGAATGAAAACAAATAATGGATGCCTGTGAAATGTCTGCTAATTATAAAGCCTCACTCTCTCTGCCTATTCTGCAGTCCCGCCCGCTTCATCTCTCTAATAGGACTGTTGTGAACTCCTTTACTCTTCCAAGGCCTCTGTGCCTCCACTGGCCCACGCAGTCTGCTCTTCCATCTCCATCGGGAGGTCCTTGGCAGCCACTCTTTGCTCATTGGACCAAGCTGGGTTGCTCACTTCTCTCTGAGCATTGCCTGCACTTTTCTGCCACAGGGAGCTCCCTCCAGCTCACAGCTCAACCAGACATGCTATTGGTTCCCTCTCTGCCAGTGAGGATTCTGCCATTTCTCAGGGCTCACTTGTGTGCTTTTACTATCCATGTGGACCTACCTTCAACTCATCTACTCCTTGAGGCATTTGTCTAGTTCTTATGTCACATGCCCCCAACCTCTGAAATGCAAGGATGAAAACGCAAGTCAACAAACTTGAATTCATGTTTGTATATCTCCTACAAAGCCTAGAATTGATTTCCGTTCTGCTTGGAATTCTAATTTAAATACTGAATACATTCATCAGGTGCACAAAGACTGTTTTGTGAGAATTTCATTTGTTTCTGTGTGCCCACCTGGGAGTTTGGCAATAAGATACAGATGAGCCCTAACCGGTTTGGCTCAATGGATAGAGTATCGGCCTGCAGACTCAAGGGTCCCAGGTTCAATTACGGTCAAGGGCATGTACCTTGGTTGCGGGCACATCCCCAGTAGGAAGTGTGCAGGAGGCAGCTGATCGATGTTTCTCTCTCATCGGTTTCTAACTCTCTCTCCCTTTCCCTTCCTCTCTGTAAAAAATCAATAAAATATATTTTTTTAAAAAGATACAGATGCAATAGGTAACAAATAAGTTAACAAACAAAATACAGTCTCTTACATGCTCTACTAGAGATAACCACAGGATATATTTATGGGAGTGATACTAATCCAGGTAAGTCAATAATTGAATGAAAGAATGGATGACTATGTGAATGAATAATTTATTTTAATTTTCTAGAGCTGACATTTAGTACTCTACAGTCCTCCTTGTGGGTAATCAGCCTGATGATTTTGTGTTGCTACAGGGACTCTCCTAATTTCTTCTTCACCACATTCACTAATAATGCAGTGGATATCATTCTAATGAATTCTGTACACCTGTTTTCTCAGGCACATCATCATGGCTCTAACCACCATGTGGACTGAGCTCTCCAATTGTGACATTAAAAATGTTAATTCAGGAGTTTTAAAAATGTTTAAGCATAACATTAATCTAATAGTTTATTATTAAAGACAGGTAAAATACATTTAATGCTTCTTTGATCTATGTTTCATCTTTGTGCACAATTTTAACACGTTATTATTTTACTTCCCTTGGTTTTATACTTATGACGATTTGAAAGAACCTAATTTCCAGAGTCCTTTGCTAAAAGAACCTCAGTGGGCTTTTGTTGTTTTATAGATTTTTTTTAAATGTTTTTCTTTTTACGGGACTTTTTCTTTTTTACAACCTTTTCATAAAATATTATTTCCCCTACTCTGCCTCTTTTATTTTGTCTTTTAGTCACAAATGTTAAGGAGGCTTCTTGACCCTGTACTTTACCCCACGCTCTAGTAGATGTTTTAAACTAGGTCCACACTCAGTGTAACTGTTTGATTCACTTCAAACCCAACCTTGTCACTCAGGATCACTGTGCTATAAAATGTCAGACAACATTTAGGTTGGACATCATGTCTTTCTTAATATCCTTCAGCAGAAGTTTAGTAGGGACTACCAAACAAAAGTATCATATGGCAAACAGTAAAATGTGACCTACTGTTGAGGTTAGAAATGGTTTTCTTTTTTTTTTCTTTCTGTTGCCATTTAATGTTAGATCCCTCCCTATGAGCTCAAACTCATATAACAAAAGACATCATCATCTTTTATTTGTCTGATTCAATCATTCAACAAATGTTTATTGAACACCTATGCTATGTGCCAGGGCTTTTTTTCCAGGTTCTAGGGTATAGGAACAAATAAACATAATTAATATCTAAGGAGAACAAAATTAATTAAAGAGAGGGAATCAGGAATGACCAGGGTAGGGAAGTGTATTTTATACAGGATGTCCAGAGAAAGCCTCTAACAAGATGCATTTGGGCAGGGACCTCATTGAAGCAAGAGAGTACGAGAGAGAGCCTTGCACAGCATTTCGGGAAGCCTTCCAGGAAGAGGTGGCAGCAAGTGCTGGGCCCTGGGGCTACCCATGTTCCAGGAACAGAAAAGCCAGTGTGGCTAGAGTAGAGCCGGCACCACAGAGCAATGGGAAATGAGATTAGGGAGGATGTAAGTAGTGATATCATGTGGCATCCGTCAGCCATGGTAATACGTTTCTTTACATTTTACTCTGCGTGAAATGAAAAGTTATTGTAGGGACCCAAGCCAAGGAGTGACACACGATCTGATACATATTTTAAAATATTACTTTACGTACTTGTTGCATTCGTTTTCTTACACTGCACAACAAATTAGTACAACTTAAATGGCTTAAAACAACGTGTATTTGTTATCTCAGTTTCCATGGGTCTAGAGCAGGGGTGGGCAAACTTTTTGACTCGAGGGCCACAATGGGTTCTTAAACTGGACCGGAGGGCCGGAACAAAAGCATGGATGGAGTGTTTGTGTGAACTAATATAAATTCAAAGTAAAGGAGCGGAGGGGAGAGCAAGAGAACCGGATAGAACAGCCGGATCCGGCCCGCGGGCCGTAGTTTGCCCACGGCTGGTCTAGAGTCAAAGAGGAGGGACCATTTAGCTGGATTCTCTGCTCAGCATCTCATAAATCTAAAATCAAGATGCCCTTTACAGGGCAGAATCCTGTTTCTAGCTCATGCAAGTTGTTGGCAGAGTTCACTTCCCTGCCGTTGCAAGATTGAGGTCCAGATCCCCAATTTTTGTTTGTTTGTTTTTGCCATCCTAATCATTTTCCTACTGTGATAAGAATTTCATAGTATAAAATTTACCCTCTTAACGATTTTTTAAGTGTACACAGTTCATTAGTTAAATATACTTACATTATTGTGAAACATCTTTAAAACATTTTCATCTTGCAGATTTGAAACTCTGTACCCATGAAATAATTTCCCTTTATCCCTCCCCCCATTTCCTGGTAATCACCATTCTGCTTCCTATCTGTGTGAGTGTGACATCTGTATATGCTGCAAATAAGTGGAATTATGCAGTATTTGCCTTATTGGTACTGGCTTGTGTGTTTTGGCTGGCTACCAGCCGGAAGCCACTCTTAGTACCTAGACATACAGGGTGTGGGAATTTGGGGGGCCATTTCATAATCTTGCCAACTATGTAATTGGGGAACAGAATTGTGGGAAGGACAGGAGAAGAAGGTGGAGATCAGAGAGAAAGCACTGAAGATGTCTAACCAATTGTGACTCAGAATTTAATATGTGTATGAATCTCCTGGGGATTGTGTTAAAATTAGATTCTGACCTAGTAAGTCTACGACCTGCCTCTCCTAACAATCTCCTAGGTGATCACAATGCTGCTTGTGGAAGAGAAAGACATAGACTAATGACGACTGTGGGCTGGGCTAGGTTGGTAACAGTGCAGATGAGAAATGGTCTGATTAGGGATATGCTTTGAAGGTAGACCCAAAGGGCTTCCTGAGGAGGAAAGACAGGCATCAGGCTGACTTCTAAGATTAAGGGACCACAAAGATTACAGGAGGAGCTGGTTTCAGTTGTTCAGTTTGGATAAACCAAATAGGAAGCCAAATAGAGATGATCACGAATGGGAAATAGCAGGTTTATAAATCACAGGCACTGGTAATAGAGACTTAAATGTGTATGTTTCTGTGAACCACAACGATAAGATTTGTCCTAGGTGTCTTGGATTTATTTCACTATATTAAAAATTTAAGCAAACAAAGGGCCTTATTGGTTTGTGATGCATTTTCTCTGCTTCTCTTGCTCTGACACAGTAAAATGAGCACTGTTTTTTGCCCTCATGCCAATTTCTTTACAGTGAAATAAGCATAGCATTACTCTTCATTAGAGCTGTTCCTGGAAGCTGACTTGTGCATCACGGTGCATATTTAAAGCGTATGATAACCAAGTGCTCTGTAGAAGTAGTTAGGTTTTTCAAAAAAAATTTTAGCACCTGTCAATTTTTGGTAGATGCCTCACTAGGGGATGAATTACCTAATCGCCCCTGGCTATATAGGCATTTTCATGGTATTATTATTTTTTTCCTGAGCTAAATTATGGGTATATATGATTACGTATATAAATGTATTATATAATATTAATATTTATATGTACATGCTTATATTTGATGGGGAATATAATTTAATGTACAATTATACATAAAATGGATTATGCAAAGCTAGTTTTGTCACATTATGAGAGCTTGGCATGGAAGTCCATCCACACTGAGTTCTTTATCACAGTGATTTTAGTGTGTCACAAAACTTTTTGGGCACAACCAAAAAAATATTTTTTGCTGATCTGACAAAATAGTAGGTATAATTTTGAATGATTAAAAAAAAATAATAACAGTAATTACCTACCATTTTTTCTCCAAAGTGACTTTTTAAAAATTCAGGTGCCTATAATTGTATGAAGGATTTCTGGTACCAAGAATTAATGAATTATAGCCAGCTGGTGTGGCTCAGTGGTTGAGCGTTGACCTATGAACCAGTAGGTCATGGTTCAATTCCCAGTCAGGGCACATGCCTGGGTTGTGGGCTCAATCTCCAGTAGGGGGTATGCAGGAGGCAGCTGATAAATAATTCTCTCTCATCTGTCTCTCTCCCTCTCCCTTACTCTCTGAAATAAAAAACATATGTATATCTCTACATATATATATATGTTAAAAAAAGAATTAACCTTATTATGTGATGTGACCAACAAGATTATATGACCTATTTATTTATGGTTCAAGACAGGGCTTTCATACCGGATGGCTACTGTTGTGTTGACTGTTGTCACATTTTTATTTGACAATCTAGGAAAAAGAGGTCAGTGTCCTTCACTAAATAATCATGTATTGCATGTTTAAAAAATTCTTGCAGCGCACTGTTTGAAAATCGCTGTTTTATCACAAGAAGTAGATTGCATAGACTACAGGTACAGGGGTTGGAGGTTGTTTACTTATAATTTCCTTCAACATCAATCATGGAAAACCTTGGCCTTGCTCAAACGTGGGCTGGGACTCACTGCCTTACATGACAATCAGGCTTTCTGTTGATTTGGGATAGTGTGGTGGCTAAAGAAAGGCTATTGATCTCTGTACTTGATGTAGTTGTTCTAAGAGGCCTGTTTTTTATAGCGTATTATATTAAAACCCAGAATCTAAATCTAGGCATAGTTGTTTTATGAATTGCTTCAAAGATGTCTCAATTTTCTTCCTATTATGTATATTTTAATGTAATGGATTTATTACTTTATAATATAAAATTTAGCTTTTGCATGGTAATTTATGAAACTAACCTCTTACCCTTTTCTTTTCCTAGGAGCACTGAATCAAAAAAATTGGGGAAAGAAATATCCAACATGTAATAGCCCCAAACAATCTCCTATCAATATTGATGAAGATATTACACAAGTGAATGTGAATCTTAAGAAACTTAAATTTCAGGGTTGGGATAAAACATCTTTGGAAAACACATTCATTCATAACAATGGGAAAACAGGTAACGTGTTTGCATTTTGTGTGTGACTTTAATATATTTATTGGACCTAGAGGAAGTTCAGATTAGTTTCATTTGATTTTCCTTTTATAATGTACTTTGAACGGATATAAACTATCTTTACAACAAACCAAACAGAGCATAGAAAATCTGAAGTTTAGACATTTTGAAAATGTGTACAAAAAAATAAAATCACCGAAGTAGTTACCTCATATTCTCCGATAATATAACAATAACGATGCCTCCACTAGAAGATGTGATAAATATAATATAATATATAATTAATGTAATTGAATAATTCCATCACTGGTTAATCACTTAATCAATCAGGATTTCCTTTTCTTGGGCATTGCAGTTTGATTTGTCTGCTGAACCTCAGACTATATTCAATAATTGGATAAGAAAAAAGCAATTGACTATAATTGAATTTTAAGAAATTACTAGCCCTTCTACACAAAAGTTTAAAATTATATACAATCCTTAGGAAGCACTCTCAACATGCTTTTTCTTGACACTGTCTGTTTTTAAAAACATGCAAATTATAATACCATAAAAAATTTCACTAAATGATAAGTACAAAAAAATAGTTTTCAAAAAATGAACAACTTTTTTCTCTGATATGTTTTAAATGAAATTGTATGTATTTCAAGAAGTTACGTAAAACAAATGTAGTCATGGGGAAAAGACTGGAAAAAATATTCAAAATTGTAATAGTGGTAATGTTGAGGTGGTTTATAATTAGTGAATTTTTCTCTACATTCCATATTTTAGTAATATAATTAATTGAATGTGGCATTTTAGTTTTAAATTCCATAAGGGTAGGATTTTTTTCTACATCAGTACCTAATGCAGATTAAGTAAGTACTCAGTAAATATGTGTTGAATGAAAATTTAAGAAAATTATTATATTATATTCTTAATTAAATTCATAAAAATATATTGTTGTAAATCTTGACATTTCCAGTACTATTGTGTTTTTTTAATGTGTCTCTATTCTTAAAAGTATATGATGTCCCCTTTGGGTTTTTTTCCCATTGACTTCCTCAACCCCGCACCCACCTCTCCCAGGCCTTCACCACCCTATTGTCTGTGTCCATGGGTTAAGCATTTATGCATATAAGTTCCCTGGTTAATCTACCATCTCATCCCCACCTCCGCCTTCCCTCTGAAATTCGCCAGTCTGTTCCATGCTTCTATGTCTCTGAATCTATTTTGTTCATCAGTTTATTTTGTTCATTAGATTCCACATATGACTGAGATTATGTGATACTTTCTCTGACTGGCTTATTTTGCTTAGCATAATACTCTCCAGGTCCATCCATGCTGTTGCAAAATGGTAAGAGTTACTTCTTTTTACAGCCACATAGTACCCCATGGTGTAAATGTACCACAGATTTTTTATCAACTCACCTATCTGCTAATGGGCACTCGGGCTGTTTCCAGATCCTGGCTATTGTAAATTGCCCTGCTATGAACATATGGGTGTATATATCCTTTCTGATTGGTGTTTCGGGTTTCTTAGGGTATATTCCTAGAAGTGGAATCACTAGGTCATATGGCAGTTCCATTTTTAATTTTTTGAAGAAACTCCATACTGTTTTCCATAATGGCTGCACCAGTCTGCATTCCCATCAGCAGTGCACTAGGGTTCCCTTTTCTCCACATCCTCACCAGCACTTGCCATTTGTTGATTTGTTGATGGTAGCCATTATGACAAGTGTGAGGTGATACCTCGTTTTAATTTGCATCTCTCAGATGATTAGCCACTTTGAGCTTTTTTCATATGTCTCTTGGCCATCTGTATGTTCACTTTGAAGAAGTGTCTATTTAGGTTTGCCCATTTTTTTATTGGATTATTTGTCTTCCTTTTGTTAAATTGTGTAGGTTCCTTATATATTTTGGATATTAACCTTTTATCAGATGTATTATTACCAAATATATTCTCTCGTACAGTGGGCTCTCTTTTCATTTTGTTGATGGTTTCTTTTGCTATACAGAAGTTTTTATATATATATATTTTATTGATTTTTTTACAGAGGGGAAGAGAGAGGGATAGAGAGTTCGAAACATTGATGAGCGAGAAACATCGATCAGCTGCCTCCTGCACACCCCCTACTGGGGATGTGCCCCAACCAAGGTACATGCCCTTGATCAGAATCGAACCCAGGACCCTTCAGTCCGCAGACCAACGCTCTATCCACTGAGCCAAACCGGCTAGGGCTATACAGAAGTTTTTATTTTTATGTAGTCCCATTTGTTTATTTTCTCCTTAATTTCCTTTGCCCTAAGAGATGTATCAGTAAACTTATTGCTATGAGAGATGTCTGAGATTTTCCTGCCTATGTTTTCTTCTAGGATTTTTATGGTTTCATAACTTACATGTAAGTTTTTCATCAATTTTCAGTTTATTATGTATGGTGTAAGTTGGTGGTCTAGTTTCATTTTTTTTGCATGTACCTGTCTAATTTTCCCAGCATCATTTATTAAAGAGATTGTCTTGACTCTATTGTATGCTCTTGCATCCTTTGTCAAATGTTAATTGAACATAATGGCTTGGGTCAATTTCTAGGGTCTCTTCTGTTCCATTAATCTATATGCCTATTCTTTTGCCAATATCAGGCTGTTTTGATTATGGTGGCTTTGTAGTATAATTTGATATCTGGTATTGTAATTCCTCCAACTTTGTTCTTCTTCAAGATTGTTGCAGCTATTTGTGGTCTTATTTATTTATTTATTCCATATAAATTTTTGGAGAGTTTGTTCTAGATCTGTGAAATATGCCCTTGGTATTTTAATAGGGATTGCAATGAATCTGTAGATTGCTTTGGGTGATATGGACATTTTAATGATGTTAATTCTACCAATCCATGAACATGGTATATTCTTCCACTTGTTTATATCTTCCTCTCTTTTTCAACGTCCTGTAGTTTTCTGAGTACAAATCTTTTACAGAACTCCTTGATTAAGTTTATTCCTAAGTATTTTTTTTGTGGCAATGTAAATGGGATTGTTTTATTAGTTTCTCTTTCTGAGAATACATTATTGGTGTATAAAAATGCCATTGAGCCCTAACCAGTTTGGCTCAGTGGATAGAGCATCAACCCATGGACTGAAGGGTCCTGGGTTCGATTCTGGTCAGGGGCATGTACCTTGGTTGCAGGCTTGATCCCCAATAGGGGGCGTGCAAGAGGCAGCTGATCAAAGTTTCTCACCGATGTTTGTAACTCTCTATCCCTCTCCCTTCCTCTCTGTAAAAATCAATAAAATATATATTTTTTAAATGTCATTAATTCCTGGGTGTTAAATTTGTATCCTGCTACATTGCTGAATTCATTTATTAAATATAGTAGTTTTCTGGTGGAGTGTTTAGGGTTTCTATGTACAATATCATGTCATCTGCAAATAATGACAGTTTTACTTCCTCCGGTCCAATTGGGATGCCTTTTGTTTTCTTCTTGTCTGATCGCTGTGGCTAGGACTTCCAGTGCTATGTTGAATAAGGCGTGGTGAAAGTGGACATCCCTGACTTGTTCCTATTCTTAGGGGAAATGGTAGTTTTTGCCCATTGAGTATGATGTTGACTATAGGTTTGTCACATATGGCTGTTACTATGTTGAGGTATGATCTTCTATTCCTACTTTGCTGAGAGTTTTCATCAAAAATGGGTGTTGGCTTTTGTGGAATGCTTTCTGTGCATCTATTGATATGATCATGTGATTTTTTTTAAAAAATATATTTTATTGATATTTCACAGAGAGGAAAGGAGAGGGATAGAGAGCTAGAAATATCGATGAGAGAGAAACATCGATCAGCTGCCTCCTGCACACCTCCCACTGAGGATGTGCCCGCAACCAAGGTACATGCCCTTGACCGGAATCGAACCCGGGACCTTTCAGTCCGCAGGCCGACGCTCTATCCACTGAGCCAAACTGGTTTCGGCAGATCATGTGATTTTTGTCCTTCAATTTGCTTATGTGATATATCACGTTTATTGATTTGCGAATAATGTACCAGCCTTGCATCCCTGGAATAAATCCCACTTGGTCATGGTGTATGATCTTTTTAATAATATATTGCTGGATCCAATTTGCTAATATTTTGAGGGTGCCTGCATTCCAGCCACTTCCTCCTAGTAGACCACAACCCTGCTGCTTTTCACAGCCAGATATTATGTGGACACCTTTCTCAGTTCTGCTCTTGGCTGCGGAGCCCAGCTTGGGGTTTAGACCCCAGAGTTCTTAGTGGGAAGCCTCCCTAGCTGAGATATCCCTCTGGAACTTCAGCTGCTGCCTGTAGGTGCCTGGCCAGCCCTCTCGCCTCTGCACTTCCTACCAGTCTCTATGCCATCTCCACTTTCCATCCTTGGTTATCAGGATTCTATGCAGCTAGTCTTCAGTTGATTATTCAGGGTGGTTTTTCTGCATTTTAGTTGAAAATCCAGTTTGGTGGGAGAATGTCAGTGTAGCTTCCACTTACTCTGCCACCATTTCAGAACTTTCCAGCACCAGCTTTGAAGGCTGTTATGAAGCCATGAGGCGTATCCTCTGCTGTATTTTCTCAGTGGCGTGCAGCCAACACTTGATCTTTAGAACCATACCTGTTTAGTTATTTTTGCAATTTTTTATTAAAAATGTTTAATGTTGACATTATTTCAGGTGTTCCCTCCCCCCCCCCCCCGCCACTTTTTCACCTGCACCCACCCCACCTCCCCCTTCCTGGGCCTTCACCAAACTATAGTCTGGGTCTATGGGGTATGCATATATTTTCTTTAGCTAATCCCTTCACCTTCTTTTTCCAGTCACCCCACCCCCAACCCTTGGGCACAAGGCAGTTTTGAGTTTACTGCTGATTTTTTTTAAAGTACAGCATTAAGCTCAGCAAGTGTGGTTCAGTGGTTGAGTGTCGACCTATGAACCGGGAGGTCACAATTCAATTCCCAGTCAGAGCACATGCACGGGATATGGCTCGATCCCCAGTGTGGGGCATGCAGGAGGCAGCTGATCAATGATTCTCTCTCATCATTGATATTTCTATCTCTCTTTCCTTCTCCCTTCCTCTCTGAAATCAATAGAAAAATATATATTTTTTAAAAAGTACAGCATTGAATCTTGATCAAGTTACTCTCTGTGACTCAATTTCCCTATCCGTAAAATAGGATAATAATTATGTCTCCTCCTTCCTAGGATTGTGTGAGTAGCAAATATTTAATACATGTAAATTACTTAGTGTAATGCATGGCACATTGTAAGTGATAAAAAAAAATGTTGACCATTATTGTTATTGTTATTATTAATGGAAGTTTATATCTCTAGTTGTCCTGCCTCATGGAACAAAAACTGTTTAAATCTGATTGAGAGATTTCAACATCTTGTATTAAGCTCTCAAGATAATCCTTAATCTCCAGACAACTCTTAAAATACTGTCAGATAATATCTGATATGGAACTCAAATTAAGAGATTTTAAGATTCTGAAAGTTGTCACTCAGGATTCAAACATGAGATGGTTAAAACCCCTCAATGGGACTGGGTTTCCACCTGCCTTGCCGCAGCCTGGGACACGGCTTGATGAAGCCTAGAGTGATACGTGGAGGGGTACGAATGGGAGACAGAAACAGCAGTCTGGTCACGAGTAGAAATGAGCTGAACATGAGAAGGTGGGAAGCACTCCCAAGAGAAGAGTTTTCTCCACTCTTCTGTTCCTTCTCCCTTCACTCTGTCCCCTCACTGTCATCATATGCCTTAGGGAAGCAGACAGGGCTTTGGGGTAAGGGACATCTTAGGACACCAGAGAAGCAGGGCAGGTGGACTGGCTGGCTGTCTTCTGCTAAAGGGGCCCCACAGTACTTAAGGTCTTCGGGTTAGTTTACATTTTAGGCAATAAGATATATTGAGTATATTGTGCAGTTACAGTTCAGCTTCCAAAATGGCAACTTAATTTTTAAAAAATTAATCAAAGAAATTATTTTTAATGTACCTGTAATAGGAGAAAATTTACTTGAAATTTGTAATTTTGATTTTTAGAAATTTAAATGCAGTTTTATTTTTGTCTGTGTATGTGTTTTTAGTGGAAATTAATCTCACTAATGACTACCAGCTCAGTGGAGGAGTTTCAGAAACGGTGTTCAAAGCAAGCAAGATAACTTTTCACTGGGGAAAATGCAACATGTCATCTGATGGCTCAGAACATAGTTTAGAAGGACAAAAATTTCCACTTGAGGTAAGTCACTAGTTCTGTTGGTGCTCCAGTCTGGACTGGTTGCCCTCAGCATCCATGCACAGCCATCCTAAGATCCCTCTAATCATTCTCCTCAGAGTTCCCTCTGATTCTTTCTTCTATTCATTGAGATTTTATTGAGCATACTATTTTATTACTTTGTTATCAAATTTTATAATTTGTGCAGTTATATTTTGTTTGCTTTGTTAATATCTGTCTTCCTTACCAAACTAAGTTAAATAATACCCAAATTTGGTTTTTCACTTCCTGGTAACCCAGAATGTCACATTATTGATGATAAATGGTTATGAGTAAATGAAATGTTTTCATATCCCTGTAGGGAAAAAAGGGGGGGAGGATTTCATCATTATACTGGAGAATCAAAGAAATGCAAAGTAAAATGAGAAAAAATTTCAGCTTTAAAATTGGCAAGATAAATATAATTCTAATAAATTATAATTGTGGGATGAAATAAATACTCTTATACATGTCTAGAGAGTATAAATTGGTAGACTTTCTGGATGCACTTTGCTTGTTTTTATCAAGAGCTTTAAAAAGCTTATTGTCAATATCTATCATTTCAATTTGTAGCAATTTAATCTAAAATATAATTAGTCCTAACCTGTTTGGCTCAGTGGATAGAGCATCAGCCTTCGGACTGAAGGATCCCAGGTTTGATTCCGATCAAGGGCATGTACCTTGGTTGCGGGCACATACCCAGTAGGGAGTGTGCAGGAGGCAGCTGATCAATGTTTCTCTCTCATCAATGTTTCTAACTCTCTCTCCCTCTCCCTTCCTCTCTGTAAAAAATCAATAAAAAATAAAAAATAAAAAGAATAAAATATAATTAGAGATATACACAAAAATGTATGTGCAAAGATTTTTTTACAGTAATAAAAAGTTGAAACAAAAGAAATTGATTAAATACATTATGATAGGATATTATATATCTTGTAAAAATCATATTCTTGGATGATTTACACAAAAATGGTTCATCATAAGATATTACCATAAGATAGTAATGCTTTTTACTTTTTAAAGATATTAGAATATAAAATGGTGAACATGGTATTATTATTTCAATTTTGTGAAATATGAAAACTAGTGACTGAGAGTAAGTTTGAATCACTGACTAAGTTTAAATATGGATTTCACCATTTAATTATTAAAGATACAACATTGTACAAATTATTGTTATTTTAGTTATTAGTTAAAGACATGACATTGTAGAAATTATTTACTTTACCTAAGCTTCCAGTTCTCTTCTGTGAAATTAACGTAATAGTAGTAGCAACTACCTTATGCAGTTATTATGAGGATTAAATGAGAAGATGGATTATTACTAATATAAAAATAATTGAGGGAAATCAAGAAAACATTAACAATGATTTTTCCCTTTGTGATGGCATATAGGTGCCTTCTTTAAAATTCCCATGTTTTCTAAATTACTTATAATGAAACTATGAATTTATAATCCAAAATATATATTGATAATAAAAATTAGACTAGCGTGAATGATCTCTTAAAGGACTAAAGATCATTTTTAATGTGGATAAGCACATTCAGATTTATAGCTTGTAATTTATTTTTAAACTAGGGGCCCAGTGCATTAATTCGTGCACTTGAAAGGAACTGTGGGCCATGAGGCAGCGGTGAGCACAGGGGCAGGTCTTGGCCCATCCTCCACACCCCCGCCCAGCCCCTCCCACCGCGACCCCCAGTCCTCTGTCTGCCGGCAGCACCGCTAACAGCACCGCCGCTTCCATGCGCTGACAGTGCCGGCTCCAGTCGTACCCGCTGACAGCATGGAACAATGGGGGCCGGCACCAGCAGTGGGTGTGAGCAGTGGCTGCTGCCCCAATCGCCCCTCAGGAGCAGGGGGAGGTGGAGAAGCCCTGAGATCAGGGCTGCAGCCGCTGCTCACACCTGCTGACAGCACTGAGCGATCAGGACCCGTGCTGTGCGCCGGCAGCGGGTGCAAGCGCCAGGTGAGACCTCAGTGCACAGGAGCAAAGAATTTTCAGTAACCACCAGAGGCTTACCCCGATGACAGCGACCGGCACCCCGCCTTGGTCTGGCAGTTCCACTCACCTGCTCCACCATCCTGCCACGGTTGACACCCATCATGTTTTATGCACGCCCCCTGGTGGTCAGCACATGACATAGCGACCAGTTGTTCGGTTGTTCCATCGTTCGGTCTATTTGCATGTTAGGGTTTTATATATATAGATATATTAACTATTCTTAAAGAAAATACAGTATCAAATTTGGTTTGTGAAAGAAATAAAAGTCAGTTCATTAAACACACATAACATTCTCATTTCTGAGAGTTTAGCTCTCTCACAGTATTATTTAGAGCAGAGATGAAAATCAATATACAGTACAGATGATGTATCATAGAATTGTACACTTGAAACCTATATAATTTTATTAACCAATGTCACCTCAGGAAATTCAATAAAAAATTTTTAAAAATCAAGAAAAACTCTGTCAACAACATAAGTCCTGAACCGGCAAAATAAACAGTAGAGAGTCTGTGCACTAACCTTCATATATTTTTCTTATTTAAAAAGCCCCTAAAGTGTTCTCTCAGTGGTATTGTTTGTTTGATGTTGTTTGTATAAACTCTCTCCATGTCATTGTGCAAACAGGAAACTGAGGGGCATCCTGGACTTGTTCTGTTTTTCTGGTCTTTCTGCATGCTACAGACAGGTCTTCTCCATTCTGCCCCTAAATGAAGTGGGAGATCAGATAAAAATTTAAACTACCTTTGTCTCTTACTTCGCATATTGAGCTGGTCTCCTTCTCTCTAGTCTTAATGCCTTCCACGTTACCCTTTCCCCTCCCCCCATCCTGCTCCCTCCCCACCCTGTTAGCTGAAATGCATCAGGATTTGTCACTGCTCTCAAGACCAAACTGCAGGCTGGGACAGCCTCGCACACCTTCCTGGTGTGTCCCCTGCCTACGTCTCCAGCTTCATCTCTCCTCTCTGTCATATATGCTCAGCTGAAATCACCACACATTACTTCTCATTTCCTACATTTCTCATATTTGCTTGCCTATTGGCCTTTCCCAAGCTGGTCCCTCTGACTTGAACACAAGCTCATCTCTTCTGCCTTTTCACCTCTGAGCTTTAAAGCTTCTCATCCTTTTGGGTTCAACTTAGAAATTCTCTCTTTGAAAGGCTTTGGGGATCACTCAAGGCAGGAGCCACTGCCATCCCCTGCTTCACACCCACTATTTCTCTGCACAGCCCTACTGCACATTAACCTTCTCAGAGATGTTCTGTTCTTCCCTTAATTATGCTCTAAACTGAGTTACCTCATTTCCAAGCCCACGACATGAGGATCACCAAATTATAAGTGAGACTAGAGGTTATCGACAGATATATAGGCTAAAGTAGAAATTAACAAGGTGTAGCCTCACACCTGGAGAGAAGACAAAATAAGGAATTAAAACTCTTAGCATTTTTTAGGTGAAAATAAAGTCCTTAAGAATTTCACAATTAATAGAGTGGAAGACAAAGTTCAAAAATACTAACCCTCAGACCATCAAGAAAGGCATGTCCAGTCAAAAAAGAATGAAACTGTATTTGAAAGAATACCAGCAAAATAGTTGAAATAACATTTGATCATTTATTACATTTGATAATTGTCCTAGAAAACTATTACTTTAATGCCACCTGGTAATCTCAACGTGGTCATTTCAGTTTTAGTATGTCTAACTTGTGTTTCCTTCCTCATTGCAGGATGAGAAATGATAGTAAATGCAGTTGTGTATACTAGTACACAAAATTGAAAAATTATTTTTAAATATGCAGAGTACAGAATTATACAATTTAGAGAATTTTTCAGATAGAAGTGATTGAGTTGGTAAATCATTTTATTGTCTCTTTGCTCACTTTTGTGAAGCCTTTCTATATACTAAAGCCGTCATTGTTACATTTATAGATGCAAATCTACTGCTTTGATGTGGACCAATTCTCAAGTTTTGAAGAAGCAGTTAAAGGAAAAGGGAAGATAAGAGCATTATCCATTTTATTTGAGGTAATCATTATACTTAGATTTAACACTAACTCAATTCCTTTTTGAATCACATGAAATATTGACGTGCAATATCAAAACATTCTTTGGAACAAGTAGAAGAGTTCACAAATAGAACGCTAACTGGGAGAACAACCCCTTGGCTGGGAAGTTGAAAGGGCCTCTTGTACTCATTTGTTGGGTACCTCACTGCCGGCTTGAGCCAACTGTTCTGAGGGCACCGATTTGCCTCTTGTATATGTGAAATATTGTAATGATATAGCAGGGACTGTGAGTCATGACATTTTAAAATGTACTTTTCTTGGTGGAAAGTTTAAGAGATTTAAAAGGTTTATGTTGCATTTGTTTGTACCTTGCTGTGGAAAAAAGAGTGAGCAATTTGGAGGACATTACTTTTGACTACTTAAAATGCAAATCACTAATCTTTACATTTTAGTGAACACTTAATCAAATATTTTATCCCATTTTTAGAATATCATTCTTCTTTAACAGATTGGAATAGAAGAAAATTTGGATTACAAAGCAATTATTGATGGAGTCGAGAAAGTTGGTCGTTTTGGTAAGTAAGCTATTTGGAGACATCTTCTAGATTCTGCTTTGGGTACTTAGGAATTCTTTACATTACTACAAAAATCGGTTGGGTGGGAGAATGAGTTATACACAGATCTCACTGGGAGATTGCTTCCTGCATGAGTGAGGGCTGGCTCACGAATAGCTAAATGACCAAGGCAGTGGTCGTGCTACTGGGACGTGCTACTGGGAATATGCAAAAACAAAAATGGGACTATTTAAGGAGCCAGGAAAGCCAGATTGTTTAAGGATTCTAAGACCAGATGAAATACTTAGGAAAACCCTACCCATTTTTTTTTTTTTTGTAGGAATTCTCTGTTTTGAATACAAGTCCTATATTCTTGTATATCTAGCAAGTTAAATCAATATTTATTATTGTACTATACATGTATGTGTATTTATATACATACTAAAGGCCTGGTGCATGAAATTCATACACAGGGGTAGGGGGTCCCCTCAGCCCAGCCTGCACCCTCTCAATTGGGACCCCTCTGGGGATGTCCAACTGCCGGTTTCAGCCTGATCCCGGGGATTGGGACTAAACCGGCAGTTGGACATTCCTTTCACAATCCGGGACCACTGGCTCCTAACTGCTCACCTACTTGCCTGCCTGATTGCCCCTAACTGCCCCTCTTGCCAGCCTGGTTGCCCCTTACTGCCCCCTCTGCCAGCCTGGTTGGCCCCAACTGTCCCCCCTGCTGACCTGGTCGCCCCTCACTGCCCCCCCCTGCTGGCCTGGTCGCCCCATGCACCCTGCTGGTCAATTGTTTGGTTGTCCCTTGCTAACCTCCCTGCCAGCCTGGTCATCCCACACAGCCTGCTGGTCAGTCATTTGGTATCCCTCGCTAACCCCCTGCCGGCCTAGTCACCCCACACAGCCTGCTGTTCGGTTGTTACTGTGTTGGGCATCGTGACCAATTTGCATATTACCCTTTTATTAGTATAGATGTTATCCAGAATATATTTTCCACTCTTTGTCTTAGCTTTTTACTCTCTTAATAGTGACTATTGATGAATAGATCTTGATTATCACATCTTAAAATTTATCATTTATCTTTTCTGGATAATAAGTTTTGTGTGCCATTTCAGAAATCTTAATCTACCATAAGGTTATGAAGATAATTTTCTGGTTTTTCTCTTAAAGTTTTATTATTCTGTTCACATTTAGATCTATAATCTATTTATAACTGACCCATGCAGTGTATTTAGAACTGATTGAGTGTAAAGTCCCTCATTGAAGATGGGATTCAAGATGCACTTTTTTCCATAAAAATATTCAACTGATACAGCACTCTTTTTGTTGTTGTTGTTAATCCTTACCCAAGGACACTGCTTCCATTGATCTTTGGAGAAAGTGGAAGGGAGGGGAAGGGATAGAGAGGAAACATCGATGTGAGAGAGACACATTGATCAGTTGCCTCTGGTACTGGGCCAGGTGATTGAGCCTGCAACCAAGGCAGGTGCCCTTGTCTGGAATCAAATCTGCAACCCTTCAGTCCTTGGGCCAACACTGCAACCACGGAGCCAACAGGCCAGGGCTGACCAGCCCTCTTTATTCAAAATGCAGTTCATTCCAACTACACAGTAATTTTTTTCTGTCATAAATCAAGTGACCATGTATATGGGGGTCTGGACTCTGTTCTCTTCCATGTTCCCTTTGTCTCTTTTTCCGTAAAGATCTTGCTATCATATTTTTATAGCCTTATATAATAGATCCTACTATCTAGTGGTGAAAGGTCATCAGCTTTATTATTGTTCAAGAGTATCATAACTTTGTTTTTTTAATTCCAGTTGACATTCAATATTATATTTGTTTCAGACATATAACATAGTGGTTAGACATGTACAAAGTGATCTCCTCGATAAGTCTAGTAATCATTTGGCACTATACATAGTTATTACAGTACTAGAGGCCCAGTGCACAAAATTTATGCATGGGGGGAGGTCCCCTCAGCCCAGCCTGCACCCTCTCCAATCCAAGACCCCTCGGGGGATGTCTGGCTGCCAGTTTAGGTCCTCTCAATATCCTGGACTGCTGGCTCCTAATCACTCACCTGCCTGCCTGCCTGGTCACCCCCAACTGTCCCCTCCCTACCAGCCTGGTCACTCCTAACTGCCCCCCCTACCAGCCTGGTCACCCCCAACTGTCCCCCCCCCCCACTGGCCTAGTAGCCCCTCACTGCTCCCCCTGCCAGCCTAATCACCCCCAACTTCTCCTCCTGCCAGCCTGGTCACCTCCAATTGCACGCCCCCTGCTGGCCTGGTCGCCCCTAACAGCCCTCCCTGCCAGCCTAGTTGCCTCTTACTGCTCCCCCTCCCCCTGCCAGCCTTGTCACCCCTCACGGCCACCCTGTCAGCCTGGTACTCCACACAGCCTGCCATTCAGTCATTTGGTCGTCCCTCACTAACCCCCCTGCTGGTCTGGTTGTAGGCAGCCATCTTGTGAGGGCATGAGGGTCAATTTGCATGTTATCTCTTTATTATATAGGATGGGCTTTTGAAGATAATCATCAGAATAAGCTTTTGTTTTTGTTTTCCACTAAGTGTATTGAATCTTATGAAATAATTTTTCTGTATTTATTGAAATGGTCATATAATTTCTGAATATCTTTTATATGTATAATAATCTTCTTTCTAGCATATTCCTGGTGTAAAGATGAAGCATCTAACACTATGTAGTGATGTATGTAAGAAAATTATGTATATGCCAGTTTTATTGCCATTTAAAAAGTAGATCCAAACTGTTCTCAAATATTCATTTCTGATTAAATAGATGACAAGGCATATGTCTCTGTTTCATAGAAGTTTTGAACAGCTAAGTTCCAGAGTTGGGATGCCAGCTGAGACATATGTTATTACTTTGCAGGGAAACAGGCGGCATTAGATCCTTTCATATTGCTGACCCTTCTGCCAAACTCAACTGACAAGTATTACACCTACAATGGCTCATTGACCTCTCCTCCCTGCACGGACACCGTTGACTGGATTGTTTTTAAAGATACAGTTAGCATCTCTGAAAACCAGGTAATATTATAAATTCAAACAAATGAAGTAATTTGAAAAAAATAATTTTCTAAGCTTTACTACAGAATGTTTTAGAGCATTTATTGATGCCTTTGAAGCAGGAATGTTAAAGTACATGTTACATTATCTTCTTTTTAGTTGGCTGTTTTTTGTGAAGTTCTCACAATGCAACAGTCTGGTTATGTCATGCTGATGGACTACTTACAAAATAATTTTCGAGAACAGCAGTACAAGTTTTCCAGGCAGGTGTTTACCTCTTATACTGGGAAGGAAGAGATTCATGAAGCAGGTATGTATTGAAATATAATTTTTCTACAACTCACAGATTCAGTGTTGTAGGAGATAATTGTGGTACAATGGAAAACAACAATTTCTAGAAATATTTTTATTATTAGCTTTGTAGCTTTAAACAAACTAACTTCTCTAAATCTCAGTTACCACATTCATAAAATGTCGATTTAAAATATCTGTTCTTCCCCACATGAATATTTCCATTTTGCAGGTGAAAAAAGTGAGATTCAATAAGGCAGTGATTTTTCTAAAACACACAGCAATAGATGGCAAAGCTACAGACACACCTCTGAATTCACTTGATGGAATTTGTCTGTTCTAAGAGCTATAAAAGAGAAATGAATAAACAACCAAGGTGTTCAGAACATGGGGAGATCACATCCGGTTGGGGTGATCAGGGAACCCCAGTGAGAGAACTACATTTGAGCTGAGCCTTGACATGTGGTTTTGTTTTGTTTGTTTGTTTGTTTTTGAGGTAGATCAATCAAGTATTTTTAAATTAAATTTATTTGGTTGACATTGGTTAAGAAGATGATGTAGATTTCAAGGGTACATTTCTAAGATACTGCATTGTGTGCCCACCACCGAAAGTCAAATCTTCTGTCACCATATATTTGGGTTTTAAGGTGTTCATGTTAGTGTCAGCAGCTCCTGGAGAAGAGCTAATGCCTAGTAGGGATGGAAACTAAATGCGCTGAATTATCCTATGTAATAAAGAGGCAATATGCAAATGGTCATTACACTGTGATGCGTAACGACCAATCACCAGGAGGGCAGGGCAACGAGCTACGAGCCAAGCCGTGGAGAGCTACAGGAGGGTGGGGTAGCAAGCTATGAGCCATGGAGAGCTACAGCAGCGGTGGGCAAGGCAGCCAGCTGAGGCAAGTAGCAGCAAGCTACTCGCTCACAGATTCGTGTGTGCAGGGCCACTAGGTAATGAATAAAAAGTGAGTCTTTTCTCCAGTTGCCTTCTTTTGGGGCGGGGGGGGGGGGGGGGAAAGAAATGTCTTGTCAGGCAATGGAGAGGATGCAGGGGAGCATCTCCGCGGCGACTTCTGAGTCTTTTGAAGCCAGCACAGCAGTCAGAGCCTTTGGAAATGCCCAGAGGACACAATCAGTTGCATCTACTGACTTATCCTTTTCATTTCACCCTTTGAATGGACTAGTTCATGAAGGAAATAGCTGAAGTGGCCTTTGCTTTGGGGACTTAAAACATTTTCAAGTACATGGTCTTCTTTGATCTCAGCCCTGCAATGAATTTTTGGCCATGTATAACATTAATTTAATAATCATCTGCTTTTGAAGATTAGGCATTAAAATGGCATGTTTTAATGTGCTATTTGTGAGCATTGTTTACGCTTTAACCAGACAAGAAAAAAAAATACAGCACAAGACAGAAATGATGAATAGCTGCATTTAATGTTACATTTAAGTTTCAAATTAAATTGCCCCAAAGTGAGGAAATTTAATTATATTTCTACTAGCAACACTAAATACTGTAACATCCTGTCTGGTAAATAATAGACAATTGATTAGAAAAAAGAAGCAGGATTTAACCATTTCCTTTTCTAAAATGCAAATGACCAAATAAAAAATTTAAATAAATGTATTTCTGTCATGTACTTTTTCAATTATATTTTATTAAAACCCTTCCATACCATTTGCCATTTTATGGTAGGTCCTATTTAATACTAACTAGTCTCAGTGCATTCTCCTCCCACCTGCTTTCCTTCTTTCCTTCTGAAGAGGGCAGACCCCATCTCCCAAGTTGCACTTACACATGCTCTTTCCTGTCCATGGCATGTTCTTCCCGGCTGTCTTCACTCATTGGTCTTCTCATTCTTCAAGACCAAGTAGACGGTTGCATCCACTGGAGAGCCACTCTGACTCCACCTCCATCCCCACCAAGTCTAGCTCTGGCTGGGGCACAGGATTGTGCGCTGGTGGAGGTGCTGTACTCATAGAGTACAAGATAAATGATGTGCATCTGAAGGTGTGTGATGGGCCCAGGTGTACCTATTTTCTGCGCATCCAAACCTCATAGCAGTTGGCATAGAATGATAATTGTTTGTTTACTCATGAAGGAAGTAGCTAAGTTTTTCACATCTTTACCTCTATTGCTGAGCTAAAGTGCAGTTCTCATTCACCAGACATCTACCAAATGACTAAAAGAGTTCATCTCCATATAATGCAAATATGGCAGGTTATACTTCATGGCTGTCTATTGCACCATTTAACATGTCTACCCATATATAGTTCTGATTTAATGTGGAACATTGTTGTTTCCACAGTTAAGAGATAAAGTCCAAAAGTAATCAATAAAAACAGCAATCTACCATGTATTGTGTGAACCAGTGGCCTTATTTTCCAGTTTGGAAAGATGATATTGAGTGGTTTGTCCAAGTTCACAGAACTATAAAGTACTGAATGAGTATTTGAACCCAGGTCTTCTTGATTTTAAAGACTTCCAAAGCTTTCTCCACTATGCTTAATGTTTAGAAGGGAACATAATTTCTGCCTATATGATCTATACTAATAATAGCCTAGGTGGTGTCATGCCCTCACGCATCACACCCTAACGTCGCCACAAGATGGCTGCGTGCACAGTAGAGGTGGGGCCTGGTGGCCGCTCTGCACAGTAAGGCCTGGGGGTCCCACGGCTCCGTGCACTGCAGAGGAGTCAGATCATGGCAGGGGAGGGCAGTTGGGGGTGATCAGGCTGGCAGGGGAGGGCAGTTGGGGGCAATAAGGCCAGCAGGGGAGCAGTTAGGCGTCAATCAGGCCAGCAGGGGAGCAGTTAGGGGGTGATCAGGCTGGCAGGCAGAAGCAGTTAGGGGCAATCAAGCAGGCAGGCAGGCAAGCAGTTAGGAGCCAGTGGTCTCGGATTGCAAGAGGGATATCCGACTGCCGGTTTAGGCCCGATCCTGGGATCAAGCCCAAACCGGCAGTCAGACATCCTCCGAGGGGTCCCAGATTGGAGAGGGTGCAGGCCAGGCTGAGGGACACACACCCCCTCGTGTACTGGGCCTCTAGTTTTATAATAAAAACTGATTACCTTAATGACATGAAACTTTTCAAAAATAGTATTTTCTTTTTCCACAGACAGTAACAACTGAATTCTTGCTTGTTCCATCATGAGTATTGGTGTTCAACAAGCTCCTATTATCAATTGCCTCGTGCATATTCCTGTGATGGTTGTTTTCTTAATCGATACACTACTCTCTGTCTACTTTCTTGAACTGAATTTGTGAATAAGAATTGAGGTTTGCATTTATGTTCAGTACTTAATTTTTATTATATTTAATCTGAAAGTAAGTTTTTATTAAAATAAATATTTTTGAAAATTAAGGAATATAGATAAACACACAGAAGAAATTAAAAATATTTTATAATGACACCACCCAAAGGTAATTGCTATGAGGATTTTGGTGAATATCCTTTCAGACCTTTTTCTTAAAAATATATTATTATTTCTCACAGAAATGAAATTGCACTACATATCTGTTTGTTGCTTTTTTTATTCCATGATATAAATATATTGTTAATACACTAATTTTTTGTAGTATTGCATTGTAGAGTCATAACAACTTACTAATCCAGCTTCTCAGTTCTGGATATTTGGGTTACATTTATATATTTTACCATTATAAATATCTAACATTCTCATTTTGACCAAGAGAGAAGTATGAGTTGGCATGAAAATGGTCAAAATTCTCCTCTCAGTAAATGCATTGTAGAAAAATACACTCTGCAAAACTACATTGCAAATAATTGCAAAACCCACATGAGGTCTGTATATCTATACCCTTCAGAGTAGAGGTCCAGCTTCATTCACTTCTGCATTCAGAGCAGGAACGCAGTCAGAGTTTGTGCGTGAACACGTCTTACCAGAACTCAGTCCTCAAGTTTTGCATCTTTTATGTGGAGCTGCCATTTACTAGAAAGGCATGTCTTTTTGGCACCATGGAATGCACAATGGCTTTCTAAGAATCACAGAATCCTATCTAATAAAAGAGTAATATGCAAATTGACCACTCTAACACACAAGATGGCTGCCCCCATGTGGTCAAAGATGGCCGCCACAAGATGGCCAGCAGGGGAGGGCAGTTGGGAGGGACCAGGCCTGCAAGCAAGGGCAGTTGTGGGCGATTAGGCCAGCAGGGGAGGGCAGTTGGGAGGGACCAGGCCTGCAAGGGAGGGCAGTAGGGGGTGATCAAGCCTGCAGGGAGGGCAGTTAGGGGTGACCAGGCCGGCAGAGGAGGGAAGTTGGGGGTGACCGGGCCTGCAGGGGAGAGTAGTTGAAGGGGACCAGACATGCAGGGGAGGGCAGTTAGGGGTGACCAGGCCTGCAGGGGAGGGCAGTTAGGGGCAATCAGGCTGGCAGGGGAGCAGTTAGGCATCAATCAGGCTGGCAGGGGAGTGGTTAGGGGGTGATCAGGCTGGCAGGCAGAAGAAGTTAGAGGCAATCAGGAAGGCAGGCAGGTGAGCAGTTGGGAGCCAGCAGTCCTGGATTGTGAGAGGGATGTCCGACTGCCCGTAAGGACATCCCTCGAGGGGTCCCAGATTGGAAAGGGTGCAGGCTGGGCTGAGGGACAAATTTCGTGCACCGGGCCTCTCGTTTAGTAGAACCATTGGATCCTGAAGGAGTTAGTAAAAGCAGTGTTGTAGATAATGAGAAATATCTTTGAGTAACCATACAGACACGGCGTGAGTGGGAAGTAGGCGAAGTTCAACTTTGTCCCCTGCCTTCCAGGTGCCAGGTGCTTCCCTGCTGCCCTCGCAGCCCATTGGCAAGACTCCCACTGAGAAGCAGGGCCTGGGCAAGCACAGTGGGAAAGGCGTGGTCTTTAAAGTCCAGTAGGCTCTTGCTTTCAAACCCCTGTGCCAACACTTATTAGTTACACAAAAATTGTCAATTTACTTAATTTATCAAAGCCTCAGTTTCTGCACCTAAAAAATGAGAGTTAAAATGCCACTTTGTAGGGTTGTTGTGGGTTTTAAATAAACAAAAGTTTGCAAAGCAGAGCAGACCTTTGAACATAATGCGCTTCAGACTTATAGCTACTACTAGAGGCCCAGTACATGAAAATTCGTGTACTTGGAGGGGTCCCTTAGCCCAGCCTGCTCCCTCTTGCAGTCCAAAAGCCCTCAGGAGATGTCCGACTAAGGCTTAGGCCCACTCGGTAGTCGGACATCCTTAGCGCTGCTGTGGAGGTGGGAGAGGCTCCCGCCACCGCTGCTGCACTCGCCAGCCTTGAGCCTGGCTGTGTCATAGCGACCGGTTGTTCCACCGTTTGGTCGATTTGCATATTAGTCTTTTATTGTATAGGATTATTGTAATGTGTGTGTGTATGTGATACAATCTTGTTTATATGTGTGTGTATGCATATATGTGTCTATATATGATGGCTAAGCTATCATAGCAAGTATGGCATACTGTTCAAGTTTTCCATGTTTAAGGCTTTTGTTTGTTGAATAGAATTATAAATGCACTTCATTTGCTGGCATGGTAATATATTTAATGATGCTTTTCTATGGAAAATGGCATTACAGGACTGCCTTTATCCCCTAATATTGTATTTGAGCAATGAGAAATTGTCTGTAATTTCCTGAAAAATGTCACGATGAATTATACATCAGCAGACTTACCTTCTTGAAAGTCAGTAGTTATAAATAGCATTCATTAATGTCACATGTCCATTGACATTCTATACAGAAAAGTGACTTGAGACTTCTTAGAAGATTATACTAGTATATTACAAATCAAACTATTGATGAAGTTCCTGTGCTCCCCAAGAGAAGACTGACTGAATTAGGGAGAATTTAAGATTCCTCTTGGCTATTTATCTCAAGTGAATGCTGTAATAATTTAGAGTACCAAACAGTGACAGATCATTTCTAGTTATTATTTGTCACAGTTGTGGCCATGTTTACATTAGCTTTATTAAGATCTGCTACTCCCTGAGGGGAAATCGCAACCTTAATATTGATTGTCTTCTGGGTCTGTGAATCTTTAAGCTCCTCTCACAATAGTTTTTCAAATGGTGCTCATAAACCTCAAACAAAGATGAGGTGGGTTTATCAGTTTGTCCACAATGTCCTTTGTCATGGGTTGTGTTAAATGGCACTGAACTTCAAGTCAGTGTAAAATAACTGGGTAAAACAGCGACATCGCAGGCAATTGTGACATTTTCTCTGCCCCTCCCTGAGAATCAACATCTATCTTTTCACCTTTACTCATAAGCCATGGAGCTAAGCCTGGACCTTCTCCCTCAGGGCAGACTGCCCTTCCTCCAAGGTTGGCGCATGAAGCAGCAAAGCAGAAGGAGACTCGCACCTCCCCTTGACCATCTGCAGCAACTTGCTCTATTAGCTGAGAGATGTGTCAAGCCAGAGTTGTCATATTCTCCTGATTTGTACTTTACCTCTTCTTTTTTTTTTTAACTGTAAAAACTCATTTTTTTATTTTTTTTATTTTAATAAATCTTTATTCAGATTATTACTATTGTTTCTCCTTTTTCCCCCCATAGTTCCCCTCCACCCAGTTCCCACCCCACCTTCTGCCCTTACCTCCCCCGCACTGTCCTCATCCATAGGTGTATGATTTTTGTCCAGTCTCTTCATGAACCCCCCATACCCCTTTCCCCCTGAGAATTATCAGTCCACTCCCTTTCTATGCCCCTGATTCTATTATATTCACCAGATTATTCTGTTCCTCAGGTTTTTAATTCACTTGATTTTTAGGTTCACTTGTTGATAGATATGTGTTTGTTGTTCATAATTTTTCTCTTTACTTTTTTCTTCTTCCTCTTTAAGAATACCTTTCAGCATTTCATATAATACTGGTTTGGTGGTGATGAACTCCTTCAGCTTTTTCTTATCTGTGAAGCTCTTTATCTGCCCTTCAATTCTGAATGATAGCTTTGCTGGGTAGAGTAATCTTGGTTGTAGGTTCTTGCTATTCATCACTTTGAAAATTTCTTGCCACTCCAGTCTGGCCTGCATAGTTTCTGTTGAGAAATCAGCTGACAGTCGTATGGGTGCTCCCTTGTAGGTAATTAACTGTTTTTCTCTTGCTGCTTTTAATATTCTCTCTTTGTCTTTTGCTCTTGGCATTTTAATTATGATGTGTCTTGGTGTGGTCCTCTTTGGATTCCTTTTGTTTGGGGTTCTGTACGCTTCCTGGACTTGTAGTGCTATTTCTTTCACCATGTGGGGGAAGTTTTCAGTCATTATTTCTTCTAATAGGTTTTCAGTATCTTGCTCTCTCTCTTCTTCTGGCACCCCCATAATTCTGATGTTGGTATGCTTGAAGTTGTCCCAGAGGCTTCTTACACTATCTTCAACTTTTTGGATTTTTTTTTCTTTTTGCTTTTTCGGTTGAGTGTTTTTTGCTTCTTTGTATTTCAATTCTTTGAGTTGATTCTTGTGTTCCTCTTTGACTTGATTCTTGTGTTCCTCTAGTCTGTTGTTGGGTCTCTGTATAATATTTTTTATTTCAGTCAGTGTATGTTTAATTTCTAGTTGGTCCTTTTTCATATCTTCGAGGGTCTCATTGTATTTATCGGCCTTTTCTAGGATATTCTTGAAAAGCCTTATAACCGTGGTTTTGAATTCTATATCCAGTCGTTTGTTTTCCTCCATTTCTTTCGTTTGTGCTCTGATTCTTTGACGCTGCATTTTCACTGCTTCCCTGAGTTGGTAAGGTAGATTTGTGTGCTAGGTTTCCAATATGGCCCAGTGGGTCTGCCTCCCCAGTTAACCTGAAGTGGACACTCTTGGTGCACCCCTTTGTGGACTGTGTGTACAGCCTTGTTGTAATTAAGTCTTGATTGTTGTTGGTATCACTGGGAGGAATTGACCTCCAGGCCAGTTGGCTGTAAGGATCAGCTGTGTCTACACTGGGAGAAGTTCGGTGCTGGAGACAGCCTTATAGGATTAGACTTGCCAAATTGCAGTAGCCTCTGTGCTCAGCTTGGATGGGGTGGAGTCTCAGTCTTGGCTTCCCGTCAGCCTTGCCCTTGCGCGCCTTCAGACCTCTGCCTTCCCCGGCTCCCGAGTCTCCACCTGAGAGTCCAGACTCCCCCCACAAGAGCATGGGTCCCCAGGGGCTCGCCTGGAACTGGGGTTCAGTGCAGTCAGAACTGGGGCTCAGTGCAGTCAGGAGCCTCTGACTCCCTTCCACTAGGGAAAGCCTGTGGCAACCTCCGCAGCCTTTGTGCGCACTGGCACGCGCACGCCTTCAGACTTCTGCCTTCCCCAGCTCCTGAGTCTCCGCCCGAGAGTCCAGACTCCCCCCGTAAGAGCGTAAGTCCCAGGGGCTTCCCTGGAACTGGGGTTCACTGCAGTCAGAACTGGGGTTCAGTGCGGTCGGGGGCTTCCTTCCCCCTTCCACCAGAGAAAGTCAGCCAGGCTCTCAGCCGCCCTTCCTCTCTGCGCGCACAAAGACCCTTTGCCGTACCTCCAATTCTCTGTGAGCGTTTCTCTTCCCTTCTAGTTGTAGAATTTTCACTCAGCCAGCTTTCCTGTGGTTCTGGATGGTGTCCGTTCTGTCTTTTAGTTGTAGTTTTGAAATTGTTTTGCGAGGCAGCAGTTTAAGTGCTTACCTATGCCGCCATCTTGGTTTCTCTCTGTACTTTGCCTCTTCTTTTCCTCTTCTTTTTCCTCTTTTTTTTTTTGTTTTCTTGTGACACCCAGTGCTTTGCATATTAATCTTTCATACTTGTTCTCCAAGTCATGCACATCCCTACTTATGAGATATTCGCCCTTCATATAGATTTATATATGTTATTAGAGGATAAATGACTCTCTGTCAGCTAAAAGTTTGTGAAACTTTTACAACTTTTAGTGAGAAAAATGTGTGGTTTTGAAAATCACAACCTTATTCCTCTATAAATGGAGTCTGGGACTAAGAAACTAAAAACAGCCATTATATTTTATAGCTTACTAGCTGTAAGGGTTAGAACAAGCTTCCTAGAGGCAGGGACAGCGTCGCTTGTATTTGTATGTTAAGAGAGCCTGCTATCAAGTGGATGAGAATTTAATGTTAAACGTAAGTTTTTATGTGAGAACATGTATTGCACCCTGAAAAAGGGGACTGCATCCTCATTCTTTATATGTGAGCATCCTTTGCATTTCTACCAAGGCAGTTGCTGTACTCTACATGACTTGACATGGACCACAGGATTGTCAAGGGCAAGGGCTTGCAGAAACCAAATTCTCGTTCTTGGTGTTGCTTAAAGAATCTGTAACTATGTCAGGTCACATGTGTCTTGTGGAAAGATATCAGGGAATGTGATTCAGTCCTGCTGTAGGAACTGGGACCTCAACATAGTTCTGAACTTTCCATAATCAAGAAAATTAATTACATTTTTATTATTACTTTATTATATCAATTGGTAGCCTGATCTGGAAAACCCATCTTAATTTTAAATCCAGATAATATGCTTTGTAGAGTATATGTCCTTCTGATAAGATAATTAAACTAATTTCAATAAGAAATATAATGAAAACCTGGTAACTTTAGTGCAAATTAAAAACTCATTTCAGCCAAAACCGGTTTGGCTCAGTGGATAGAGCGTCAGCCTGCGGACTGAAAGGTCCCGGGTTCGATTCCGGTCAAGGGCATGTAACTTGGTTGCGGGCACATCCCCAGTGGGAGGTGTGCAAGAGGCAGCTGATCGATGTTTCTCTCTCATCGATGTTTCTGACTATCTATCCCTCTTCCTTCCTCTCTGTAAAAAATCAATAAAATATATTTTAAAAAAATAATAATAAAAAATAAAAAAATAAAAACTCATTTCATGGTAATTACCAGTTTTATGCTTGAACATCAAGTAGTATATATATATGGAATTAACTAGATTGTTGTTTAAAGATTCCATCTTACCTTATAGAAGGGCAGTCCTTTGGCAAGTTCACAGACTACAAATAGAAGTATGGGCTTGTCCTAACCAGTTTGGCTCAGTGGATAGAGCGCCGGCCTGCGGACTCAAGGGTCCCAGGTTCGATTCTGATCAAGGGCATGTACCTTGGTTGCGGGCACATCCCCAGTAGGGAGTGTGCAGGAGGCAGCTGATTGATGTTTCTCTCTCATCAGTGTTTCTAACTCTCTCTCCCTCTCCCTTCCTCTCTGTAAAAAATCAATACAATATATTTTTTAAAAAAGAAGTACGGGCTTACCTTTGGAATACATCCTGAAATATATATCTTTTCCCCATAAAAACCTGTATTTAAATATCTAAAGTACAAGATTGGGCTGCAGCTTTGTAACCTATTATTAAGTTTTTGATTATCAATAAACAAAGGGAACCCTGGCCAGGTGGTTCAGTTGGTTGGAACCTTGTCCCTACATCAAAAAAGGCTTCTGGTTCGATCCCCAGTCAGGACAACCGCAAACAATCAATGTTTCTTTCTCACATTGATGTCTCTCTCTCTCTCTCTCTCTCTCTCTCTCTCTCTCTCTCTCTCTCTCTCTGACCCCCCCTTTCTCTCTCTAAAATCAATTAAAAAACACACATACACATATCCTCCAGTGAGGATTAAAAATTTTTTTAAATAAAGAGAGTGTTGTTAACATACCATTTATAATTAAAAACTAAGTTCACTTTTTAAAATTACCAATAGGCTCTTATAGATCTATAAATAAGAAAGCAAATCAATGACAACCTAATGACAAATATAGCTTTCTTTTTTGGGATTCTTTTTACTAATGTTGATTCTTAAAATATGAAGCATCTGTGATTTCTACTATTATTAAATCGAGATAAACATAGACATCTGACCAAAAAAGTTGTGCAATTTAGAGAGTAGTCATTTGGGTATTTTGCAGTCATTTGGGCATTTATATTTTTCTCACTCAATTTTTATGATTTCTGGGAATGCACAAAAATTTTATGCATTTTAAGATTAATTTTGGGGGAAGAGAATAGTTCACTTTAAATCATTCTCATATTCTAAAACCTGGGATTGAATTTTTAGGACAAAATCTACAAATGATATAGTTTAGAATCACTTTTGTCCTTCCAGAAGGAACTTGGGAATCATTACAAGCAAAACTGAGGAATCTTGTTCCTACAATGACAGTTTATGTGAGTAGCTCACATATATTTTGAGATGATTTGGTGGTCTTCTGCCATCTGGTGGACTCTAATAGAAGTGTCACTAGGTAGAGGAAAGATAATGTAGTCTGGACCTAAATTAGAATATATTTTCTTATTATGAATTCATATTTTATGATAGTGGAAGAATCCTATTCTTATTCCCAAAGTAACACTTCACCCTAATTCCCTAATAAACAAAAAATAACTTCATAGTTTTTACAATAATAAATCCTGTCTCTAACTCATATGAAGCTATTCATGCACTTATGTATACAAAGTATATATGTTTATATTTTCCTGAATCATTCATATTCCATTACTAGCTAGTGTACATTTGCTGAAGTTCTTAATACTAAGTACTATATGTAAAACTTTTTCATTTATAAGGCCAATTGTTAGTTTTGTGTGCCCTCCTGTGTTCATGAGATAAACTACAGACTTGTACAGAGATGAAGACTTTGGTGACAATGCTATTAAGGCACATTTTCATTGAATCCTTGAAATATTTCTTAGAGCAGTGACAATTGGGTGACCTGAGTCAACTACATGATCTCAGCCAGACGCTTTGTAACTTTAAGTATCTCCTGAAAACAAAACCCAGATTCTGTGAGCTTATTACTTAATCCTGGGTCTTAGAGACCTCTCTCTCTCTCTCTCTGTCTTTTGCAGCTTGATCTGGTCTATGAAGAGATATACTTATTACTTTGCTTCATTTGTACAATATAAAATTTTATAATTTTCATTCTCACAATTAGCTCAAACTAGCACTTTATGAATGTGTTTCAGAAAGTCTCAGAGTACTCTTTCGTTGGGACTAAGTATTTGGCATCATTCTCAGCATAGGCTTGAATTCTATTCTAAGTCCCTGAAAGATTAAAAAAAATTTTTTTTTCAGATGAGATAAGCAAACTTTCTAATTCCATGAAATTAATTGCTTAATCGATTTATTATGCCAAAGTGGGATTTTTGTTAGCAGATCTGAAAAAATACTGAAATGATTGTTTTACTTGTTCTCCTATGGTTTTCTCTGGTTGCAAATTTTTAATTATTTCAAGGACTAGTGGCCTGGTGCATGAAATTCGTGCACAGGGGGAGGGGGGCATCCCTCAGCCGGGCCTGTACCCTCTCCAATCTGTGACCCCTCGGGAGATGTCCGACTGCCGGCAGTTAGGACATCCCTCTCACAATCCAGGACCACTGGCTCCTAACTGCTCGCCTGCCTGCCTGCCTGATTGCCCCTAACCACTCTGCCTGCCGCCCTGCTCACCCCCAACTGCACCACTCCCGGATTTCTCACCCCCAACGGCCCCCCCTTGCCAGCCTGCTTGCCCCCAACTGCCCCCCCGCCAGACTGATCACCCCCAACTTCCCTCCCCTCCTGGCCTTATCGCCCCTAACCGCCTCTGCCTCAGTCCTGCCACCATGGCTTTGTCCAGAAGGACATCCAGGAAGGTCTCCTGGAAGGTGTCCCAGTCTAATTATCATATTACCCTTTTATTAGTATAGATTTTCTGTCAGCAAAATGTCCAGTAGTAGGCCATATTTTATAATTGAAATTCTCCTCATCCCAGGCTAAATACATTGGTCATGTACCTAACAAGAGAAATAAAGGCATCATAAACTTGTAGATGTCCTTTGTGCATTTATTTCCAAAAATAATGCCAAATATTCAAGATAGCATTTTAGTCAATCCTATCTAATAAATAGAGAATATGCTAATTGACTGTCATGCCCTCACAAAGATGGTAGCGCCCACAGCCAATAAGGAGGGAATATGCTAATTGACTGCCAAGCCCTCAAAGATGGCGGCGCCCACAGACACAAGATGGCGGCACAGCCAGGCCTGCTCCCAGGCAGGTCCTGCCTGCTCTGTGTACCTGCCTCTGGAGTCCCCTAGTCCTCTCAGCCTCCCAGCCACCCAGGGCTGACCCAAGGCACAGGCAAGCCTTGGATGTCAGCTGCCCAGCCTCCCAGTGCCGGCCCGAGGTACAGACAAGCCTCGGATGGTGGCTGCCCAGCTGCCCAGGACTGGCCTGAGGGTCAGGTAACCATGGCCAGCCGAGGCTTGCACTGCTGGCAGTGGCAATAGCAGAAGTGTGATGGGGGCATTACCTTCCCCTGATCACCAGGTCGCCTCCAGCCCCTGAGGGATCCCAGACTGTGAGAGGGGGCAGGCCAGTCCTCTAGTCTAGAAATAAAAGGCTATGGCTTTTATGTTTATAACCTGCTAGAGAAGTTAAGAAAGACCAATTCAAAAAAACAATATAAGAGAAAATGCAATTAATCCAGTACTAAAACCAAGCAGACAAATGACACAGATCAGCAGAAGTCAGAGCATTTGACCTAGACCTTTTCTGAATGGAAATGTAGGACTTGAACAGTTACAGATAGGTGGGAAGGAAGAAGTATTTCATAGACAGGAAATGGCATAAACAAAAGCTCTGCAGCAAGTAAGTATAACTCTTTACATTCTTCTGAAATAAAATACAAAAAAATCATCTATTTATATGCTAAGTGTCCAACCATCTGGGTAATAATATCACATAGCAATGACCGGCTTCCTCTACCTAGCAACGACTAGCCTCCTTGCAGTTTCTTCAGCCCAGGAACATGACTTGCTTTATAGTCAGGTGGAAACATTTCACACTTTAACCAAATGCCTGTGAAGCATTTTCCCATGCCTGATCTCATTTGATCCTCACAGAAGTCCTGGAGTAGGTAGATAGGAGACTTGGTGGAATCCTATTTTCATTAGCCAGAAAATGGAGATTTAGAAAGCTTAGAAACTTGACCTGACTGAGAAGAAGTAAGAAATGGTGGACCTTGAAAATGACTTCAGGTTTTCTCACTGTGCAAAATATAGTCAAATACTGCTGCAGTTAAATATTTTACCCTTTATTCTCCCTGCATGATCTACAATAATAATCTGCTTCGTGTTGATATTTACTGCTGTGTTGCTGACAATTACCTGAAAGAGATGTTGGGGTGCTTCACTGAGTTGGAAAAAGTTTAGCTAAATCAGAAAGCAGGTCTAATTAAGCAAGTTTATTCTATATCTATAAAAGGCTAAGTTGACTTGTGCATGCATGATACATATAAAGTATTCACTGGTGCCAATTGCATGCCTGTGTTTCGATCTGTCATTGTCGATCGTGAATTTGGTTAACAATTCTATTATAGAGAAAGGGCAATAATAGTGATATTAAAAGATTTCTTCTAATTAACTTCCTTTCAATGTAGTGATATTAAAAGATTTCTTCTAATTTAACTTCCTTACTACCCAATGAATTCATGCACCAGGCCATTAGTAGAATATCATCTAGTACTTGTTAAAATCCTAGAGGCTGACAGCTGTATCAATAACTGTATTTTTTTTTTCTCTCTGAAGTTTGTAGCTCAGAACCAGAAAATGTTCAAGCTGACCCAAAGAATTACACCAGCCTTCTTGTTACATGGGAGAGACCTCGAGTCGTATATGATAACATGATCGAGAAGTTTGCAGTTCTTTACCAGCAGTTAGAAGGGGAAGATCAAACCAAACATGAATTTTTGACAGATGGCTATCAAGATCTGGTAACTATAAGATCAATTGTTTCTTATATTGATAATATTATACAGTAGTTTAATTTTCAAGGAAAGATTTTACAAGTGATTGTATATTGTTGCCCTCAGTTATTTAGAGTTGGTATGAAGGTCACCAGAGGGGAGGAAGAGGAGCAGAAGCTAGCCTAAATTATGTCAAATCTTACAGTGAATCACACTAGGTTGTTGTTTATGGTTTTAATTATGGAAGACCACCACTTTGCCAACAACAACATTACAGAGTAGACACAGATAGAAGGCTTAGGAACTAGAGACCCTCTAGTGTCACTTCTCTTCAGAAATAAAGGGACGGAAAGAGCAGTTAAATTCCTGGACTGTGATCTCACGGTTGTGGAAAGAACTGGGCTGGAATCCCCGTGCTCTGGTGCCATCATGTGTTATTTGCCCCTTCACATTACACCAGCACAAGGAAAATATAGTAGGGCTCTCCAAAGTTTTTTTGTTTTTTGTTTTGTTTTGTTGTTTTTTTGGCATCAAATTTGCAAGTAGCAACGAAATCAATTGAGACAGAACTTTCAGGACACAAGGCAGGTAAGCCTCGGGAAAGATCCACCTGCTTTACCTCCCTGCCCATGCACGTGAACTAAAGAAAATAAAGGACAGAGTCCTGCTGTGACCTGAGCATCTCAGTAGCCTGAGCATCTCAGACTTTGCCTGGGCAGGGAGTGTTGGAAGTGTTGGCTGTGGACTGGGGTTTCGTTGAGGCAACACCATCTGGGTGTGGCTCTAGGAAGATTGCACTGCAGGTCAGATACTGCACTCTGCATTCAGACAGCTAGAGTCCCACTTGCCTTAGGAAGCTGCCTTTAAACAAAAACTGTCCCTGTGATCATGGTGTTAACTACCATATGGACAAAATAGATCAAATTTGTTCCAACTTTTAGATTCACTTAACTAGAACAGAGACACTATGAACTTGGAAAATTGTGGAATTTATAGGAATATACTATTTTTCATTTCATAATAGTGTGATGATAATAATCCTGTTACTATCTGGCTTATATATTGTTAAGATTAGAAATAAGTTGTTTTTTCATTGTGTTTTCTTCACCTTTTGCTCCTTGCAAATGCTACATGTTTATTTGTCTAGAATATTAATTTGCAGATTTTGACACTCATGTATAACTTTTATGAGTTCTAGTTAAAAATGAAACTTTCTAAAACTAAATCAGATTTTTTTAAAAGCTAAAAAATGCCTAGTTTTCGGTAGGTTTTCCACTTAAAATTACATAAACATTTTCTTTGGTTAATAAGATATAAATATTTCTCATTTAATGAGAAAAAGTTTTCTAAGGACAAATGTGTACATGATATACTCCTTGAAAATAACACAGTTATAATTTATTGACATCTTTCTTTTAGGGTGCTATTCTCAGTAACTTACTACCCAATATGAGTTATGTTCTTCAAATAGTAGCCATATGCACTAATGGCTTATATGGAAAATATAGTGACCAGCTGATTGTCGACATGCCTTCCAATGACCTTGGTAAGTGCCCATCTAGCAAGCCTTTATATTACCTACATAAATGAGGCTAGTTTCATTATTGGATGCATTGGTGTTTTCTCTCTGCTTTTATATCCTTTGGGCCAGAAGGCAAAATGATTCTCTTTATAGTCTGGGTCACGGGTAATTTTGTGAAACATGGAAGCCATTTTTCATGCAGCAGGTCTGGGCAGGACAATCACTGAATTTATTCTGAATATTGAAATTTTCTATTTGTAAACTAAGAACAGGAAAACGTTTTGTAACGTCTGTGATGGTCATCAAATGAAAATAGCTGTGTAAACATTAAGACTTTTATTTTGGACAATGAGCTTTGGTTTCATTTGTGTTTATTTCCTTTTCAGCCCTCAAAGCATTTTGTAGTAAGTATATATATGATGCTGGGATTATGTAAGGTACTTTGGCATATCTAGACAAAGCACCTCAAGAGTTTATCTAGATATTTTTATTTACTTTTTGTGATTTGGTGGGGGTGGGAGTGCTTTCCTCTTAGTTGATTTCCTAAAAGCAAAACAAAAAGTTGGTTCTAATTATATTTTATTTGCATGCATCTTCTCTGAGTATTATGGGAAAATCTTTTGATCTCAAAACATATGCAATAATTAAATGAATTGCTATCATAATTTTACAATTTATAGATATACCTAATTAAACAAAAGTCTTCCTTTGCTAATATAAGCAGTTTTAAATAATAGAATGGAGTTAAATATGTATATATGCATATATTTATACATACATACACATACATATCCTAAATATGCATATTCATAAATATATTCAAAGATACATATATAAATCTAAATATTCTGTGGTCATCCTTATAATGAGGCAACTCACTGAAATTTTTACAAGTTTTTAAAGGAAATGGTTACAAATTACTTTAAGTATAGCATGTTTCAGTCTTACGTATGGATGGACAACTGATGTGTATTGAATTGCCTTGTGGTCCATATGCTACAGCACAAACTTTATTTAATAAATATGAGCTGTTCACTAATTACCTCATCTCAGTGTTCTTACTAGTTGAATTTTTCACTGAAAGAATATATGCTAGAGCATTAGACATTAGATTATGTATTTTTCCAACCAAAGGCTACAAAACTTGCCAAGATATTTCCCAAGTTAAAACATTGATGGCTAATGAATATTACTACTATCATGATGGCAATAAGGCGACCCAGCACTGACTGCCGCCGCCAAGGCGGGTGCGATGTGATTGGTCGGGGGGGCCCCACCGTCACCCCACGATAGCGCTGCAGAGGGAGGTCCAGGCCACCGGCCAGGTGGGGGCTCTGCGATCGTCCCAAAGAGGGAGGCCCAGGCTACCCACCTGGTGGCAGTGGGCGGGGCCTCTCTCTGAAGGGCAATCAATTGTGGGGCTCCCGGACTGCAAGGGGGCGCAGGCCGGGCTGAAGAGTCCCCCACTTCCTGAGTGGACGAATTTTGTGCACCGGGCCTCTAGTTATTTAATAATATTTCACATGGCCTGGGTATAAAAATCTTTCCTATTGCTCTTATTTAGCATTGTTTTTCAAAATCAGGTTACTTTTAAGTGGAATGTTAGCTCTAAGTCTTATTAAAAGGTGAGTATCAAATGAACTGACCATGGTTTCAGCTGTACCATCTCATGCTCCTCCACGGAATGTCATCCCTCACTCAGCAAAGTGCCCCTATTGATCCCCCCCACCAGAAAATGGCATCTTTAGCAGTGCAACACTGACCATGTTGGTCAGTATCATATGTGATATAGCATCCAAAAACCTCCTCTAATCCTATTGTGTCTTTTAAGATATGGATTATATTGAATATATTCACCTGATTTTACTATCTTGGTTTCATGCTATCTAATTTCTTTACATAAAACAATTTCCCAGTAGTTTACAAAAAACAATTACTGTTAGCTATTTATATTATACTCTTCCTTACTCTATCCACTATAGCGAAATTTCAGTCCACTATGGCAAAATTTTAAACGTTCTGAATGTTTTTTTCTTTTTGAGAAACTTATTGCATATGAAAAAATAGATCAAATGTCTATTTTTTATAGAAGTGATTTCTGAGTGATCCTTTTAGACTGAATCTATATTGGCACAAAGTAAAATACTCTTGTATCATTTGTAGCACTTTCACATTTGTACAAAATAATCAATATTATAACTTAATTTCTATTTATTTAAAGGGTCGGGACACTATTGAGCTAATGAGATGCTAGTGTGGACACACCATTTAATCTCCAAGAATGTTTCAGTCCTTTAAAACATTTTATATTGTAATGATGTTTTAGTAGAATATGGTATTCGATTTATGTTTCACTATGATATTCATTTTAAAAACCAAGGGTTAAAAACAGATAAATGATCCTTTAATTATTCTTTCAAAAACTACTTCAGCAAAAGTCAATTTACCCAAAATTTTGGGTCTTCCTGTTTTATATAGAAAAACGATTAGTTCTCTTACAACTCATCCTTTCTGATCTTAAAGGCTGCAGAATCATTCTAATCAATATGTTTTCAATTCATTATTGAAATTACATTATGTTAAATATTGTTTCTTTGGTAAATACACCACAGTAAAAGTCATGGTTTAGTGTGATGGTACCTTTGTGAAGTTTGTAATTTATGTGGCTAAAATAGATGTAAGATTTGAGTTTGCTTATTTCATTGTCTTTGTTAGTACCATTTCATCCTGTTTATCATGTTGTTTCATTACTTTAGTAACCTTGTAATATGTCCTATTGAATTACTCTATTATTATTTTGGATAAACTGTTTTCTAAATACTGTATTGTTTATTGCTTCTGCTCAAAAGAAATGAAGGAGGTCATTTATAATTGCCCTTATTCTTTCAATCAATGATTTCAAATATTTTAATCAATATCTGTGAAGGAAACCTCAATCTTTCAAACTGTGCATTTAACTTTGGCTCCTTTGATTAAGTTATTGCTTTGCATTAAATTATATTTGTTGTGTACAACAGTATCACCATAAACTAGGGGCCATTAAATATTATTAGAATCTGCTGTTTTAAAATAAATGCATAAATTCATATTCATAAACAATTTAACTTTTTCAAGGAAAACTTTTTAAGGTTAAACAGAAAGAACAGTCTTTTCAAATACTTTGCAGAAAATTATATTTATAAATAAATAATTTGTAAATATTGTTTCTATTATAACGGAAATAATTGTATTTGTTTCTTTTCTATAATGTAGAGCTAATTACTATACATTTGTAGGTACATGTTTTAGGGCCTTGGTAATTATGAGCTCAATTTAAATGCATGATGAATTAAATCAACACATTTTTCTGTTATTGTGTGCTTTTCAGTTGTGTAACAATTGTCTTTGTTAAAGCACTCTACATCTGTCCTTATCCTGCCTGTACGCTATGGCTAATATAATATAATATCACAGTTTGAAGAGATCACAGTCCACATTGCTTTCACTTTTTGCACTGTGAAACTTGGCTTACCTTCAAGCAATTAAATAAGTCTTTCTTGCCAACCTACTCTAGTGTTGCTTTTTTTGTGTGCTATGGAATATTAATGTCTAACTAACAGGCTCTTTTAGAAAATCTGGCATTATAAGTACCGAAAACCAAAACCAGAATGAGTCAAGAGCTTTTGTTCAGTTATCACACAAATATGAATTTTAAGTATTCACTAAAAAAAAAAAAATACTGACAATTTTGGCTGTTGGACTTTTACAGCCCTCATGGGATCTACTTTGATGAAGGGAGAGGATTCTGTAAAAAAGCGTAATTTTTTTCACTATTATATATGATTGTAGTATCTGAGTCAGACCAGTGGATACTAAAACATCAATTACTACTTGTGAGGAAACAGCAGGCCAAAGGGTACCCAATATGAGACCTTGTGCCAATCGCTAGAGTTTGACCTTGGCTGCTATGAACTCTCAGACCCAGAAGTCTGACTTACAAATCTCCAGGATGATAGAAACTATCTCCCAAAATTATTTTATTTCAAAATTGTTCTGAAGAGATTCAGCAAAAAAACTTCTGGATTATTTGGAGGGGGTGTTGAAGTGTTGCTGGGTAACCCCAGAATTTCAGTTAATTAAAATGATCTGAGTTTAATAGGAAACCAGAATTATGGTCTTTCAAAGTGTGTATATACTTACCAATATGAAGGCCCACACATGGGGTATTCACCCATAAGAGTGCCTTGAAACAGAAAGGGATCAAAAGGCTATGTGAGTGCATACATGCTGCCCCTAGGGCCAAAGAGAACTTATTCTTTTTTTAAATATATCTTTATTGATTTCAGAGAGGAAGGGAGAGGGAGAGAGAGATAGTAACATGAATGATGAGAGAGAATCATTGATCAGCTGCCTCCTGCACTGGAGATTGAGCCTGCAACTCAGGCATGTGCCCTGACCAGGAATGGAATGATGACTTCCTGATTCATAGGTCAATGCTCAACCACTGAGCCACACTGTTCAGGCAGAACTTCAACTTCTTAATGCAGTAAACAGCAAACACAGAGTAGAACTCACTTATACTTTAGGGATGTGTTTGGGTAAAATCATGTATTTTAACTTTTTAGGATCCATAATCCATATAGTTAATTTATACTCTGGCAAAATGATACAAATAAATGCAGTTAACACAGAGAATATTGAAAGAGAAAAAAATCAGTCATCAATGTGATCATTATGTATACTCTCCCCCAACCCTGACAATGAATAAGAAAATAACCTTTACTCACTACAAGTATAGAGTTAGGTGAAGTTAGGCCTTTTTTATTTTTTATTTATTTTTTTAAATATGTTTTATTGATTTTTTACAGAGAGGAAGGGAGAGGGATAGAGAGTTAGAAACATTGATGAGAGAGAAACATCGATCAGCTGCCTCCTGCACACCTCCTACTGGGGATGTGCCCACAACCAAGGTACATGCCCTTGACTGGAATCAAACCTGGGACCCTTAGTCCGCAAGCCAGCGCTCTATCCACTGAGCCAAACCAGTTAGGGCAGTTAGACCTTTTTTAAAAAAAAATTTTTAACACTTCCTTAAGCATATTGAAGAAAAAAGACTACCTTTGAGATTTTTGCTCCTAGCTTCTACACAGAGATAGAGCAACAGTATAATATATGTATCACCAAGTATTTGATTCTGATTTGCCCTTATTAACATTAAAGTATTTTAAAAGTCCACAAAAAGAAGTGACTGCATTTGAAAGCATTGTCAGTCAAATTTTGCATTGTCTGACTGCTGAATTTGAAGATTTTACATGCATGACCTTCTTAAATTGCAGTTTTTACAAAGTCATATTGAAGTTATGTGTCTCTCACAGTTTAGTTGCCTCCCACTTTAAATTCACATGTAGTGTTTCCTGCTTCCCTTGGTGGTTATAGAGACTCAATTGTTTCAGACTATTGAGATCACTTTCATTTGGTAACCTAAGGAATAAAGAGCATGAAAAACATGGTGAGGAAGGGGTTTCAAACAAAAATAGAAAAGAGAGAACAGTAATAATCCAAACATCCAAACTCCTTCTGTTTTGGTCAGTTTTAATAAGAAAAAACATTGAGAGCTAAAATTTAAGATTTGTTGTTCTCAGGGAATATTTTCATTTTTACAGCACAGAAAATTGTTAGGGGTAAGTAACTTTGAAATAGCTAACTAGGAAAGAGTATTAATTTTATCTAAATTTTTTTGAAATTCATGCATACCACTGTATCTTATGGTTTTACATTTCTGAACAGCTAGAAATTTCCTGATTAAAAATAAACTCAAGAAAGTCTATGTTATAAAATGGGCCTGGGTTTGAGAAACATTTATTGTTAGTTCAGTCATGCCTTTGAAAATTCTATAGAGCTTGCATTTTCTTTGAGGATATAGAGAGGCATAAGACAGAACATAAACAGCATGGGGATAGTGAAGAGCATAAACTTTGGCAACGGAGTGAGATTTTATAAAATAACTAGAGGCCTGGTGCACGAAATTCGTGCACTGGGGGTGTGTGTCCCTCAGCCCAGCCCTGTACCCTCTCCAATCTGGGACCCCTCAAGGGCAGTCAGACATCCCTCTCACAATCCAGGACTGCTGGCTCCCAACCACTCGCCTGCCTGCCTGCCTGATTGCCCCTAACTGCTTCTGCCTGCCAACCTAATCACCCCCTAACCACTCTCCTGCCAGCCTGATTGACACCTAACTGCCCTCCCTTGCCAGCCTGATCGCCCCTAATTGCCCTCCCCTGCAGGCCTGGTTGTCCCTAACTGCCCTCCTCTGCTGGCCTGGTCTCCCCCAACTGCCCTCCCCTGCTGGCCCTGTAACCCCTAACTGCCCTCCCCTGCAGGCCTGATTGCCCCAAATTGTCCTCTCTTGCAGGCCGGGTTCCCCCCAACTGCCCTCCCCTGCAGACCTGGGTCCCCCCCTTGCTGGCCTGATTGCCCACAACTGCCCTCCCCTGCTGGCCTGGGTCCCCCCAACAGTCCTTCCTGCAGGCCTGGTCTCTCCCAACTGCCCTCCTCTGCTGGCCCAGTCACCCCTAACTGCCCTCCCCTGCTGGTCTAATTGCCCACAACTGCCCTCCCCTGCTGGCCTGGTTCCCCCCCCAGTACTCCTTCCCTGCAGGCCTGGTCTCTCCCAACTGTCCTCCTCTGCCAGCCCGGTCACCCCTAACTGCCCTCCCCTGCTGGCCTGATCACCCACAACTGCCCTCCCTTACAGGACATCTTGTGGCAGCCATCTTGCATCCACATGGGGACAGCCATATTTGACCATATGGGGGCGGCCATCTTGTGTGTTGGAGTGATAGTCAATTTGCACATTACTCTTTTATTATATAGGATAGCAATAAGAGCAACCTCGTTGTAATAATGCTCCCACCCTCACAGTTAGCTTGTCTCCCTAGGCAGCTCAGATGGAGAGTGAGCAGGAATCCTCTGTTACCCAGTAATTTGGCAGTGGGGCTAGGTCTCTTGTTGGAGAGAGAGAATCAGCTCCTAACCTTTTCTAATATTTACAGACAGATCTTGTTTTAAGATTCATATGTCCATGTACTAGAAATATGCTGATTCTAGTCCATTGGAAAATGGACTTGAATGATCCTGGTCATTACATTCTTTGGATGGGCAGCATTAGCTGAGTTTCCCTGGGGAGGAGGCGGGTAACACCAGCCCAGCCCCGACCTGCTAGAAAACACGCTCCATTTCACCTGAGGCAGCACCCTGTGTACAATTAGTTATGAGCACAAATCTGAAGAATTAAAAGAAGCAGCTGACCCTTAGTCAGAAGATGAACTTAAGGAATAGTAGCTGAATGAGAAAGTAAGTCCTGTTACTTCTCCCCCAAACCTCTGTCATCTCCCCAACTATGCTTTCATCAGCTCTGCAAAGGTTGTAAGTAAATCTGCACTGATGAAAATTCTTTTATTTTTTTATACTCAGAACATCAGCCTCACTGCCCCCCTCTTCCTTCTTAGTTTCGATCACACTGGGGTGGGAATGGGGAAGGGAGTTGGATTGGATTCATTATATGTAGTGTTGCGTTATATAGCGTTCAGTAGTGTTGAAAACTGAAATTCAAAATTTTTATTTGGACAGATTCTGTATTTTCAAAGCTAACGGTCTTTTTTTTTTTTCCGTCTTTTTTCTCTTTCCATCCAAAGGTAAACCCACATGGCTAAAATAGTTGAATAAAAATTTTAATAATTTTGTTTTTAATTTTGTAGAACTTGACTTCTTTCCTGAATTAATTGGAACTGAAGAAATAATCAAGGTATCATAGCTGTATTTTATATTCAAATGTTTTAAACTTTAAAAATCTATTATGAATTATTCATTAGGTTTCAGATATTACTTTAATAAAAATTTGTGTTGCATTAGTTTTTATAGGGTTGGTTGATGAGCTTCATAGATAGTCATATAATTGGTATACAGAATTTTTAAATGAAGAACTTAGAAGACACTTTAATGGGTACAATAAAAATAATAGAGATACAAAAGATTTGGTGATAATGAAAAATGAATCTTAAAAATAATTATAGCTATGAACTATAGCTATAAATCAGAAATTTTTCAGTGTCAAATTTTTCAAAAAGAATAAAATAATATCAGTTCTTTTTTTCCAGTTGCATTTTTATTTTTTTATTCTTAATATTACTACAGTTTATTTATAACTAACTTAACTAATGATTAATAGATTGATAATAAATATGGGCCAAAATATAAATTGAATATATTTTTTGCCCATTTAATTTGAATATTTGTGTTTGGACTATTCAGATGATAATGTTTGTTCTTCAAGTAAAGGGGTAATTAAAAATATTTATACATTTTAACGTTGTCTTAATTTTTAAAAGATAGAGAAACTGACTGATGTATCTTATATTTAATCCTAAACCCAAATGCACTATTCATCTTAACTGAGATTATATGTTTTAATCCAGGTGCTGTTGTTAATGTAGTATGAATGTATGCATATGTACATATATATGTGTGCGATCATAAAGTGTGATAACCAATGCTATTATCTAGCAATAAGTAGCAATTAGGTTGTGTTTTATATGTATAATTACCTCAATACTTTATATAATTTACAGCAATTCTCTCTTGCAAAGGATTATTTTACCAAAATAGCCAGTTCATCTATTAACAAGAGTTCATAGAATTCAGCTAAGGGTATCTTTGTGTGAGTGTGTGTGCCTGCATGCTTGTGTGCACATGCGTGTGGATATGTATGTGCCTAGAAATTATCACCAGAATCAAGCCAAAGGCAGGAAAAAGAAAATATTTTTACACTGTAAATTCAAATCTTTAGTTTGTGTCTTAGACTGGAAGTCTGGGATTAAGGTGCCAGCACGATCAGGCTCCGGAGAGAGCCTTCTGGGTGCAGGCTGCGCACTTCTCCACATGGTAGAGAGCAGAGCAGAAGAAGCAAGCTCTCCCATGACTCTTACAAAGGCAGTGATCCCACTCATGAGGATTCCCCCTTAAAGCCTAATTTTAACTACCCCCCCAAGACCCCCACCTCCTGATGCCATCACATTGGGAGGGTAGAATTTCAACAGATGATTTGGGTGGGGGTAGGCAAAAACATTCAGTCCATAACACTGTTCACTTTCATTGATTCATGCAGGAATGAATGATAGAGGTTGGCGAATATCTGGAATGTATTTGTAGTGGGTTTAAGCCTGTATATGGAAATGAATAGTTGGGGGGTATTTCTCAGATCCTCTTTAAACAGAATTGTATGACTTTGAAAGACAAAGTATCTCCAGCATAATCAAGGCTTTCCAATGATTTTTGAAAAATGGAAGTTGTGAAGGATAACAGGCGTAGCACAGATCAAAACCACAGTGGAAGAGAGACTCACAATAACTCCATAAGAAATAGAGGAGAAATAGCCATTAAAATATTCGTATAATCATAGAACATGACTTACATATTCTTCTTGAAATGCTGACAAAAGGCAGTATGGCCTCATAGAGATTTGCAAGATTGGATGGGTAGGATTAATAAATGATCCGTCACCTTCATCAGATTCTGGGAGGTATCTGAACTTCATAAAGTCTAAAATCTGCTAGAAAAGAGAGAACTAGAAGAGAGGTGTGTGTCTACCCACATATAGTAATTTTTCCAGATTTAACAGAAGAAGGAGGTGTGTAGTATTATGTTTTAAGAAAAATTTAATAGAAATCTACATAGCTTATGGTAGAAGATAATAAAGTGTGTTTGTATAAGCAAAGAGAAAGAGAAGCAATGCTATTGTGGGATTTAATAGAAATTGTTAGATCATATAGAGAATATAGATGATGTCTTTTGGGAACTTTGGTTGAGAAGGGGAGGAAAGGGTGGAATAATAACAAGAAGTTAATTAGAGAGGGTGGGGTTGATAGGTCCCTGTTTTGGGTGTTTTAGTGTTAGGAGGAGGTATGTGTTTGTCTATAGCTTCTATTTTCCCTGTAAACAGTAAGGTAAATGAAGGGAGAGGAGAGGAAAACAGAGGTTTGAATAGAGCAGCAAAGGGGTTGAAAGAGTCTTGGCAGAGGATAAGAACATGGAGTGATACCAGAAACTAGGCACAAACCCAGATTTGCAAAAATGAGGATGAGTTGAGAAAATCCATCTTGTTAAACTTAACACTGATCCTCAGCAAAACTTTCAATCAGATTATAAAACAAATTTTTAAGAACTTCTAGGGAAAGAAGAGATATCTGGCACCAACAAATTTTCCCCGAGAGTGAGTCAAGGAAATCTATTCTCATTTCCTTTTTTATGAAGTGTTGGGGCTTGTAGATTAAGTGAGTATTTTATTCAGGAAAATTATTTGGTGAAAGCACTTGGGTTGTTCTTATGAACAAGATATTAAACAATGCAAAATTACATGAAGATAATACTGACCACTAGTGAGGCAATTTGTCTAGGCCCTAGGGGACCTAAAAGAATATTTATTTTTAGCACCAATACAATCTAGATCATTAAAGCTGAAATACTTCTCACAATTGTCATATATATGTTTTAGAAAATACTTAAAATCAAAAGAATTAAGTTCTGAATATGAAAACTTGTTTTAACCAATGCAGCTTTTCATGTGTAAGAGACATAATCATGAACACACATGGTTTAGGAATCAGATATTATCTACTGATATTGGTCAGGTTCTACTGATGAATTTGTACTCAGTCACTTTTTTCTTCTTTTAAGGGACATGGCCCTAAAAGATCTAATAGATGACAATGCTAACAAACTGACAAATCATATCTCATATGGGCTAAAAATATCATATTTTGATACTTTTGGCAGTTTCGTTTCTAAATATATAATTAGACATGTTATAAAATGAACAGTTTTTTTAAAAAGGCAAATCAAAACCAGAAAGTATGGGTCTTTGTTGACCTCTCGCCAGATTGTTCCTGGGCCATTATAATGACTAAGTGGTCATGAAAGGCTGGGTCACCTGAATGGTGTTTCCAAAGAAAACACAAAATTAAATAACTAGCACTAGAAATGTATTTTGACAAGTTGTCTCTAAAATGTCTGCCTAAGTCTTAAGTGGAAAGTATTTCAAACAAAATGAAAAACAAAAAATAAAAACCTCTTGCTATTATGAGGGCTTAAAAATTGTGATTTATTCTTAATATACACAATGAAATATTCTGAATGTGCAACTACTTTAGTCTTTGAAATAAGTTGTTTTATTGACATTTCATATTACAAAGAAGCTAATTCCTATTTAGTTTGTTGTCAGATGCACTGAACAGAGAAACATAAAACAAAAAATAATAAATACTATGTTAAATAACACTCCCAGTAAATAAATGTAACTACAATGTGTCTTCCTTTCAAAGCTGTGGTATCCATTAATTTAATTACTTCGTTACATAGCACTAAAATAAAGGCAGCCATAAATAGGATGTTTTCATTAAATTTAATTACTCTCTCTAGAGGGTGGATGATAAAGGTTATAGGATAGAGCAGCGATTTTCAACCTATATGCCGGAACACTTTTTAAAACATGCAATACCTGACTGTTTAATTAGAGGCACTGACCTCTTTTCCCTTAGATTGTCAAATAAAAAAAATGACAACATCCCAGCCGGTGTGGCTCAGTGTTTGAGCAGCACCTATGAACCCGGAGGTCACTGTTCGATTCCCAGTCAGGGCACATGCCCAGGTTGCCATTCAATCGCCAATAGGGAGCGGGCAGAAGGCAGCAGATCAATGATTCTCATCATTGATGTTTCTATCCTTCTCTTCCTCTCCCTTCCTCTCTCTGGATAAAAAAGAAAAAACATATTTGAAAAAAAAATGACAACAGCCAACCCAATAACCATCCAGTGTGAATGAAACAAAATTATACCTAATTGTTTCAGCAGATTGGAAAAAAATATAATATATTTTTTGGTGGACCACAGAATTTTAGTAATTAGTTTTGTTTTAATCATGAGATGAGAAAGCCTTCTCTGGAATGGTGCTTTATGGGGAGTCCCCGAGATCCAACGAATGAAGATTAGCAGTATAATGCAGTATAAGATATTATTGAGATTTAGCTGTTCTCTTATTCCCTTATGTTCCATTAAATCTTGTTTGCTTTTCAAAGGAGGAAGAAGAGGGAGAAGACACTCTTGTAAATCCTGGTAGAGACAGTGCCACAAACCAAATAAGGAGAAAGGAACCCCAGAGTTCTACCACAACAAACTACCATCGCATAGGGACTAAATCCAATGAGGCCAAGACTAACCGGTCCCCAGCACGAGGAAGTGAATTCTCTGGAAAGGGTGATATTCCCAACACGTCTTTAGATTCCATTTCCCAACCAGTCACTGAATTAGCCCCAGAAAAAGAGGTTTCTTTGATATCACGGACTGGGACCAAACCTCCTCCACTTCACACTCTGGAAGGCACTTCAGCCTCTAAAACTGTTCTCAGATTTCCACAGAGGAACGTGTCTGGGACTGTGGAATCTTTAAGCACAGCTTCTATAATGGAATCTCAAGAGGTATCGACTGATCTCGGTGACGAAGAGAGTTTACTCGCCAGTGTCAAGCTCGACACGGGAGCTGATGATTCTTCAGGCTCCAGTCCCACCACTGCTGCTGGGCCATTCACCTCTGAGAACATATCCCATGGGTATGTATTTTCTTCAGACAACCCAGAGGCCATCACTTATGATGTACTTATACCAGAACCTACAAGAAATGTTTCCGAAGAGTCAGCGTCGTCGGGTTCAGAAGAATCCCTCAAAGACCCTTCCGTGGAGGGAAGTGTGTGGTTTCCTGGCCCCACAGATGGGAGGACACCGCCCGATGTTGGATCAGGTGGCGAGGGCCTTCTCCAGACTAATCCCACCGAGATCCCTGTGGACGCATCTGAGAAGACAGCCGAGTCCTCTTCTCCAGGCCCATGGGTGTCCCAGGGTCCCTCGGTCACAGATATGGAAATGCCACTTTATTCTTCTTTTGCCTTCTTCCCCACCGAGGGGACACCTCGCGCTTTTACTCCGTCCTCTGGGAAACGTGATTCGGTGCCCACTGTCAACGTGGTCTATTCGCAGACCACCCAGCCAGTGTACAATGGTGAGACACCTCTTCAGCCTCCCTCCAGTAGTGACGCCTTTCCTCTAGTCACCCCTCTGTTGCTTGGCGATCCGATCCTCGACACTCCCCCTGCTGCTTCGAGTAGTGATCCGGCCTTGCATGTGACGGCTGTATTTCCCAGTGTCCCTGTGTCATTTGAATCCATCCTGTCTTCCTTTGATGGTGCGCCTTTGCTTCCATTTTCCTCTGCTTCCTTCAGTAGTGAATCGTTTCGCCATCTGTACACAGCTTCTCAGATCCTTCCACAAGTGACCTCCGCTGGGGAGAGTGCTGAGGGGTCCCTGCATGCTTCTCTGCCAGTGGCCGGGGGTGATGTCCTGTTAGCGCCCAGCCTTGCCCAGTACTCTCCTGTGATGTCATATCAGGCCACTCCTCCTGCTGCTTCAGAGACATTGGAATTTGGTGGTAGTGAAGCTGGTGTCCTTCATAAAACGCGTCTGTCTCCTCAAGCTGAGCCATCCAGCAGTGATGTCACCATGCATGCACGTTCTTCAGGGCCCGAGCCTTCCTATGCCTTGTCTAATGCCGAGGCCTCCCGACACCTCTTCACTGTTTCTTACGGTTCTGCAATACCTGTGCATGATTCTGTCGGTGTGTCTTCTCGGGGTTCCTTACTTAGCAGTCCTAGCCACACACCCATGCCTCAGCCTTCGTTAATATCCCCAACCGCACCATTGCTACAGTCCACTCATGGCCTCTCTGGTGATGGGGAATGGTCTGGAGCCTCCTCTGATAGTGAATTTCTTTCACCTGACACAGATGGTCTGACAGCCCTTAACATTTCTTCACCTGTTTCTGTAGCTGAATTTACATATACGATATCTGTGTTTGGTGATGATGATAATAAGCTGCTCTCTCAAAGTGATGTAGTAGATGGAAATCAGACTGAACTGCACATTTCTCCTTTCACTGAGATGGGTTCTCATCCTGAAAGCACAGTCATGCCCGGCCTGCACAGTAATGTAAATAAGTTACAAGAATCCCCTATTTCCATTTCTAACACAAAGGGCATACCTCCAGGCTCGCTTGCTTATAATGCCACTAAGGTTTTTGATCATGAGATTAGTCAATTTCCAGAAAATAACTTTTCAATTCAACCTACACATGCTGTATCTCAAGCATCCGGTGATACTTCTCTTACACCTGTGCTTAGTGCAAACTCAGAGCCAGCACCCTCTGACCCTGCTTCTAGTGAAATGTTATCTCCTTCAACTCAACTCTTATTTTATGAAGCCTCCGCTTCTTTTAACCCTGAAGTATCGCTGCAACCTTCTGATGTTGACACATTGCTTAAAACCGCTCTTTCAGCTGTGCCTAGAGATCCAATATTGGCTGCATCCCCCAAGGTTGATCACATTAGTCCTACAATATTGCATCCCATGGCATCCAATTCTGCTTCAAGTGAAAACATGCTACACTCTACATCTGTACCAGTTTTTGGTGTATCACCTGCTTCTAATATGCCTGCTGCCTCACTTCAAAGTGTAACCTTTTCTTATGCAAATAAGAAAGATGTTGAACCAGTCTTGCTTAAAAGTGAAAGTTCCCAGCAAGTGGTACCTTCATTGTTCAGTAATGATAAGTTCTTCCAAACTGCCAGTTTGGAGATTAACCATGCCTTTCCCCCAAAAGGAAGGCAGGCATTTGCTACTCCTGTTTTATCGATGGATGTACCTCCCAATACACTTTTAAATAAGCTTGTGTATCCTGATGAAGTCTTTACCTTCACCAAGGGTTCCATTACTGAGGAGGTATTGGCTGGTATTCCAACAGTTGTTTCTGATACACTTTTAACTGCTGATCATTCTGTTACTTTTGGAAATGTGCATGTTTCTATTCCAGCTGCTTTTCCCAACAAAGATGGTTCTGTTGCCACAACCAAGTCGCTGTTTCCTTCTAAAACAATTTCCGAGCTGACTCACAGTGCCAGATCTGATGCTGAGTTAGTGGGTGGTGGTGATGATCGTGATACTGATGATGATGTTGTTGATGATGATGATGGTGATGATGATGACAGAGAGAGAGATGGCTTAGCTGTAAATAAGTGTATGTCCTGCTCCTTCTATAGAGAATCCCAGGAAAAGGTGATGAATGATTCAGACCCCAAGGAAAATGGTCTTGTGGATCAGAATAACCCAATACCATACTCACTGTCTGAGAAGTCTGAAGAAGAAAGTAAAGTCACAGTTGTGACCTCAGAAAGTCAGACTTATATGCACAGAAGTTCTAATAAATCACCATCAACAAATGTGCTCTCCCAAAAGCACAATGATGGAAAACAGGACAATGACATTCAGACTGCTAATGCCCTGCTTCCTTTCACCCCAGCATCTACAGCATGGGCCATTCTTACAGGTGACGAAGAGAGTGGATCAGGGCAAAGTATCTCAGATAGTCTTAATGAGAACAAGACCGCCACAGGTTTCAGTTTTCCAGATGTTAATGAAAGAGCTGTGGCTGGGGTCCTGGAAGCAGGTGACTCAGAAATAACCCCTGGATCCCCACAGTCCTCAGCACCGACTGTTGCTAGCAGGCACTCAGAAGTGTTCAACATTTCAGAGGCAGGTTAGTTGTGGATCAAAGGGATAGACTGAGGCTGGTGGTTTTCTTCCTCAAAAAATAGAAAAATCATGAAAACATAGAAATTTGGTAAAATGATGTATCGGTTTTTAACCAAAACTTCAAATCAATTTACAATTTTTAGAGTATGATTTTGTTCATTACTTCAAATGAATACTCAATATGTTGGGTTTTTGTTGTGTTTTTGGTTTTGTTTTGTTTTGGTTTGGTTTTTTTTTTTTTTTTTTTTGCTTTTTATTAAAATATTGTTGGCATACCATGTTGTGTTAGTTTTAGGTGTACAACATAGGGATTCAACATTTATATACCTTATGATGTGTTCACCATGACAAGTCTATTAACCATCTGTCACAGTGCAAAATTATTATTCTATTATTGACTATTTCCTATGCTGTACACTACACCCCTGGGTCTTATTTATTTTATAACTGGAAGTTGCCCTTCTTATTCCCCTTCACCTTTTTTCAGTCATTGCCCCATTTCCCCACCCCAACTCCAGCAGCCATCACAGTTTGTTCTCTGAATCTGAGTCTGTTTCTGTTTTGTTTGTTTTGGTCTTTAATTCTCTGCAAAAGAGAGAAAGTGACTTTTATTTATTGTCAGTTTTTCATGTTCTACATGATGCCTGTTGTATGTGGGAGCAATTACGCGTGCATAATATATTTTTACTTATCCTGCTTTTTAAATGATAGATTAAAGTGTGCTATTTTTAGATGATTTTAATTTTTATATTTACTTATGTTCTAAAATAAGTTGTAAATGAATTCTATTGAATTCGAAAATGAATTATAAATTCTGAGAGTAATATGATATAAGCACCTTTTTCTGACCCGCCCCATGAAAAGGAATTACATAATTTGCACCACATTAGCTTGGGGAACTTTATAAAAAAGTTCTATTGCTAACTTTTGAGAGTGAATAGTGTGCTTTTTTATAAAACAAGGTTTTAATTTTTTAAGATTGTCTTTGTTTGATTATCTTTATGTTGCCTAAAGAGGGCAGTGTAAACTAACAAAGCACAGTCTACTATGTACTTGTTATACACCTTTCTAAGAAGTTAAATAATGGGCATTAATATGCAATGTATGTATAGGTATTGTATGACAAGATGTAAAATGTTAGAACACTTTCTGTGGAGATGCATTTCATTTATTAATGTATTTTATGCAAATTAGTTTATTTGCCAGGTGTTTTTAGAGCAGATTATTTACAGCATGTTTGCTTCAAATGCCAATGAGAAAAAAAAGGAAATTCAATACCATTAACCACACGGGATACTAGATAATTTTATTGAATTGATCATAAGAATTTTACAATTTGCTTTTATTAAATTTTAAAGCACTTTTTAAATTAACAATGAAAATAATTAAATCTAACAGTAAATTAAAAGACAGGCTAGAGTAATCTTTCACTATTATTGCATAAAAGTGAATATTTATAATCCAGAACATAGACACCAATCTCATTGCGAGATTTTTTCTCTTTCATTATTTCTATCCCTTCAATTGTATGCTGTTCTTTCAGTACAGCAGCAATTAAACATTTGTACATCCAGAACATAGACACCAATCTCATTGCGAGATTTTTTCTCTTTCATTATTTGTATCCCTTCAATTGTATGCTGTTCTTTCAGTACAGCAGCAATTAAAAATTTGTACATTTTGGTAGAGAAGTTGTCTAAGTATTCTGACTTGATATTATTTAACATTGCATTCCAATTTAAAAACTTAAACTCTATGTGGGAATAAATAATGAACTCATAGGTCACCATATTCACTAGTATTGCCATATACAGTATATATATACATATATATATAGTTATATGGCTCCAATTATAGTACATTTTTTAAATGTTTATCAGATGCATTTTAGAGGAAAATATCAGGAATCAATCTATTTTTCTGTCTTACTGAGTATTGACATCATTGAGATATTCTTGCTAGATTATGCTTTTATAGAAAGACAATATATATAGGGAAATACCAAACCTAGAATTATTGACTAAAACTTAGCAATTTCTCTTCAATAAATCTTACTAGATTTATGAAATTATTAAGAGTATGTTTTCCCACTGATGAGGAGAAAACAACATGAATATAGCATTCCACATCATAAAATAACAATTAATGAAGTAAATAAAGTAAAACAAGATTAGGGAAATTATGGCTTGTTTTTAAACTTATATCTGTAAAAAAATAATACATAGTATGTCTTATCAAATAATTGAATAGGCCTCTTTGTCAAATGCTTATAAACTAATTCTGAAACTTATAATTTGATTATGTATCTTTAAAGGTAGAATAACTTACAAGACATGTTCCTCAAAATAATATAGGTAAGACAAATATTAATATATGCAGTTTATGACTGCATAAACCTAGACCCAGAGATACTAGATTATCTGATCCAGGTCAGTTAGGGAGTTAATACAAAATTGAGACTGAAAACCTGAGTTATTGGTGTCTTTGTCTTAAGACTAGGCTTTCGAGATTGTAACTAATATGTATATAATGCTTAGTTTGTAATGCCAGAATTATGTTTTATTCTGAAAAGGTACTTTAAAATAATAATCTTAGTTTTTTTATTTTCTAATTGTCTATTAGTAGATTCTTGCCTTATCATTTTGGTAAGTTATATATACTACTTAGCTTATATCAAAATTAATATTTTAGTTTCAACTAATGAATATAAAAATCAATACAACTAGTTGTCATTATAATATGCAATGCAATCAGTTGATTGTGTGCATTGTCCTGTAGTATCCCGCTTTGAACAAAAAAACTAGGTTTCATAATATATAATTAATTATTATGGATTTATTATTCTAACTCTTCAATTAAAGGTTTTATTTAAAATCAGACCTCTCAGAAAACTTAAGAGAAAGTCTGTATACAAGACTATATTGTGCACATGTGTATGGATAGTGTGTGTACATAGTATGTATGGTATATATGGTAATTTGTTATGCATTTTATGTGTTATGTATCTTATATAGCACATATATGATCATACATACCTCATATATGTTGCACATGCATATATATAAATGAGATATGTATGTATCTATATATGTTTATATGCATATTGTTATGAATATTTGTAGTCATTGAAGACCTATGTAATTATATAAGCTCACTTTGTATGTAAATTAATGTATATCATTGGTTCTCAAATTTTAATGTGAACTAGAATCACCTGGAGGACTTGTTAAACACAGATTTCAGGGCCTTACCCACAGTGTCTTTTTTTATTATTAATTTTCAGAGAGAGAGAGAGAGAGAGAGAGAGAGAGGGAGCAAACCATTGACTTGTTCCACTTATTTACACATTCCTTGGTTGATTCTTGTTTTTTGTTTTTTTGGGTTTTGGTTTTTTTTGCTGGTTATTTGTTTGTTTTTTTTTTAATTCTTTATTGTTGAAAGTATTATATATGTCTCCTTTTTCCCCCATTGACCTCTCCCAGCCTGCTTCCGCCCCCCCCCCCCCCCCCAGCACGGGCCCTCACCCCCCCTATTGTCTGTGTCCATTGGTTATGCTTATATGCATGCATACAAGTCCTTTGGTTGATCTCTTACCACCCCCCTCCCACCTTCCCCTGCCTTCCCTCTGAGGTTTGACAGTCTGTTCGCTGCTTCTATGTCTCTGGATCTATTCTTGTTCATCAGTTTATGTTGTTCATTATATTCCACAAATGAGTGAGATCAGGTGATACTTATTTCTCCGACTGGCTTATTTCACTTAGCATATGCTCTCCAGGTTGACTCTTTTATGCCCTGATTGGAGACTGAACCTGCAACCTTGGTATATCAGGATGACACTCTAACCAACTGAGCTACCCTGCCAGGGCACCATGGAGTTTCAGTAAATGTGGGGTAGGCCCCAAACTTGCATTTTTAACAAATTTCAGGGGATCCAATGCCACTAAGGACTGCACTTCAAGAATAACAGACACAGATAATATTAACCACCCTTTGTAATTACTAGGTACCAGGAACTTTGCTAAATGGTGATTTCATTTATTACACACAGACTTTCCATTTAGATCATGATCGTTATGATAGAAAAAAAGTGTGAAGACAATAAAATAAGGTGCTTTTATAAATTTCATAGAGATATTTTAAAGGATTCATCATCAGATTAATTCATTTTCTAAATGAGCCTTGCCATAATACGTAACTGCCAGAGCACATGGTTAACAAAGTAGAAAGTAAACGTGGGCTTTTCTCACAGAATATTAACTACAGCGCAGGTGTCAGTTGACTTACAATATTTCCACTTTTCCATTATGTGATTTTTAGGCACATCCTTGAATTCCACTATATTTTTTTAGAAAATGCATCCATACATTGTAAGAACAAACATTTTTGGAAATTTGGGTATCATTTCTATGCCTTGGATCTGTATAAGTAGATAAAATTTTTGGCCCTTTTTGCATCATCCAGTTACAGAAGGAAGCTATCATTTTACATCTTAAGTTCTCTGCATTAGATATATTTTGCTTATGAATGTATATCACTCTCAAAATATTTCAATTTCCATTGAATCCCTTTATCTCATGTCACTAATTGTAAGGTATTCAGTACAACAGCACCAAATGTGCCATTTGTGTAGGAAGCAATGGAGACTCCTGGAGAACATAAATATAGTTCTTTCTAAACTTCTCCAGGTAGACACGTAGTGGTGTCAGCATGTCATTATGGTAGAACAGTTCTACTATTCAAGCACCTTTGTCTCCCATTGCACACACCTCAGAGTAGAAGGGACGATGGTGCCTGGCCACTGACACCCTGGGTTCTGAACCGCCTTTACCAACTTGGAAGGACAGCGCCAGTGGCAGTGATTTTGAAAATGCTAGAACAATGACACACCTGATTGCTCACAAAAATACTCACTTGTCACCTTTTAAAATGAACCCAAGGAGAGAATTTAACCTTTTTCATAATTTACATTTGCATATTTGAAAAGAATTTTTTAGATCTATGAAGCCCTTCCATTCATGTGCAGTAGTATTTTTAATTTTGATATTTTTATTTTTGAAACATTTGATAAGAAGAATATTCAAAATAACATTTTAAAGCATCCTGCATTTAAATTTTAAATAGTTGTTATCTTCATTAAGATGTATCTTAATGTAAGAAGCATTGTCCTAAGATTCTCTATGAATGAAATGATTAACTGCTCCTAATTATTTACCTAATTGCAGGATTAAAAATGATTCTTATATGGTGATTCAGTAAGTAGCATTGTTTTCCTGATTGTTTTATTTAAAAGCTGGATAGCCTTCTTATTTTAATACTTCCATTTCCCTTTTAACAATCTTCTCAAGGCAGTATTATGCTCATTCTTGCTATGGCTCCCCTACCTGGGTGCCAATCTCTGTTAGGGTAATTATAGTTCTTCAGGTCTGATCGCCTGCCTTCTTTTTAGATTTTGGTTTACTTAAATTGGCTTATAATAATAAACATTCTTTGTATCATAGAGTCAAAATTTTAAAGGTAAGCAATTATTTGCAATTGTTTATGATTGAAAATTGCAATTATTTGGTTGAAAATGTTGTAACTTTCCTTGAAATTTAAATATCAACTCTCTTCATTTTCTCCGACTACAGAGGCCAGTAATAGTAGCCATGAGTCTCGTATTGGTCTAGCTGAGGGGTTGGAATCCGAAAAGAAGGCAGTTATACCCCTTGTGATCGTGTCAGCCCTGACTTTTATCTGTCTAGTGGTTCTTGTGGGTATTCTCATCTATTGGAGGTAAGTTGAGTGTTTGTTTTGGAAATGTATCTCTTAAAGCTCAGATTTTTGCCTGTTTTTACCTGAAAGTTTATCAAAGCACATTCAAATTCCTTTTACTTGAGAGCTAAAATTAACTTATCCAGGTACTGTGAATGAGATTAATTTTTGAATCCAGAGTCATAATAATAAAAGATTTGATGATTATTCATACTTCAATCAAACAATGAAAGGTAAAATGGAGGACCTTTGGCTTAAGTTACTATAATAGAGTACTTTTACAATTGTACTTTCATATTTATCTAACATTCAAACCTTATCATAACATTTAACATGATTATAAGCTTCTCCGCTTCAATGCTCCCACTGTTATAATTTTAAAAATTATTTAGGAATACATAATTTTTGATATAGTAAAAAATATTTTTTAATTATTAGATTATGTACAAGATGCATATCAACTGCATACTAAAAAAATAGTACCCATATATAAAAGTAAAATTCAAGCAATTAAAATACGAATTTAATTAGAAAATAAATTTTTTTAAAAATAAAATAAAGACCCATGGGATTTGAAAATATATTATAATTTGCCTTGAGGATGAAATTTAGCTTCATTCCCACCAATAACATACTAAAATCTTTAAAAGACAGGGAAAATTGTATCCATCATAAGCTTCCCATCCTATAGCAAGATGAACACAAAGCAAATTAATGAGTTTAACATGGACACAATGTAAGTCAGTATAGCTGTTATGATTGTGTCTGTTAGTAAACAAGAACTTTATACTGATAAAGGGAATCATATCTGTAAACTAAGAAAGGGCATAGCTTAGTACTTTCTACTTCTGTTTTCAAAGAGCATTTTGTTCAGAAGATCTATAATTAACTCCTTTTAGCTATAAATCCATTAACTACATTTTGCTCTAAACCCATATTACCATTCTTTATGTGTTATCCCAAAATATATTCTCATTTTATTAAAAAATATTTACTATTTCAAAAATATTGACTATTTTCCATGTACCTAAGGTAACAACTATGGGAGAATTTTTTAAATGAATGAATGACAGTCACTTCTGTCAAGAAATTTATGCTCATTGAGGAGAAATAATTCTCCATGAAAATACTAGTATATAAAATATTATAAAAGTGCATGCATGTAAAGCTAAAAGTGGTCTAAAAGAACTAAAGAGCTAAAGCTAAAAGAGAACAAAGGATCTTGACAGGCCAGAAATGGCAGGCAAACGTAAAATGTAGTGTTGGAACTGGACGGAATTCAGAAGGTGGAGATAGGCCTGGCCGGCGTGGCTCAGTGGTAGAGTGTTGACCTATGAACCAGGAGGTCACGGTCTGATTCCTGGTCAGGGCATATGTGGGGCATACAGAGGCAGCCTATCAGTGATTCTTTCTCATCATTGCTGTTTCTATCTCTCCCTTCCTCTCTGAAATCAATAAAAATATGTTAATAAAAATATTTTAAAAAGCCCTCACAAGGCATTATAGAAGAAGAAGGAGGAGGAGGAGGAGGAGGAAGAAGGGGGAGGGGGAGGAGGAGGAGGAGGAGATAAAGATAAAGGAGAAAGGCATTGCAGGCTGGAGGCAAGACCAGAAGCAGGATGAGCTGAGTATCTGAGACAGCCATCCCTGGAGCATGTGGTTGCATGACATTGGTTGGCTACGGTAGAATGTTTTCAAGGCCAACTGTATTTCATACCTGATTTCCTTTACAGAACAGAGTAGACTGCAGACTGTGGAGAACAGATCATGCTTCTGTTATTGTACATGGGTTAGGTGCCTATTTTGTCCATAACATGATGCACACAAAGCTGCTTTCTTCAGTAAGTTCTGTAGTTGCCAATGACTCTTTTTCCAGAAGATCCCATGCTCTGCAGAGTCCCGAGATCACAGTACATAATTCATACATGTTTGCTCAACAAGAATTCATATTGTTTTTCTCCCATGTTACCAACAGTGATATCATATTTATTTAAGTGACTTATTTATATCTAATCTGATTTCTTCTGCCAAACCAGTTTTTGAACTTATTGGGAATTGGAGTTAAACAAATTTAAAATAAGACGGAAAGCAGGACCTAATTCTACTTCATAGAAAATAGTGCTAGAACAAAGTTCCAATAAAGATGTCAGATAGTTTATAGTTATAAGATTGAAATAATTATTATGAGTCTTCTAATATCTTACTTAATATTTTAAGTTTATTTTCTACAAATTTGAAAATTACTCTTATTTCAATACGATTTGATATTTCATGGAAAATTAAATTTTGGAGTGTTTTTTATCTTCTATTAATAATGGGTCATTCCACCTGTATCATGCATGGAAAAAATATAAAATTACAAGTTGGACAAGATTAATTTTACTTTCACCAATAAGTTGTTTCTCTTTTCCTCACAAATAACACGTGATGTACCTTGAATAGAGAGTGCATTAGCACTCTGGTGTTTTATGTGTGTGTTTTTTTTTTGTTTTTTTTTTTTTTTTTTTTTAGTATATTTATTGATTTCAGAGAGGAAGGGAGAGGGAGATAGAAACATCAATGATGATAGAGAATCATTGATTGGCTGCCTCCTGCACGCCCCCTATCAGGGATCGAGCCCACAACCTGGGCATGTGCCCTTGACCAGAATGGAACCCGGGACCCTTCAGTCCGCAGGCTGACACTCTATCCACTGAGCTAAACCAGCTGGGCTTTATGTGTATATTTTATATCTAACTATCAAATGTTTTGATAAGATTTGCTACTTTTACTTACCCATATCAGAACTTGACATATATGTTCTACTCACATCCATGTGAAGTTAAATACCTTTGAAATGTAACCTTTTAGATCAATAATATGGTTGGGGTGTCATTTGCTAAATTACAAAATGCCGTGTTAGTACATTCTTCAAGGTTTGTGTCAATTACCCAAATTCCAGTGTAGATGCATTTGTGAACAATATGATTCCACTAGTCAATTTGGAAACATTTTAGGCCTTCCTGGAGACTGCAGCCTGTGGAAAGGTTAAAAATCATACCAGCCCAGCTGGCATGGCTCAGTGGTTGAGCATCAACCTATGAACCAGGAGGTCATTGTTCAATTCCTGGTCAGGGCACATGCCTGAGTTGCAGGCTGGATCCCCAGTAGGGCGTGCAGGAGGCAGCTAATCAGTAATTCTCCCTCATTATTGGTGTTTCTATCTTTCTCTCTCCCTTCCTCTCTGAAATCAATAAAAATGTATTTTTTAAATCATACCAACAGGAGTTCCAATGGCCCTTATATGTGTTTCCAAGCTTACATATTTAAACATTTTTCTAGCCTAGTTTTTAGAAGAAAAATATAACCTCAGAGTGTTATGATAAATCCTCTCTTGTCTAATTTACCTAACTCAAGGTGGTCTCCTATGTTTTGAGCAAATCTTGAGAGAAAATATATTGTTGCAGGAAGACAGAATAAATTAGAGGTGACAAAATCTGGGTCCCTTTCCCAGTTCATCCTGGCATTTGCTTTATGGCCTTGGGCACCTCACTCACCCACCTAAGAATTAGGCTTCTCTTTTTACCATTTGCAGGGAAGTTTCACTAGATTACCGTAAAGATTTCAGTCAGACCTTTCGGGTTTCTGTCATGAATACAGCATGAAGGATGGATATTGTTTCATATTTGTATAAGGATCTAAAAAATGGAATAATAATTACAAATTTTTAGTTTTTAATTCTAAATACTGTGATGAAAAGGTGTAAATTGAATAATTAGATTAACGTTGATTGATAGGGCCTATGTCTGCAAGTTTAAAACAGTCATCACTTTTTCATCATGGCTGAGTGATAATTAGCAGGAGACATTGTGATCAACACTTAGCACATAGACGTGAAGACAGTCACTGCTTATACAGAACAGATGGACTATAGATAGTGAATCTTGTCATACATTAAATAATATGCCTTGAAATTATCTTCCAGATGTTTTAAGGTATAATTTACATGAGCCAAGTTGTAAGTTTCAAAGATGCAAAATTACTTTGATAAGGAAGATATTCAAAAATTTCTTTTTAAAAAGACAAAGGGTAAATTTTTTAGAGCTTTTTTAGTAGTTAGAATCTACAAAAACAAAAACAACAAAAAAACCACCAAAGTTATAGTCAACAAAACAGCATTCATTAAAAGCAGTATAGAAAAGAACTTGCCATGGACACATTGTTTTGACTGGTGGGAGTGGGAAGAAAAGCATTTTGAATTCTCTCTTCATCTTAAATTTAAGTTTGTAGGCCCTTGAGGGGAGCTACCACCCCAGAATAGAGGCCTTCCAGTACCATGCTGCCTTTTAAGTAGAAAGTCATTTCCTAAGTAAGATTACCTAGTAGCAATATACAAATGCCCTTCATCCAGAATTTATCCTGCACTATTTTAATATTTCCCACTTATAAGCTTTTTGGTATGATTTTCCTACTTATAAGGTTCTTTTGCTAAAAAAAAAAAGTAGAGTTGGTATTTACCCAGATATTACAGTGAACATTAGCAACATGTTAAACCTCAGTACCAATGTGTTTTAATTTATCTTTTCTATTTTATGAGATGCTATCTTCCCATTTTCTCAGAGACAAGCGCTTTCTATTTGTCCATCCATTCATCCATCCATGCATTCATCTTTCTCTAGCAATATACTCCACCTCTCCCTCCCAAATGCTTTGAGATTTTTAAGTTATCCCATCTGGGGCTTGGGTAGATTAGAGACTTTAGAATGCAGCTCTAAACTAATTTATGATTGGTGGATTTACTTGCTCCTGGAAATCCATCTAATCATTCAACTTTTAACACCTGTTGTACTCCGGGCACTGTATTAAGAGTTGAGTCTACATAAATCCCATCTTTAAATATATATATGGCACAAAATAAATATATTGCAAAATAATTACTCTAACCACCAATTAAGAAGAGAATTTAAAATAAAATAATGGAGAATAATGTCCAGTGAGGTGGAGGTCAGGATTAATTAAGCATATTTTTTAAATCAAGTAAAGGTGATTGTGAATGGAAGTTTGCCTTAGGTGCAGTGGGAACAGAGAAACTGATTGCTAGAGTCTGCTCAGACAGCGAGGGGTTGTTTTCCCAGGGAATGTGCCACTGAGCATCTTGAAGGAGGACAGCGCTTGCCTGGCATATCAGTAAGAGAGGCATTTGATTAGAAGGAGAACAATGTTTACAGCTGGGAGGAGAAATACTGTGTTAGGACAGAAAAGGGCATGTTCAATGATCTGTACTTCGTTAGTATTATTAGAGTAGAAATGTCAAAAAAGGTGAGGACCTTAGGTAGATAGGGTATACATATTATAAGATACTGGGTACCATAATCTAAAAGTCTGTAACATAGAGAACTAGAGCCAGTGTGTTAAAGGAATTAGGGAGACTGAGTTTTGGTTTGATACAAGAACGATTTCAACAGTAAGAGGCACAACAGTGGGACAGGAAGGCCTCCCCTTTGGTACCATTTGGAGGCACTTAGAAGGGAATGAACTTTGAAGTAGTATGAGAAAAAAATATCTAGCAACTAAAGATAACACAAAGAAGTGAGCTCCTTGTTACTGAAGGCATTCAGACTGGGCCTTCTTTATGTGTCAAAGATGCTGTAGAAGAGATTCTTGTATCAGCTGCTATATTGCACTGTCTCTTCACGCATCTTATAGCTTTAAGATTCATTGAAAAATGAATACAAACCCTTTTACCTGCTTGTGTAACCTTATTTTAGAGGAATGAAAGAGATTGTATTCTGTGATCTTAAAAGCAAGTGTCTAACCCAGTTTCAGAATATGCTACATCTGTGGTTGCAAAGATAAGCCAAACTTTCCCTGTGGTTTCTGCTCCAGTCTGCTTTCAATTCTATTCAAATGTGGTCTTTCAATAGGATGGTTTCTTTATTGATTGACTGATTGGTTGATTTGAGAGAGAGAAACATCAATTTGTTGTTTCACTTTTTTATGCATTCATTGGTTGCTCCTTGTATGTGCCCTGACCAGGGATTGAACCAAAAACCTTGGTGTATCAGGGAAATCTTCTAACCAAATGAGCTATCCGGCTAGGGCTAGGGGATGGTTTCTTTATCATAAGAACTACTAGAGGCCCGGTGCACAGATTCGTGCACCACTGGGGTTCCTCAGCCTGTCCTGCGGGGATCAGGCCAAAACTGGCTCTCTGACATCCCCCGAGGGGTCCTGGATTGCGAGAGGGTGCAGGCCAGGCCAAGGGACCCCACCAGTGCATGATCGGGGCTGGGGAGGGACCATGGGAGGGCTCCAGGGCGTGTCCAGCCCATCTTGCCCAGTCCCAATCAGCCAGACCCCAGCAGCAAACTAACTTACTGGTCAGAGCGTCTGCCCCCTGGTGGTCAGTGCATGTCATAGCGACTGGTCGAACAGTCAAACGAACGGTCAGACACTTAGCATATTAGGCTTTTATTATATAGGATGGCCCCTCATCCCTCCACTCCTCATTGATCTGCCATATCTACTCCACTTTCTAGATGTGAACAGGATCGCTTTGTCATTTGATTCTACATCCATTCATCTTCCTTTTGCACCACCTGTTCATTTTTGAAGGCATTCTTGTGTTCTCTCCATTATCTATGTTCTCACAGGTTTCATTATCAAAGACTTACAGCATTGAAGCAGAGGGCTAGGTTTTGCTATGCACATCATTGCTTTTAATTTTTTTTGTGTGTGACATGAAGGTTACAAATAAACTATATAATGTTATGTGACTCATACTGATAGCAGTGAATTCATTGAACAAATATCTGAGGGCACCTACACATGCCAGACCTGTTCTTAGCACTGAGGACTAACACTGCACTGATTAAGACAAAGTAGTTTGCCTTTGTGGGACTTACATTCTGATGAGGGAGGACTAGCTAAAAACATATAAGGCAAATGAACAGATACATAAATAAGGCATCACGCAGTGCTAAGTGCCACAAAGCAAACAAAGGGCAAAGAATAGTAAGTTGGTGGGCTAGGCAGGTATTTTTAGCTAGCATGGTCAGAGAAGGACTCTCAGAGGAAGTGGCTTTTGGGCCGATGCAAAACTGATGGGGAAGAGGAAGGTGGCCAGAGGGAACAGCAAGAGCCAAGGGCTTAAGATGGTACTAACAGGGCCTCCTCCGGGGATAAAGAGAGGAGCCACAAGGACTAGAGCCCATTGAGTAGGGGAAGGAGTTATAGGAGATGAGAAAGTTGAAGCAGGCAGGGGACCAAATTATGAAGGGTCTTTAGTCTTTCCTGAAATAATTGAATACCATTCTATTGGGAAACCATTGAAGAATTTATGCAGAGAACTGATTACTGAAAAAATGTACGTGTGTCGTGGAAGAACAAATGTTATGTGAGAGTTCATTAGGATAAATATCTTGTAGCTTGAAGCTTTTAAATGGAAAATGAGATTGGCATTTACTCAAATAGATATTTCTATTTAAACTTAACCACTCATGAGTAATACTTCAAATAAATTAAATGACCCACATCAAAGAGTGTCATTAACACTTTTAATTATCTAAATTTTTAAATGAAGCATGTTTTGCATTCGTTTATAGCAGCAGTTGGTTCTTTGCTCTTCTCAATAGTTTGTAGTGTGCTCTTACCAGATGTTACTCTTATTATTTGAATGGAAATAGATTCGGGTGACATTGTAGGTTATAGTTACCATTGATTCCAAATATGTTTATTCTCAAAACCCTCATCAACAAGGCTAGCATCTGTTGGGAAGAAAATCACCCCTATTTTTGGTTATATGCTCATTATTTCCTCACTTTGTTCTGTCATCAGTGCATTATCATACAGCATAAAGCTGACTTCTTTTTTCATCAAAATGTTACCACTGTGGAATTTTATTTCTACGTGATCATAGCTTGCTGCCTTTTGCTAGCAGCTGACTGGGCTCAGAAGGGCCTGGTCACTGAAATATTGAGTGAAAATAGCTTTGGACAAGCTCTTTTCCACTGAGGTCCTGTCAAAGGTAGAAACAGTGGAAGAGTAACTAGGGTGTTAAGACATTCTACCTCAGCCAAGCTATAATTTCAACTACAACTTCAAATACCATCACTGCTTACAGCAAGTCTGATATCCACTTGCTCTTCTGCATCTGGTACATAAAACTGTGATAAATTTGGAGGCCATAAATTGCTCCAATAGTTTGTGTTTTATAAAATAGATACAGATTTCCCCTTATGTTTTGTTTCTGATGATTTCTGTCATGACTTTCAAGCAGCGCAGAAATTGTCTCATTCTCTTAGGCAGCTGGTAGTTTAAATTGCTTTCTTTCCTTTCCAGAAAGTGCTTCCAGACTGCACACTTTTACTTGGAGGACAGTACTTCCCCCAGAGTAATATCCACACCTCCAACACCTATCTTTCCAGTTTCAGGTAATAGCTTAACGTATGACCATAAGGAGCTGGTTGATGTTGAATGAAAAGCAAAATGCTGGAAGGGTTGTCCTTATTGTACTTTGCAAATGCCTATAATATACTTTAGTAAACATTTATGTTGCCCAAAATATGTATTACATCATGTATCAGGCACCCAGTTTAACTTGTTCTCAGAAATTTTGCACATTCTTAACCATACACATGATGTGGGAAAATAGTTTATAATTGTTCAGATGTACTATGTTAAAGAACATAAGCATTTATAGCAATAACATATTAGTTAAGAATAATGCTGAGTTTTTGGTTTTTTCAGCTTCTTTTAATGGAAACCTAAATAACAAAAATGGACTAAACCAGTGCAGTAGGGTGGATAGGACAAAATAACAAAAATGAGGAGAATCTTTAGTTCTTTCTGATCATCTGCATTTGTGTGGGAAAAGGTTTCTTAACTATGTTAGAAAAAAAATCAACTATTTTTGTCAGAACTTGCCTGATTAACACTGCAAGAATCAGCCAATGTCATGTAAGACACCTATTGACCCTAGAGTTCACACTATGACTACATTCCAAGACACTTATTTTATTACCATTGTACAACCTCTCAGCATGAAAGAGGTAACAAAAAAGGAATTGTCTAGATATGTCTGACCTTTGGAAGAAGCACAGATAGGAGGTGAGATAAGGACATGGAAAGTCATCAAATCAGGGAAAACAAGAGGAAAAATTCAAAAGGCCATTTTACAGAAGCCTCTTTTAAAATTTTCTGGTACTACATATATTATAGCTAAAAACACATGTTTTACCTGATATTATCTTCTGAAATCTCATGATTTAAAAAATGGAAAAAAGAGAAGCATTTTCTTTGTAACTTTTAACAGGCATAGGAATCAGACATCTTTGACTGTTTTTCCTCTTTCATAAACTCTTTGTCTTTAATCTGCTACTGTTTTATTTCTATTTAACTCTTTGTATTAAATTACTGTGTATTTATGTTAGTATAGCACAATTTCTCATGGACATATAAGGGATTTTGAGACTTCCAGTTCTGTTATCTATTGCATTTTGTTCACTTTCAAACATACCTCTACTATATATCCTGTTAGCCTGGGTATGCAAATTAACCATAATATTATCCAAAGGCCAGCATAGGTTATTATTAACAATATAAAGAGTAAATCCAAAATCAGGACCTTGTTTAGGAAATCCAAAATCCCTGTTCTGCTTCTCAGAATAGTGATCAAGGGATCTCCTCTTTTTTTCCCTGCTCAGCTCTCAAAAATGCACTCCTGATCACCCAAATGTGTGCATTTTCATATGAAATCAGAAAATAAAAAGATATTTGGGTCTCACTTGCAGACCAATTCATAAAGGAAATTAGCAAAATAACATAATTGTAAATAAAAAGTAGTCAGTTTGCTTGTGCAAAGAGGTTACCTGTACAGGATAGCATCAGTGGATTTGAAGGACCTTTAGTAAAGAACCAACAATTTTGATGCGACAAATTATTTCTGTTTCCTTATCTGCTTATAAAAACTACTTGCAGGCAAGATCCTCCAGTAGGTGTGAAGGTGGAATTACACCTTTGTCTAGAGTTTCTTAAACTTAACTGGCTAATTCATTGTTAGTATTCAGGTATACTCATCTAAGAGAGAGAACAGATGGATTCTAATTTTTTTTAATCAATCAATTTCTGGTAATTGAGGCTTAAAAATATTAAATGGCCTGGATGCTTGAACAGCTGTTGATGTAAATAACTGTTTCTAGTGAAATGTGTTTGATGTTTCCTTGTCAGAGAAATCACTTGTGAAATTGCATGCTGTGAACTAGTAATATGTTTAATCTAAGAAAGTCTTTCCAGGAATAAAAATAGAGCCAGTTGAAATAATTTGGCCTCTTCACAATAACTCACAGATATGATGACTTTGTTTTCATAGTATATTTTCAAGTTAAAATTCTTGAAATACTAAAGATTAAAAGTCCCAAAGATTTTTGACATCATTTTCAATGAATAGTCTGCATATAAGTCTTCTCTATTACATAGAAAATAAAGGAAAAATGTTTTCAACTGTAAAACGTCTTACTATTTAACTGTAAGACATTGAGCCATACAATCTTTTAAAAACTGAAATTGCACTATATATCATGTCCATGGTAAAATTGAAAGTATATTGTTTCTGCATTTTTCCCTAAAATTTACATGCAACTCCTGCTCATGTTAAAGAAAGTTGGCCATAAAGAGTTGCAGCTCACTGATAAGAAGTGAGGCTTTGGTGGTATTTATAATTTAACATTGAAAATGAACTCTTCTCTCTTTGGAATATAAAAGGAAAAAGATTCTTGATCTAATCAGAATTCTAAAATGCAGATTATGATTAATAGTAAATATAGAGAAAATTGGTAATTGTTGCTAAATGTTTCATTGGGGTTATAAAAATAATTGAATTTTGAAGTTGTTTTAGAAGCCACCTAATAAATCTTTATAATGGGAGGCACATTCATGTAAGTTGAATCATCCTTTCCAACCTCATTTTTTTTTTTTTTTATTCACTTAGATGATGTTGGAGCAATTCCAATAAAGCACTTTCCAAAGCATGTTGCAGACTTACATGCAAGTAGTGGGTTTACTGAAGAATTCGAGGTATGATTTTACTACGTCTATGTTAAGTAATAGGGAAAATAGCAAATTTAAAAGATTCAGCAGTAGACTATTTTTTGACCTAATGACATTGAAACCATTTTCACTTCTAGTGAGAATATTAGTTCCATATATGTGTTTAGGAGATGTGTTATAGTTATCATATAATTTAGAAAATTGGTTTTCCATTTTAAAAAGCCATGTCCTGCTAGTGGAAAAATTAAAAAAAAAAAAACATGGTAAATACTGGCACATAAAGTACAGAACTCTAGCATTCTTTTTAAAAATAATAGGCATTAGTAACACTGATTCCTTTTAATTTTCTAAATTATATAAATTACCCTAAATGACTAAATTTCATGCTTCTTAGCCAAAGTATATACAAACAGTTAATTATAAATATCACAGCAGTGTAAATGCAGAAGCATATATTATCCTATCTAATAAAAGAGTAATATGCAAATTAACCATCATTCCACTACTCCCACAAGCCACACCCACAAGCCATGCCCACCAGCCAATCAGGAGCAAATATGCAAATAAACCCAACCAAGACGGCTACAGCCACAGAGAGCAGGAGGGAGGCTTGGGTTTCCCCAGCAATGGAGGAAGCCAAGCTTTCCACCTGCCCTTGCTGGCCTAGGCCTCCATTCAAGACTACAAAGTTTCAATGACAGAAGATACATAAACCCAAACAGAAATGGCGGCAGCCATGGAGCTGGAAAGAGCAGGAGACTAGGGTTGCCCCCAGTGATGGAGGAAGCCAAGCTTTCCGCACACCCTGGCCAGCCCAGGCCTCCACTTAAGGCTACAAAGTTTCAATTATAGAAGATACATAAATCCCAACAGAAATGGCTGCCGCCATGGAGCAAGCAGAAGGCTTGGCTCCGCTCCAGGCTACAAAGATTCAATTGTAGAAGATAAATAAATCCCAGATCCCAGGGCCTCCTCTTGGGTCACCAGGGGGCGTGGCCGGCCTGAAAACCACCACAGGCCCCTTGCCCAGGCCACCCCACGCCCCAAGGGAACCCCCACCCTGATCCGGGACACCCTTCAGGGCAAACCAGTTGGCCTCCACCCTTGCATCAGGCCTCTATCCTATCTAATAAAAGAGTAATATGCAAATTGACCATCACTCCAACACACAAGATGGCTGCCCCCATGTGGTCAAAGATCCTGCCCCCAGGTGGACACAAGATGGCCACCACAAGATGGCCAGCAAGGGAGGGCAGTTGTGGGCGATCAGGCCAGCAGGGGAGGGCAGTTAGGGGTGACCCGGCCAGCAGAGGAGGGAAGTTGGGGGCAACCAGGCCTGCAGGGTAAGGCAGTTGGGAGGGACCCAGGCCTGCAGGGGAGAGCAGTTGGGGGGAACCCAGGCCTGCAGGGGAGGGCAGTTAGGGGTGACCAGGCCTGCAGGGGAGGGCAGTTAGGGAAAAACAGGCTGGCAGGGGAGCAGTTAGGCATCAATCAGGCTGGCAGGGGAGTGGTTAGGGGGTGATCAGGCTGGCAGGCAGAAGTGGTTAGGGGCAATCAGGAAGGCAGGCAGGCGAGCAATTGGGAGCCAGCCGTCCTGGATTGTGAGAGGGATCAGTGGGATCAGGCCTAAATGGGCAGTCGGACATCCCTCGAGAGGTCCCAGATTGGAGAGGGTGCAGGCTGGGCTGAGGGACACCACCACCACCACCACCACCCCATGCACGAATTTCGTGCACCGGGCCTCTAGTACAGGTATAATAAATATTATACAAAGTAACATCCCAATTTCTCAAAAAAATATACACTTCTGAAAAGCATTTAAAATTTACAATCAATGAAAATTTTTCTAGTAACATCTCTTAAAATACTCTTAGGTAGAAGAGGCAGATAAATTTGCTGTGAATTTATCATGGCCCATTGAGCTATCAGTTTACAGATTTTTCAAAATAGGGTCATTTATTGTACTAAGTGACTCTACATTCAGCCTTCACCCAATGCTAGAAGTTATTTGCTTTTATTTACATTACTGATGAAATCAGTTTCCATAGAAGTGAATTAATAACTAAAGTAGCAGGGCTGGGATTCAAAACTAGGGATCTTCAGCCCCTCCCCTTCTCCCCTAGGAAGCATCACATGGCTTTTCTGTCTCCCTCCTGAATATCCCAGTGCTCTAAGGACTTCCGCCCTCTTTTTTTTTTTTTTTTTTTAATATATGTTTTTATTGATTTGAGAGAGGAAAGGATAGGGAGAGAGAGAAACAGAAACATCAATGATGAGAGAGAATCATTGATTGGCTGCTTCTTGCACACCCCACACTGGGAATCCAGCCCAAACCCGGGCATGTGCCCTGACCGGGAATCGAACTGTGGCCTCTTAGTTCATAGGTCGGTGCTCAACCACTGAGCCATGCCTGCCAGGCTAAGGACCTCCCTCTTTAAAGCACTTTCAGCTCTGCTCCTGATCAGAGGGTGTGCCACTCTCTCCATTGCACCCAGAAACTGCTTCCCAGGAGTCACGCAAACCAAGGTGCATTTAGGGAAGGAAGATGCCACAGATTAGGAAGTTTTAAGAAATCAAAAGAAATAGAAATGAAAAGTGATGTCGTTTCACTAAACTTAAAATAGGCAATTCACCAAATCTTAAAAGAAACCTAAGCCATGGCTACTTTGAATAAGAAATCAGTGTGAGCCGAAACCGGTTTGGCTCAGTGGATAGAGCGTCGGCCTGCGGACTGAATGGTCCCGGGTTCGATTCCGGTTAAGGGCATGTGCCTTGGTTGTGGGCACGTCCCCAGTGGGGTGTGTGCAGGAGGCAGCTGATCATCAATGTTTCTAGCTCTCTATCCCTCTCCCTTCCTCTCTGTAAAATATCAATAAAATATATTAAAAAAAAAAAAAAGAAATCAGTGTGAGATAATGACTAAGTAAAGCGGAATAATATAAAAAATTACATATTTAAAACGTCAAATTAGTTGTTCTTATTTAACAGATGTTACTGAGTGGTCCAATGTTAACTCATAGAAACTACTAGGCTCACCTCAAACAAAATCATAATTGAAAGAGGGAGAATGTGCCAAGAATAGGTCTGATTTTCCAAATGTGAAAAACCATCAGGAAAAAATACACAATTTATAATAAAGTTGCTGATAGCATATGGGCAAAAACAGATTTATCTCTTTCACAACTATACAATCATTTTGAATATTACTCTGCTATTTGTAATAATGAAATTAATAACCTCAGAATGTGTCTTTTAATTCCATTGCTTTTAACTCACAGTTTGATTCAAGAAAGAAAACTTTTCATTAACTTAATAATTAGCTTAGTAACTAATAATGCTATACCTTTTAAATATTAAATTGTTTTAAATCTAGAATCAGAATGACTTGCTGCAAAAGAGACATTAAAAGCTTACTTGGAGAGAGGCTGGGCCATTTGTGATTAATCAGGTTCATATTTGGGTTATATACTTTCTCAAAAAAGTATAAGGCTTTCATGTTATTATTTTAATATTAAATAATTATTAATTCTAAACTCATATAATTAGAAAATATCTCTGAAAAAGATTTTAGCTCATTTTTAAAGATAATTGCTAGAAGTAATTTTCTGTACCCATTAAAGTTTAAATTAAAAAGAGGTCAGTGTATAGAAAGTAATGCTATCTAAATTTTTGTTTCAAAATGACCTAGAATATATGATAAAAAGTTTTTGGATATTTTTAATATTTTGTAACCCTAAATCTATTTCAAACCACCTAATAGGAAGTGTTTTATTCTTTAAAATTACTCAAAAATATGTATCACTAATTCACAGTTTCAAATAGTGCTACAGTGATCAAATAGCATTATATTTGGATATTAGCAAATCTAACTAATATGAAAAAATGTGTCATCAAATAGATGGCTTTCCTCATCTGAATTTTTTAAAAACCATCATATTATTATACCACTGTCCTTTTTAAAAATGTTTATTTTTCCTTTCACATAATTTTAAAGTTCTAAATTGTTAGAAATTTTGATTTGCATGTAACTGTTTGAAACATTCTGTTTTGTATTTGACAAATGTATTTATTGCATGATCATAGTTTTCCATTGTAAACCTAATATGAACACTTTTTTTTCTCATTTGTCGTGTGCTGTGGAATTTGATTTCTTTACTTTTTTGGCATTCATTCCCTCATTAGACACTGAAAGAGTTTTACCAGGTAAGGCATTATTTCACTGCATTTTCTCTTAGCCAAGAAATAGTTGTAACATGCTAAAATTTTTTTAGATAGACTATTTTGTTTTGTCTTCATTATATTTTAAGGCCCTTTGTCTGAAAGGACACGTGTGAAAATGTTGCACGTACAATTTCTTTACAGGAAGTGCAGAGCTGTACTGTTGACTTAGGTATCACAGCAGACAGCTCCAATCACCCAGACAACAAGCACAAGAACCGATACGTAAATATCGTTGCCTGTAAGTATGTCCTTCACTCAGCTCTGACTTGGTTACCATTGTCATTGCTATGCCTTTAAACAATGTCCTCAAGTCTTCTCAGCACAACTATGGTCGCTGTTGCAGAACCTTTATGTCAGGGAATAAGATATGTGTTAGATAATACATCGAATTTATCACAACAATTTAAATGCATTTTGCCATTAATGACACCTGTTTCTTTTATTTTTTTAAATTTACCTTTATTGTTGAAAGTATTACAGTTGTCCCCTTTTCGTTCCCATTGGGCCCCCTCCCCAGGCCTTCACAGCACTATTGTCTGTGTCCATGGGCTGTGCATATATGCATATAAATTCTTTGGTTAATCTCTTCCCACCCCCCACTTTCCTGTGTCTTTTAAATAAAACAAACTCCTTTTAATCCAGTCCTTTCTTCAGGTCCCATTGACTATAAATCTGTTCTTATGGTTTCTGTCATTATTTATACTAGTACTCGAGGCCTGGTGCATGAATTTGTGCATGGGTGGGGTCCCTCTGGATGGCCTGCAGGAATCGGCCAAAACCTGCAGTCCAAGGCCACCTGCAGCTCCTACCTACCGCTCTCGCTCATCCTGGCCCCACTGTGCCTGCTGCGGGCTTGCGCCCAATCAGTCCTTATCAGGAGAGGCTCGAGCTGCTGCAGCAGTGCTTGTCAGCCATGAGCCCTGCATCTGGCGCCCCCCCAAGGGGAGTGGCCTGCGGGATCGGGCTGAAACCAGCTCTCTGACATCCCCTGAAGGGTCCCAGATTGCAAGAGGGCGGAGGCCAGGCTGAAGGACCCCACCGGTGTTTGATCGGACCAGGGAGGGACCACAGGAGGCTCCAGGGCGTGTCCAGCCCATCTCACTCAGTCCCTATCTACCAGACCCCAGCAGCAAGCTAACCTACCAGTCGGAGCATCTGCCCCCTGGTGGTCAGTGCACATCATAGCGAGCAGTTGAGCAACCTTAGCATATCATTAGCATATTACACTTAGATTGGTTGTTCAGTTGTTCTGCCGTTCGGTCTATTTCCATATTACCTTTTTATTATATAAGAATTCCATGGTCCTATTTGCATTTGAGATCTACTTACTATTATGTTAATTTATTAACCAAGTTATATTTTCTTTGGACTTTATTTTTCCTTCCACTCTTTCCTCCCTGTCTTGCCATTCTTCCTGGGGTCTTATAAAGGGTTAGTTGGATTCTTTCTTTTCCTTTATTTTCTTAGTTATGTTTCTCTTTTTCTTCTCAAGAACTCTTTTCCTTAATGCAAGTTTACCTCTTTTTTCCTATGAAATTACCATCTTTCTTCTGTTGTTTTTTAAATTGAAGTATAATTGACATATACAACATTATATTAGTTTCAGGTGTACAACATAAAGATGCAACATTTGTATATATCACCTCTTGTATATATCTCTTCCCTCTGATTTTCTTCTATATTCCCTCCCTTCCATCTCTTGCAATCCATCTTCATCCCCCTTCCTGAATCTCTACTTACATTCTTTCTTATATATTCCGTGTGCTCCCCTAGATCCCTATGAACATAGTATTACCAGCCTGGTTATTTAAATACTGGGTCCAGTCTAGTTTCTGGAGGCCAATGAAACTGCACTCGCCTCCCTTTTGTTATTACATTTTTTCTACATAGTTTGCATAGATGCTGCCTGTCTTTCCATGGGGCTTACACCAATGTGTATTTTTTTAGTAGAAGGTTCCCCTTCATGTTTGTCTTCCTCAACTGAAGCAACTGTCTGGTTACACACAAAAACTCAGCTGCTTCTTGGAGAAGGTGAAGTTGTTAAACTATTCCCTATACCATCTAAATAGAAAATACCCAACAGGTAACTAAGAAAAAGATGGAGATTAACATTTGTTGAACAACTCCTATGTGCCTGGCACTGTAAAAACATCATTTTGTTTAGCCTGAGCCAGTTTGGATCAGTGGACAGAGTGTCAGCCTGTGGACTGAAGAGTCCCGGGTTCAATTCCATTCAAGGGCACGTAACTTGGTTGCAGACTCCTCCCAGGCCCAGGCCCTGGTCGGGGCGTGTGCAGGAGGCAACCGATCGATGTTTTCTCTGACATCGATATTTCTCTCTGTCTTTCTCTCTCTCTTCCACTCTCTCTAAAAATCAATAGAAAAATATCCTCAGGTGAGGATAAAAAAAGAAAAGCACACCACAAAACATTATTTTGTTTAATTCCTGAAACAATCTGGCAAGATTGGTAATTAACAGTCCTGCTTTAGAGATGCAGAAAAACAACTCAGAAAATTTAGCCAGTAACATCCATCAAAATATATTAGAACAAAAGTACAAAAATTGGTGAACCTGCCTCACACCCCTCATTCCATTGCTATACATTTTTTCTGCTTATATCCCTGCACCTGTGTGAGCAGCTGTCATCACAGAAGCATTAATATCGCTGAATATCTCTAAATCTTGTCACGGTTTGGTCTGTATTCACTTCTTTACCCTTGAAAAGAATAGTCTGCCCTGTGAAACTACCCTGATTTCTTCCTGTAACATTTTTCTTTCTTATTCTGTAGTTCCCCCAAATAGTTTCTCTGTGGAAATGCAGTTAATCCCACATGCTTCATTTCAACATATTTAAATTGCCAAAGTACACAGTGTGGAAGTCACTATAGCTTTCATCCCCCTTTATGTACAGGGCAGGATCCATGTCTGTTGTTGGGCAACCTTTCTCCTGTCTGCCTTTGCAGGAGTTTCTCTTTGAGGTTCTTCCCTTGATAGAGCTGTTTGCTGTAACTGTTGCAGAAGACTGGAAAGAAAAACCAGCAACGGTTTGAGAGCTTGGAGTCACACTTTAATATACACCAGTAGGCTTAGAGAAAAATGAACTCAAATTCTAAGCAGAGCAAACAAGCAGAATTTTTCTTTTTATTAAAGAGCCAGCCCTATGTGTGCTTAGTGGTTATCTCACTGGAAGCGTGTGGCCTTGAAAACAACACAGTTCTATCCAATTAAAAAATACATCTGGCATGGCATGAGAGTATGGGCATATCTAATCTCTGGCCTTACAAGTTCAGACAGCTAAGTTTATCTTCCTTGTTATTCAAGTAGGCTAGAAAGCAAAGTTATTTTTTCAGAATAAGGGGCTGTCTAAAAAATAACAGAGAATTTCAAACCATGGTTTTACAAAATAGGGATTAGCCTTCTCATAACCATTCACAGATGCCTCCTAGGTCCTTTGTGCTTCCTTCTCTACTTTTCTTCCTCCATCAGCCTCACTTTCAGAGCATATATACAGCCATCCTTCCTCAGCTTCCTGAGACCCCATCATTCTTTTCTCCCTTCAGTGGCTCTTCCCAGTTCACAGCCCATTATCCAGCTTTAGACACCTATCTAAGATGTCAAGTTCAGGTTTCAATCTCTACAAAAATGTTTATCACCCCAAACCAACACAGGTTCTTCCTTCATGCCCCCCTACTACTTTGCACCTCTCTCAACACCTCAGCCTTCCTTTCTGGTATATGTCTATTCTCACCTTCTACATTAGAAAACTTGAAGTCAGAAGCTCTTGTTATTTTTATATTTATATTTGTCATCTCTGGAGTCCCCAAAAGCCTGCTATAGTAAATTACATTGCATTGATTCTAATTATACTTGACAAATTATTATGTAAATATAAAGAACCTTTATGCTGAAAAGTAATCCATGCTATAATGAAATTTTTTTTTTATTACAGATGACCATAGTAGGGTTAAGCTGGCACAACTTGCTGAAAAAGATGGCAAACTGACTGATTACATCAATGCCAATTATGTTGATGTAAGCATGCTTTAACTGAAATGTTATAGAAATTATATTAGAGTAAGAATTTATTGTGCCACATACTAGTATTTAATACATGTTATATGATCGATAATAAGAAATACAAATCAGTGGTGAGAGATTCCCCTGTCTCAAGGATTTCAGACTGAATAACAGCCCAGCACATATATATGGTTTATCTTCTAGATGTGTGAGGGATTCAGGCTGGGAATATATACTCAGAGTAGGATGGATGGATAGATAGATGGCTAGATAGATAGATAGATAGATAGGTAGGTAGATAGATGATAGATAGATAGATGATAGATAGATAGATAGATAAATAGATAGACAGATAGATGATAGATAGATAGATAGATAGATAGATAGATAGATAGATAGATAGATAGATATTTAGGGAGGTTTATAACCCCTTCAATATGAGGGGCAGGACCAGTGCTTATTTTGCATGTCCCAGAACCCCTGGCACAATGCTGTGTAGATAGCAGATGATCAATAAATCCTTACTGAAAAACTTCCAAGGTGGTGCTGGCTAAAAGTGATTACTATTAACCAGTTATCAATCTTCATAACCTTGGGCATCCCTCAGGACACCCAGCTTTGTAGGACCTGTTGGAGCTCCTCAGGGACTAACTTACTGGTTTTTCACCTTGGTCAATGGAATGTCAGTGGAGCTCCGTTATTCTCCTGACAGTGAGCTCTCAGTCTTGCTGCCTTCATTTTTATGCTGTGTGGAACACTGAATTCAAAGAAGTGAGCACCAAATATAAGTATACAGTGGGTTTGTTGTAGGCAACCACTTCTTGCTTCCAGATAAGGCAATAAGTATGTCATATCAAACATGGGATTGGGAATCAGCACTGCTCGTTTGAATCCAGGTCTGCCACTGGCTAGCTGTGGGAGCTTGGAAAGCCACTTAACTCCTCTGAGCTCCAGTGTCCTTATCTTCAAATGAGGATGATGCTTCCATTTTGCATATAGCTTATGGATTAGGGTCAATGTTTGTAGAGCATCTTGGCCAGCAATGGGTGCTCAGTGAAGCATAGCTATTAATCATTAATGTTGCTCAGTTCCACCAAGGAAAGGGTAAGGAGACACCAGAGGTTTCCTAACTGTTGTAAACAATTGAGCCCCAATGCCTGGACCACGTTTCAAAGCAGCACAGTTAAGGACCAGATATGAAGCAAAGTACATAGACTTAGAGTAAATATATTTGGATTAAAGATGCACAGAATTGTGCACCTCTTTTTCTACAAAAACATGTAGCTAAAGAAGAGTTGCTGTGTTTTTTAGTACTATTAAGTTTATCCAGCTTTGCAGGTTTATTTTTTTATGGTTTTCTTTTATGAAAAAAAAAAATGTGCTGACCTAAAAACGCAAGTCTTAGATGGTTAAAAATGACATGCAAATCAGTAAGAAATGTTTTCATTTATTTCTTCAGGGTTACACCAGACCTAAAGCTTACATTGCTGCTCAAGGCCCCCTGAAATCCACAGCTGAAGATTTCTGGAGAATGATATGGGAGCATAATGTGGAAGTCATCGTCATGATCACAAACCTCGTGGAGAAGGGAAGGGTATGTGGGTAATCCCTTAAGGCATCCCCAAAGTAACAACTAGAGGCACTTCAAAGTGCTTTCATGGAGTCAGCTTTAGGAAGCAACCAAAGGTAGGAGAGCTCATCAGGATTCCTTTCCAGTAAGTATGACAGCTAAAGGAAAACAACATTTTAGGGCAAAAAGTTTCACTATTAATCCAGTTATCTGCTATTGAGATGCGTTCTTCATAGTTTGAGAAAGATAAATGTGGCTCATTGAAAAGCAATGTGGAGTGAGATTGATTATAATTTAGAAGAGCTGTATTCCAGTGCTGGCCCTGTGGTGACTAGATACATCTAGCCACACTTTCCTCATCTGAAAAAGGGAAGTTTGGACCAGGTAATTGCAAGTCCCTTTTGCTTCTTTGATCTGTCTCTGGGTCTCCTCTTCAGCCAATCTGCAATCACTTAGAAAGGAAAGAAATATTTAGAATAGTGAGAGAATCCATTCCTGTCACAGTCTCAGACCTTTACAGATTTTAGGCGCTGCTCTTACCTGTACATTGTGCATTGTATATGGAAAAAGCATCTTTACTTTCCCTTTTGCAGAGAAAATGTGACCAGTACTGGCCTGCTGATGGTAGTGAAGAGTATGGGAACTTTCTGGTCACTCAGAAGAGTGTTCAAATGCTTGCCTATTATACTGTGAGAAATTTTACCCTGAGAAACACAAAGATAAAAAAGGTGAGTCCATAAATGATGGACATTCTCATTTGAGTAACACAGCTGGCCCGTTTTCAAGTGAGTGGATGGTATAACGAAAATAGGGTAAAAATGTATAATAAAGGCATTAAGCGTTCTTATTACTAGGTGTACTGGTTAAGAATAGCGGATTTTGTAATCAAAGAAAACACGATAATTTCAAGAGAAACATCAAAAGTGCTTTATTCAAAGTAATGTCCATCACTAGCTACACATTTCCACATCTTTCAGGTAATTTGTGGATACCGTCCCAATAGAACTTTTCTTGTATTGAGGCAAACAATTCAGAGACCCAATTTTCCATTTCTTCTTATGTTTTGAAGTACTGCTCAGAAAGTGCATGTGCTATCAATTGGAACAAGTAGTAATCTGAAGGAGCAAGGTCTGGTGAATACGGTGGGTGGGTTAATACTTCCCAGACAAGATCTTTTAACGAGTCTTCAGCTGATTTTGAAGTCTGTCATCATGAAGCAAAATTACTTTGGCATGTCTTCTGGAACATTCTGGTCGTTTCACGATCAAAGCATGGTTCATATTGATCATTTATTGTTGGTAGCGATCAGTATTAACAGTTTCATTTGGTTTTAGAAGCCACCTTCCTGATCCCACCAAACGCAGAGCATTGTCTTCTTTCTGCAGCTATTTGGCCTTGCAGTCGATGTTGATGGTTGACCTGGATCAACCCATGATTTTGTGCATTTGGGATTCTCAAAATAAATCCACTTTTCATCGCCAGTCATAATTCAATGCAAAAACATTCTTTCATGCCATTGAAGCAACATTTTACTGATGACTTTTCGGTTTTCCATTTGTCTTTTGTTCAGTTGATGTGGCACCAATTTTCCTTCCTTTAAAATCTTTCCCATTGCTTGTAAACGATTGGAAATTGTTTGCTGAGCAACGTTTAATCTTTCAGCAAGTTGTTTTTGAGTTTGACATGCATCTTCATCCAAAAATGCTTGTAATTGTTGGTCTTCAAACTTTTTTGTTTGACCTGGACGTCTTTGTCTTTCACATCGAAAATATCACTTTTAAAGCATTTAAGCCAGTATTCATAAATATCTTGAGATGGGGCATGTTCACCATAAGCTTCCTGAAGTATTCAGCAGCACTTTTCTTCAAAATAATGAATTAAAACTTCCCACAGATGCTCTTTTTTTGGCACGAAATTTGACATTTTTAATTGTAAAATTATCTATGATGTTAACACCTTCAGCAAATTTGACATATGAAGTTTTGAAGCTTGTCAATACAACAAAATAGCATACATATCAAATCGCATATATAGCAACATATGTGTAACTCCATCTATTGAAAATAATCCACATTATTAACCAGTACACCTAGTATAGCCACACCTCAATCCCAAAGTTTCTTCCAAGTCTCTAAATGCCAGCCATGGCTTTGAAGCTAGATTTGACATGGTGCTGATGGTTGCAGTGGATTTGATGCACAAACAAAAATTCCTGTCCCTTTGATCATTGCACATCCAACTAAAAATAGTGGAGCTTAAAGTAAGGGAAGGGAAAAAATAGAACAATGATGTAGTAGTCAGGGAGGGAAAAAGGAAGGGAGAGAGAGAGAGATTGAGATTGAGATTGACTGACTCCAGGGTGGAAATTCAGGCAGTGTCTGTGTTACAGACGTAAGGAGAATTCCTTCCTCTTTCAAAAACCTCAGTCTACTCTTCAGGCTTTCATCCAATTGCATGAGGCCCACTCATATTTTGGAGCATAATCTGCTTTACTCAAAGTCTACTGATTTAAATGTCAATCACATCTAAAAATATCTTGACAGAAACATCTGGTATGACTTGGTGTTCGACTAAACCACAGGCCACTACAGCCTGGCCAAGTCAACACCTAAGATCAACCATCACAAACAACAGTGTGCACATTTGCTTCATTACAGACTGATGACATCCAGCTATGAACCCTAAGCTGCTTAAGAGTCCCATGTGATTTGTGTGTATTCCTGTGATTGGCTGTCTGGTCTTTTCCAGGGCTCCCAGAAAGGAAGGCCCAGCGGGCGCGTGGTCACACAGTACCACTACACACAGTGGCCCGACATGGGAGTGCCAGAATACTCGCTGCCCGTGCTGACCTTCGTGAGAAAGGCGTCCCAGGCCAAGCGCTACGCGGTGGGGCCTGTTGTTGTCCATTGCAGGTGAGTCCCAGAGATGGGTTTCTAACCCATAGACTTGCTTATGCTAATGGCAAGGGAATCAGTGGAACCAAGATTTTGCCAAAATGGGAATGATTTCATGAAGTGGTTTTGAAACCAGACAACCAATGGGTCCAGGCTGCCTGTCACTACTTGAGCCAATTCAGCAAAGACAGGGTTGAATCATATATGAGTGTTTATTCCAAGAATGCCAGCAGAATGGGAGAGCAGCAAGTCATCCACAAAAATCTGCTCTGCAGCCCCCCTAAACCAGCTGCTTATATAGGGTAGGACAAAGATTACATGGGGAAGTAGGGATTACAGGTATGGGGAAGTAGTTAATTCAGGCTGGGGTGAGACTCCATTGTTTGGGCAGCAAGGTTGTTAATCTTTCCATTCTTGAATGAGAATGGACCACATTCCAAGTTTGATTCCCAAGTCCTGGGGGCATACAACTCCCAGCCAGGTCAGAATGCCCTTTCTTTAACCAACACAAGGCAATCATGGTTAACAGCGCGTCATTAATATTTCCCATAACCATAGTGTTAATGTAAAAGCATTCAAACCTGTAAAGAATTTTTGTGAGTTTATTTGAGCCATACTGTTGACAATCACCAGGAAGCAGAATCTCAGCAGATTGGGATAATGCTCCGGAGAATGGCAGTTCTTTACCTTCTTTTATACATTACAATCAAAGGAGGAGACATAGGTGGGTTCCATGAACTCCATTGGTGATAGATTAGAGGTGGGAGAAAGCAAAGGTGGGGGGGACCTCTGGGATTGCATAAAAAGTAAAATAATAGACACATACTTCTTTTACTTAGGTGGGAGCAGGATAGTTAACAGCAACAATTAACATGATAACAATAACAATGAAGAAATTTGTAGTCTCTGTCCTGGCGCCCAGGGAATTTGGTTGTGCCCTGAGGGGTCCGGAAAAAAGGGAAGTTAAAAGTTACCCTGACATTTCAAGGATATGTTATAGTAGATGCAAAAAGACAATAGGCCGAGTTCAGGTAAAGATTGACCTTGTCAGGGAAGACACGGGCTTATGGTGTGACTAGCTACCACAACTGCTTTTAGTTAAAGTTTAATTTCAGACCATCCTTGTGGTTACTTTAGGTCTTAGAGTTTGCAAGACAGCCATGCAGGCCTTCCCTGAGCTTGTCAGGTTAGCATGTGGCCCCTTTGTCCACAAGGGCTAGTCCCCAATATTCTATTTTTGCCCCTAACAGTTTCATGAGGGGAATGAAATTAAATACAGGTTTTCATAAATATTGATCACTAGGTAATAAATATGTCAGACTCACAATTTGCTGAATATTTCAAAGCACCAGGTATTTTTACAATGTTTATTATATCCTATTTGTTGAATTGGGTTTCAACTTATTAACCATGTGAGGCAGGTGGAACAATGTTTTGTCCTTAAACAAACATCCTATCTAATAAAAGGGTAATATGCAAATTGACCGTCACACCAACACACAAGATGGCCGCCCCCATGTGGTCAAAGATGGCCACCCCCATGTGGACACAACATGGCCACCAGGGGAGGGCAGTTGTGGGCGATCAGGCCAGCAGGGGAGGGCAGTTGGGAGGGACCAGGCCTGCAAGGGAGGGCAGTTGGGGGCAATCAGGCCTGCAGGGGAAGGCAGTTAGGGGGTGACTGAGCTGGCAGAGGAGGGCAGTTTGGGGTGACCATGCCAGCAGGGGTGGGCAGTTAGGGGGGACCAAGCCTGCAGGGGAGGGAAGTTGGGGGGGATCAAGCCAGCAGGGGAAGGCAGTTGGGGGGAACCAGGCCTGCAGGGAAGGGCAGTTGGGGGGATCAGGTCAGCAGAGGAGGGCAGTTAGGGGTGACCAGGCCTGCAGTGGAGGGCAGTTGGGAGTGACCAGGCCTGCAAGGGAGGGCATTTGGGGGGAACAAGGCCTGCAGGGAAGGGCAGTTGGGAGGGACAAGGCCTGCAGGGGAGGGCAGTTGGGGGACAAAACCTGCAGGGGAGGGCAGTTGGGGGCGACCAGGCTGGCAAGAGAGGGCAGTTAGGGGTGACCGGGCCAGCAGGGGAGGGCAGTTGGGGGAGACCAGGACTGCAGGAGAGGACAGTTAGGGGCAATAGGGCCAGCAGGGGAGCACTTAGACATTGCTCAGGCTGGCAGGGGAGTGGTTAGGGGTGATCAGGCTGGCAGGCAGAAGCAGTTAGGGGCAATCAGGCAGGCAGGCAGGCGAGTGGTTGAGAGCCAGCAGTCCTGGATTATGAGAGGGATGTCCGACTGCCCGTTTAGGCCCGATCCCACCAGGATTGGAGATGTTGCAGGCTGGGCTGAGAGACACACCCCTCCCCCATGCACGAATTTCATGCACCGGACCTCTAGTTTATTACAATATAATGGTACGAGATAAAAATGCTTGAGAAGCAACCCCTGTTCCTAGGACTTAATAATCTATTGTAGAGAGTTTGTTTAGTTTTGTTTTAATCCTCACCCAAGGACATGCTTAGAGAGAGGAGGAGAGAGAGAGAGAGAAACATTGATGTGAAAGAAACATCTATCTGTTGCCTCCCATATGCGCTCTACTAGGATCGTAGCTACAACACAGGTAGGTATCCTGACTGGGAACAGAACTGACAATCTTTTGGTGCACAGGGCAATGCTCAATCAACTGAGCCACACTGGCTGAGCTGTTGTAGAGTTATTATGCCAGGTTTACATTAGAGAAAACGAAGCACATGGAGTGTGAGGAATTTGACAGAATACTTTTAAGTTATTTTAAAACAGTTTGGGATCTAAAAGCCTTTCTCATTTTCTTGAGTTCTCCCTAATATATCCTATTGAATGTGTTATCAATTCTATCAATTCATCCTTGCCCAAGTTGTTTAACTTCCAAGCCTGGATTGATGATAAGGACAAAATGATATAACAGAGAAAGAGGAAACAACATTGGCGGTTTCAGGTGCTATTTTTCAGTTAAAATAAAAGTAGCAGCTAACCATTCCTGAGTGTTGACTCTCCACCAAGCTTTGTGTCCACAGAAATCAAATCCCTCTCTGTGTGCAGTGTTTTCATCAAAGCAGTGCCTGTGTTCTTATAGAAGCAAGCATTTTCCTTTGCTCTACAGCTTATCTAACATATTCTAATTACCTATCTCAGGAGTTCTCTTCAGACAAAGTTTGAGAGACCTATCTTGAGGTTTTTATCTGTTCGCCTGAAGATAAGCTGAGGGAAACAGGAAGATGCAAGAAAAACAGCTCTGAAGGTCAGGAATTGTTTCTGAGCAAATGGAGAAGGACCAGGGTATTGTGCAGAGCAGGTGCCAATTTTCCTTTCTAGCACTTTCCACTTGTTGGAGCAGCTGAAAGGAATCCAGTCTGTGAATTCTGTCCCTTCAGTAGAGTCTTTGAAGAAGTCAGTAGATAATGACCCTTTAGAAATGACTGAACTTAAGCTTTATTCTTCACGCTCTCGCTGAAATGATATTTTTCAGCTGCAAGCCTGATCGAATTCTTTTTCCCATTAATGCGGAAATCTTTACAAACATGTCTCCCTGGCAATACAGACCCAGGGACCTTTCTTTTTTTTTTTTTTTCAGAATATGGTGACGCTGGTGCTTTTATTTTTCTCAGATTAATTGTCTATTTATTATGCTCTGACAAATAATATTTTCACTGTGCAATATAAAATGAATAATAAATATATTTATTGAAAATAAAAATCTACAACAGAGCCCTGGCTGATTTGGCTCAATGGATAAAGTGTCAGCCTGCAGACTGAAGGGTCTCGGGTTCAATTCCGGTCAAGGGCACATGTCTGGGTGTGGGCCGATGCCCAGTGTGGGGCATGCAGGAGGCAGTTGATCAATGATTCTCTCTCATCATTGATATTTCTATCTCTCTCTCCCTCTCACTTCCTCTCTGAAATCAATAAAAAAATATATTTTTTAAAAATCTACAACAGAAATAGATTGTTTTGCAGTTTGACTTGTAGCAAAAAAATTAATGCAAACTTTGTCATTTGAAGCATATGCTTAACAACTACTTACAATTTTGGATAGCTAATTATTTATTATGTGGCTCATTTGCTCGAGGAAGGAAATTATTTTAATTTACAAGACAGCTTGTAGTGACCTATCTTCCATTTTATTCTGTGCTTGACATTGAAACCGTTTTTCTTCTGTTTTCTTTAGTGCTGGAGTTGGGAGAACAGGCACATATATTGTGCTGGACAGTATGTTGCAGCAAATTCAACATGAAGGCACAGTCAACATATTCGGCTTCTTAAAACACATTCGTTCACAAAGAAACTATTTGGTGCAAACCGAGGTATGAGAAAAAGGATAATTTTATTTATCTAAGGGTTGGAAACATCACTAAAATGCTAACGCTGGATAGACAAGTGTTTGTATTAGCAGGTGAATTAGTCTGGTAGGGTTGCCATATAAAGTACTACAAACTGGTTTAAAACAACAGATACGGATTGTCCCATAGTTTTGGAAGCTAGAAGTCCAAACTTATGGTGTTGGCAGGGCCATGCTGCCTCTGCAATCTCTAGGGAAGGATCCTTTATTATCTTTTCGAGCTTCTGGTAGCACGTGTGTTCCTGGGATGGAGCAGCATAATTCCAACCCCTGTATCTGTCTTCAAACGGCCCTCTTCCCTCTGTGTCCATGTCCAAATTTTTCTCTTACATGGACACTAGCCACTACCTCATTCTAATTATTTACATGTGCAATGATTCTATTTACAAGTACCGTCACATTCTGAAGTGCTGGGTGTTAAGGGTTCAGCATATCTTTTGTGGGGGACAGTTCAACCCATAAGAGGTAATTGCATATAATTCATGGAAGGGTCAGCTAAATTTTGTCTATTTTGTGACCAAATGGAAACTACCTTTAAAGTAACGCCAGTTACAGAGAAGATTCAGAAAATGAGTCTTCTGCTAGCAAAATCCTCAAGTTTTTCCTCCACATAGTAAATGAATGGATTCATTTTTATATTTAAAAAGTATGCATTATGCTAAAGTTCTATCCATTTTTAGGCCCATATTCTTTACACATCTATGGCACAGGACAAGTCTGCATATCTGTGTTGGTTTTCGCTATCCTATATAATGAAAGAGTAATATGCAAATTGACCATCACTCCAACACACAAGATGACTGCCTCCATGTGGTCAAAGATGGCTGCCCCCATGTGGACACAAGATGGCCACCACAAGATGGCCAGCAAGGGAGGGCAGTTGGGAGGGACCAGGCCTGCAAGGGAGGGCAGTTGGGGGCGATCAAGCCTGCAGGCGAGGGCAGTTAGGGGTGACCAGGCTGGCAGAAGAGGGAAGTTGGGGGCGACTGAGCCTGCAGGGAAGGGCAGTTGGGGGGTACCAGGCCTGCAGGGGAGGGCAGTTAGGGGCAAATAGGCTGGCAGAGGAGCAGTTGGGCATCAATCAGACTGGCAGGGGAGTGGTTAGGGGGTGATCAGGCTGGCAGGCAGAAGTGGTTAGGGGCAATCAGGAAGGCAGGCAGGAGAGCAGTTGGGAGCCAGCAGTCCTGGATTGTGAGAGGGATGTCCGACTGCCCGTTTAGGCCCAATCCTATTGGGATCAGGCCTAAACGGGCAGTCGGACATCCCTCGAGGGGTCCCAGATTGGAGAGGTTGCAGGCTGGGCTGAGAGACACACACCCCCATGCACAAATTTCGTGCACTGGGCCTCTAGTGTCTAAATAAAAAGGAATGTAAATTGAAAATTATTGATGGCAGCTTGAAAGCAATTGGAAACAGGACAGGTTTCAATCCAAACCAAATTTCATTTCATAAAAGAACTGACATTCTAGTTACATAAAGACTAGAGCAGTGGTTCCCAGTGGTTCCCCATAGGGGGCAATTGGATTTTTAAGGGGTTATAAACAGTGAATTTTTTGCATTTCTTCTGATTCTAGGGGCCTCGTATACAGTGTATAAATGTATCTTGTGACATATTTATGCATTTCAGTTCTCTATTATATGTTTTGAAACTCTATTTGCTATTTCTTCGTATCACTTCATATTATTATTATTATTTAACAATTTCTTAGTGACTTCTTCCTCAGTACTTCAACTGTCCTTTCATTCTTTTATTTTTCTCTTTCATGAATGCCATGTTCTTTGGAAGCTTGTTTAGACTAAATGAATGGCTTTTGACACTTCCTCCACATGATAGGAGCTCACTTTTTGAATAATAAGAATTATATGTCACAGGGAGGGCATCAGGATTTTAGAGATGCTTAGGTGAGGCATGGCCAAAAAAAGGTTGGGAATCACTGGTCTAGAGAAAAGAGTCCTATTCATAGAAAAAAAGATAACTTTAAAAACCGTATAAATCATTACACTAAATTATATATGACTGGCTAAAAGGAGAATTAGAATGGACAGAGGGGAAGACCCATCAGAGGGAAAGAGGTCATGGAAGTCCTCATGCAGAATGCGGAAGTGGGCCTTGAGTTGAAGGCAGGGCAGAGAAAGGGCATTGCTTTGCCTCCCCAAATCACCCTGCCTCCTTCCCACAAATGTGAGTCCACAAGAAATAGAGAGGTGAGGGAAGAGAAGAGCTGTGTTCTGCCATAACTGCCTCTTCCCCCCCGCCCCCTCCGCTCCAGCCTTCCTGCCGGGCCTGATAAGCAATCTTTTGTGGCTTTCTCTCCACCCTCAGTAAAACGCTTTCTGTCTGTCAATGGAAGATACTGCTTTTATACCTAGATGCAGATAAGGAAAACCTGAAGTAATATTCCCTACTGTCCCTGCCTTGCCAGGAACAGTATGTCTTCATTCATGACGCGCTGGTTGAGGCCATACTTAGCAAAGAGACTGAGGTGCCAGACAGTCACATTCACGCCTATGTCAATGCGCTCCTCATTCCCGGGCCGACGGGCAAAACAAAGCTGGAGAAACAATTCAAGGTGAGTCCGCTTGGCAGCGCCTTGGGTCTCTGTCCCCACAGAACTGAATGTGCCTGCCTCCTCTGTCGGAGTCGACAGGGCCATGGGGATGGGCGAAGAGAGCTATTGGCACAGTGGCTTGTATTGTTCTCTGCAACCGGCAGCGAAGCCACGTGGTACATGTCAAAGAGAACCTTCCTCTGGAGTGGCAAGAAGAAAAAGTTCTCAGAAACCCTAGACTAACTTTTATAAATGCAGACTTGGGCAGGGGGAGGGGGGCACCCAGCCCACCAGGATGAACAGACAGGACTTACAATACAGACCGGACAAGTGCTCTTCTTACTTTGAAAAAACCAGACCACTCAGCCATGCGTGCGGGGGCTTGGGCTGTTCGTGCTGCTCTTGGGAAGAAGTCTGCCCCACTTGAAGCCTCTGAGCTAGAAGAGGCGACACCACAACAATGGCTTCTGCAACCCGTTTCTCCCACGCACCCTGTCCCAAGGCCGTGCACCGGGGAGGAGAGCACGGGCTGTTTCTGTTGTTGTTTAATATTATTCCTCCTGCAGTCCAGCTCTCTGACTTCCAGAAATCAGGGAGCAAAGAACTCAGAAAGCAGATGTGACCAGGCCTGCCAGCTGGGGTCGGGACATTGCAGAGGCAAGGCTTCCAGAGAAATGGAGGAGTTACTGTGCTCCCCATTATTCCTGTACTAACCTCTTACTTCTCAGGATTCCCAGAGAAACAGGGCCAAGTTCTGAAGAAGGACTATCTGGGAAGAATTCAGAAGACGTTGGGGAAAACCCAGGAGAGTTAGTTAACAAACCTTGAGATTTCAGGTTTTCCCCTCCCTTCTCCCCGGCCTGCAACATAGATGTTAGCACTGAATTGTCTCTGACCTTGTTGCCCTCTTAGCACCGTTTGCACTTCGGAGAAGTAAGAGAAAGACGAGGGGTGAATGCTGAACTGAGCACCTGCTGTCGGAAAACATGAATGTTTCCCTCAGCCAAGCTTATCTGAGGCAGAAAGGAACGCTTAAGAAAAAGTGCACAGCGTGGCTCCCAGAAACAGAAAATAAGGAAATATTAAATGTCAATATTAGCTTTTCCCTTAATTAAAAAAAATACATATGCATTACCCATATTCCGCATTTCACTATGCGTTATCCCTGACACAGTTCTATAAGAGAATTGATATGGCTTCCACTGGATGACCAGGATCAAAATGGAAATATCAATTATGACATCAGAATCCATTGAAAAAGAGGGACATTTGACTCTGTTTCCTGTTAACATCATAACTAGGAAATGCAGGTGTGTGTGTGCTTATTGTCGTATAAGGAAAGGTATTGATTCAAGTTTATCCATAGGAAAATTTCTCTGCAATAAATTTTGCATGTCTATTTATTCAACGAATATATATCAGACATCTATCACATGTCAGGCTTTTGTGTTTGACACTGGTTTTTTATTTTTTGACACTGATTTTAAAATTAATATAGCATAAAGGTCACAAAACATCCAAACCAATACTGAAATATAAGAAATAGAAATGTGTTGTACTGCTTATGGAAGACTTATTATGCAGATATAATAATATTTAAAAACAGACAAATAAGCCAGAGGAACCATGCACATGTGGAAATTATGTAATTAATACAACATTACAAATTAGTAAGGTAAGGATGAACTAATCGATAAATGATATTAGAACAATTTCTATGTGGAAACAAGTAAATTTAGGCCCCTACCACACCTCAAACATTAAAATTATTCAGATGGATTTTAAGTACCTCAAGGTGAACGCTAACTATTATAACTATTAGAGGGACATACCTTTCCAGGGTTCAGGGTAGAGAAGGGGTTTTTAAATGAAAACATAATTTACAAAAATCTTAAGGGAAAACTTAATACATTGGGTGTAAATGTCTATGTGATTAAAGAGAACAAAGATATTTGCAACTTTTTAAACAGACTGTAAGATATCAAAAACCCCTACAAATCAATAACTGAGAGTGAAGTAGAAATATGAAACTACAGCCCTCAAAGAAGAAATCTAAATGGCTGATGAACATTAAAGTACTCGATCTCACAATAATTAAGGAAATGCAAATCAAAACCATGATACAGCATTTTTTTATATATCAGACTATCAAAACTTAAGCACTGGACACCCTGGCTGGTTTGGCTCAGTGAATAGAGTGTCAGCCTGCAGACTGACGAGTCCCTGGTTCGATTCCCGTCAAGGGCACATGCTTGGGTTGCAGGCTCGATCCCCAGTGAGGGGCATGCAGAAGGCAGCCAATCAATGATTTTCATCATTGATGTTTCTATCTCTCTCTCCCTTTCCCTTCATCTCTGAAATCAATAAAAATATATTTTTAAAAAAGATTTAAACACTTGGTGACTCCTAATTTTCTATAGAAATCCTCACATGTGAATATTCAGTAATATAGAAGGGATATTCATTGCTACAGTTTTGGACATAGCAAAACATTGAAATGACCTGAACCTTCAGTAATTGAGGAATAGATAAATAGCAAGTAGATTGTTCATGTGATGGAGTACTAAAAGAATGAATAAAATCCAACTATATCCATATATATTTACACACACACACACACACACACACACAGTATGCAGCTTATCTCCCAACTGCATGAGATTTAAAGTGCACACCCACAGAGGAAGCCATGGGGAAGATCTTCCCGATGCTGCAAGTCAACTAGGAACCTAGTGTTCTCTGTTTCTTCCAACTTTCCTGGTGTCAAACACAGACGTGCCACAGAGTTCCCTAAAACAACTTCAGTTCAAGGAATTCTTGAAAAAAAGTCAGATATATTTATATTCGGTATCTTACCTTGGTTGGGTTGTGTATGTATACGAGTGTGTGTGTGCGTGTGCGTGCATGTGTGTGTATTTGAGTGACTTTAATGAAATAATCTGTATTTTTCCTTCACTCCCATTCTCAGCTCCTGAGCCAATCAAATATACAGCAGAGTGACTATTCTACAGCCCTAAAGCAATGCAACAGGGAAAAGAACAGAACTTCTTCCATCATTCCTGGTAGGATATGTGAATCTTGAAAAAAAACAAACAAACAACTCTTTTTCATTTATAATAGAAACCTTGTAAGTAATTTAAGAATATTTATACATTTTAGGACAAAAGCAATACACTCAGATTTTTCTAATTATGTAACTTTAAAAATTTTAAAAGACTCTCAAACCCTGAAGTGTCATTTAAAACGGCAAAATACATGGTAACATGAGCTTAAAGGTCACAGTCAGCTTGAGACATGCAGCTGTGTTTTGCCATGTGGGGCTGGAGGGGAAGGTGTAGCGCGGGCGGCACGGCTGTTTACCCAGAATGCTCTGTGTTGCAGTGGAAAGATCACGGGTTGGCATTTCGTGCCTGAGCGGGGAAGGCACAGACTACATCAATGCCTCCTATATCATGGTAAGTCAGAGAAGTCTCTGGGGAGACTGCCTGCCAGTTTGTGCTACCAGAACCAAAACCAGAGTGAGCTGCCTGAGGCAGTAGCTGGGGACATGGGCAGCAGCCCTGGGGACAGAAGTCAGATCTGATGACGGCAGGCCCACCGCCCGCAGTAGCGATAGATAACAGCATTCCCTGATGCTTTAGTGTAGGCTGGGACTGGGAAAACCTGCAAATAAGTAGGTGCAGGAACCAGACACCATCAGGGCTGATGAATAGACACAAAACATGTGCTCATCCATCAGAGGGCCCCTGGACACCAAACGTGCCCTGTTGTCAGTGGTGTGAAATTTGGCACTCTGTCGCTGGGACTTGTGGGAAATGAGAAATGTAATTCTTCTCTAGATTTCCACCCTGTATAGTGAAGGAGATACGGTTCGTAAGTTATGTTGATAAGTCTGCTCCTAGAGCTGATGGCTGTGTGAACTTGGACGTCTGCTTAACCATCTGTAAAACGCGGATTGCATTTTCTGTCCCGTAGTACCGCTGGGAGGAATAACCGACTTAAGGGGAGAAAATGCTTAGTGCTACACCTGGCATAGAGCAGTGTCCCCTAAACATCGACTGGAGGAATCACATTGTTACTTATAAACACAATCTGAAAATAAAGAGACTGCCATAAACTTACCAATGTTTTCTGAATATTTAAAGTCATATGTCAAGGTTTTATCTACCGTCTTTTTGATTGTGTAGGGTTATTATCAGAGCAACGAATTTATCATCACGCAGCATCCCCTTCTCCACACCATCAAAGATTTCTGGAGGATGATATGGGACCATAACGCCCAGCTGGTGGTTATGCTTCCTGATGGTCAAAACATGGTAAGGCCCTCAGGCCACTTTCAGTATTGTCCTTGAGGGAGAAATATCAGCTCACAACAGCCGGAAGTCCAGCAAACAAACGGTCATGTTTGCAAATAATAAAGTAATGTCACTGGAGTTGCACCTTGACTATTATTGGGCCTGGTTTGGTTATGCAATCAGGTCTGAAATTGTTGAATGACAGTTTTAAATAAGGGTAGGTTGAAATGAATTTAAATTTAAGTATTTTGTGATACAGTCTAAGAAAATTACAATCACAATCATGAATGAAGTCAGTCCATATGCTTCTAAGTATTTTTAATAAAACTTTGTAAGATATTTGGAGATTCCCCCAGTTTGAGGCTATCCATAGAAGACCAATTTGGAATAAAGTAAACTCCCAGTATCAGAAGGACTTTATTAGTATCAGAAAATCATGGATGCCCTATGCTACTATTCATATGTATTTGGAGAAACCCCAAAATAAAATAAAATTAATATTTCATTTAGCCTTTGCTTATATACCTTGAGATTCATTTCTTGTCCATAAAGTTATGCTGACCATTCCAAATGATGCTGTAAATTGCTGAGCTCTTCAAATCACTTGATTTTCATCTACTAAGTTATCAATTACAGAAGCAACAACTAATCTTTGTTATTGATAAACTAAGGAAACAAAATAACAAAGCAATAATTTGGGTTCTTAAGTTTTATTCTGCAGGTTTATAAGACACAAGATTTTAAGAGTAAATTTTGAATTCAAAGAAAAATGTGTTGAATTGTCTATGGCAGTGGTCGGCAAACTGCGGCTCGTGAGCCACGGTTTGCCGCTCTGTTGACTAATGAGTTTGCCGACCACTGGTCTACGGCAACCAGTTAGCTTCATTTCACAGCCTGCTTAATTAGACATTTTATTAAATTCTAGCATTTTCTTTGGTTTTTAATCCTCCAGGCAGAAGATGAATTTGTTTATTGGCCAAATAAAGATGAGCCTATAAATTGTGAAAGCTTTAAGGTTACTCTTATGGCTGAAGAACACAAATGTCTGTCTAATGAAGAAAAACTTTTAATTCAAGATTTTATCTTAGAAGCTACACAGGTATGGATATAATCTAAATGACAAACTTTTCATCTTAAGCACCTGTTAAATATACGCTCTTTAAGGATCTTTTCCAGCAATAAAAAGAAGGAAACCGATTTCTTACAAATTGAGACAGATTACCTAAATTGTAAGTTTTACTTGTCACTTTCATTTTCAAAATCTTGTAGAATCATTAAATACTTAATTATCACTAAACAGAAAACAAAGATTTCTACACACACAGGAAAACAAAGATTTCTCTTTTACTTCAGGACAGTTGCCGATAGAACTTAAATTGAAAATAAACACAGTAAAAAAAAAAGTTGAATCAATCCTTGTTCTCATGTATTAACTTTACCTTGGATTCTCCTAAGTAAAATGGAAAACATATTACCTAGTAAATTAACACATTGCTCTCCAGGAATGTATGAGTTGATAAGTGAAGAAGTGCTTTTTTAAAATTTAATATATTTTATTGATTTCTCACAGAGAGGAAGGGAGAGGGATAGAGAGATAGAAACATCGATCAGCTGCCTCCTGCACACCCCTGACTGGGGATGTGCCCGAAACCAAGGTACATGCCCCTGACCAGAATCGAACCTGGGACCCTTCAGTCCGCAGGCCAACGCTCTATCCACTGAGTCAAACCATCCAGGGCAAAAGTGCTTTGAAAATGTGCAGTGAACTAGAATTGTTTTACTAAATTCTTTTTAAAAATATATATTTATTTCAGAGAGGAAGGGAGAGGAAGAGGGAGATAGAAACATCAATGATGAGAGAGAATAATTTATCAGTTGCCCCCTGCACACCCCCTACTGGGAATTGAGCTCGCAATCCAGGCATGTGTCCTTGACCAGAATCAAACCAGGGATCCTTCAGTTCACAGGCAGATGCCCTGTCCACTAAGTCAAACCAGCTAGGGCTGTTTTACTAATCTCTTGATTATCTATAAGGCATTACTCTAAATAATTTGTCAATATTTACATAACTGCAGTACAGTACATTATTTGTTGTATAGCCATAATAAAATACTAAAAGATAATAGGAATGATAAGTAAGGAATGTGAGGTTCAGAATAACTTCACAATCAAAAATTAAGTTTTAGATGGTTTAATTGTTTCACTTTACAATACCCTAATTCTGAAACCAGTAAACCATATCCTACCCTATATAATAAAATCCTAATATGCAAATTGACTGAACAGCAGAACGACAGTCAGTGGGGGTGGGGCCAGTGATCATGTGGCACCAGGCCAGTCAAGGCAGGTGCCAGCGGGCAGAGGGAGTGGACGACGATCGGGGGGGTGACAGTGACCAGCAGTGGCAGGGCAATGGGGGGCGGGGCTGGCCACTCACTGGCTAGCACCATCCCCCATTGCCTCCCGCAGAGGGAGGCCACTGGTGGCAGTGGGGGGTGGGGTCGGCCGCTCGCCAGCTGGTGCCATCCCCCAATCAGCCCACTGGTCACCTCCCACAGAGGAAAGCCAGACTGCAGCTTAGCCATCAGTTGGGCATCCCCTGAGGGCTCCTGGACTGTGAGAGGCTGCAGGCCAGGCTGAGGGACCCCTCTAGTGCACAAATTTTCATGCACCGGGCCTCTAGTATCTATACTAATAAAAGGGTAATGTGCTAATTAGACTGGGAGACCTTCCGGACAAAGCCATGGTGGTGGGGCCAAGGCAGAGGTGGTTAGGGGCAATCAGGCCAGGAGGGGAGGGCAGTTGGGGGTGAGCAGGCCGGCAGGGGCGGCAATTGGGGGTGATCAGGCCGGCGGAGGGGGGGAGTTGGGGGCAATCAGGCCAGTGGGGGGGGCAGTTGGGGGCGAGAAGGCCAGCAGGCAGAGTAGTTAGGGGCAATTAGGCAGGCAGGCAGGTGAGCAGTTAGGAGCCAGCGGACCTAGATTGCAAGAGGGATGTCTGACTGCCTGTGGGATCGGGCCTAAACCAGAAGCCAGACATCCCCCGAGCGGTCCCAGAAAGGAGAGGGTGCAGGCCAGGCTGAGAGACACCCCACCCCCGGTGCACGAATTTTGTGCACCGGGCCACTAGTCTATAATAATAAAAGCATAATATGCTAATTAGACTGGACAGCAAAATGACATTCCGGATGTCCTTCCAGATGAAGCCATGGTGGCGGGGCCAAGGCAGAGTGGTTAGGGGTGATCAGGCAGGCAGGCAAGTGGTTAGGGGTGATCAGGCAGGCAGGCAAGTGGTTAGGAGCGATCAGGCAGGCAGTGTTGTTAGGGGCGATCAGGCAGGCAGGTGAGTGGTTAGAGGCGATCAGGCAGGCAGAGGGGTTAGGGATGATCAGGCAGACAGGTGAGCAGTTAGGGGCAATCAGGCAGGCAGGTGAATGGTTAGGGGTGTTCAGGCAGACAGAGTGGTTAGGGGTGATCAGGCAGGCAGGCAGGCGAGCGGTTAGGAGGCAGCAGTCCCGGATTGTGAGAGGAATGTCCGACTGCCAGTTTAGGCCCAATCCCATGGGATCGGGCCTAAACTGGCAGTCAGACATCCCCTGAGGGATCCCGGATTGCGAGAGGGTGCAGGCCAAACTGAGGGAACCCCCACCCCCACCCCATGCACCAATTCCGTGCACCAGGCCTCTAGTGGTATATAAGAAGATTCACTATTCTGCAGAATATTTGAATGACTAAAAACATATACATTTGATAATACAAGTAATTAATAATGTGAACATTGCAATGGAATAGTATCCTACTTGATTAAACAAAAAACAAACAAACAAACAAAACAAAAAAAAAGGAAGAAAAAAAGAAAAGAACATTTTGATTCCAGTCTCTGGTAGAGTGACTTACATTCCTTATTTGTAAAATGAGGGGCAGATAGCAATAGAATACTAAGATCCCTGAGAGCTCTTAACATTCTATGTTAATTTTCACCTGTAACTGTTCCCTACAAACTTCAAAATCACCCCTTCAGATGTGTGGTCTCTCATGTTCTCCCATAAAAAATTTATTATAAGAGTAATAATCATTAGATACCCATTTTCCTGACAATTGATCATGTCTAATATCTAGTTTGGCCCTGGGTAGTCAGCCAAATTTTCTCCTGGTATATGCAGAAAATAAACATTGATGGTGGACCCCAATTTAGTATGTCTCCTCTACATAAATCAACTGCTGTGGACACCTTGATCACCCAATCTAACATTGGAATGGGAAGTATTTCTAAAATAATGGTAAAAGAAGAGGGAAAGACTGAAGTGGGCAGTTTCATAATTTCAGACAAAAAAAAAATCACAGCATTTGAGGTTGGTAGAAGGGTAAAGGTCTATACTATAGAACCAGGGTTTATTTCAGTGTCCAGGAGGTTTGGAGTAAACTACTGAAATTAAGTGCTGGGGGCTTTTACTTATTTATCTATTATATGAGCATTATTAATTATTAAATAGTGGATAGATTAAAAAGAATGTTCATAAAATATATGCAAAGTATAAAATCTATATATATAAAAGTCTAAGTGACTGAATGACGAACCAGTCGCTATGATGCGCACTGACCACCAGAGGGCAGATGCTCAGTGCAGGAGCTGCCCCCTGGTGGTCAGTGCACTCCCACAGCCAACCTCCAGCATCTGACCAACCTCTCATGGTCTCTCCTTACCCCTCTCCTCGGCTGGCTGGCCCGATGGCCCCAATCAGGACTGGGTGAGACCAATTGGCCCTGATCACCGGCCAGGCCAAGGGACCCCACCCCTGCACAAATTCATGCACCAGGCCTCTAGTGATACTATAAATGACTTCATGGAAAAGAACACAGCCTTTAACTATGATGTCCCTCACAAGCCCCCCATCCCATTCCATCCTTCTCTACCTTCCGAAGCAGCCACTTCCTGAATCAATCCATGTTTATCGCTCTCTTGATTTACTTTCTAATTTAACTTTTTGTCCTTGTATTCCTTAACACCATGTTCTTTAGTTTCTGATGTTTTAGAACTTAAAATAAATTATATTATGTGTATTTTTCACTTTACTTCATCCTGATGCTGCCGATATGTATTCATATAATTGAGTATAGTTCCAATTCATTTAATTTTCTGCTGTTTAGCATTCCAGTTTATAATGTACTTTTTTCATTCTACATTTAGGTTTTTATTTGTTTGTGTTTGTTTGTTTTACTATTGCAAACAATACAGCTGTGAATATTTTTCAATATATGCACAATTTTTCTCTTGGGTATGTCTGGGAATTCCACTGCAGAGTCATTGGCATGAGCATCTTCAACTTTTTGCAACTTTATTAAGTTACTAGAGGCCCGGTGCACGCATTCGAGCACGGGTGGGGTCTGGCTGCCCTCCCCAATCAGGGCTGATTGGGCCAGGCCAGCTAGGGGGAGGGACGCAAGAGGTTGGCCAGCCAGCCCAACCCCCGATTGGGGTGGGGGGCGATCAGGGTTGAGGCAGGCTGGGGGGAGGGGCCACGGGCCGTTGGCCTGCAGGCCCTGCCCCTTGTTTGAACTCCTGGTCAAACTCCCAATTGAGATAATTTGCATATTAGCCTTTTATTATGTAGGATGCCAACTGTTCTCCAAAGTGGTCCTGCCAGTCCACCTACCCATCAGGAGCACTAGAGTGATTTGGAACCACCACCTCCTCATCAGTGTTGTGATGAGAATGATATGGCATCTCATGGTGGTTTAATTTGCATTTCTCTAGTTACAAATGAATATCTTTACATCATCTTTTGTGAAGTTTCTGTTCATGATTTTTGTCTATTTTTCTATTAAGTTGTATACCATTTTCTTATTAGTTTATTGGAGGTCCTTTTATACTCTGGATACTAATCCTTCGTCAACTATATATGTTGCAAATACCTTCTTTCCTGTTTGTGATTTGACATTTTTATTTGTGATTTTTTTTGGTGAATAAAAGTTTTAAGTTTAATCCATGCAAATTTATTATATTTTTCCCTTCCCACTTTTTAAAAAAATAACTTTTATTGATTTCAGAGAGGAAGGGAGCAGGAGAGAGAGATAGAAACATTAATGATGAGAGAAAATTATTGATCAGCTAACTCCTGCATGCCCCCTCCTGGAGATTGAGCTCGAAACCAGGGCATGTGTCCTGACGGTGAATCAAACCATGACCTCCTGGTTCAGAGGCCAACCTATGCTGAACCACTGAGCCATGCCAGCCAGGCTCTTGTTACTTTTATAAGGAAATCATCTGGTGTCTTTTTAAAAAAATCCATTTTTATTTTGAAAAATCATCTTTTTACCCTTTTTTTCTAAATGTTTTATAGGTCCACCTGAAATTGACATTTTGTATTATGTTTTGTGAGGCAAGGGTCCAATTTCCTTATTTTCCATGTGGATAACCATTGTTCCAGCATACTTAGTGATCAGCAATACCAGTTCAGTCATAAATCAAATTTTTCTCGTATATGTATGGGCTTGTTTCTTGGATCTCTGTGTATTATATTGGTCTCTTTGTTCACGCCACTGCCCAAAATATAAGGTCTTGTTCATTCTTTTATGATATAAGACTTTGTGATAGCTAATGAGATAGTCTCCTATATTGATTATCTTCTTCAATTGTATCTGGGCTATTTTGGACTTTTGCACTTCCATATACTAGTAAAATGTTGGTTCTGCTGCTTTTTTAAATTTATTTTTATTATTCTTTAAAATATATTTTTATTGATTTCAGAGAGGAAGGGAGAGGGAAAGATAGAAACATCAGTAATGAGAATCATTGATCAGCTTCCTGCACATCCCCTACTGGAGGTTCAGTCCGCAACCGGGCATATGCCCTTGATCAGAATCAAACCTGGGACCCTTCAGTCCACAGGCCAATGCTCTATCCACTGAACCAAGCCAGCTAGGGCATCTGCTGCTTGTTTTGTTTGTTTGTTTGTCTTTTGTTTTTTTGGGGTTTTTTTTGGACATGCAGATTTTTTTTTTAATAAACACTGTCAATGCATTTACTCATGATTTTCTTTTTTTTTAATTTAATAAATCTTTATTGTTCAGATTATTACAATTGTTTCTCCTTTTTTCCCCCATAGCTCCCCTCCACCCGGTTCCCACCCCGCCCTTTGCCCTTACCTCCCCCGATACTGTCCTCATCCATAGGTGTACGATTTTTGTCCAGTCTCTTCCTGCACCCCCCATACCCCTTTCCCCCTGAGAATTATCAGTCCACTCCCTTTCTATGCCCCTGATTCTATTTTTTTTAAATATATTTTATTGATATTTTACAGAGAGGAAGGGAGAGAGATAGAGAGCTAGAAACATCGATGAGAGAGAGAAACATCGATCAGCTGCCTCCTGCACACCTCCCACTGGGGATGTGCCCGCAACCGAGGTACATGCCCTTGACCGGAATCAAACCTGGGACCCCTCAGTCCGCAGGCCGACGCTCTATCCACTGAGCCAAACCGGTTTTGGCCCCCTGATTCTATTATATTCACCAGTTTATTCTGTTCCTAAGATTTTTAATTCACTTGATTTTTAGGTTCACTTGTTGATAAATATGTATTTGTTGTTCATAATTTTTATCTTTACCTTTTTCTTCTTCTTCCTCTTCTTTAAGAATACCTTTTAGCATTTCATATAATACTGGTTTGGTGGTGATGAACTCCTTTAGCTTTTTCTTATCTGTGAAGCTCTTTATCTGACTTTCCATTCTAAATAATAGCTTTGCTGGGTAGAGTAATCTTGGTTGTAGGTTCTTGCTATTCATCACTTTGAATATTTCTTGCCACTCCCATCTGGCCTGCATAGTTTCTGTTGAGAAATCAGCTGACAATCTTATGGGTGCTCCCTTGTAGGTAATTAACTGTTTTTCTCTTGCTGCTTTTAATATTCTCTCTTTGTCTTTTGCTCTTGGCATTTTAATTATGATGTGTCTTGGTGTGGTCCTCTTTGGATTCCTTTTGTTTGGGGTTCTGTGTGCTTCCTGGACTTGTAAGTCTATTTCTTTCACCAGGTGGGGGAAGTTTTCAGTCATTATTTCTTCAAATAGGTTTTCGGTATCTTGCTCTCTCTCTTCTTCTGGCACCCCCATAATTCTGATGTTGGTATGCTTGAAGTTGTCCCAGAGTCTTCTTACACTATCTTCAACTTTTTGGATTCTTTTTTCTTTTTTTTGCTTTTCTGGTTGAGTGTTTTGTGCTTCTTTGTATTTCAAATCTTTGACTTGATTCTTGCGTTCCTCTAGTCTGCTGTTGGGTCTCTATATTTTTTATTTCAGTCAGTGTATGTTTAATTTCTAGTTGGTCCTTTTTCATATCTTCGAGGGTCTCGTTATATTTATCGGCCTTTTCTAAGATATTCTTAAAAAGCCTTATAACCGTGGTTTTAAATTCTATATCCAGTTGTTTGTTTCTCTCCATTTCTTTCGTTTGTGATCTGTTTCGTCTCCCCATTTTTCACTGCTTCCCTGAGTTGGTAGGGTAGGTTTGTGTGCTAGGTTTCCTATATGGCCCAGTGGGTCGGCCTCCCCACTTAACCTGAGGTGGACACTCTTGGTGCACACCTTTGTGGACTGTGTGTACAGCCTTGTTGTAATTAAGTCTTGATTGTTGTTGGTATCACTGGGAGGAATTGACCTGCAGGCCAGTTGGCTGTGAGGATCAGCTGTGTCTACACTGGGAGAAGTTCGGTGCTGGAGACAGCCTTATAGGATTAGCCTTGCCAGATTGCAAAAGCCTCTGTGCTCAGCTTGGAAGGGGTGGAGTCTCAGGGCAGAGCAGACAGTCTTGGCTTCCGGTCAGCCTTGCCCTTGCGTGCAAGTCTCCAGACCTCTGCCTTCCGTGGTTCCCGAGTTTCCGCCTTACAGTCAAGATTTCCCCCATACGAGCGTGGGTCCCCAGGGGCTTGTCTGAAACTGCAGTTCAGTGCAGTCAGGAGCTTCCGACTCCCTTCCGCTAGGGATAGCCTGTGGTAACCTCCGCAGTCAGTCTTTGTGTGCACTTGCGCCTCCAGACACCTGCCGCCGCGGCTCCCCTGAGTCTCCAAGTCTCCGAGTCTCCGTGTGCCTTTCTCTCTACCTGACAGTCCAAACTCCCCCTGTATGAGCCTGGGTCTACAGGGTTTCACCCGGAACTGAGGTTCAGTGCGGTTGGAACTGGGGTTCGGTGCAGTCGGGGGCTTCCTTCCCCCTCCCGCCAGAGAAAGCCAGCCAGGCACTCCACCGCCCTTCCTCTCTGCACATGCGTGTCTCTATACCTCAGCTCTTTGCCGCTCCTTCTCCGTGAGCTTTCCTCTTTCCTTCTAGTTGTAGAATTTCCACTCAGCCAGCTTTCCTGTGGTTCTGGATGGTGTCCATTCTGTCTTTTAGTTGTAGTTTTGAAATTGTTGTGCGGGGCAGCAGTTTAGGTGCTTACCTATGCCGCCATCTTGGTTTCTCTCTTGCTGCTTGTTTTTAAATGTAACATTTGATTGTGTACACTTCAGGCGCTGGAGGTCAGAAGTGTAAGGGATTTAAAGTCACACAGGCTGCTTGGTCACTTAAGCAAGAATCAGAACTGGGACCAGGTTGAAAACAAATACCACCCTCCTTGCCAGCATCTGCCCCAGTGTCCTGCAGTCTCATTTTCCCCTCAGTTAAACCTGAGTGATACTGGTACTGAAAAAGTCTGTTATTTTTAAAATAAGTTTTAACACTGAAGATTTCTTTTTGTAAGTTTAAATTTAGCACCACAGACACATCTTTTGCACATACTGTCATGGTTTGATTGGCATAATCCTACAAATAAGGTTTATTGTTGGAATAAGAAAGAGATGCATCTATATGTGACCAATGTGGCCTCACAGCAATGTCTTTCTTCCATGAAGGACAGGCTGACACTGCTGCTGCTCGCTTGTGCGTGCCATTTGCTTTCATCACCTTCCTGTGATTTCTGATTTTCCTCACTTATTTTACTCAGTAACCCATCTGATTTCTTTTAACACATGATTTTTTCTTTCTTGTTACAGGATGATTATGTACTGGAAGTGAGGCATTTTCAGTGTCCCAAATGGCCAAATCCAGATAGCCCCATTAGTAAAACTTTTGAACTTCTAAGTCTTATCAAAGAAGAAGCTGCCAGCAGGGATGGGCCCATGATTGTCCACGATGAGTAAGTTCCACACTCGAAATCAAGTTGTGCCTTAGCATCCCCTAGGTGTACACGGATTTCTGCTGTCTTTGTACTCGCCTAATGCTTTGGGCCAATGTAGTGATTCAGTCTGGGTGGATTATCTGCTTCTTACAGACAAGGTGAACACAGAATTTTTTTTTCACTTCTCTTGGAGCTCCTCCTGAAGGCAGGAGATGGCTGTGTGATCACAAAAATGTGCTCTTGCAATGGATGCCAAGAGCCCTTTGGGTGATGGTCCAGATTGATTGATTGATTTATAGTTAATCCTCACCCAAGGATATTTTTCCATTGATTTTTAGAGATGGTGGAATGGGGAGAGAGAGAGAGAGAGAGAAATAACAGTGTGAGAGAGACACTTTGATTGGTTGTCTCCCACACATGCCCTGACCAGGGCTAGGGATCAAGCAAGCAACCGAGGTACGTGCCCTTGACTGGAATCAAACCTGGGACTCTTCAGTCCATGGACCGACACTCTGTCCACTGAGCCAAATTGGCTAGGGCTGATGGCTCAGTTTTAGCATTTGAATTTTTACAGGTGCTAATCAGAGACATTTCTCAGCCATGGACTTTCTTGGAATAGGAGTAAAATTGATATATTTTTTATTTATCAGAAACAGAGATCTTTATCCAATAAGTCTTTCTAGGTTTCTGTTATAAGCAAATAAAAAATATGTGTGCTGGAATTATATATTATACTAGAGGCCTGGTGCATGAAATTCGTGCATGGGGGTGGGGGGAGTGTCCCTCAGCCCAGCCGGCACCCTCTCCAATCTGGGACCCCTCAAGGGATGTCCGACTGCCCGTTTAGGCCCAATCCTACGTGGATCGGGCCTAAACGGGCAGTCAGACATCCCTCTCACAATCCAGGACTGCTGGCTCCCAACTGCTTGCTTGCTTGCCTTCCTGATTGCCCCTAACCACTCCCCTGACAGCCTGATTGATACCTAACTACTCCCCTGCCAGCCTGATTGCCCCTAACTGCCCTCCCCTGAAGGCCTGGTAACCCCTAACTGCCCTCCCCTGCAGGCCTGCCCCCCCCCCAAATGCTCTTTCCTGCAGGCCTGGGTCCCCCCCACAACTGCCCTTCCCTGCAGGCCCGGTCACCCCCAATTTCCCTACTCTGCTGGCCTGGTCACCCCTAACTGCCCTCCCCTGCTGGCCTGATAATCCACAACTGCCCTCCCTTGTAGACCTGTCCCTCCCAACTGCCCTTCCCTGCTGGCCATCTTGTGGCGGCCATATTGTGTCCACATGGGGGCAGCCATCTTGTGTGTTGGAGTGATGGTCAATTTGCATATTACTCTTTTATTAGATAGGATAGAGGCCTGGTGCATGGGTGGGGGTCAGCTGGTTTGCCCTGAAGGGTGTCCTGGATCAGGGTGGGGATTCTCTTGGGGTGTGAGGCGGCCTGGGCGAGGGGCCTGTGGTGGTTTGCAGGCCAGCCACGCCCCCTGATGACCCAAGTGGAGTCCCAGGTATCTGGGGTTTATTTATCTTCTATAATTGAAACTTTGTAGCCTTGAGCAGAGCCAAGCCTCCTGCTCACTCTGTGGCCGCAGCCATTTTTGTTGGGATTTATTTATCTTCTATAATTGAAACTTTGTAGCCTTGAGTGGAGGAGGCCTGGGCCGGCAAGGGCAGGCAGAAAGCTTGGCTTCCTCCATTGCTGGAGAAACCCAAGCCTCCTGCTTGCTGCAGCTCCATGGCAGCAGCCATCTTGATTGGGTTAATTTGCATACTTGCTCCTGATTGGCTGGTGGGAGTGGCTTGTGGGTGTAGTAGAGGTAGTCGATTGGCATATTACTCTTTTATTAGATAGTATACATATTATATGTAATGCATATTATAACCTTAGAGCATTCTGATTTATTGCTACCTCCTGGTATAAGCAAATCTTAATCCTCTATAAAGTATCTCATTACTAATATCATGAGCACTTGTTGAGTGTTCTATAAACCATAAACCATAGTTTTATGCATAATAAAGAGAGGCAATTCATTAGAAATCTCAGTGTTCTTAGGGCAAAGTTGTCAAGAGTACACACTCTGTGAATCCCAAATATGAAAGCCTGATGAATCTGAATGGAGTCTGTCCCTTCACTTTGCTTCAAGGCATGGAGGAGTGACAGCAGGAACTTTCTGTGCTCTGGCAACCCTTATGCACCAACTAGAAAAAGAAAATTCCGTGGATGTCTACCAGGTAGCCAAGATGATTAATCTGATGAGGCCAGGAGTCTTTGCTGACATCGTAAGTAACCAAGCAATGAAGCAAACTTCTCACTGTTACTACTTACTTCCTAGAGGCTGCCAACATCATTTTATCCTACATCAAAAAAGGTCACATTGACTGATAGCATTAGATGTAGTTTTCAGCCTGAATTACAAGTTATTCTGTCTCCAATCCATATAACTGGAACTATAAATAAGAAACATTTACATTTTTTCTTCTAGAAAATTTATGGCTAAAAATTTTAAATCATGTGTGTGCTTTTTTTACAAGACTTGTAATTCTGCAAAATATCCCCAGTAGAAGCATCAACACCCTGACTTATCCAACAAAATAGCTACATTTCCAGAGTTCACGTTCTGCCTAGCTCAGAGAACCGTCAGAAGACACACCCCAAAGTCTTAAACTTTCGAAGTTTTTACTTTTCTCTAGAGTGAAATTTAATTTCTGAAGTTAACAAATGGCTAATTCTTGGGTACTTTTAAAAAGAAAGAGTCAGATGATCAAAACAGAGATACACCACATCTGGAGAAGTTGGTCTCAACACTGAAATAATTTGGAAGTTTTTATTGTAGAAATATGGGCTGAAAAGACAATAGGGAACTTAGTTCAAGTGGCCCAATGGGAGAAGCTTATGTGGATGTAGAATATAGGCTCACCTTCATCCCCTGGTCTGTGCATGTATAAGGGACTTAGAAAAGGTCCGGTTTTTGAGCTACAGCCCAAACCCACTGGCCAAAGGCAAGGTTACCCCTGCAAACCTGCACTTCAGAGGAGACCCTATTAAACATCTCATTCAGATCTGTTGGGTTGTATCAAGCTTGGCCTGTATGGAATTGCTGTCCAGAGGTTGACCTTTCACCCATTTTGAGGATGCATTCAATGGGGCACCAGTTCACATGTGGTCCTAAGAATTGTTTGCTATGATGTTAGTCCCCAACTCACTTTCTCTGCAGCTGCCTTCCCCTACCCCCCACAACCAAACCAGCATCTGTAAGAGGAAAGCTACCTTATTCTACTCTGTCTCTACTCTGAGACCTCAGCAGGGCACACACTCACTCACCTTTGGTAAAGCAGGGTTAGCACGGTCAGGTGGGGAGAGTGTGAAGAATACTTGATAAGTGGATCTTGGGAAAGGCCTGCATTCTGCATGGGTGTCTCAGCTGACTGATGTGCAGTCCTTTGACCTCCCCCTTAATAGACAAACCCAATGGTTTCCATAACAACTAGAGAACGGAGAATGAGCACCTTACTTGGGAGTGGGTTACAGGTGCCCCATGCCAGAGAGCTACACACAAGTTGACCAGTCAGTGACGGAACCCTGTCACGTTGCCTTCTCACTGACACCATGAAGTAAATGAATAAGGACGGAGTGCTAGTGTGTGTGCACCAATTTTCTAGGACAATGAATGTTAGCTAATTAAAAAGCTGTTTTGTGTTTTTTTTTTATCCTCACCCGAGGCTATTTTCCCATTGTTTTTTAGAGAGAGTGGAAGAGAAGGAAAGACAGAGAGAAAAATCAATGTGAGAGAAATGCATTAATTGGTTGCCTCCTGCACGTGCCCCGACCAAGGCCCAGAGCCAGGAGGGGCCTGCAACTGAGGTATGTGCCCTTGACCGGAATCAAACCTGGGACCCTTCAGTCTGCAGTCCAACACTCTATCCACTGAGCCAATCCAGCTAGGGCAATTAAAAAGCTATTTTAAATGTCATCAGAAGAAGACATTCATATAGATTGCGTGCCTCTGCTAAGTATAACAGAGCCCCTAACACAGAGCTCTTCCATGGACAGTGCCAAAGTGTCACTAAAAATATTCCAGATGTATGTCTTCACTGAGCTTCTGTTTATATCTCCCGTTCTCTGTTTCTTAGGAGCAGTATCAGTTTCTCTACAAAGCAGTCCTCAGCCTTGTGAGCACGAGGCAGGAAGAGAATCCATCCACCTCTCTGGACAGTAATGGCGCAGCATTGCCCGATGGAAATATAGCCGAGAGCTTAGAGTCTTTAGTTTAACACAGAGAGAGGTGACGAAACTCCATATCTCAAATTAGACTGGAAAATCCGTTCTTCTGTTCCCTGTTTTCTTTCCCATCACCTGACAGTAACTTTCATGACATAGGATTCTGCTGCCAAATTTATATTATTAACAATGTGTGCCTTTTTGCAGAACTTCTTGTAATTCACTTATTGTGCTTAAACTAAAATGATTGAATTTTACAGTGTTTCTAAGAATGGAATTAGGGTGTTTTTGTATTGATTTTAACAGAGATTTTCAATTTATAGATATTAGGAATTCCAAACTACAGAAAACATGTTGTTTTAGTGTCAAATTTTTAGCTGTATTTGTAGCAATCATCAGGTTTGCTGGAAATATAACTTTTAATACAGTAGACTGTAAATAAAATGCTCTGTTCCTTATGATATTCAACATTTTACAACTGCAGTATTCACCTAAAGTACGAAATAATCTTCTACTTACTGTAAATACTGCTCTAGTGTCTCCATGGACCAAATTTATATTTATAATCGTAGATTTTTATATTTTAATACTGAGTCGGTTTTCTAGTTCTGTGTAATTGCTTAGTTTAATGATACAGTTCCTTGCCTGGTCTTGCTTTATAAGTCTCCTGATACTGTTCCATGTTATCTCAGTGTTTAACTCTGTTTTAGCATGTAATTTTAACTTTTATGGAAAATAGAAATACATTTGTTTTGAAAGAATATGTTTTTATGAAAATAACACCTTACCCAACATTGTTTAAATGGTTTATTGAAGGGATTGCAAAAATAAATATAAGTATTGCCATCAACTTGTGTTTGCCTGTGGAGTGTTGTGCGAGGGCCTGTGTGACAGCGAATGGTGGGCGTGGGTCCTGCTGAGATGATGGAAATGAAAAAGGCGGATCTGATGGAACTGTGATTCCAAACTGCACTGAGGCACAGGGACTTCACCAAATTTTCCATGCTTGAGGACAACACAGTAACATGTACTGACACTGCACAACTACTAACATGAAATTATTTGGACCTAATTTTTTCATAAAGGGAACCATTATGTATGTCTTTTGGCTTAGTGGAGCTAGGAAAACGTTACCGAGAAGCTAAGGGTACAACATACCAAGAAATGTTGAGAAATTTTCGTTGAGAACCAAACTGAGAGTTAGATTTGCCAGTCAGGGACAAGCTAAGCTGGTTTGGAAACTAGGTGAGTAGAAAAGGATCGGGAGGTCATAAATCCCAGAATGGAAAAAGGGAAGTCCTATGTGAAGGTAAATCAGCAGGGACCACCGGCTGTGGGGAGCCCAAATGCAGCAAAAGAGGGAATCATGGGTAACCAGCCTGCTTTGATACTGGAAACTGTGCCCCGACTCAGCCAGGAATGTTTTATAATACTGCCTGCTGAGGAGGGAAGTGATCCCCAAGAATGCCCAGCTTAGGGCCTCCAACAGGAGGCCAGGAAAAGCTTCGTTTAAACCAGTGGTCCTCAGAGTAAGGTTCCCAGGCCAGCAGCACCAGCAAAACCTGGGAACTTGTTAGAAATGCAAATCCTGGGTTCCCATCCCAGACCTACCATGTCAGAAACTCTGAGGTTGGGATCCAGCAACTTAATGCATGTTCAGGTCTGAGAACAATTCAGGGAGCCTCGAGTCTCCTTTAGCAATATACCAGGAAGTTTTCACTAAATCCTTAAAATAGAACTAAAATTAATTAGTTCTTTTTTGACGCTTACTTTTTAAAGCAATAGTCATGAAGATCACCTGAAATAGGAACATAAGAAATGGGAAAACAGCCCTAGCTGTTTGTCTCAGTGGACAGAGTGTCGGTGTGCAGACTGAAGGGTCCTGGGTTCGATTCCAGTCAAGGGCACATGCCTGATTGCAGGCTCAATCCCCAGCAGGGGGCGTGCAAGAGGCAGCCAATCAATTATTCTCTCTCATCATTGATGTTTCTATCTCTCTCCCTCCCCATTCCTCTCTGAAATAAAAAATATAATAATTAAAAAAAAAAGAAATGGGAAAACAGATATTAGAGTGTCACAAATCACAAAATGAATAGCCCCTGCATAACCCAACACAAAATGTCAATAGTACCAAGATGGACAAGCCCTGCTATCATCGATGTACACCAGGGCTCTTGTTATCGTTTTCCTGATGTTAGCTGGTTAGGCTCTTTTCAAATTTTTCCTACTGCAACACTATGACAAACATTTCTTTATGTAAAAAGCTTTTACCATGTTTAAGATTATTCCTTAGGCCCTAGCCCAGTGGTCGGCAAACTGGCTCACGAGCCACATGTGGCTCTTTGGCCCCTTGAGTGTGGCTCTTCCACAAAATACCACGGCCTGGGCGAGTCTATTTTGAAGAAGTGGGGTTAGAAGAAGTTTATGTTTAAAAAATTTGGCTCTCAAAAGAAATTTCAATCGTTGTACTGTTGATATTTGGCTCTGTTGACTAATGAGTTTGCCGACCACTGGTCTAGGACAAGGAAAAATGGACAATAGAAAATAGTTATCTGAAAGAGGCCAAAAAGGTAGAAAGATCTGGACGGTGTGGACTTTAAGCCTACCAACATGGTTAGACCAGGGGTTCACAAACTATGGCTCAAGGGCCAAGTCAGCCCATCACCTATTTTCATAAAGTTTTAATGGTACCAATCATGTCCACTCATTCAGGTACCATCAATGGCTGCTTTCACACTACAAAGGCAGGAAATAGCAGCTGTGACACCCCTTAGCCTTCAAAGCCTAAAATACTTATTTACCATATAAGTTTCCTGACCCTCTGACAGAGTCATATGCTTATTAACTATAAGCTATCCGTTCATCCCCAGATCCTACCACCACCATCTTTACTTTTGACATTTCTGTTGGAAAATTTGTTACTGAAAGCCAATGCCTTTACTGAAACTTATTGACATTTCCTTTTCTAGCGCTGACATTAAACCAGCCCTGCAATCACATCCCTTATATCACTGTTATCATAAAACCCAAAGCAGTTAATTATATTGAGATCTCAACAAGTTCCCACTCCCACGCAAGGTGCTAGTTCCCTAGTTCCCATTCCATCAGGGCACTCTTCAAGGTTGGAGGTGGAATCAAGTTCTATTTCCAAATTCATTATGTTAAACTCAATGCTGAGGTGAAAACTTCCATAACAATGTCTTTACTTATTAACAGACTAGAGGCCTGCTGCACAAAATTCATGCACGGGGAGGTCCCCTTAGCCCAGCCTGTACCCTCTCCAATCTGGGACCCCTCGGGGGATGTCCAACTGCCAGTTTAGACCCAATCCCGGGGATTGGGCCTAAACTGGCATTTGGACATCCATCTCACAATCTGGGACTGTTGGCTCCTACTGCTCACCTGCCTGCCTGCCTGATCACCCCTAACTGCCTCTGCCTGCCGGCCTGATCGCCCCTAACTGCCCCCCTCCGCTGGCCTGGTCACCCCCAACCCCCCCCACAGGCCTGGTCACTCCTTACTGCCCCCCCAGCCATCCTGGTCACCCCCAACTGCCCCCCTGATGGCCTGGTTGCCCCACGCAGCCTGCTGCTCAGTTGTTTGGTCGTCCCTCACTAACCCCCCTGCTGGCCTTGTCGCCCCACACAGCCTGCTATTCAGTCATTACTGTGACAGAGTCCTGAACAATTTGCATATTCTATTATTAGTATAGATTTTTGCTCTCCATATAGTATTTGTGATAGGTAGGACCAGGCCTTAAATCAACTTTGATCCTTTCAAATAGCATAGATGCTTCCTCGACTTTCATATACTATGCATCTAATATCTGCTGTTTCAAGGGTAGAATTAGTTTTATGTGCCAGGATATGAGCAGTCAGTGAAAGTCAAACAGGTATTTGGTTCATATGAATAACTATAAAATTTTTATTAGTTATATATGATGGTTTTCCCAAGGAGCCAAAAAATGTTATATTTGTAATTGAATCTCTTTTATAACAACTTGAGATCTAATTCACATCTCATACAATGTATATTCAAAGTATATCACTCAGTGATTTTTTAGGATATTCAGAATTGCCCACCATTATCACAATCAACTGTACAATATTCTCATCACCCCAAAAAGGAACCCCCAACTCATCAGTAGTCACTCCCACTCACCTCCAGCTCTAAGTAACCTCTAATCTAGTTTCTCTATATACGGATTTGACTACTCTGGACATTTTATATAAATGAAATCATATATGTGGCCTTTTCTTTCACTTAGCACAATGCTTTCAAGGTCCATTCATCTTGTAGCTTGTATCAGTAATTCATGTCTTTTTTGTCAAATATTCCATTGTATGAATAAACACACCACATTTTGTTTATGCATTTATTGGTTGACTGACATTTGGATTGTTTTCATTTTTGGCTATTAAGGATAATGCTGTTACAAACATTTATTTACAAGTTTGGATGGACATGTGTTTTCATTTCTCTTGTGTATATACCTAAGAGTGGAATTGCTGAGTCATATGGCAACTAGGTTTAGCCTTTGTGCTAAACTGTTTTCCAAAGCAACTGCACCATTTTGCATTTCCACCAGCCCTTTATGATGGCTCCAATGTCTCTACATCCTCACCAGTATGCTTTTATTATAACTATCTTGGTGAGTATGAAGTGATATCTCGTTGTAAGTTTGATTTGAATTTCTCTGATAGCTAATGATGTTGAGCATCTTTTTATGTGCTTATAGCCTTTTGTTTATCTTCTTTGGAGAACTGTCAATTCAGATCCTTTGTCCATTTCTTTACTTTGGGATCTTTGTCTTTTTATTGGGTTACAGTAGTTCTTTATATATATATATATATATATATATATATATATATATATATATATATATATTTTATTGATATTTTTACAGAGAGGAAGGGAGAGGGATAGAAAGCTAGAAACATCGATGAGAGAGAAACATCGATCAGCTGCCTCCTGCACACCCCCCACTGGGGATGTGCCCACAGCCAAGGTACATGCCCTTGACCGGAATCGAACCCAGGACCCTTCAGTCCACAGGCCGACGCTCTATCCACTGAGCCAAACCGGTTTCGGCACAGTAGTTCTTTATGTATTCTAAATATATATAAGTTCCTCTCTTACCTGATATATGATTTGCAAACATTTTCTCTCATTCTGTGGACTATCGTTTTGCTTTTTCGATGGTACCCTTGGAAGCACAAAGGTTTTTTATTCTGATGATGTCCAATTTTTTCCTCCTTTTGTTGCTTGTGCTTTTGGTTTCATTTAAGAAATTATTGCCATAAAACCAAGGTCATGAAGATTTATGCCTATAATTTTCCTAATAGTTTTATTGTGTTTGCTCTTATATTTAGGCCTTTGGTTCACTTTGACTTAATTTTTATATGTACTGTGAGGTAAGGGTCCAACTTCATTCCTAAGCATTCAGTTGTTCCAGCACCAATAGATAAAAACACTATTTTCCTCTAGTAAATTGTCTTAGCAACCTTTTCAATAATCTATTGACCATAAATGTGAGAGTTATTTCTGGACTCTCAATCTATTCCTATGAGTTTGGAAGTGTTCCTTCCTCTCTAATTTCTTGGAATGATTTGAGAAAGATAAGTGTTAACTCTTCTTAAATGTTTGGTAGAATTCACCTGGGAAGCCATCAGATACTGGACTTTGTTTGGGGGGAGTTTTTAATTTACTGATTCAATTTTATTACCTATAATTGGTCTGCTCAGATTTTCTATTTCTTCATGATTCAGTCTTGGAAGGTGTATGTTTCTAAAAATGTATCCATTTCTTCTAGGTTTTTCAATTTGTTGGCATATCATTGTAGTAGTCTCTTATGATCCTTTGCATTTCTGTGATGTTAAGGAAATATTTTCTATCTAAAAAGATGAAACTTCGTCTGCTGAATATAGGAAAATATATTCTTGTAGGAAAACAGTTGCACAATAAATTAACAAAAAATACAATCATTATCACTTTTAAACACACGTGAAAAAATACATGATAGAATTATTAAAGTTCTCTGGTAATTACTGGCATATCCTGTTCCAAATATTTGCATAAGAAAATAGAGATTTATATTTCAAAAACCATTGTAGTGACAATCAAAATATACGCTTTATACTTTAAAATAGTACTGTAGCAAACATGTTTGTTGCACAAATGTTCAGAGCTGTATTGCTTGGGAAGATAAAAATAAAATATAATTCTCAATTAAGGTGTGATTGTGCTCTGTGTTGTATAGATAATGCCTTCTGCTTTAATTCGCTCCAATATTGGTCCATAGATCTCCTTTGAAAAGGGTCCCATTAGGCCTTTAGCGTGAATTTCACCTGAAAGAAAGTTAATTTGTAGTTATCATTTTAAAGGTGGTATTAAATGCTAATTTCTGCAGCAAGGATCTCCATATAGCAGTCAAGTCAGAGTCAATGAATTATTGGAGACCTAAATATTTTTTTAAATAGCTGCTTAAATGTCCCCTACTAAATTATTACTTAATCAATTTTCGATTAAAAACACAACTAGACTTAGGGATAGTGTCAGAATTTATACACTTGACTGCATTAACTCCTGCCAAGACAATCAGAGAATAAAGTAAAATAAGAAAGTAAAGTAAATCTAACTGGCTGCTTCATTTGCTGATTTCATTTTATTTAAAAGCATAATACCCAACAGAATGAATGAAAGCCCATCTGGTTATTTGGGCATGGGTGTCTGTCTGATTGCTGAAACAGTAAGTCTGGACACATTCCTTAAAGGCCATTATTATCTCATCCTTCACACTTCATCACCCTTGTTCCGCAATAACTAAGTACATGGTTTAACTTGATATTAGCTGATATGCTATTGTAGATACATTTTCTCATTATTTGACATTGATAAGCTTTGATGTTTGAAGAGTTAAAATTTGAATTCATTCTGTTTAAAATATTTATTAGTACTGATAATATACTGAGACATGAAGATTAATAAAACATGGTCTCAATAAAGCGAGTGCTTCACAGCAAAAAACAAAATAAAATAAAATAACCTGGTCTCTATGTTGGAAGACCTGGAAGTGATTGCCTTTTACTATTTCAGTGTTACAGCCTCCCAAATATTAAAAAAAAAAAGAAAAGAAAGAAAGGGAGTTCACATTGCTTGGAGGCCCCTCCATGAGGTAGGAGTTTTACATATTATTTCACTTTAGCGTCACAACAACCCTATGAATTGGCGATGACAATCCCCAGTTTGAAGATGAGGGAACTCTGGCTCAGAGATGCTGAGTAACTTGCACCTGATTGCTCAGCCATCTGTGACTGAGCTGGGAGAGAAGGCAGTGCTAACTCCAAAGCCCATGTTTGTCACTCCCACGGAGTCACTCCCAGTCAGCCAGCACCTGGAACTTCTGAGATGGCTCACTTTTAGTGAATGCAGTGTCTTATTCAAGAATAGTTATTGGATGTCCAGGCACCGAATGACTTGAAGATGATAAGGAGATGAAAGAACTTACCATCAAGCAACATCTTGGCTGCCATAGCGGTAGGGAACCCTACAGTTTTAGCCATGGCTGAAAAGCCATTGATGTCTCCATAAACCACAAGATCAATGGTCTTATTTTCTAAATGTCCAGAAGGATGTCTGATTCCAAAGCTGTCTCTCATGACAATCATATCTTTCTCTCCAGGACCTTGAAGTAAGTAAGCAGACATTATAAAATGCCACTGTCATTACAACCCCAATATTGTATTTCCTCTCCTGCTGCTGCACTCTTGCTCTCACACGTCTCCCTCCCCTTGGATATGGTTCTTAGACAACTAGCCATACTGCTCTGTAGCTCAAAGACCCATGGAAAACTCAAAGAAATTATGACTCAAATCACAGTCTGCCATCCAGGTTTGTTATCACTATAGCCTGATATAGGCATGAGGGCTCTGCTACAGAGGCCATCCACTTTTCTCTCAAAAATGCTCCTGTAGTTTTTCCAAATGAACTAAAAATTAAAAGTAAAACTAATAATATTTTCCTTTTACATATTACCCAAGTTCATTCTTTTTTTAAAAAAAATGTTATTATTTATTTTAGAGAAAGAGGAAGGAAGAGGGAGGGAGAGAGAGAAACATCAACAATGAAGGATGCTTGGGTCATTCACTGAGATGGTCAGATTGGACAGGAACAGGTTTTGGGTGAGGATGTGTGTGTGGAAATGAAGAGTTCTGCATTAGCAATGATCATTAGACAGGTACCACTTCAATAGCTCAACTATGTATGGGTCTATAACTCTAGTTGGGTGCAGACTAGAGACTTGAATCCAGAATTCTTTAACCTACAGCACAGCGCTGTGCAACAGAAATAGAATGTGAGCCAAGTATGTAATTTAAAATTCCCCAGTAGCCGAATTCAAAAATAAAAAGAGTCAGCAGGTGTGGCTTAGTGGCTAAGAGTTGACCCATGAACCAGGAGGTCATGGTTGATCCCCTCTCCAGGCACAGGTGGGGTTGTGGGCTCTGTCCCCGGTAGAGGGCCTGCAGGAGGCAGCCCATGGATGATTCTCTCTCATCATGGTTGTTTCTCTCCCTCCCTCTTCCTTCTCTCTCTGAAATTAATAAAAACATTAGGAAAAAGGAAGGAAGGAAGGAAGGAAGGAAGGAAGGAAGGAAGGAAGGAAGGAAGGAAGGAAGGAAGGAAGGAAGGGGAAGGAAGGAAGGAAGGAAGGAAGGAAGGAAGGAAGGAAGGAAGGAAGGAAGGAAGGGGAAGGAAGGAAGGAAGGAAGGAAGGAAGGAAGGAAGGAAGGAAGGAAGGAAGAAAAAGAAAGAAAGAAAGAAAGAAAGAAAGAAAGAAAGAAAGAAAGAAAGAAAGAAAGAAAGAAAGAAGAAAGAAAGAAAGAGAGAGAGAAAGAAAGAAAGGGAAAGAAAGAAGCATCAACAATGAGAGAGAATCACTGATCGGCTGCCTCCTGCATGCCCCTCACTGGGGATCGAGCACACAACCCAGGCAAGTGCCCTGACTGGGAAATAGAACTGTGAACTCCTGGTTCATAGGTTGATGCTCAACCACTGAGCGACACTGGCCGGGCCCAAATTCATTCTTACTTTATAGTTCTCTCATTTTTCCCTCTGAAAAAAAGTCAAGTGCTCTTTCCCTCATATCATACTACCCCACTCTTACTGCTTAGCTCCAGCCCTCTGATATAACTTGCTGGTTATACTGACTACATCGTATGTTTCTTCTGAGATGTCCAGCTAATATCCAATGGCTTACCATAGGAAAGTTTCACGGCCAAATACTTGGAAAGTGCATCAACAACAGACTCTGCCCGAGGGACTTGTTCATCCCCAAGTAAGCCCAACCTGAGAAGCACAAGAGATGGCTGCATTAGTACAAGTCCTGGACATATTCTCACTTGGGAAGCGGAAGGGAGCACTCTTTGGATTTCATCTTGAAGGGAAGAATCACAAAATGACAGTTCAAGGTATAGGACTCTCCTAAATTGTAAAATAATAATAACAGCAATGTTACAGCCTTTAGAATCATCCCCAGACTCTCCTGGGCAGCACTCTCTGGAGCAGAACTAACACACTGGAAATCCACGCTATTGCAAAGCTTTTTATGAGATTCTCTCGCAGGTTCGTTCTCCCACATTAAGGATGACAGCAGAATGTGCCACCGCTGTGTGAACAAATGTTTTAAAACAGTTGGAAAATGGCTGGGTGATTCTCCAGAGGAGAAAAAAAAAATCCCACCTGTCTTGAGTACTGAGTAGTAAAGTGTCTCAAAATAAGTATTTCCCAAGTTATAATTGCCATTGAATTTCCCTCTTAATCTACATTTCATCCCCACATGAACATGGTATCTGATAATCTCTCTAAAACAGGCCAACACTAGAGCAGCAAATTAACCAAAGACAATGTGAAACATTTGATATTATTCTGACCTTTCTTTGATGGAAAAGGGCTAAGGGAGCATCTATCCAATAGTTAGCTCTACGTTGACTGGTGGGTGCCTACCGTTCAGCAGCCTCCAGCTGGGTACTGTCTCCACCTAGTTTCTTAAAGACAGCTTCCTTAAGCACGTCCTGCGTGGAGGAGGGCGGAATCCCAACTAGATCACACAGGAGCTCTTTCTGGTTAGAAAAACAAAAATTAAAACTATAAGTTCCTAATAGAATAAATAAGTTGAGAAAGTATTTTGATAAGACATTGGACCTCAAATGCACCTTGAATTAAATTAGAAATATTAAACTGTAATGCATACATGTGCATACACATGTGTCTGCACACCCACACATCAATAAATGCATGGTATTCCAGAATGATATTTCAGCAATAAAAATGAGCCATAACATTAAATCAATACTAAACAGATGGTATCATAATGACATCACATGTCCTGCCTTTGCATATCCTCTCCATCACTTTTTCACCCATCCCCCCATCACCCTCCAGCCATCCATTTTGGCCAGGATGAAGTTATTTTGTAGGTTCTAGAGATGAAAAAGACCTCGCAGATAATAAAATCTCAAAGAAGAAAACTTAAACAGCGGCCATAGCTTTTTCTACTTTCTAAACAAGAGTTTTTTTTCAGGCTCCCAAGGGAAAAGTTATGCTTTAGGTTGCAGGGGTGGGGAATGTCCGGCCCATGGGCCATAGAAGGCCCCTAAATCCTTTGGTCTGGCCCTGCGAAGGCATTAGGGGTGAGTTAATTAAATGTTGGACCAAATATAGCAAGCTAATTTTTAAGTTGATAGTTTTGTATGGCCCACGAATGATATTGTAAATATTCAAGTGGCCCTTGGCAGAAAAATGGTTCCCACCCCTGGTTAAGGAAAAACAAACTGGTTCACAGGTCAAATTTGGCTCACCACCTGGCTTTGCAAGTAAAAAGTTTTATTAAAACTTGCTCATGTGTTGACCTATTGTCTATAGCAGAATTGAGTAGTCTGACAGACATCGCTGGTCCATAAAGCCAAATATATTTTTAATTTGGTCTTTAAAGCTTGGACCAACTCTAAGAATACCTGTACCAACCTTCCCAATGCAGCTGCCTCACCCCCATGTTCACCCTAGATACTTATTCACTCCTGTCCAACAAGTACACTTATGGATGGCAAAACTTGAATTGGAAAGACTCTCAGCATATAAAATAACTGAATTGAAAAGCAATTGACCAACAAGAATACCAAAGTTTCTTTGGAGAGACTTATAAGGATTGGCAATATTGATCCTTTTCTCCCTGCGATACATTTCTGGCATTTCTATTGGAATATGGGCACATTAAGTTGGATGACCAGCTAGTAACAAGCTAATTCCTAGGCTAGAGTGGAAGCTCTACTCTACATTTAGTTCCAAGCTTCCAAAGTCCCTTCCAACACTAAACCTTTTTTTAATTGATTTTTTTAGAGAGTGGAAGGGAGAGGGAGAGAGAGAGAGAAACATCGATGTGAGAGAGAAACATTGACTGGCTGCCTCCTGCATGACCCCTACAGGGGATGGAGCCTGAAACCATGTGCCCTGACACAGAATCAAACTGGCAACCTTTTCGTGCACGCGACAACACCCAACCAACTGAGCCACAAGGGGGGAAATCTTCCAATTTCTATTGATTTTAATACAACACAGATATGGGGTGAACTCGGGAACTGAAAACTCAAATTACGCTTGATTACAAATGGCCGAATGAAAGAACTGCTGGGATTCGCAGGTTAGGAATCAGTTCTGATATGAGCAGCCCTCCTGTGCTATTAGTTGCAGGAGGCCCAGACTTAATTCCTCAAACTGGGCCACCATGTAGGCCAGTGGCAGAGCCCAGAGCCCAGTGCCCAGTGCAGAGGGCAAGTCCATCTCTTCCTGGAGTGAGGGAGCCCTCAAGTGGTAGAAGTTACTGAGGAAATAGGCCCGGAGTCAGCCTCCAAGCTCTCTCCATCCTCCCGTAACAGTGAAGGGAAAGGGGACTTTGGGGCTAGCCCAGGGGTGGGCAAACTTTTTGACTCGAGGGCCACAATGGGTTCTTAAACTGGACCGGAGGGCCGGAACAAAAGCATGGATGGAGTGTTTGTGTGAACTAATATAAATTCAAAGTAAACATCATTACATTAAAGGGTACGGTCTTTTTTTTTTATTTCAATAGTTTTATTCATTTCAAACATTTTAACAAGAAGAATGTAAACACTAATTATTATAATTTGAAACTTCAAAAAATGAAGGAATCATAGCACAATAATATACCTTATATTGAAGATGGCAAAGGCAAAATAAAATTGCCTAACAAAGGAAAGGTACAAAAGCCTTTCAAATTAAACTTAAATATAATAAAATAATTTAAAACTAAAACAAATAGAAAAGAACAAAATGTGTAAACAGTAAATTAAACATTTTCTTTAGTGCAACTTCCAAATTATGCCCGGGACGTAGATGTAGATGGCAATGTAGACTGGGTTGAAAGGTTTTTGGTCTTTAAAACATCAACTTCAGTGGGAACAGTGTTGTTGGTCTCCTTTTTAGCTAATGCTCTGATACTGTGCTCTCCAGGGGCGTGTCTCCCTACATCACCACGATAACGTGTCTACGCATTCCCAGGGTGATGTCGGGAGACGTGTCCACGGGCATTACAAGGAGCCTCTGGAAGATTGAGAGGTTGTTCCTTCTACTGAATGGGCGGATATAAATCCGCTCACTCAGAAGAAGGAGCTGCGGCCGTGTTTCCTGATGTTGCCATGTTAACACTGCTGCTGGTGAAGGAGCGGAGGGGAGAGCAAGAGAATCCTCCGCTCTTTCAGCTCCGCGAGCCGGATAGAACAGCCGAACGGGCCGGATCCGGCCCACGGGCCGTAGTTTGCCCACGGCTGGGCTAGGGTTTACCTTGCTGCGGGTAAGCCACACAATGGGCTCGTTAGCTGGTCCAAACCAAGTTCAAACCTAACCAGCCAGAACGCATGTCACTGTGGAATTACTCACCCAGGTGAGCGGCTTGGCCTCAGGTCGAAGCGCGGGAAATGCATCTCTGTTTATAAGACCCAATTTCACAAGTCCATTCAAGGCTTTGGCATATCCCTGCAAGGATAATTATTAAACAGTATATGAAAATTTTCTCTTCAAAAAAATTTTTATGTGTTTTTGGAAAGAGGGCTCTATCTTTACTTGTTTAGAACACAGGCTGAAAGAGTCATCTGCGTGGCTTCTGTGGATGCAGCCTCCTTCAGGTTCAAAACAAAATCAATAGTGTCAACAACAATCCCACTGGTTTACATAAGCAGCCTTGAGAAACTGGGGTACTGACTGCTGTTTCTGGGGCCATTGAGTGGTATTCTCTGGCAGCAGGAAGGCAAATTTCCTTCTGCGTCAAATTTCAGTTCAGCAAACAGTATTCAATAGAACAGTTGTTCTCTCTCCTAATGGAAGAAGGACGTTTTAAGAATAGCTCCCCAAAGCAGGTAATCCATTCTAATGATTAACAGCCACCATTCTAATGCCTATAGAGAGCAGGGGGGAAAGTAGACCAGAAAGATTTTTCTAAAATGTCATAACTCTGAAAAAAATTCCTCGTGTGTTCTTCATTATCTACAGGAGAAGCCTGAAGTCCTTGGCCTATTACATAAAATCCATCCTAATATGCCCCTCTAGCCGACTCACTATCATCGCCTCCACCACTCACCATTCCCCAAACACGTGCTCTTCAGAGACCTGGGCCTCTGTGCATGCTGCCCCTGCGCCTGGAATGGGGGAGCCCCCTTCTCCACCAGTGAAATGTGTACTCCTCCCTTAAGGTCCAGCTCAGCAAACCTACTGAGCCCCTAGGTGAACGGGCACTCCCTTCTCCTCTGTAGCATTTTGTATATATCTCTGTTATGGCACTTGACACATATTGTAATTCTCTATTCAGCTGCTGAACAGTAAGTATAGTGTGTGTGTGTGTGTGTGTGTGTGTGTGTGTGTGTGCGCCCTCGCCCTTTATCCATCATTCCAGCAAGCTGAGAGAACAAGTGACTGCATGAATAGATTCTGAATGATGATGAAGTGATTGAAGACCATAACTGTATGTTATGCTGTGAGCAAATATGGGGGGTGGGGGTAAGGAGCTTTGTATCAGAGACAGAGGCAGAGAGAGAGGAAAAGAGCAGAGGAGGAAGAGGAAGAGGAGGAGGAGGAGGAGGAGGAGGAGGAGGAGGAGGAGGAGGAGGAGGAGGAGGAGAAAAATGTAAAATTATTTTAAGAAGCAATAAAATGTTAACGTATCAAAGTGTCTGGAGCCATCAAATAGTTCACCGTTTAATGTGTGGCCAACTAGTAATTTTCACATTTCAGAGAGGTTGTATTATTCAAACTATTCAAAGGTTACTAATTAAAGAATTCACATTTATTTGATCCTATCCAATGCAAATATATTTCAAACAGGAGAAACAAAAAAAGCAGTTTCCCAGCTTGCTTCTAGAATCCCTTCATCCAATTTCTCAAATACTGAGATATTTCTTAATCTCAGAAATGTATTTAAATGGCGATCTCTAGAAGTAAATGTATCGTATGTATTCATTCACCAGGAAGCATTTAGCAAATTGCTACCATGTGTCAGACTTGTGCTAGAGGCTGAGGCCACAGAGATGATCAATGTAGTCCTTACCCACAAAGAAACCGAAATCCAATAGAAATTCAAACCAAAAAAAAATGCCCGGTACATAGTGAGCAAAGCTACATGATCGCTGTTGACTACACGGCAGTAGAATATTCTAGGTGCTATGACAGAGGTAAACAGAGCTGTGGGAGCTCAGTGGGGGGGACCTCACGTAGGTGTGGGGCGGGGAGTCCAGGAGAAGGAGTTAAGATCCCAGGGGAAGGTGATATCAAGCTGAGTCTGCAAGGACAGCAGGTGCCTAATACCCGAGGTGTCCCTGTCACTCTGGGATGGCAGTGTCTCATCTCTAACACCCAAAAGAATGGTCAGGCTATGGAAGGGTCGCTGACACTGCTCAGGACGGTGGCCCTCGTGGACATGAACACCTTGACGTCTTCCATCCTCCAGGGCTCGCTCGCCTGGCTCCCAGCCATGCACTCGAGAGCTGGGTTCAGTTCTTAAATCTTTCAAAACCCTGTTTCTGGGTCTACACGATTGGCAAGCGACTCTACCTAAAGCTAACAGAAAACCCTAATTCCTGCACCTCCCCCAAGAAGTCACTACTTTCAAAATAGGAATCAAGAAATGTGCCGGAGCTAGGGCTGGTCTGGCTTTCACTCAGACTGGAGTTTCTGTTGTGCTTCAAGGCACAGGGAACATGAGGTGCCTAGATCCCCTCGGGATGTCACCACAGGCATCTCAGCTGATTCCTGCCCAGTGAGGACATCCCATTCATGACAGTACGTGTACCTGCCCTCTAGGGGCTTAAAGTCTATTTCAGGAGACAAGAAAAATATACATAAAATGGAACTAGAAATGCTAAGTGCCAACAAATGCCACAGACGCTCCAAAGAGCAAGCGATGTGGTGGTTTTCTTCTCTTTAAGGAAGGATACACAGGGCTTGAGGAGAAACGAGGCAAACCAGAAGGCAGTCTTCATGAGCCGGCACCGTGGGGATAGCCTCTGCCCTCACAGTCACTTTCTCAGTGATTCCCTTCACACACACATGCCACCAGCACCCACCGCACACAGGGAAGGGGACCAAAAGCATCCTGGATGATAGAGTTCTGATTTTACTTATTTATTTTTAAGAACATAATTCAGTTTAGTCTTTTTAAAAATATATATATTTTTATTGATTTCAGAGAGGAAGGGAGAGGGAGGGAGGGAGAGAGAAACATCAATGATGAGAATCATTGATTGGCTGCCTCTTGCACGCCCCCTACTGGGGATCGAGTCCACAACCTGGGCATGTGCCCTTGACTCGAATGGAACCCAGGACCCTTCAGTCCACAGGCTGACGCTCTATCCACTGAGCCAGAATGGCGAGGGCCAGAGTTGTGATGTTAAATATCAAGGTATGGAAAGCTGCACAGGCATGGGACAGTTTCTTTCTCAAAGCCTTCAGAAGGTACCCACCCTGCCCACACTTTGATTTCAGACTTCTGGCCTCCTGAATGGTGAGAAAAGAAATTTCTGTTGTTTTAAGGCACCCAGTTAGTAGTAACTTGTTATAATAGTCCTAGGAAACTATTTCAATAAAATTGTCTTAATCTGGTCATTCTTGTAACTATTCTTTTGTGATTAATAAATGTGTAGTGGACATTGTGTTTATGCTTCTAGAAGCTACACCTCATTTTGTGGTAAAAAGATGTTGCTTTGGTCCAGCCAGCGTGGCTCAGTGGTTGACCTATGAACCAGGAGGTCACAGTTGGATTCCGGTCAGGGCACATGCCCGGGTTGCAGGTTTGATCCCCAGTGGGAAGGGGGTCGGCGGGGAGAGTGAGTGCAAGAGGCAGTGGATCAATGGTTCTCTTTCATCCTTGATGTTTCTATCTCTCTCTCCCTCTCCCTTCCTCTCTGAAATCAATAACAATATATTATATTTAAAAAAAAGATGTTGCTTTAGGAAAAGTGATGCTGACTACATCTTTAGCTTAAGGGACATAAAACAGAGGGCAAAGCTGATTGGCACATTTTATCCCACTGGCCTCAGGCACTAATGAAACCAAAATTACATTTTTAGATATTAAAAGATGCACTTTTCGTTCTCACTGAACCTAAGAGGGTGGAGATGCTACCACCATCCGGCCGCCGTGGAAGCCTGGGGCTGCAGCCAAAACCTGAAGTCGGAGCTGAGAGGTGAAGAGAGAGCAAGTCCCAGCAAGGTCACCTGACTCCCCAAAACTCATTACCCCTGAAGCTAGTCCTCTGCCTGCCTCCACTTCTCCTGGGTCTGAAGTTCCCTTTTTGCTCACCTCATTTTGAGCTGTCTCCTAATATCTCTCAATCGAGAGTCCTGAGGACACAGACTCCAGCGTGGCGCAGCATCCTAATTATTTTGATTCTAGTAACAATGACCTGTACACATCACTCACATCAAAACAGGCAACGTGCTTCATCTGAAACACAGCCGCTTACCTTATATCTCAGTGTCCCCCGCAACAAAGTGTGAGCAGATGAAATGCCATAAATTTCAGCATATTTGGTGCTGTCTCTGTTAGGATAGCCTTCCAAATTTAACCCAGGGTAGTAATCCATGGGAGTCACCGCGTCGAGAAAGGAGACGCCCCCTGCAATGTGCACAACCTGAGGAAAAGGCACACTGGTTACACAGTGTTCCCCTGGCATCTATCCCCTGGTTGTCATTTGCATAATAAAGAAATCAAAGTTTTAAAGGAAAGCAAATAGGTTACTGAAACTATCATAATCAACATTCCATATTCAAGCTGTTTCACTAGTATAAGAATTCACAAGGCCATATGCTCCCAACCTTTACTTTAATCGTTTTTTATTAAATTTATTGAAGTAATAATGGGTTAGTATCATATTATAAATTTCAGACTTACACCATTATAGTTTGATATTTGTGTCCTCTGTGGCATGCTCACCAGTAAAAGTCCAGTTTTATTCCACTACCATATATTTGACTTCCTTTACCCAATTCACCCTCCCCCCATCTCGTTCTCCTCTCTTTCAAACTTGAAAATCTGACTGAAGCATTTCATTTTTCACTAAGATCCTGTTTTCTCTATTTTTTCATGCCCCTAGTTTAATGGCACTGAATAATGTCCCCTGGAAGTTTTGTTTTTAAGCAAACAATAAGCTAAAAGCAACAGATACTCATTTAAATGGCTTCTAAGCTCAGAGCATCGGCGATGTTCTCACTGTTCTTTGACTTTACCATTGTCCCCTTTAGGAATCCACTCGAGGCACCAGCCTTGTACATTTCACTCCCACAGCTAGCGCTTGCCGAGCACCTACTCCGTGGGCCTGGATCCCACTCATTGCGGAGGGAATATGATGGATAAGGCACAATTCCTGCCTCCATTCACTCCTTTATTCATTGAACAAACACTTCCTGAATGTCCACCAAGTGCCAGGAGCTGTGCTAGAGAAATTATAAAGAGCTCATAGCCTCCACTAGTCAACCTACAGTGTGTGTTGGGGACAGGGAGCAGGGGAGATGTTCCCTCACAAGAAAGACAACCAAATGAACATACAGTGAAACTCAAAAAAGGGCTGCCCCCACTATTACTGCTGGTGAGAAGTTAAATAGCCAGTGCCTAAGCCAGCTGTGGGCAAACTACGGCCCACGGGCCGAATCCGGCCCGTTCGGCTGTTCTATCCGGCCCGCGGAGCCGAAAGAGCGGAGGGTTCTCTTGCTCTCCCCTCCGCTCCTTTACTTTGAATGTATATTAGTTCACACAAACACTCCATCCATGCTTTTGTTCCAGCCCTCTGGTCCAGTTTAAGAACCCATTGTGGCCCTCGAGTCAAAAAGTTTGCCCACAGAGAGAAACCAAGATGGCGGCATAGGTAAGCACCTAAACTGCTGCCTCGCACAACAATTTCAAAACTACAACTAAAAGACAGAATGGACACCATCCAGAACCACAGGAAAGCTGGCTGAGTGAAAATTCTACAACTAGAAGGAAAGAGAAAAGCTCACAGAGAATTGGAGGTACAGCAAAGGGTCTTTGTGCGTGCAGAGAGGAAGGGTGGCTGAAAGCCTGGCTGACTTTCTCTGGCAGAAGGGGGAAGGAAGCCCCTGACCGCACTGAACCCCAGTTCTGACTGCACTGAACCCCAGTCCCGGGCGAAACCCCATGGACCCAGGCTCATACAGGGGGAGTCTGGACTGTCAGGTAGAGAGAAAGGCACCCGGAGACTCGGAGACCAGGGGGAGCTCCGGCAGGCAAGGTTCTGGAAGCGCGCGCGCCAGTGTGCACAAAGGCTGCGGAGGTTGCCACAGGCTTTCCCTAGCAGAAGGGAGTCTGAAGCTCCTGACTGCACTGAACCCCAATTCTGACTGCACTGAACCCCAGTTCCAGGCGAGCCCCTGGGGACCCATGCTCTTACGGGGGGGAATCTGGACTCTCAGGCAGAGACTCGGGAGCCGGGGAAGGCAGAGGTCTGCAGGCGCGCGCATGCCAGTGCGCACAAAGGCTGCGGAGGTTGCCACAGGCTTTCCCTAGTGGAAGGGACTCAGAAGCTCCTGACTGCACTGAACCCCAGTTCCAGGAGAGCCCCTGGGGACCCACACGCTCTTGTGGGGGGAATCTGGACTCTCGGGCGGAGACTTGGGAGCCAGGGAAGGCAGAGGTCTGTGCTAGAAACCGATCATTGTCTCACTAATTAGAAAGGTGTAGACAAGGAACCTTGGAAGGTTGGTCAACCTTGAAGCTCTGAAAGGTCAGAGCCAACCACTCCCTATCTAATTGAGACAATGGTAGCTGAAGCAACTTCCCCACCAAATAATCAGATAATCTGCCTGTTACTGGAATTACCTGCCTAAGAGCAATGGGTGCATCCCAAACCTGAATAAAAGGGATGGCAAGGCCAAAGCAAAGGGTAGTCCTCCCACTAGAGGTGGGCTCCCGCCTGGCCCCCCATATTCCCAAATTAACTCTTTTCTAGTCTCTCTCTTCATTTTTGTGTGTGGCCTTCTCCAGAACCTGAACCCTGAACTGGAACCCTGAACCACGCGGGACGTGAAAGGGGTTCTCCCGGGTCTGCAGGCGCGCACGCACACAAGGGCAAGGCTGACTGGAAACCAAGACTGTCTGCTCCGCCCTGAGACTCCACCCCATCCAAGCTGAGCACAGAGGCTATTGCAATTTGGCAAGTCTAATCCTATAAGGCTGTCTCCAGCACCGAACTTCTCCCAGTGTAGACACAGCTGATCCTTACAGCCAACTGGCCTGGAGGTCAATTCCTCCCAGTGGTACCAACAACAATCAAGACTTAACTACAACAAGGCTGTACACACAGTCCACAAAGGGGTGCACCAAGAGTGTCCACCTCAGGTTAACTGAGGAGGCCGACCCACTGGGCCATATAGGAAACCTAGCACACAAATCTATCCTACCAACTCAGGGAAGCAGTGAAAAATGGGGAGACGAAACAGATCACAAACGAAAGAAATGGAGGAAAACAAATGACTGGATATAAATTCAAAACTACGGTTATAAGGCTTTTCAAGAATATCCTAGAAAAGGCCGATAAATATAACGAGACCCTCGAAGATATGAAAAAGGACCAACTAGAAATTAAACATACACTGACTGAAATAAAAAATATTATACAGAGACCCAACAACAGACTAGAGGAACACAAGAATCAAGTCAAAGAATTGAAATACAAAGAAGCAAAAAACACTCAACCGAAAAAGCAAAAAGCAAAAAAAATCCAAAAAGTTGAAGATAGTGTAAGAAGACTCTGGGACAACTTCAAGCGTATCAACATCAGAATTATGGGGGTGCCAGAAGAAGAGAGAGAGCAAGATACTGAAAACCTATTTGAAGAAATAATGACCGAAAACTTCCCCCACCTGGTGAAAGAAATAGACTTACAAGTCCAGGAAGCGCACAGAACCCCAAACAAAAGGAATCCAAAGAGGACCACACCAAGACACATCATAATTAAAATGCCAAGAGCAAAAGACAAAGAGAGAATATTAAAAGCAGCAAGAGAAAAACAGTTAATTACCTACAAGGGAGCACCCATACGATTGTCAGCTGATTTCTCAACAGAAACTATGCAGGCCAGACTGGAGTGGCAAGAAATTTTCAAAGTGATGAATAGCAAGAACCTACAACCAAGATTACTCTACCCAGCAAAGCTATCATTCAGAATTGAAGGGCAGATAAAGAGCTTCACAGATAAGAAAAAGCTAAAGGAGTTCATCACCACCAAACCAGTATTATATGAAATGCTGAAAGGTATTCTTAAAGAAGAGGAAGAAGAAAAAAGTCAAGATAAAAATTATGAACAACAAATACATATCTATCAACAAGTGAACCTAAAAAATCAAGTGAATTAAAAACCTGAGGAACAGAATAATCTGGTGAATATAATAGAATCAGGGGCATAGAAAGGGAGAGGACTGATAATTCTCAGGGGGAAAGGGGTATGGGGGCGTTCAGGAAGAGACTGGACAAAAATCATACACCCATGGATGAGGACAGTGGGAGGGAGGTAAGGGCAGAAGGTGGGGTGGGAACCGGGTGGAGGGGAGCTATGGGGGGAAAAGGAGAAACAATTGTAATAATCTGAATAAAGATTTATTAAATAAATAAATAAATAAATAAATAAATAAATAAATAAATAAATAAAAAGTGAAAAAAAAAAAAAAGTTTGCCCACCCCTGGCTAAGCTCTTTCAACTTCTCAGTAGTCCTAGTACCCAAACTCCGCCCCCCAGCACACACTCAAAATGCAGTGAAGCATTTTTTTTCCTTTAACTTTGATTAAAGGACTAAGTTTTTCTTTCAGCTGGTGAGGTTTATGATCATCCTTGAGATAACGGAAAACATCCTGGAATGATAAAGCCAGGGCTGATATTCCCAGGGAGGGGGTGTGGCTGCTGGTGGAACTGGATCTTTTCCTGTTTGCACCAAGTGAAACAACTGCTGATCACATGAGTAAAGCTGCAAAGAACAACCCTGCATGAGAGAGTCCTCAATGTATCTTCAGGGGGATTCTGATGAATTTGCCCAAAGAAGTCTCGGCTAAACCTAATGATTCCCAGAGCTTATCTGTAAGTAGGTACTGCATGTGTCTTGGTATGAGAGACAAAATGGAAATGTATGTCTCTCTACAATGGAAGCCCAGAAGGAAACATACTCTGCTGACCAAGGTCAAGCCTGGTAGAGTCTCTCCACTTAAAGGGCTCACTTTGCAGAATGCTAAGCACCATCTAAAACTCCAGGACTGGCCCTAGCCGGTTTGGCTCAGTGGATAGAGCATCAGCCTGTAGACTGAAGGGTCCCAGGTTCGATTCCAGTCAAGGGCACATGCTGGGTTGTGGGCTCGATCCCCAGTAGGGGACGTGCAGGAGGCAGCTGATCAAGGATTCTCTCTCATCATTGATGTTTCTATCTCTCTTTCTCTCCCTTACCCTCTGAAATCAATGAAAATACATTTTTTAAAATAATGAAAAATAGAACTGCAGGACTGAGAATCTAAAAGTGAGAAATGCTTATTTCATTTTCCTATAAAATCCTTCTGGATTGCACAGAAACCATTTCCAGGGAGACCATTTCTGTGCTATTTCTTTATAACAAATTTATTCTACCAGAATTCTAAATTTTAATAGAAAAATTTATTAAGAAAGCAAGTGTTAAACTTCAGCGTCTCCACACCTATGTCATTTCTATAACCTATAGCAATTCTAAATCTTGTTTACTTGCTTGAAGGTTAGAAAAAAATTAAGAAAAATTCAATAAAGATGACTAAATTTCAGCAACTTAGTAATCAAAAAGAAATCAGCTAGTTCATAAGTCTACCATAAGACCCTTGTGAAGAAAACATGGAAATGTAAGGTGAATGATAATGATTCCTTTAGAGATTGGCAGATGCTGAAGCAACTTGACCCTAAAATTACTGGGTAATCATTATCATTTGATATCAACTGAGAATTGTATGTCTAGTGGCATATTATAGAATTCATTAATAAATTCTGTCTTGTTTAATAATTTATTAATGACTTGAATGAAGACAGAAAGAATGATTTATCTATTTGACAGAGAATATGCTTTTTTTTCTGACTCAACAATACTCAGATGCAAGACCCACTCCCAGCAGAAACAGTGGCTCATTACTCACTGCTATTGCTCTATGTCCAACTCTTTTACACACACACACACACATCTCCCAACCAATGAGAATCGATAATAAGCTCATCTCTTGAACTAACAAGAAATAAAACACAGGAAATATACAATCATTTAGGACCCACTGTGCTAGGTGCCTCATAGATATTACCTTTAACCCATGAATAATCCATTTTTCAGGGGCGAGAACTGAGGCCAAGTCACCCAAAGGCACATTTGAACCCAGGTTTACCTGGGTCCTTCCTCCTATGCCATGTCTATACCCTTAATAGTGCTTATTTCTGGACATCTTAAGAGGGGTACGAACGACGAGGTGCAGCATTCCAGATTGTGCCAGTTCCTTGCCTGAAAATTGCACTAAGCATGGTTGCAGACAAAGAGAACAACAGGAGCTCTTTTTAAACATGTGTTTTATTTCACAAATACTTTCTGACATTTATATAAATAGAATTTCCTACAAAGGAGGGGCTGGGTGCGGCCGTCAAGGTAAACTTGACTTGCAGGCTGACTCGAGGATTAGAAAACCTACCTCAAAGCTGTGTGTGCGGAGCAAGCACGGCCCTGATGCAGTGTGTAGCTGGGGGTAGCTTGGGAGAGGAGGCTGACGGAGGGGATGGTGAAGCTCTGCATGTCATTCCCAGGTGCCCCTATTATAGAAACTGTCCCTCTCCCCACGGAGGGAACAGAACTAAGAGCAGATACAACCACCATCTCCAGTGATGTAGAAGGAAATCAAGCGTCATTAGAAATAGGATTAGCTGGGAATTGTACCAGTGGCTGGAAATCACTGCAACGAGACACATCCTAATTCATGGGCCACTGCCTAAGTCGCTGGGAAAGTTTGAGGCTTCAACTTTAAGCAGAAGCCAGAGGTCCCCTGGGTCCCCCTTTATGATCCTGTGAATAACGTAAGGCCTCCTCCACGGTCTCAGAGGGATTGGAGGGACAAGAACACAAGAGAGGCTTCTGGGTTGCGAGACAGGCTGATGCACTTAAGTTACTGAGTGAGTGACACAGCATCCGAAAGATTCTTAGACACAGACAAAGTGTGGGAGTGCAGACAAAAGAATAGTGAGTAAGGGCTGGAGTGGTCAGGGAAAGAGGCACAGCAAGAGGAAACTTGAGCAGGACCTTGAAAAGAGTATCCATTTTAGCAAAGAAAAGCATCGAGTTTTCTCTCAGTGTCCTCCACAGAGGCAGAGCGATGCAAAAAGCACTTTTTACAAAAGGAGCTCAGACTCGAAGGGAAAAACTTCAAATTCAACAAATACAACTTCTGCTGCCTGAAATCTCCTCTTGCTTTCCCCCCAACTTTCCTCACCATTGAACTCTACGGCAGGAACCCTGCAGACGGGTGTTATGTTTATCTCCCAACAGGGAGCCCAAAGCTCAGAGGGATGAAGTGATTGTTCTAGTGCCCCAGCCGGGCCAGAGCACGAAGCCAGGCCAACTGACATCAAAGTCCTTGTTCTTTTTTTCTTTTTTTAAAATATATTTTATTGATTTCAGAGAGGAAGGGAGAGGGAGATGGAGATAAAAATATCAACTATGAGAAAGAATCATTGATTAGCTGCCTCCTGCACGCCCCCTATTGGGGATCGAGCCACAACCCGGGCATGTGCCTTTGACTGGAATCGAACGCAGGACCCTTTAGTCAGCAGGCCAACGCTCTGTCCACTGAGCCAAACCAGCTCAAGCAAAGCCCTTGTTCTTTATGTAGCACTCTCCTGACCCCCTCATTGCAATCACTTATATGGCCTCCTGAAGCATTTTACCCAAATGAAGCAAGACGTTTTCCTGCACTCACAGGTTAGGCCAGTCTCTTTTCCAGGACTGCAGAGGTGACAGACAGGGGCATCGGGAGACAGGCTCCGGCAGAAAGAAGACATGTCGTTGGGAGAATGTCAGGATGAGTTTCTTGCCCAAGCCTTCATGATTCACAGACTCGGAGAACTCGATGGAGCACTGGTGCTCACATCACGCATCAGGAGACAGACAGAGTTTCAGCGGACCTTTGCAATTGCCTGGCCTTTGGGGACATTGTCAGGGCTACCACCACCTGGACCAGAACCCAGGGGTCTGTTTCATATCCTGCAACTTGTGAGTGTATCTTTCCAGCATCAAATTTAAGTGTCCCAATTGTTTAGTAGAGTCTTATGTGCAGCTCTGGTCACTGAATTGGTCCTTCTCAAATCCAGCTGCACATTAGAATCACTTTGGGAGTTTTCAATCATCCCCACACCATGGGGAATCAGAAGCGCTGAGAACGGGGCCCAGGCATCAGGGTTTTGTAAACTGCCCCGTGATTCCAATGTGCAGCAAGGCTGTGAGCCAAACTGTCCACCATAGGCTCAGAAGACTGTGGCTGGTAACAACTTTCACCTCGTTTCTAAAGAAACTATTTAAGCCGTAGCCGGTTTGGCTCAGTGGATAGAGTGTCGGCCTGTGGACTAAAGGGTCCTGGGTTCAATTACGATCAAGGGTACATGCCCAGGTTGCAGGCTCAATCCCCAGTACAGGGCGTGCAGGAGGTGAATCAATGATGATTCTCATCATTGATGTTTCTCTCTCTCCCTCTCCCTTCCACTCGGAAATTAATAAAAGTATTTTTTCTTTAAAAAAATAAATTAGTTAACTTTCCTCTTTTGTTTGTATACAAAACACACTTAGATTCACAGGTACACTGGGAATTTGTAATACTGCTGCCAGATGAATCTTTTTAAGGTGCACATCTGATCACATAAGTCATCACTCCCTGCAGAGCCAGGACGAGGGGAGGGGAGGGCGGTGCAAGGTCACAGCATGTAAAGAGGAGCCCTTAGTCTAGCCACATTTCTTCCCAAATCTGAGTCTTTCCTTCTGGTAAGAGAATAACCTCTGAAGGCAGCCCGTTGTGACTTGGAGATTGGCTGTGCCAGTTGCAACTTCTTGAACTGTGGCTGTTAGCTAAGCTTCTTATGCTTGCTTTCTGCCTTATGAACCTGGTAAGGTTGTTGTAAGAAATGAGTGGCAGCAATCCAGCCTGCCTGGCAGCTTCTTATCCTTCAAGGCCAAGCACATCTTCTCTTCTCCACTAATTTTCTCCTCCCCACCCCCTCACCAAGTTCAACTCAACCCCGTGGCACTTCAGCATACTTTGGAACTGCTCTCCCTGGATAGCAGCTATCATTCCAGGGTCTGTCTTGCCCACCACAAGGAGGAAAGAAACCACTCGGGAGTTAGTGAGACATACATTTTCAAACCAGGCTGAATGATCTTAACATTCTCTTTAAGCCACAGTCTCATTACCAAACTCAGAAAGCACTTACATTCTGGTACACAGCAGCTGGGGGGAAATTTGTCTTTCTCTGACCCACCAAACCCTCTATTTCAAGAACCACCCCATTCCAGCTGTAGGTTCTCTGAGGTCAGGAACTTCATGCATTGTGACAACCTTGGGAGTCGTGCCCACTGGCCAGCACACAGTAGGGACTCTAATCATTTGTCATGCTGAAGTAAATCACAAGATGACCAGCATTCGCACATGCAGAGAAGTCCAGAAGTGAGTTTTCCAAATGCAGAAACAACTTGCAAGAAGAGGAAAGAATGAGCACAGGCCATCCTGGGAACAGGGAGGAGACTAAAGGGAACAGAAAATACACTCTGGGAAACATCAAAGGAGGAGGGGATGGAACACAAGCAGCTCAGCCAGCATGAAAGGGCCTCGGTATCAGGGAGAAAGAGTGTGGACTTTCTCAGGCAGTTGCTACAGGTTTGTATCTAAAGCTATCATGAGCATCCTTCACCTTTCCATTGAGCAGGTAGGTGGCGGGCTGCATTATGTTCATCAGAACTCCCACTGGACTCCAGCTGAACTTGTACCTCAAAGGATTGTCTGAGTGTTCAGGGGCTGGAAGCCCACCACAGTAGGAAATGTAAGATTCAATCTGTAAAATGAAGGCTCAACAAATTAGGAAGAATTAGCAATAAGTTAGGGAGTATGACATGCATGAGGTAGACTTGCTACAGTTTTTCCTTTCTTAAAGTTACTAAGTCTTTCCAAAAGACATCCTTAAAGGCAGATATCATTTGATTAAGTCACAGTTATATTTTATGCATACTTAATTTTTAAAAAACCCTCTAGAGATTGTGACTAACACTTTGTTTATTTAAAAAGCTAACTATTAATTCAATTTGGCTTGGTATTAAATTGTATGCTTGATGATAATTTGATTATATACATTATAATATGCAACTTTAAATACACTAATCGGTATATGACATAATTAATATATATACAGTTAAACCTTGTTTCTTGAACATCTCCCATCTCTAACAATTTGCTTCTCAACCAGATAACCCTTTCATGCTGACACCTGTATGACCAGTCACACATCTCTCAGGTGACAAATAAAGGAGAGAATGTGTGAGTACGAGTCAGTTTATTGCTGTTACCTCAGGATATTGTGCTGTGGATATTTTCGGGTTTGGTTATATTTTTACTTTTGTTACTACTTATTATCATTAAATTTTCATTTTTTTTTACTGTATATTTCCTTTTTGTTAAATTTTCATTTATATTTCATGTCCTTTTTATTTTTAAAGTATTTATTTATAGATTAAACAGTACATTATTCATGTACTGAAAATAAGAAAGGTTAAAACAGGGAATCATTTTGGAGTCTGGAAATTCAATTTACATTATTCTAATGGGGAAAAATGCTTCGATTTTCATACATCCGTCCCGAATGAAGTTCGAGAACCAAGGTTCCACTGTAATTATAATTCATTTGAATCTATATTTGATTACATATATTGCATACATAAAACCTAAAACATTTCATCTGATTCATCACATTTGATGTCCAATAGTTCTTTCTCCTGTATAAAAGATACTTCATGTACCAATAAATGGATAACACTGTAAAGAATTTTTCCCACTTTTAAAAGTCAAACCTTATTAAAGAATCTTTAAGGAAGTCTAAAATATTTTATTAAGCCAAAATATTATAGTAGCATCTATTTCTCTAAAAATTGATTGCTCAGAGGTGGACACTGTTTTACCATGCAGATATTTCTGCCATTACAGAATTTTACCTCAAATTTCTGGTCAAAGTGTTATCTAGAATATAGCAACACCTTTAATCAAAATTATAGAAAGATACTTGCAAACACAGAAACCTGGACTTTTGAATGTTTTCCCATATGAACTTTTGGGTGTAAATGAGACTCACTGTGGCTCCCACTTCTTTGGCTTTATCTATCGTTTCCATTGCCAGCATGTGATCAAGACCAGGGTCCAATCCCAATTCACCAATGACTGTGATGCCAGCATCATCCACACTACAATAGGTGAAAACAGGAGGAAGAAAAAGTTGAATGTGAAATAAAAATAATGCGACCAGCTGGCATGGTTCACTGGTTGAGCGTCAACCTATGAACCTGGAGGTCACAGTTCAATTTCCAGTCAGGGCACATGCCCGTGTTGTGGACTTGATCCCCAGTAGGGGGCGTGCAGGAGGCAGCCAATCAATGATTCTCCACCGTTGATATTTCTATCTCTCCGTCCCTCTCTGACGTCAATAAAAAAAATTAAAAATAAAATAAGAATAATGCCAGGGAGCTCCTTTCTTAAAAATGACTGAACTTACCTCTTTTCTAATTCCTTTAGTGCTGGTGTGATGTAGCTTGCTGTGATCATGTTAACTTTGCTTGTGATGCATGCCTTGGCCACAAGAGGATGCAATACATAAGGCAACAAGCTTAAAAACAAAGGGAGGAGCCAATCAGAAACTTGTCCAACCCTATCTTCCAGCGTACCTTGAAGCACTAAAGCGAAGACATTGCTCTGATTAATTTATTCTCTAAGAGATGATCAATGACTCCTTAAGGACTATAGAACACATGCATCCTGTTATCACATTTAAAACTCTCCACAATATGACCTTAACCTAACTTCACTATTTTTCTCCCTCCATCTTCTTTAGAGACCACATGTGGGAACCAAAGAAGCCATTATAACTCTCAACTCCCAGTCTTTACTTTGCCATCTCTGAACCTTTACTCACTGTGTCTTCCACATGGAATGCTCCCTTCACCCTCCCCCCACCCCCTACCCAGGCCATACCCTCTTTAAAGAAATGTCTAAACAGTTATCTCCTCCAAGAAGCTTTCCCAGATTCCCCCAAATCCAAATGTCCTTCCTCTTCAGGTATCCAGCTATTTTTTATAACATTAAGTGGAATTTATTTTATCCATCCTTATATTTCTATTATATCCTGTTTAGAGCCCCCTACTAAAAGGTAAGGCTGCTGTTCTTTTCACTTTCACATTTCTCAAATGACGATCAGGAAGGGGTGAAACTTAGTCTAGGTGGCTTGTGTGTTACGTTAAAGAGTAGAGTCTATGAAGGGCCAGGATGGAAGATAGGTTTTAATGGTATTGCCTGGTGTAAAGCCTATCGGGATGGCTAAAAGGCTATATACTGAGTGAAAAATGAAGATGTAATTAAAACTCAATTTAAAGTGGGTTTTCTAAAAAAAAACTTCTGGTTTTGGTGTTTTAATTTGGTGCTGGGAATACACAATCACAAAAAAATGAATTTCTATAAATGTTTATATAAATGAGTATATTCATATTCTAGCCAAGAAACAATAAAACATTTTGCAACTCACTTACCACTACTTAAGTTCCACTAGCTTATTGCCTATTTGATAAAGCATTCTACATAGTAACCATGAAAATGTAAGTACAAACTTATAAACACATTCACACTGTGTCCATGTATATGTCAATGTCACCCTGCATACTTGAGATTTTCTCTCTTTCACATAAAACAAAATTTCTTAGACTCTACTCCTGCTCAGGTCAATAGAATAACTATTGTTAAATAGATTTATTATCATGTAGAATAAAATTATGTACATATTTTGCCAGTATCAATAGGAAAGCCCTTGATCTCTATTTCCTGGCTTTTTCAATTCAAAGGAGTTATTACTGAAAGTAAAGAGATGGAAAAAGTATTTCATGCAAATAAAAAAAGCTGGAATAGCAATACTTATATCAGACAAAATAAAATTCAAAACAAAGGCCATAATGAGATACAAAGAAGGTCACCACATAATATTAAAGGATTGATCCAACAAGAGGATATAACCTCTGTAAACATATATGCAACCAATATAGGAGCAATTAAATATATAAAGAAATTACTGGTAGACATTAAGTGAAAGATCAATAGCAATACAGTCATTGTAGAGGCTTTAAACACCCCACTGACATCAATGGATAGATCTTCTAGAAAAAAATCAACAAAGCAACAGCGACCTTAAACAACACACTGGATTGGATGAATTTAATAGATATTTACAGAACATTTTATCTCAAAGCAACAGAAATTACATTCTTCTGAAGTGCACATGGAAATTTCTCAAAGATAGACCACATGTTAGGACACAAAATAAATCTTAACAAATCAAAAAAGATTAAAATTATATCAGGCATCTTCTCTAACCACAATGATATAAAACTAGAAATTAATTACAATAAAAAAAACTGGAAAATATTCAAACACATGGCTAAATAGCTAAATAGCATGTTATTAAACAGTGAATGGGTTACCAATGAGATCAAAGAAGAAATCAAAAGCTGCCTGGAAATGAACTAAACTGAACACACAACAACCCAAAATCTCTGGGACACAGCAAAAGCTGTCCTGAGAGTGAAGTTCATAGCAATATAGGCCAACCTTAAGAAGCAATAAAAAAAATCAAACAATCTAATCCTATACCTAAAAGAAGTAAAAAACAAACAAACAAACAAAAAAACCAACAATAAACAAACCCCAAAGTAAGAAGGAAATAATTAAGATTAGAGTGGAAATAAATGACATAGAGACTAAAAAGGCATTACAAAGGATCAATGAAACCAAGAGCTGGTTCTTTGAAAAAATAAACAAGATTGATGAACCTTCAAAAAAAAAGAGAGGTCCCAAATAAATAAAATCAGAAATCAAAGAGGAGAAGTAACAACTGATACAACAGAAATACAAAGGATTGTAAAAAAAAAAAAACACAATAATATGAATAACTATATGCCAACAAATTGGACAACCTGGGCAAAATGGAACATACAATCTTCCAAAACTGATTCAGGAAGAATCAGAAAATTTGAATAGACCAATTACAACTAAAGAAATTGAGGCAATAATAAAAAACTCTTTTTATGAGTCCAGCATTATCCTAATTCCAAATCCAGATAAAGACACTACAAAGAAAGAGAATTACAGGCCAATATCTCTGATGAACATAGATGCTAAAGTCCTCAACAAAATATTAGCAAATCTGATCCAGCAACATATTAAAAAGATCATACACCATGACCAAGTGGGATTTATTCCAGGGATACAAGGCTGGTACAATATTCATAAATCAATAAACGTGATACGTCACATAAGGTGAAAGTAAAAAAATCACATGATCATATCAATAGACGCAGAAAAAGCATTTGACAAAATCCAACACCCATTTTTGATAAAAACTCTCAGCATAATGGGAATAGAGGGAGTATATCTCAACGTGATAAAAGCTATATATGACAAGCCTACAGCAAACATCACACTCAATGGGAAAAAAACTAAAACGATTTCCCTTAAGAATAGGCACAAGATAGGGTTGTCCACTCTCACCACTCTTATTCAAATAGCACTAGAAGTCCTAGCCACAGCAATCAGTCAAGAAGAAGAAACAAACGGCATCCAAATGGAAAAGGAGGAAGTAAAACTCTCATTATTCGCAGATGACATGATATCATACATAGAAAATCCTAAAGACTCCACCAAAAAACTACTAGATTTAATAAATGAATTTGTCAATGTAGCAGGATACAAAATCAACACTCAAAAATCAATGGCTTTTTTATACACCAATAAAGAATTCTCAGAAAGAGAAACTAAACAATATATCCCATTTACCATTGCAACAACAACAAAAAAGTAAGATACTTAGGAATAAACTTAACCAAGGAGGTAAAAGAATTATACTCAGAAAACTACAGGACGTTGAAAAAAGAGATAGAGGAAGATACTAAAAAGTGGAAGAATATACTGTGTTCATGGATTGGTAGAATTAACATCATTAAAATGTCCATACTACCCAATGCAATATACAGATTCAATACAATCCCTCTTAAAATACCTACAGCATATTTCACAGATCTAGAACAAATACTCTAAAAATTTATATGGAACCAAAAAAGACCCCAAATAGCTGCAGCAATCTTGAGAAAGAAGAACAAAGTTTGAAGAATCACAATAGCAGATATCAAGTTATACTCCAAAGCCACTGCTCAAAACAGCCTGGTACTGGAACAAGAACAGGTGTATAAACCCATGGAACAGAACAGAGACCCCAGAATTGGCCTCTTACGCCATTACATTCAGTTAATATTTGACAAAGGAGGCAAGAGGATACAATGGAGTCAAGACAGTCTCTTCAATAAATGGTGCTGGGAAAATTGGACAGATACATGCCAAAAAAATGAAACTAGACCACCAACTTACACCATACACAAGAATAAACTCAAAATGGATAAAAGATTTAAATGTAGGTCAGGAAACCATAAAAATCCTAGGAGAAACCATAGGCAGCAAAATCTCAGATATCTCTGGTAGCAATATGTTTATGGATACATCTCCTAGGGCAAAGGAAACTAAGGAGAAAATAAACAAATGGGACTACATCAAAATAAAAAGCTTCTGCACAGCAAAAGAAACCATCAACAAAACGAAAAGGGAGCCCACAGTATGGGAGAACATATTTGGCAATGATACATCTGATAAAGGGTTAATATCCAAAATATACTAATATAAGGAGCTCATACATTTTAACAAAAGGAAGACAAACAATCCAATTTAAAAATGGGCAAAGGATCTAAATAGTGGACATATGCAAAAATGCTCAAAGTCACTGATCATCAGAGAAATGCAAATTAAAACTATAATGGGGTTTCACCTCACACCTGTCAGAATGGCTACCATCAACAAATCAACAAATGACAAGAGTTGGCGAGAATGTGGAGAAATAGGAACCCTAGTACACTGTTGGTGGGAATGCAGACTGGTGCAGCCATTATGGAAAACAGTTTGGAGTTTCCTCAAAAAGTTAAATATGGAATTGCCATTTGACCCAGTGATCCCACCTCTAGGAATATATCCTAAGAAACCTGAAGCACCAATCAGAATGAATATATGCACCCCTATGTTCATAGCAGCACAATTTACAATAGCTAAGTCTGGAAACAGCCCAAGTGCCCATCAGTAGATGAGTGGATAAAAACACTGTGGTACATTTATACCATGGAATACTATGCAGCTGTAAAAAAGAAGAATCTCTTCCCCTTTGAGACAGCATGGAGGGACCTGAAGAGTATCATGCTAAGTGAAATAAGTCAGTCAGAGAAAGACAAGTATCACATGATCTCACTCATATGTGGAATCTAATTAACAAAATAAACTGATGAACGGAGTGGATCCAGAGACATGGAAGCATGGAAAAGAGTGTGAAATCTCAGAGGGAAGGCGGGGGAGGGTGGGTGGGAGGTAATCAAGCAAAGACCTTGTGTTCATATAAGCATAACCCATGGGCACAGACAATAGGATGGTGAAGGCCTGGTCTGGGGGATGGGGGTGAACAGAGGGGGTCATTGGAAGAAAAAGGGAGACATATGTGATACTTTCAACAATAAAGTTTTTTTAAAAAAAATTTAAAAGCTAAAAAAAAAAAAAATACCACTGGGACTTAAAAAAAAAAAAAAGGAAATCTTATGTTTTGCAACAGTATGGATGGACCTGGAGATTATAATACTAAGTGAAATAAGCCAGTCAGAGAAAGATAAATACCCTATGATCTCACTTATCTGTGGAATCTAATGAACAAAATAAACTGGCGAGCAAAATAGAAACGGAGGCATGCATATATGGAACAGACTGACAGCTGAAGGAGGGGAAGGTGTTGGAGGGCTAGATGAAAGATAGTGAAAGAATTAAGCAAAACAAACAAACAGAAACCAACACTGTATGTCTAATAACTCAGACAACACTGTGGTGATAGCCAGAGGGAAAAGGTGGTGGGAGGTAGCTGGGTAAAGGTGGGGAGAATTGTGACAGAAAGATACTTTGCTTGGGGTGATGGGTGCACAAGCAGTGTGCAGATGATGTTTGGTTGAGTTGTACACTTGAAACCTATATGGTTTTGTGAAGCAATGCCATCCCAATAAATTCAATTAAAAAAAAAAAGTTAACATGGATAAATTAATAGCTATTTATTTAACCCCAAGAAAATTAAATGTAAGTGAAACCCATTAACTTTTTGTGTTGTAATATATTTTTGGAAGATTAAGAATACTTCGCCCTGGCCGGTTTGGCTCAGTAGGTAGAGCGTCGGCCTTTGGACTGAAGGGTCCCCGGTTCGATTCCGGCCAAGGGCATATGCCCAGGTTGCGGGCTCGATCCCCAGTGTGGGGAGTGCAGGAGGCAGCCCATCAATGATTTCTCTCATCATTGATGTTTCTGTCTCTCTTTCCCTTTCCCTTCCTCTCTGAAATCAATAAAAAATATATATATATATTAAAAAGAATACTTCAATAATGTTCATTATTTAATCCTTTTGGATACTTAGAAAAATCATATTAAATTTTCAACACTCCTTAAAAATTCTCTATAAATAAAAGTAAAATTTAAAAAATAAATAATAAAAGAATTGTCTAACCACTATTCTGTACACCTGAAACCAATACAAAATAATACTGAAAACAAACTGTAATTGAGAATAAAAACATAAAAGAATTATTACTAAATATGGAAATAATTTAAAAGCCAATGAGCAAAATACTTGCAAAATGCTTTGTTGAAAAAGTATTAATAGAAAGTGTAGAATTACATCATCTGAAAGGTTAAGTGGAGACTTTTTGTCACCTTCTGATCACTGAAAGCTTGCCTACTAAAAGTGTTATCTAAAGCTAATATTTTTTTATTTGGCATTAATTACACTAACCTAATATGTTGAGAACTAGAATGATAGAACTTTGATTGATGGTGCTTTTTTAGACAAAGGGATTAGAGTTCATAACTGATTGTTTATGTGATATAGTAACTAGCCAAGGGCCATAACTATAAGTCAATTAATTCAAACACTTGGAAATACCACTTGTAAAAACATATACAAAAAACAAATGTAATTTCCAAAGCAACATATCAAACTTGATTAATATTTACATTAAATCATCAAAAACTAAAATTGAAACATTCAAACCAAAAAGATTTGATATATCATTATAGAACTTTTTGTGAAACATATCCCATATTTTATTTTGGTAGTCACTGTGCTTACCTCAAAACATTCTTTCTGCAACTTAAAAATAAGTTATTTGAGGAACATTACAGGATAACCCTGTTCCACAGCATTATCACTATTCAGCAGGGAAACTCAACCAAGAAAAATTAAATATAAAACAGATATGCTAATGCTAACTTTCATGAAAGGCCACCAGTTTACTAAATTTTAAAATTTTTAAATTAAGGAAAGAGAAATAACACCAACAAAATATGCAGCGATCATTTCTTGCTAAATACTAACCTGATGACAAGATCCTGTTTTGCCACCAAGGAGGCCAACTTCTCTTCCTGTTTACTGATGTCCATGATAACAGGATTAATATTATATTTCTTGCCTAACTGCTCAATTTGATTCCTTAGGTCAGAGCCTATTTCAAGAATAAAGAAGCCCAAATTTTAGATTTCCCTCTACTAGTCAGAGAGCAAACACACTTTAATATCTCCAAAGTAATTTTTCAAAGTTTAGAAACAAAATAGTCATTTAAAATTCACAAGGGAAACATGAAATTAGTTTTTCTCCTTCTTCTTTTTCAAATACTAGGGCTTATTTACCTACTGTTATTGATATGTTGTTATCTCTTGACAGGTATTCCAATACAGGCTCAGATACATAACCAGTTCCAAGGACTAAGACCTTTTTCTTGGTGCCCACTGAAAGTGACTGAGCACGTTCCCTATAGAAATCAATAAAAAGGCAGGGTAGGGGGAATCATTTAACAACGACAAAAATTAAATAATAGAATCTTGCTGGCAACAAAAAATAAAAGTTAACACTATAAAGCAATAATTTTCCCACATTATTCATAAAAAGAACCTCAACAGGAGTTCCCTAGGGGCTTAATCAAAAGGAACAACAACAGCTTGTAATTATTGGAATCGAGAGTCTAGGACAGTGGTCGGCAAACTCACTAGTCAACAGAGTGGCAAACCGCGGCTCGCGAGCCGCAGTTTGCCGACCACTGCCCTACACCAACATTTTTCATTGATTATTTTAGATTTTGGACAATGGACAATGGACCCTGACATCTCTGAGGTGTATGTTCACAGACTTTCATGAATTTGACTAGTGAGGCACAGATGCTGGGCCATTGACTGTCTTACTCACGATTGAGTAACTTGGTCTCACACTTTGTCCTTCCAGGGGACGTGATTCAAAATCCTGCTAGCAGCTTTACCATGAAACCTGATTCACTCCACACAAAATCCGAGGAAATTATTATTATCCATATTAGACATTTGTTTGGTTGTTTATCTTTAGGATCACTTGAGAACAGTTGAAACCATAACTTTGAAATCACAAATGTCAGGGGTCAAATATAGAAACCTAAGAGAAGTTACCAGGCAGGAATTTAATTCTTGAACAGTTTATTCTGTTAAGAATTTGTACCTTCCTGACAGATAACTCTTTGTCTTTCCAACAAACTATGCCCTCCAAGACAGTGATTAAGTCTTACTCATCTTTATAAGCCCACTGATTCTCAGTTTAGTTTGTCTTAAATATAATAGGTACTCATTAAAGGCCTGAATCAAATTCCCATCTATCAATGTAAATCCATGGAAATGGCCTGGCGCCAGGAACTTAAGCAGCAAGCTCTGTTGTTTAGACCTTTTAGAACAGGATATCTCTCAAACTTGAACTTTTTCATTAATTATGATGATTGAATAAAAACAACGATAAATGTCAAATGTCCCTGTCTCTCATCACCTCAACACTTATATTACTGATGAGGGAAGGTCTTTAACTTCCACCCCATTCCATGCCACCTCCCGGAGAATATCACTATTATTTGATTATTGGATATGTTTCCTAATAATACTTCCTACAGTATATATAATTGAAACATTATTTTGATGTCTAAATGTGGTGTGTTCAAAATAATTTTTTAAAAAATCACACCTAGATTCTAATACAGTTCGTCTCATCAGCACCCCCAAACACTACAGGTTAATAACCATCATGTTAAGTGATAAAGATAACATCAGAATAAGGCAGGGTGCAAGATCATTAAATTTCCTTTCAAAATTCAATCTTCGTATTACTCTCTTGGCACAAGATTCCGCTAGGGAAGGAAGGCAGGAAACGCTGGTGACTGGAGCCGAGTAGACCTGCTGCCACATGAAATAAGGTGTGTAAGAGTGAAGATGCCATCGTCACAGGTCACGTTAGAGAGGACTTTGGGATTAGTCAGGTGATGAGATCATCAGGTGATGAGAATCGAAAGACACAGGGAGTATAAAAAACAAATACACATGACGTTTCCCCAATTATTAACTCTCCTAAGGGGTTATAGAGTTAGCTCTTTTTTTTTTTTTTTTTTTTTGAAAAACAAATTACACACGCTTGCTGTCTTATGCCAAAATAGTTCATTGAAGCATACAAAGTAACTATAAGCAAATACATGGAAAAAGCATAACAGTAGTATACTTGATCTGTGCCGCTCTCCTCATTTACCTCTTGTAGAGACAACAACTGAGAAAGAAGATAAGGCAATTTGTTTGCTTGTTTATTTGTTATTAATTTCCCCACTCAGCTTTTTCCTGAGCATTCAGTGCATGGGTTATTTTGTTAGATGGGAATAGACCAGTGGGGAGCAGAGATAAACACAAACCAAGTGCACTCAGCTGAAGTGGACTAGAATATTCCAAAGAAATGTCAACGTTTTCAAACTTTGAGTAGGAAAAGGGCCTTAGCTAAGTACCTTTCTGTGGGAACTATTCTCTTGGGTAGATTTGTCACGGTACTTTTTGGCACCTTCCTCCTAGGAAGAATCCCCGGGAAAACTGACTTCTGATCATTTTATTTCTTCACGGCTTCTAATCTCTAACCAAGAGCCTTCTTTCCTACATATTACACTACACAAAAGAGAGCCCAAATCTCAGCTAAAAACCAGACTGAAAACACCACAGAAAGAGTTCGTTTGCTCACTGTCCTTCAAGCAAGTAACAGAGGCCTGACAATAGGCAAAGTGCTAGAGAGGGGGGTTCCCAGAAAGGATAGTCTTTTGGACTCACGTTGGTTTGCATACAAAGCTACACAGGATAGGATACAGCCCAACACTGTCCCAGAGAAAATAATTCACACTGGTTTCAACCAGTCACTTAGTTTGGATGTCCTATATTTATAGGCATTTTCAAATTTTTCCTGTTGTATAAACCTAGTTCTTCTGAACTCACATTGAAACATTAAAAAATACTCATCAGATCCAAGATAAGAACAATGCTTACCTGCTCTCTCGGAGTTTCTGGATATATTTATACTTATCAGTCAATATACCGTTGGATGTAATCACTGCCTAAATGTATATGACACAAGACATTTCTTTAATATGCACATATTAGTCCCACAAACATGGGCTCATGATAGATAGAGAAGAGACAGAGAGATAAAGAAAGATGGGGAGGGAGGGAGGGAAGGGAGAGAGGGGAGGGAGGATGGTAGTGGGGGAAAGGTACATTCATAGAAAAAAAATATTTTTATAACTTACATCTCGCACTACAGGAGAAAAATTCTGACTTTCAAGAGGTTGTGTTGCATCTGATAATATCTGAAAGGAAAATGAGATTGGTAAGAGATAAATGACACTGCAAGGAAGGCTTCTTGGCATTTCTATTGATATTACAATATTAGTCAAAAGAAAAAGGAATTTAGTAAAGTTTCTTAAGATCAATAAATAATTGGTAATGAAGACTTCCGCAAGCAGTGAAGTCTGCCCCCAAACACATGCCATTTCACAATTTTACAAGTAAAATTTGATTAAATTCATCTTCAATTACTGGAAATGTGAAAAACTCAGACCCCCTTTCCCCCCGCCCACACACACCAGTTAGATGTGACATATTGAGCATGCTGGCAAATATCACCACAAGGTCTATAGCCTCGCTCTGGGGGCTTCCTTCACATTTCAAAGGTTCGGGCAACAAGCCGCCAAGTCCCCAATAGGGAATCTCCCTCAGGTCAATATGAGTTCTGAATATAGACACATTAGCTTTTCAAAAGTGTTAAGGAAAATGACTTCAAGAAGTAGATTTCAAAAAGTCATCTACACTCTTCCCTTTATTTTGCAAGAATGATTCAGATGGCCAACAACAAAAACAACGTCGCTCATTTTAACATCCTAGCATCTTTCTCGGTTTCCTCTTTTCTTGCAAAAAAAAAATTAAAAAAAAATCCTACTCTAGAATAGACTGCCAAGGGGTAAAGATCATATAAATCAGTAATGTTGCTTCTGGTGGTCAGAATATTAGGGTTAATGAGATAATCCATAGGTTAAATCTAGAGCACTCACCCAACTAAGAAAGAGCAAACTGAGCAGATGCTGGCATTGGAGTATTTATTTTCTGCATTAAAATACACATAAAACTACTTTCTTGTATCTAAAACACAAGACACCTAGGCTATCTATTCATAGGACAAGGGGATATATATATATATATATATATATATATATATTAGAGGCCTGGGGCACAAAATTCGTGCATGGGGAGGGTCCCCTCAGCCCAGCCTGCACCCTCTCCAATCTGGGACCCCTTGGGGGTTTAAACCAGCAGTCGGACATCCCTCTTACAATCTGGGACCGCTGGCTCCTAACTGCTCACCTGCCTGCCTGCCTGCCTGATCACCCAAACTACCCCCCGCCCCCGCCAGCCTGATCACCCCTAACTGCCTCTGCCTGCCGGCCTGATCGCCCCCAACTGCCCCCCAACTTGCCTGGTCACTCCCAATTGCCCCCACTTCTGGCCTGGTTGCCCCACGCAGCCTGCTGTTGAGTCGTTTGGCCGTCCCCCACTAACTCCCCTTGCCGGCCTGGTCACCCCACGCAGCCTGCTGTTAAGTCATTTGGTCATCCCTCACTAACTGCCCTGCTGGCCTGGTCACCCCACACAGCCTGCTGTTGAGTTGTTTGTTCATCCCTCATTAACCCCCCTGCCGACCTTGTCACCCCAGGCAGCCTGCTGGTCATTACTGTTACTGTGACAGCATCCTGGACAATTTGCATATTTCTCTATTATTAGATAGACTAGAGGCCTGGTGCATGAAATTGGTGCATGGGGGGGGGGGGGAGGGGGTGTCCCTCAGCCCAGCCTGCACCCTCTCCAATCTGGGACCCATCAAGGAATATCCAACTGCCCATTTAGGCCCGATCCTGGTGGGATCAGGCCTAAACGGGCAATCGGACATCCCTCTCACAATCCAGGACTGCTGGCTCCCAACTGCTCTCCTGCCTGCCTTCCTGATTGCCCCTAACTGCTTCTGCCTGCCAGCCTGATCAACCCCTAACCACTCCCCTGACAGCCTGATTGATGCCTCACTGCTCCCCTGCCAACCTGTTTGCCCCTAACTGCCCTCCCCTGCAGGCCTGATCCCCTCAACTGCTCTCCCCTGAAGGCCTGGGACCTCCACAACTGCCCTTCCCTGCAGGCCCGGTCACCCCCAACTTCCCTCCTCTGCCGGCCTGGTCACCCATAACTGCCCTCCCCTACAGGCTTGATTGCCCCCAACTGCCCTTCCTTGCAGGCCTGGTCCCTCCCAACTGCCCTCCCCTGCTGGCCTGATCGCCCACAACTGCCCTTGCTTGCAGGCCTGGTCCCTCCCAACTACCCTCCCCTGCTGGCCATCTTGTGGTGGCCATCTTGTGTCCACATGGGGGCAGCCATCTTTGACCACATGGGGGCAGCAATCTTGTGTGTTGGAGTGATGGTCAATCTGCATATTACTCTTTTATTAGATAGGATAGAGGCCTGGTGCATGGGTGGGGGCCAGCTGGTTTGCCCTGAAGGGTGTCCCGGACCAGGGTGAGGGTTCCCTTGGGGCGTGGGGTGGCCTGGGCAAGAGGCCTGTGGTGGTTTAGAGGCTGGCCACGCCCCCTGGTGACCCAAGTGGAGGCCCTGGTATCTGGGATTTATTTATCTTCTACAATTGAAATTTTGTAGCCTGGAGCAGAGTCAAGCCTTCTGCTCACTCCATGGGTGCAGCCATTTCTGTTGGGATTTACTTATCTTCTATAATTGAAACTTTGCAGTCTTAAGTGGAGGCCAAGGCAGGCCAGGGCTTCAGAAGCTTGGCTTCCTCCATCGCCGGGAGCAACCCTAGCCTCCTGCTCTCTCCAGCTCCGTGGCTGCTGCCATTTTTGTTGGGATTTATTTATCTTCTATATTTGAAACTTTGTAGCCTGGAGTGCAGGCCTGGGCCGGCCAGGGTGTGCAGAAAGCGTGGCTTCCTCCATCTCCGGGGAAACCCAAGCTTCCTTCCTGCTCTCTCCGTGGCTGTCACCATCTTGGTTGGGTTAATTTGCATACTCACTCCTGATTGGCTTGTGGGCATGGGTTGTGGGTGTAGCGGAGTGGTGGTTAATTTGCATATTACTCTTTTATTAGATAGGATATATAGCATAAGCCAGGACATACTTTGGGAAGCTCATGGAATTAACACACCAAGGGTCCTCCCACTGCCCCTTTCTCCCAGGCACCCTTGGAGTGTTCCCTTCTTAGCTGACTCCTCTACCTACCAACCCTGTCTACAGGCTGGAAACCATTAGTAGATAATAAAATGAGGCTTGAATTTCACATTGCATATGATCAAACCACTGAACACTTGTGTATCTTTCCCTTATCTGGGCTCTTTCTCTATATTTCTACAGTCTTACTTAGGCCTTACTGGGAACATGGGAACTACCTCTCACCTTTTTTCCTTACATTTAAATCATAAAACTGATTGTTTCCCTGTGCCTATTTAAACTAACTCAGTATCTTTCCCTTGCCTCCAAGACAAAGTCTCTTGAAGTGTCCCTAAGTGTCCTACAACATTCTCTACAGGCTGGTTCTGCCTCTCTACCTCAGCTCTCCCTTTTGCCTCACACCCAACTCTTTAGACCCATTAACAGCATGGAGTTCCTGCTCTGGGTCATGCTTTTATATGCTTCTGTGCTATGCCAGGTAAATGCCTCCCTCACATGCTGTTCCTCTACCTGGAGCTCCCACTTCTCCTCCACCAAGGTGCAGCTGAAGAACTGTCTCAGCTATGAAGTCTTTACCAAAATCTGCCCCTGAGCACACCTGGAAGGGAGGAACTGTATTTGACATCCTACCATATACCTGCTACATTATAAAATGGTAAATATTCAGTGAATATATTAGTAGATACACGCAATAATTATTTAAAGTTCAACGGACTTTTCCCCAAGAAAACTAATAGTTGTCATGAGTTCACTTAAAGAAAGGCACGCATGCAAGACAACCAAAGGCTGCTCAATTCACCCATTACACAAGGGTCCTGAAGCATATGGGATGCCTTATCACTTTCACCTAGAGCTTTGAGAGCTCATCACTCTTTTTTTTTCTTTTTTTGTTTTGTTAATCCTCACCCGAAAGTATTTTTCCATAGAGTTTTAGAGAGAGTGCAAGGGAGGGGGGGAGACGGAGAGAGATAAACATCATCAATGTGAGAGAGACACATTGATTGATTACCTCCCACACGAACCCAGCCTGTAACCTAGGTACATATCCTTCACCAGAATCAAAGCCGGGACCCTTCAGTTTGTGGGCTGATGGAGACCTCATCACTCTTGCCCAAATTAATTTCAAGCTGTTTCTTCTGATGTTAAGACCCTTTCCAATATGGAACAAACATATTTAACCTTTACTTCAATCAGAATCCCTAGATTAAATTAACCCCCTCATTTGCTCTCCTGTCTCCATCACATATTGTACCTCCCACTACCATGCAAAGGAACAGATACTATACATCTATCAAGAGCCAGCTCAAATGTCGCCTCTTTCATAAAAGCTTTCCTAACTTTACCCAACGGGACAGAGCCTCTCCCTCCACAACTTCACTACCATCTTTCTAATGATTGTCACATTCTACCTAATGGCTGGTTTGCATATCTCATCCCCTTCTGGACCTCATGCTTCTATAGGTCAAAGCCTGTGTTTTCATTCTAGCCATCCATGTGTGTGCCTTGTTCCAATAGATAGTAAATATCTAATGAACTCAACTAAAACAAAAATTCTATGTTGGTACAAAATAATAGTATGTACCCTGCAATGCTACAAAAGCTATCTGGACCTTAAGTCAAGAAGGAAAATCTGTAGGGGAAAGGACAATGTATATACTTCAGATACAGTTCACATACAATTACGAGAAGAGATCACAGACAATATACTTAATATTTTAGTGGTAAACTGACACATATATATCAACACTACAAAATACAGACAGTCATAAACTTTCACAAAAGTTCAGTGCTTCAAGATAGCACAGACATAAATGCCTCCAAGGCAAGCCTACCAAGCTATTTAGAGGGATAACCTATATAATAAAAGCCTAATATGCTAAGTGTCTGACCGTTCGTTCGACTGTTCGACCAGTCACTGTGACGCACACTGACTACCAGGGGGCAGACACTCCAACCGGTAGATTAGCATGCTGCTGGGGTCCGGCTGATCAGGACTGGGCGAGATGGGCCAGACACACCCTGGAGCCCTCCTGCAGTCCCTCCCGGGCCGGCCAACCTCCCGTGGTCCCTCACCAGCTGGCCAGCCCCAATCAGCCCCGATTGGGACTGGGTGAGACAGCCCCAATCAGCCCCAATTGGGACTGGGTGAGATGAGCCAGACACACCCTGGAGTCAACCTCCTGCAGTCCTTCCCAGGCTGGCCAATCTCCCACAGCCCCTCCCCAGCCTCTAAAATATTTCTTCTAATTAATTTCCTCTCAATGTGCATGAATCCATGCACTGGGCCTCTAGTCTATATATATAAAAGTCTAAGCGACCGAATGACCAATCAACCAGTCGCTCATCGTAAGAGCTTCCCCCTCTAGTCTATATATATAAAAGTTTAAGCGACCGAACTACCAGTCGACCAGTCGCTCAACGTAGGTGATCAGTGTGCTCCCACAGCAAGAGCACCGCTCAGCTGACCGACGGGAGCCAGAGGCAGGGCTCATGGCTGGCAAGAGCCTCTATGGTGGCACGAGCCTCTCCCGATCGGGACTGACTGGGCACGAGCCTGTGGTAGGCTCAGTGGGGCCAGGATGAGTGGGAGCGGCAGGCAGGAGTGGCAGGTGGCATTGGACTGCTGGTTTGGGCCTGATCCCCACAGGCCACACTGAGGGACCCCACCAGTGCACAAATTCATGCCCTGGACCTCTAATTGTGATATATAAACAAAAATAGTGTGACAGGAGATTCAAAATGGTGGCAGAGTAAATGGAAGCTACACTGACAATCTGCTAGGACCAAACTGGAAATACTACTAAATTACAGAAAAAGCACCTTGATAAATCAACTGAAGGCTAGCTGGAGAGACACCTGATAACCAAGGACAGAAAGTGGAGACTGCATAGAGACTGGTAGGAAGAGCAGAGGCACGAAAAGGCTGGCTGGACTCCCACAGGCAGTAGCTGAAGTTCCAGAGGGATATCTCAGCTGGGGGGGTGGGGGGGAGCACGGTTTCCCACTGAGAACTCTGGGGTCTAAACCCCAAGCTTGGCTCCCCAGCCCAGAGAACCAGAACTGAGAAGGGAGTCCACAGAGTATCTGGCTGTAAAAAGCATCAGGGTTGCTCTCTGCCAGCCAGAGACAGATAGAAATACAGGCACCCATTTAAAGAGCCAACACACAAAATTTTGTGTGCAGCCACTCACCTTGGGCTCTGGCAGAGGGAGGGCAGAGTGGACTGGAGCTGTGTGAGCAGAAGCCAGGGTTGGGGGCTCTGGGGTTGGAGCTCAGAGGGCAGACACCCAAGTTTCCTGTGCTGAGTCATTCCGTCATGCTGTGGGCCTTTGGTATCCAGGCAGTTTTTGCCTGGAGGGAAGGCAGTTACCCGACCCTCTTGGAAGACCTCTTGCCCTACCCAGTGGTCTATAGCCTGAGGCAAACTAAGACTCTGAGAATAACAATCAGACTGCAGTCAGAGGTGGATCTTTGGAGGTTTTGAGTCTTTGTCTGATTTCCTTCTGGGCCCAGGGCTAAGAAAAGCAGTCTGGTACACAATTTGGTCCATTGCAAAGATACCCAGCCCCAGCAGAGGGAGCCACAAGCTGTGGATTGCTCATAGCTCCAAACAGAGAACTCAAGGCCAGACAGAAACAGCATCTGACATTGTCCTGCACTGGAGACTGGGAGTCATAGCAGATCTACCTAATACATAGACACAAACCCAAACAGGCAGCCAAAATGGGGAGATCAAAAAAACAAGCCCCAAATGAAAGAAAAAGAGAATTCCCCAGAAAAAGAGCTAAACAAAATTAAAGTAAGAAATTTATCAGATATAAAGTTTAGAATAATGAAGGTGAAGATGCTCAACAGCATGAGAAACCATACAGTAACTATGAATAAAGGCTAGTTGGAAATAAAAAAAGACATAGCACTAATAAAGAACACATTGGAAGGAAGACAGAGTAGATTATGGGAAGCCAAGGATCAGCTCAGTGAATTAGAAGACAGAGTAGAAAAAAAATCAGAGAACAACAAAAAAAAAAAAACCCACAAAAAACAAACACACAATTAGAAAACAGAACAGCTTCAGGGAACTATGGGACAATGTGAAACATAACAATATTCAAATAGCAGGTGTGCCAGAAGGTGAAGAAAGTGAGCAAGGGACAGAGAATGTGTTTGAAAAAATAATGGCAGAAAACTTCCCTAATCTGGTGAAGGAAAAAGTCACACAAATACAGGAAGCATAGAGAGTCCCAATTAAGAAGAATCCAAACAGATCTACACCCAGACATATCATAATTAAAATGACAAAAATTAAAGACAAAGAGAGAATCTTAAAGGCAGCAAGAGAAAAGCAATTTGTTACCTACAAAGGAACTCTGATATGGCTGTAAGCTGGTTTCTCATCAAAAAGTCTACAGGCCAGCCCTAACTGGTTTGGCTCAGTGGATAGAGTGTCGGCCTGCGGACTCACGGGTCCCAGGTTCGATTCTGGTCAAAGGCATGTACCTGGGTTGTGGGCACATCCCCAGTAGGGAGTGTGCAGGAGGCAGCTGATCGATGTTTCTCTCTCATCTATGTTTCTACCTCTCTATCCCTCTTCCTTGCACTCTGTAAAAAAAAATCAATAAAATATATTTTTTTAAGAGTCTACAGGCCAGAAGAGAATGGCATGAAGTATTCAAGGTAATGAAAAGCAAGGATCTGAAACCAAGATTACTCTATCCAGCAAGGCTATCATTCAAAATAGATGGTCAAATAAAGAGCTTTCCAGACAAAAAAAAAAAAAAAAGGCTAAAGGAGTTTATTACCACCAAACTAGCACTGAAAGAAATGCTAAAGGGACTGCTGCGAAGAAGAAGGAGGAGGAGGAGGAGGAGGAGGAGGAGGAGGAGGAGGAGGAGGAGGAGGAGAAGAAAGAGAGAGAGAGAGAGAGAGAGAGAGAGAGAGAGAGAGAAACATACAGAATTTAAAAGGCAATAAAAAAGTACCTATTAATAATAACCTTAAATGCAAATGGATTAAATACTCCAATCAAGAAACATAGGGTAGCTGAATGGATACAAAAACATGACCCAATTATATGCTGTTTCAGAATTTTGGAAATGTGAGGCAGACACTGTAAAGCAGCTTTTATAACTATACTCTATGTGACAAAGAAAAGTATATTCAAAATAAATTAGAAAAATAGAAATTCTCAGCAGAGAAAAAGAAAGAAAAGGACTGAATGGAAACTTTACAACTGGAAAGAGAATATCTGAAATATTTTAATTCACCGAACAGGAGAGAACTAAGATGGCGGCAGAGGTAAACACCTGTACTCGCTACCTCCTACAACCATATCAAGATTACATCTCATATATAGACCAACCATCATTCTGAACTGCCTGGAATCTGGTTGAATGGAAGTCCTTCAACTAGAGAAGTGAAGAAGAAAGTACATCCAGACTGGTAGGAGGGACAGAAGTGCAGAATGGGATAGTCCATCACCCATGTGTGGCGTGTTTTTAATTGAGAGGGCTATCTCCACTGCAGAGGCCTCCTTTGAGAAGCAAGGGGTCCCAGCCCCACACAATACCCCTATCCCAGTGTTCCAGTGCTGGGAGAAGTCCCCATAACTTCAGGCTGTAAAAACCAGCAGGTATTGTGTCTGAGTGATATGGAGGCTGCTGGAGAACCAGGCAGTCCCTTTTAAAGGGCCAACACATGAACTTAGACTTGATTCCTCTGAGCTCTAGCATGGGGTGGTGGTATTGGGGGAACCAGAGACATATATGGAGGAACTGGAGTGTCTAGCATCGATGTAAGAACTTGGGGGCAGCTTTCTCCCAGACAGAGTTGCTCACAGGAGTCATTGTCCCTCTGCTGGGACCTCCCTATCACAGAGCTGGCTGGCAGCCATATCTGAGTTTCTATCAGCCTGCCTCACATTGTTGGGTCCATCCTGGTGATTCCCTGAGACCTGGCCCCATCCAACTTGCAGCCCCACCCAAGCTGTTTGCATCAGCTTTTCCATATGATGGCTCATCCTGGCTCAGGCTTCAGACTTTCCTAAAATCTCTTAAACAAGCAGCGGCTGGCAACAGTGTATCCCCTACCTAGTAATAAGAGGGCCAAGACCTAGCACTAGTTCCAGCCTGCCTTGCTTCACAACTTGGCCTCTCCTGAGCACTTTCAAGCCCAGTACAAATAGCAGTCATCTGCAGATTGTTTGGTAGCTCCTATTGCATGGCCCCAGGCAGTGGCTGACTTTGCACCTCCCGGAGGCCCCAGAGCCAGTGCACCTAGTGGACAACTTCAGACCATACCAGATTACAACTCTACAGATCCACAAGTGAAACACTCAAGGGTCAGACTCAGTGAGCACAAAAGCCCCACTGAAGCAAGCCCTGCTCCATAGGGGTATTTCCTGCACAGCAGCTCTTCCACTGTAGTCACAGCTGGTCTTCACAGCCAATTGGCCTGGAAGTTAACTCCTCCCAGTGATGCCAACAGCAATCAAGGCTCAACTACAAGAAGTCTGTGCACACCACCCACACAAGAGAACACCTAGAGTGCCCAGCTCAGGTGACTGGGGAGGCTGAGCCACTGGGTCCTACAGGACACCTACTACAAAAGGCTACTCTACAAATTCTAGGAGACATTGCAGTTCTACCTAATACATAGAAACAAACACAGGGAAGCAGCCAAAATGTGGAGACAAAGAAACATATGACAAATGAAAGAACAGAAGAAATCTCCAGGGGAAAAAATGAACAAAACAAAAAAACTAAATGAAATGGAAGCAAGCAAATGACTAGAGGCAGAGTTCAAAATAATGGTTATAAAAATACAAACAGAATATTTCACAGACCTAGAACGAACTCTCCAAAAATTTATCTAGAATAAAAAAAGACCCCGAAGAGCTGCAGCAATCCTGAAAAGAAAAACAAAGTAGGAAGGATCTCAATACCAGGTATCAAGCTGTATTACAAAGCCACTGTTCTCAAAACAGCCTGGTACTGACACAAGAACAGACATATAGACCAATGGAATAGAATAGAAAACCCAGAAATCGACCCAAACCACTATGCTCAACTAATATTTGACAAAGGAGACATGAACATACAATGGAGTCAAGACAGTCTCTTCAATAAATGGTGTTGGGAAAATTGGACAGATACATGCAAATATATGAAACTAGACCACCAACTTATACCATACACAAAAATAAACTCAAAATGGGTAAAGGACTTAAACGTAATAAGGGAAACCATAAAAATCTTAGAGGAATCCACAGGCAGTAAAATCTCAGACATATGCCAAAGCAATATCTTCACCAATACAGTTCCTAGGGCAATGGAAACTAAAGAGAAAATAAACAAATGGGACTACATCAAAATAAAAAGCTTCTGTACAGCAAAAGAAACCATCAACAAAACAAAAAGAAAGCCCAGTGCTTGGGAGAACATATTTGCCAATGTTATCACCAATAAGGGTTTAATCTCCAACATTTATAGGGAACTCATACAACTTAAAAGGAAGATAAACAACCCAATCAAAACATGAGCAACGGACCTAAATACACACTTTTTGATAGAGGACATAAGTAAGGCCAAGAAACATATGAAAACCTGCTCAAAGTCACTAATCATCCGAGAAATGCAAATCAAAACGACAATGCGGTACCATCTCACACCTGTCAGAATGGCTATTATCAACAAATCAACAAACGACAAGTGCTGGTGAGGATGCGGAGAAAAAGGAACCCTCATGCACTGCTGGTGGGAATGCAGACTGGTGCAGCCACTATGGAGAACAGTATGGAGTTTCCTCAAAAAACTAAAAATGGAACTCCCATTTGACCCAGTGATCCCACTTCTAGGAATATATCCCAAGAAACTAGAAACACCAGTCAGAAAGGATATATGCACCCCTATGTTCATAGCAGCACAATTTACCATAGCTAAGATTTGGAAACAGCTTAAGTGCCCATCAGCAGATGAGTGGATTAAAAAACTGTGGTACATCTACACAATATAATACTATGCTGCTGTAAAAAATAAGGAATTCTTACCATTTGCAATAGCATGGATGGAACTGGAGAGCATTATGCTAAGAGAAATAAGCCAGTCAGAGAAAGATAAGTATCACATGATCTCACTCATTTGTGGAATATGAACAACATAAATTGATGAACAAAAACAGATCCAAAGAAGCATCAATCAGACCATCAAACCTCAGAGGGAAGGTAGGGGAGGGTGGGGGTAAGGGGGAGAGATCAACCAAAGGACTTGTATGTATGCATATAAGCCTAACCAATAGACACAGACACCAGGGGGGTGAGGGCATGAGTGGGAGTTTGGGGGGGGGGGGGTGGCAATGGGGGGATAAGGACACATATGTAATACCTTAGTCAATAAAGAAAAAAAATAAATAAATAAAGGTTATATGGTTGCTCAAGGAGCTTAATGAGAGCTTCAAGTGACTTAGTGAGACTTTCAAGGATCTTAGTGAGAATTTCAAGGAAATTAGAACATCAATGACATGACAGAGTACCATTCAGAAATTAAGCATACACTAACTGAAATAAAGAATAATTTACAGGGAGTCAACAGTAGAGTAGAGGATTCCGAGAATGAAATCAATGACTTGGAATATGAGGAAGCAAAACCACACCAAATCAGAAGAGCAAAAAGAAAAAATAATCCAAAAATATGAACACAGTGTAAGGAGCCTCTGGGACAACTTCAAGTGTACCAACATTCATATTATAGGAATGCCAGAAGGAGAAGAGAGAGAGCAAGATATTAAAAACCTATTGGAAGAAATAATGACAGAAAACTTCTCCTACCTGGTGAAAGAAATAGACTTACAAGTTCAGGAAGTACAGAGAGCCCCAAACAAGAGGAACCCAAAGAGGCCCATATCAAGACACAACATAATTAAAATGCTAAGGGTTAAAGACAAAGAAATAATCTTAAAAGCATCAAGAGAAAAGCAGTTAGTTACCTACAAGGGAGTGCCCATATAACTGTGAGCTGACTTCTCAACACAAACTTTGCAGGCCAGAAGGGAGTGGGAAGAAATATTCAAAGTGATGAATAGCAAGGATCTACAACCAAGATTACTCTACCCAGCAAAGCTATAATTTAGAATTGAAGGTCAGATAAAGAGCTTCACAGACAAGAAAAAGCTAAAGGAGTTCATCACCACCAAACCAGTATTACAATATTACATGAAATGTTGAAGGGCATTCTTTAAGAAGAGAAGGAAGAAAGAAGAGGAGGAGGAGGAGGAGGAGGAGGAGGAGGAGGAGGAGGAGGAGGAGGAGGAGGAGGAGAAAAAATATGAAAAATAAAATGGCAATAAATATATATCTATCAACAATTGTATCGCCTGGCTGGTGTGGCTCAGTGATTAAACATCGACCTATGAACCAAAAGATCATGGTTCAATTCCTGGTCAGGGCACATGCCCAGGTTTCAGGCTCAATCCCCAGTAGGGAGCCTGCAGGAGGCAGCCGACTAATGATTCTCTCTCATCATTGATGTTTCTCTCTCTCTCCCTCTCCCTTCCTCTCTGTAATCAATAAAAATATATTTTTTAAAAAACACAATTGTATCTAAAAATCAACATAAATGAACAAGGAATCTAATGAACAAAATAAACTGATGAATAAAATAGAACCAGAAGCATGGAAACATAGAACAGACTGACAAATCTCAGAGGGAAGTGGGGGTGGGGGGAGAGGCAGGGAGAGATTAATCAAAGATCCTATATGCACAGATGCATTGCCTATGGGCACAGACAATAGGGCGGTGAAGGTCTGGGGTGGGGTGGGAAGCAGGTAGAGGGGGACAATGGGGGTAAAAAGGAGGACATCGGTAATACTTTGAACCAGCTAAAGGAAATTATCAAGTCTACAGGGAAATGATGCCAGAGGGAAATGAATGAAGATCATTGAAAATGGTAAACATCTGGGTAAACTTATTGTTTTATATACATGCCTTTCAGCCACTCAGACATCCACAATACAGAACGTTACAACTGGAGGGGCCATTAAGATTCTAAATTGCAACCAACTCAGGTGAAACATCTGAGGCTCAGAAAGTGAGTACCCAGCTCAAGGCCAGAAAGTAAGATGATGTCTCCAGTAAAGCCTGGGAGGTGTACTCTGCTTATTATGCTACTTCACATGCTAATCCCTCAGCACTGATTCCAAGCACATCCAGCACAGCGGCAGCAACCCTTTTCAGTCTTAAGTTCTTTATGCCTCAACTTTCTAATCTATAATTTGGGTTTATTTATGGTACCTACCTAATAGGGCTGTCATGAGCAATTAAAAATTAAAATATATAAAGTAATTTAAACACTGCCTGGCATATAGTAGATGCACTATAATATTGTGCCAACTATGGCAGTGCCTGCTGCCTGCATTTTCTAAAGCCTGTTACATCTTCCTGCTGACATATTACAGGAGAAAAAACAAAGGTTCAAAATGGAATAATATGTGAAGGAAAAGAAGTTCACAAAGTTTCATTTACTCATGCCCCACAACTACTGTCCCATTGTAGTGTGAGAGCTCCAGAGTGAAGCCATGGATGAAAAAGGATAACAGCCACTGATTCATACCTTGGGACTCATTGCTAGAGGCAGTCAGCCATCAGCAGTAGACATAAAGCAGGTTGAGCATGAAGGCTTAAGATAAGTACTGAAATAAGAAAGCTTATCTTTGGCAAAAAAAAAAAACCACACACACACACAAAAAAATGTGGTAAATTTACACATTGGAATAGTACTCAGCTGTAAAAAGAAGGAAATTTTACCCTCTGTAACAGCATGGATGGACCTGGAGAGTATTATGCTGAGTGAAATAAGCCAGTCAGAGAAAGACAAGTACCATACAATTTCACTCATATGTGGAATCCAATGAATAAAATGAACTATCAAGCAAAACAGAGACAGACTCATAGATAGAGAGCAGGCTGACAACTGTCTGGGGTGGGGGACTGGATGGGGAGATGGGAGGATTGAGCCAAAAAGAAAAAAAAAGAGAGAGAGAGAGAGAGAGAGAATTCGTGAATTCCTGGACAGGGACAACAGTGTGGTGATGGGGCGGGGGGGCAGTGGAAAAGGGTATAGGTGGGATAAATGGTCATGGACTGAGACTTGACTTGAGGTGGTGAACACACAATACAGTGTACAGATAAAACCTGTATAATTTTGTTAACCAATGTCACCCCAATAAATTCAATAAAAAGGAAAAAAAAAGAAAATGGAATTTAGATAACATAGTATTTCATTAATCAATTACTGACCACAGTGAAAAATACAAGACCTCAAGAAAAGCTGTTACTTAACTAAGCATTAGTGACTAAAATCCAATAAAATTTCCTTTATAACTGATTTTTCAAATCTGCTAATCACAGCACACTAAGAATACCCCAATATGAATTGACGTAGAAAGCAGGAAAATTGAAAATAAATCTAATCTTATCTTCCATGTCATGAACATTCTTATTAAAACATGCATAAGGAGAGGCAAGAGCAAATTGTAATTAAGCATGAAGACAGTTATACAACCATATTTCCCATGAGACAAGGAAGCAGAATATGTAAAGTGTCAACAAGGGCTTCAGGGAAGGGCTGGCATTTCACTTTGCAACAGATTTCTTAATACCAGAGACCAGAACATCGATAAGATCACACCACAGTTCTATTTCCAACCATGGAATTGTTACAAGGCTCTAGGTTTGCTTACCATTTCTTCAACATAAGGATAAAGCATGTCGCCAAAGTATTCTGTAGCTTCTTTTGGAAGCTGCGCGGGCAAATTGTCAATGGAACACATCAGAATCCCAGAACCTTCAACACTAGGAGAAGCAATATGCTTTATTTGGATGTACAAAATGTTACTTGTGAGCTCTAACTTTTCCAGATGTCTACTCCATTATATTTGCTTCATATCATTTGTAATATGGTACTAGAATATGTAACAAAATATGCAAGAATTTTTAAACCAAGTTTTTCCCTTCTTCAGCAACCTATTTCCCATTTAAACATTGTGTATATGGATTTAAGTGTTCTAATTTGCATGTGGGTTTTCTACCAAATGTTTAAATATGTTTCAGTATATCTCTGGAAATTTGCGTAGTCTTCATAATGATGTAAAATATTGAGTATTTTAGGACTAGTATACAAAGTTAAGTAAATGACGTGTTTTTATGTCTTTCTCACCATCTAACAGCTTTAGCAAACTCACCTGTCATGAATAATATGCTGGTCTGCATCATACATGCAGAAGGGATGCTCTATTGTCGTGCACTCCGTCATAAACTCTATAGATCCCCCTGTGTCTGCAGAAATGTCACATATTGCTACGAGTCTGAAAAGAACATCAACACGTAGGTCAGAGCACGGAACTCTAAAGTCTCCAATAAGATTACAAATGATTCAAGATGAAAGGTGCTTGGAACAATTTTTAAGGTGGCTGCCTAGGCTCTTAGCTTTTTCCCTACAGCTCCCTGTGTTCTTCTGGGATACACCACATCTTCTCACTATGAGTTTCAGGCTTCACAAGGAAGAAAAAGAGGGGGAGGGGAAGGGAGAAGGAAATAAAAGTGGAAAATCCCTCCCCTACATAAGTCATTGACAACAGCCTGAATTTAACCTACTTGGCCAACTCCCTCCACCCTGCTTTGTACTACATAATTTTACATGTTATTACATGGAAATCTCTAGACTTATGAACAAATGTCTCAGTCCACCACTTGAAATCCTTTAGCGTTTGACCCCGTATTCTTACCCAATCCCCAATTACCACTTGCCTACATAAACCCTGAGCTAGACTGACCCACACACTGTCTTAAACTGTGCTTCGGTGACTCCGTATTTATCAAGCAGCAATCCTGTCACTTGCAATTCTCATTCTCCTCACTCATCCCTCTTAAGGTATTGCTGAGGCTAGGCTCCCACTTTCTCCTAAACTCTGGTCATAGCGATTGCTCCTAGCATTCCCTTGGCACCTACTTGCTGCCAGCGACATGCCTGAGGGGAGCAACCACAGTTTTATTCTCCTTTATCTTTTAGCTCAGCAGAGTGCCAGACAGATCTGGTGTTCCATAAATATTGATTGATTGATTGATTGATTGATTGATTAATTGGACATTTAATCATTATTTGAATGTATATGATTTGTCAGGCAATGTCCTGGGTACTTGTAGCCAAGAGAAATGGGGGCCCTCTCCTTAAGAAAACTAAGTTCAAGGAGGAGAGGGAAAATCATAAACACTGGAAAATAAATGACGGTGAGTTTCAGTAAAAGAAGCAGAGGAGCAGACTAGAGAGAGAGGGGGGAATGGGGAAGCAGGAAAGGACCTCACTGAGGAGGAGACTTCTGAGCTACATATGGAGCCACAGAACTTCAGAAATTCAAGAAGGAGGGAAGTTTAATTGTCAAATGTTCTCAAGAGCTCAGCAAAGATAAGGCAACTACTCAGTAACAGTCCAGTCCTGTGACACATGAATCCCCTATGTGTGATACCCTAACAGTGGGCCCTGCTAAAAACTGCCGTCATTGCTGAAGTAAGGTCCTTACTTGTGTGACAATGCAGGGCAGCCTTCCACACCAACAACAGGGGACTTGCCTGGAGCCAGGAGACTCCGAAGATCTTGGCGGGTTAGTAGACGCGGGCTGTTTTGTTCCCAATAGATTCCATTAACAAGACAAGTTGTGTAGGGTGCAATCTGTAAAGCAAGTTTCAGGTTCAACAAACCAGGAAACAGTGTATTTCAATACAGTGTGCTGAAAGAGAGCTATCCGTAAATTCCACGAGAAATAATTTAATGTTATTTCAAGTTGACTTTATTTCCTAGGTCAGTGGACTTCTTTTGAGCCCGAGACAATAAATAACCACCCAGATTCAGTGTAAAATTTCCCATGATAAGTATATGAACATAAATATATTAATACATTTGCTCTATCATATATTACATAGCTAAGAAAAAGGAAGGGACCGAGAATCAGATGACGTAACACTCTATACCTATATCAGGCTACCTCAACTTCTCCGAGCTGTTTTCTTTATCTGCCAGATGGGGATAATACATACCCCATCCTCAAAGGAAAGCTGTAAAGACTAAAGCATCTGTAGGCTCCATAGACAAATGTACTACCTACATGCATACACGGTAACTAGGTCATCATAAGTTTTAGGATGCAGCCAATAACCAATACTTCTGTGATCGGGAAAGACAGAAGGAATGGAAATTTATTAGATGCAAAATTTTTCAGTTTGAGTCTAGTTTCATAATATTTCTTTCTCAGGTGTCTCAAGAATTTGCAAGTTACAGGTAAGATGCTCTTCCTATAACATGCTTTACATGCTATCCATTACATTTCACTCCAGAATATAAAAATGCTATGTTGTTGAAACATATTCAAAGTTATTTAAAATACAATATTCCTTCTCACCATATATGCCTGCGTTTTTGTTTTATTTTTTGTTGATTTCTTTTGAAGAGGATGGTTGCATGACCAATGACTACAGAACATACAAACATGTTCTTATGAGTCTGGTATGCTTTCATCAGAAGGATTTTAATTGAAAGTAATTTTTTTTGTCCACTGGGGATGGGTTTATGCTTCTATAGCCTCACTGTTTCACCCTGGAGCGCTATAATCAATGGCATGCATTTCAAGACAGCTGGCTGAGGTTATGACTGAAATTCATGGCCTGGAAGGAATAAACCTATGTTGAAATCAAACCTCATAGACACTGTGCTTTGCCAACAGTACAAGCTAGTCCAGGATAAACACCAAAAATAACAATCTGCAGGAAATGTTTTAGAGCTATTGGGCACATGCAGACCTGAAGAAGAAACAGAGACAGTGAAATAAAGGGCACAGCCACGGAAACCACCAAAACCACTCAGCAAAGGCCCCTGCGAATTTCAATAAAAGCCAACAGCGCCTTAGGCCAACTCATAACATCCAAGGGACTCACCACAAGTCAATCTGATGAACTAAAAAACAATGTACGCATCTATAATTTCTCCCTTGAAAACAGCCTGGCTATAATGTATCATGAGCAACCAACTCAAAGCTGAGTGTGCTACTCACATCAGTATTAAAACGACTTATGTAGCGCTCAGGATATTTGTCATATTCCACAGGATCATATACACCATCTGTTTTCCTGACAAGGTGATGATGGCGACTTATCACCGTTCCATACACTTTCCTCAGGTCTTGCAGAGGAGAAAGAAATTAGTAAAGTGGGTGACAAATGATAAAGATTGATAGTGATAAAATACTGTAACACAGACACTGTTAAAAAACAGTAAAAAATACACACAGCTACCTTCCCCCTCTTACCTCCTGTTTGGGAAACTTCTTTTAATTCATGTGGTTCTACATATTCACAGGGCAGTTCATTGAAGATTTCTTGGGCCCCCTGTAAATAATACATGAGTAAAAATCTAAAACTCAATAGGAAAAGAGCCAACACGATGTCATGCAAAGATTCGAATTCATCTTCCCCACGATTATACAGCTCCACTTGTCCCGCCCTGCGACCAGGACTGCGACAAGGAGTACAGATGAGGTTCTTGCTCACAGCAAGCAGTGTGAACACCATGCATTTAATTTAAGATATTCAGCATAGAAACAAGAGTATTTAGAAATGAGAGCACCATAAAGTATTTCTATTTACTTTTTGCTCCGTTGCAGAAATTATTTCAAGTGGGGAAACTATATTTCCTACCAAAAAATTAGATACCTATCTCACAGCATAATACAAATAGTGATGTCCTCTTTGTAAAATATTTTCATTAAAGAAAGATCTATTTTATAAGTTTCTTGGGGAGAGGGGAGGTCTACAAATGCATCCTCAAAACCATCCCAGAAGGAAGAAAGTACTAATTCCAGTCTTGAATGCATCTGATTAGCAAAACTCCAAGTCATCTTGAAAAATTTACAGCCTAGGGCAGTGTTTGGCAAACTGCAGCTCGCGAGCCACATGCGGCTCTTTGGCCCCTTGAGTGTGGCTCTTCCACAAGATACCACGGCCTGGGCGAGTCTATTTTGAAGAAGTGGCGTTAGAAGAAGTTTAAGTTTAAAAAATTAGGCTCTCAAAAGAAATTTCAATCGTTGTACTGTTGATATTTGGCTCTGTTGACTGATGAGTTTGCCGACCACTGGCCTAGGGTAACGTCCAAACTTCTGGACATCTCCGTGATGGAGGTAAAACAGATCACCCAAAGAACAGAGCTTTACACCATTAAAAATGCATTTTCCCTCTAAAAAGGGGGAAAAAGCATTCAAAACCTCTCACAGCTTGGAATCAACTAAAAGCATAGAATATAAGTTTAGACTATGACTGCTCTTTACTATTGTAAAGGTACATACATAGGTAAGGAAAGCACCCAAAACAGAATGCCCATTTATGAAAAAGCAGGGCTCTGAAATGCTCACAAAATGCCCACATCCTCTTAGAGTTTCAGGCTGCTTTACAGAAACAAGACAGGTGGGATTTACCTTAGATACATTACCAGTCCCTGTGAACACAAATGTTAAGGGCCCTATCGACTTGGGCATCAAACCCAGAGATATTTCATAGCCAGCATCACGGACAGCTTGCACAGCCTGACTGCTGTTCCTATAGTTATGAGCCATGCCAATGTGCTGAAAGCAAGCACACAATTCAAGTTAGTCTACCACTTGAGACATTTTCTTACTCCAAAAGTGTAATATGTATTTAAAAAAATAAAATAAACATCTCACCATAAAAGGTGTGTGATGTCCCAAAGCAAGGAGCCTTAAACCCATTCCATGCAAAATGTTGATCATCCCTATTGTAGAATCAGACCAATAGAAAGACCATTAGTTGGGAGAAGTAGGACCTGTTCTCTCTGCCCGTTCTCCAACCTGCTCAGGGCTCTCAGGAAGCACCGACCACAGCATCTCAGCTTTGAAAGAGGCCATCATCTTATCCATCCCCTCAACTTGCTGCAATCCAAGGCACTAAGCCAGCTTCATTCCCACCCTCCCTTCCACTTTCAACCCTGCTACAATGGGATGAGTGTCCCTCTTCTTCTCTACGGGTAATCGCTCCACCTTTGCTCCAGATCCCATGCCTTCCTGCCTCTCGAAGGAATCCACTCCACTCTTGAATAATTCTTTTCATTATCGCTGTCTATGGGTTTATTCCTATCAACATTTAAACACTCTTCCATTCCTGCCATACCAAAAAGAAAGAACAAATGAAAACAGTCACCATTGACCCCATGACCCCCTTAGCAATTTTAGTAACCTAAATAACTAAACTCAGTGGACACTTCAGATCTTGACTTACTTGTCAGAGGTATCTGGCAATGACGAGCCCCTTTGTTGGAGACTCTTCCCTCTTTATCCCATGCCCATTCCTTTTACATCAGTCTCCTCTGCCTTTGCCTTAAAGACTAATCAGCTAGCTTCAGGATTCCGTCCCGGGCCCTATTCTCTTCAATCTCTCATTTTTTCCCTTAGCTAATTTCATCCAGTCCTAAATTCCAAGTACTCTCTGTATACAGATGACACCAAATCTGGATCTCTAACACAGATATTTTATATCAAGACCTAACCATCCACTGATTTCTCAGTTTGGATGTCCACCCCAAAAAATAAAAACTCAGCATGCCTGTAGCAAAGTCCTCAGCATCCATTCTTTTCTTCTTTATTGGAACACACTTTTCCTGTCCTACAAAATGTTCTTTTATCTTTCTTTTCTGAAATCAACTTTTAAATGGATAATTTATACACAATAAAACACAGCAACAAATGTATCCACCCACATTACCACTAACATAATCAAGATAAGAATATTTCCATCACCCCAGTCAATCCTCCCCAAACCTTAGCCAAAAACTACTGATCTATTTCTGTCTGTATAGATTAGTTCCTTCTACAGTTTCATATAAATGTATGAAGTATATTTTTGTGTGTGTGTCAGCTTTCACTTAGCTGAATGTTTTTGAGATCCATACATACTTTGTGTGTATCGGCAGTTTGCTTCCCTCTATTGCTGAATTTTCCATTTTATAGATACACCATAATTTATTTATCCATTCCTGTGCTGATGGACATTTGGATTGTTTCTAGCCTATTATGAATGAAGATACTATAAATAAGTCTCTACAAGAAATAATTCATTTCCCTTAAGTGTTTATGTATGTTATTTATTTTGTACATTGATACTCAAGTTTTTTATTTCTCCTTGAGTTAGAATTGGTAATTTGTGACTTTCAAGAATTTGTCTATTTTATTGCCATTGTCAAATTTCTTGGCCTATTTATAATATCCTCTTATCCTTTTAATGTTTGTAAGATATATAGTGTGTCCCCTCTTGGGTTCCTAATATTGGTAAATAGTGTCCTCTCTTTTTTAAATAACCTAACTAAGGATTTATCAATTTTATTAACTTTTTAACAAAAGAATCAGCTTTTGATTTCATTGATGTTCTCTATTGTTTTCCTGCTTTGGTTTCATTGATTTTTCTCTCTTACTTTTATTATGTCCTTTCTTCTATTTGTTTTTGGTTTAATTTCTTCTTCATTTTCTAACTTCTTAAGATGGAAGTTTAGATAGATCATTAACTTCAGAACTTTCTTCTTTTCTAATAAAAGCATTAAATGCTGTAGATTGCCTTCTAAGCACCACTCTATCCACATCCCAAAAATTTTGGCATGCTGTTTTTAAACTTTTATTCAATTAAAAATATTTTCTAATTTGTCCTGTGATTTCTTCTTGACTCTTGAATGGATTATCCGATAATACATCGTTTCTTTTTCAAATATTTGGAAAATCTCTAGTTTTCTTTCAATTATAATTTCTAAGTCAGTTTTATTATAGAGCACATACTCCATGATTTCAAATCTTTTAAATTAATTAAGAATTGTTTTGTGGACCATCTGGATGAATGTTCCACGTGATGTGGAAAGAATATGTATTCTGCAGTTGTTGGGAGAAGTGCTTAGTAACTGTTGCTTTTATCAGGGAGGATGGTAGTGTGTTGGTATCCTATGTCCCTACAAATTTCTGTCTACGTGTCCTGACAATAACAGACCTTCAGGTAGTCTAATCTGATACAGTTATACCACACGGTGTTTCTTGACTAAACAAGGTTCAAAGTACTAACTGAAAAATCAGGTAGAGTTTTTACCCAAACTCCAGCTTCTATCCCTTCAGGATTTCTCCTTTGTTGCTCCTGCCCTGCACCTTTTTCCTCTTTGTCTCTTTCTTCCACTCCCCAGGTTCTCATCATCAAACTGACCTCTCCGCCTAGACCTCCAAACAGAACTACTGAGAAAGTCAGAGCCTATCTACAGTTGCTTTCCTTCTCCTTGCCCTCTTTTTCATTTTAATTTTTATAATAAACATATTTTCATGACTTACTTTGTTATTCTAGCCCCCTGATAGTCATCACCCTCAGATACACCCTCACGTTTATTTTTATTGGTGAAAATGGACACTTTTGCCACAAAAAAGAAAAGCACACACAGTCCCTCCACAGTCAAATGTAGAGCGTGGGTGGTGTCAATGCCCACACACCTACCTGCCACACCGGCCCACTGTCCAAATGCCACGACCCGGATTCCTCTATGATCCACCATTTTCTCATAATCAATAAGTCGGATTTCCTGACGAAAGAATAAAAGATTTCTCAACCAGACCCACCAAGCTTAATTTCAAGGATTAAAGCACATACATAAGCAAGTCAATATTGCGCATTTTTACCACCTATGAAATACAACTTCACTGGCCAACATAAGTTACCCTAAGGGGCACCCTGAAACATTTAGAAATATTTAGAAAATATCATGGGTCACAAGCCAATGACAGGTTTATGATTAGAGATGAAAAAAATGGTCCTAGACCTGTTCGTGCTAAATGCCCCTTGAAGGTAGTCAATCAAATAATAGTCATTATTTCTTTTAAATTTTAGCCCAGCAGCATCTACAAATATATCTACAACCCCATGTCTCCTCACATTCTTCCTCCTAGTTTCAAAGAAAACAAGCCCCTCTGGTGACTAAGCCCTGTGAGCTAGATCCCAGCTTTCTTCATGTCCTCCAAGACCATTATTCTTGAGATTTTTCTCTGTCCTGCATTATTCCTCTCTGCACAGCTCCTTCCCCTCAGCCATTCTAAGTGACATTCACCCAGGTCCCTTCTACCTTAAAAATAATAACACCACTTCCTCTCAAGTCTATATGCTCAAATATCTCCTTCCTTCTCCCTCCCTCCCTCCCACCTCCCTCTTTCTCTCTCTTCCTCTATCTGTCTCTTCTTCTCTCTCTTCTTTTTCTCTCTCTCTATCCCTTCACAAGGAAGCTTCATTTAAAAAGTGGCACAGTCTGCTTGTCTTTTATTTCCTTGCCTCCACTAAAACCAGCCCTCCTCTTTCCTTGGGAATCTCCCCTCTCTTGGGAATGTCTAATTAACTCGTGGTTAAAAGCTACTGACATGTTGTAATTATGCAATGTTTTAAACAGTCCTTTTATTTCCTCAAAGATCATATGATTTTACCAGATGCACGAATGTAAGAATGTTTACTGTTTATCCAACTCCAAGTAATTGGTTACAAACTGCTGCCAAAAAGCAGCCCTGCTGGGTCTGTTTCATTAATTTACTTGTAATGAATGAAAGTTCATATAACAACAACAAAAATGTTTCTAAAGTACTTTTTAAAGGAGTTTATTTGCTTAAGGTGAAACATTCTTCTTATAATATTACTTCAATTAATTACTTTCTGAATTTGTTCTTCAGCAACACTGCACATTCACTGCAGCCTGGGTCTAGCATATTTCAAATTGCTAAGAACATGTTTTAGCCCAGCTGGCGTAGCTCAGTGGTTGAGCATCGACCTGTGAGCCAGGATGTCATGGTTTGATTCCAGGTCAGGGCACATACCCTGGTTGTGGGTTCGATCCCCAGTGGGGGGTGGTCAGGGGGCAGCCGAAGTAATTTTCTCTTATCATTGATGTTTCTATCTCTCTTTCCCTTTCCTTTCCTTTCTGAAATCAATAAAAAAAAATTTTTTTTAAAGAATGTGTTTTATCACCTATATAAAATACTTCCCCTGCTTTTACTGTTTGCAAACTCTCCTGTCCTCTGCCTATTCTCAGGTTCTAGTCTAGTTCCTAATGCTCTAACATCCTTACCCCAGGGCTTTGTAAAATTTCTAATTGTCTCTCTATTATAACAGACCTCAGGCTTCTCTAGCTACACTCATTCCCTATGCTCATCCACTCTCGTGGCTTTACATACCATCTAGTCTCTGACAACCACAAAATGTGTGTCAGAAGGAGCTGCCCTCCTGAGCTACAAATTCATATCCAACGGCCCACACAGCATCTCCTCTTAAATATCTAATGGACAAATTAATCTCGACAGGCCCTAAACTCAACTCCCGATCCTCCATCCAAGCCTGCTCCTCTTACAGTAGCATCATCTCAATTTATGGCAACTCCTTTAAAATCTTGGAGTCATCACTGTCTCTTCTCTTTCCCTCATATTCCACATTCATTTCATCAGGGAATCCTTTGGAATCAGACCTCTAAAGTACATCCAGTATTTGTCCATGCATCACAAACTCCATTGTAGCCTAGCATCTGGACTGGTCTAGACTTACAATCTTCTTTGCTCTCTCCCATTTCCACAAAGCAGAAAGAATAAGCTTCTTAGAACATCATGATTTACTCTCACCCTCCACCCAAAAAGACCAGCAGGCTTTGTGTTACTATTGTCTCTGCTTGGAAGACACCCAGATGGACAGTTTGATCCTTCATCGCCTTCAAATTTTTGCTCAATGAGGCTCTCCCTGATAATCCTATTTAAACTAGCATTGTCCCTTTCCCCAGGGCCCAACACTCCTTTTCTCCTTCTAGATTCTATCTCCATTACACATATCACCAAGTGACCTATGAGAGGTCATTTATTTATCTGTCTTCTCCCACTAGAATGGAAGCTCCATGTCAGACACACTATAGGCACTCAGCAAATATCTGTGGAATGAATACTCTGTATTTTAAATAGCTGCTAGTCATTCCAATAGTATTTATATCTCAAAAATGCTTTTCTCCCCTTTTAATGTTAATGAAGGTAAAATCGTCTACACTCCAGTTCTGGCACTGCAGAGCTGTGCAACCGCAGGCAAGTCACTTCACCTTTCTGGCTCCATCTGAAAAATTAGGACGATGGATTATATGGTTCCTGAGGTTCTTTTCAGCTCAAAAATTCTCCTTGCTAATATCTGACCAAGTGGCCTTATAAACCGGGGATCATGTTGGGGGAACGCTTCTCTCATTCCTTCCATTTCAGAATACAAAAGGAACAAAACGTGTTGTTTTCTCTTATAACGAAACCCAAACTCATGCCGCAGAGGAGCCTCAAGAACAGCGGAGCTATCCGAGCACTAGCTCACAGATACCCTTCCCGCTGAGGTGAATCAGAAGATGTATTTCCTAGATGCTAAAAAAAGTTAAAACTCTGCTTGATAATTCCAAGTAATTTCTATGACATTTGTGAGTGTTGTTTACCAATTACCTGTTTTAGAATCTCATCCAATAGGCCCATATTGGCCTCCTGGGCCTTTATTGTGTGGGAGAAGAATGCGTACGTCTTCTTGGACATTAACTTTTCCTCTGGGGGTCTTTTAACTCCCAAAATAAGACAAGCTTCAGAAATATCCTCCTGAAGAATGCCCCCAGCTTTGACATATTCCTGGGAATGGAATTTTGGTTAAAAGTTATTCCCCTGAGTTGTATTCATGTTTTCTTTCATAACTAAGTATAGCGATTAAAGGCACAACTTTTTGAAGGAATACAATCTCTATGAATAAGAGCAAATAATAGAACAACTACTAATATTTTTACTTGCTGGCTAAAGATCAAATCTAACATGTTTGACTTTTATAGCAAAAAATTTAGAAAATTCAGCACATACTCCTATTTTAAGAACAGTTAATAGTTTGATCATAACCACTAGCACATGTGATTTAAATATCATTGTGAAATATATATTTTATACCAACAATGCACTGAAATATTAAATGCTAAGGACTAATTTATTACTCAGGTTCATTTTTTTAAAGGAAGACATATCTGCAATATTTACTTTTCTGTGTTTAATTACTATTTATTACTGTCCTATTCTATACACAGACTGTGTTAGAGATGAGATGATAAGACACAAAGAAAGCCAGGTAAATCCCTCCTGTAAAGGAGTCCACAAAATACAGTAAGAAAGAAGTCAGGCCCGGGACTGGCATGGCTCAGTGGTTGAGCGTCAACCTATGAACCAGGAGATCACGGTTCAAGTCCCAGTCAGGGCACATGCCTGGGTTGCGGGCTTAATCCCAGTAGGGGGCCTCCAGGAAGCAGCTGATCAATGATTTTCTCCAATCATTGATGTTTATATCTTTCTTCCTCTCCCTCTCTGAAATCAATAAAAATGTATTTTTTAAAAAAAGAAGTCAGGAGTACAGTAAATGAGGCTGAATTCAAAATACATTATGATCTGCAGAATCTAAGTGATTATTAGTTTAATCAATACTGAGATAATTCCCAGGTGAGATGATGAAGGGAGTAGAAAATTTTAAACTAATCTAAAAGGTTGGGTAGGATTTGAAGAGATGGCAATATCAGTAACAGGCTTTAAAGGAATAGATATAAATATGGAGGCAGGAAAGTAAAGATGTTTAGGGCATAAAGGATAAATCAATTTGGAAAAGGAGACTAACTATTATCATGGTAAAGATGCCCTTTATTGTATAAAATAATCATCAACATTTATTAATAAGTTACTATGTGCTTTGCCAAGTTCTTTGCATGGATCGTTCTATTTAATTCTCATAAAACTCCATGAGGTAGGTACAATTATCATCCCCATTTTATCAATGGGAAACCTGAGACTTGAACACGTAACTGAGATTGGACAGCTGGTACATGGAGGCAATAGACAGTCATTTCAGAATTTTAAATAAGATGTAGCATGGTCGAAGCAGAATTAAAAGAGCATCAAAGGTGGCAACTGAATAAAATGAAGATAAATCCACTTAGCAATCTACTTCAAAAGAAAATAAAAATGGGTAGAAAAGATAGTACAAGAATGAATATATGGTTCATACCTAGTTTCTTTGAAAATAGTCTATTTGCCCAGTGATAGCAGAATGGTTAAAGAAATCACAACAAACCATGGAGTAAGCACAACTGAGTAATTCCTATACCACCATGAATTAACCTGGAGGATTTCCTGGATATGTTGTTGACTAAACAAAGCAAGGTGCAAGAGGGTATATATAGTACACAACCTTCTGTATAAGAGTGAAGGGGAAATAAGAACATGTACACACACACTCACATGCTTATTTTTGCAAAAAGAAACATAGGAATGATAGGTCAGAAACTAATGAAAATAGCAGCCTATAGGGTGGGTGAGAATAGATGTCGGAAGATTAAGATCACAGCAAGACCTCTCTGCATTACCACTTTTTTACATAGTTTTAATCTTTGAAACTCATAAATGTTTAAGTTATTTGAAAAATAGAATTAAATCAAAAGGATATAAAAGCAAACATAAAATGTAATAAAATAAAAAATTAATCCAACTGGATATCATATTGACAATGTAACCATAAAGAAAAAATAATTCAAGTAACTTTTAAACATAGCATTCTGAATATTCCTTGTGAGATCTATTATGAAGAAAAAAGTCAAAGAAATATTAAAGTATATTTAATATTTTTGAGATCTGATTAGCATACATTACATTAGTTTCAAGTGTACAACATAATTACTCAATATTTGTATATATTGTGAAATGATAACCATACTAAGTCTAGTTAACATCTATCCACAGACATAGTTACAGAATTTTCTTTATTGTGATGAGAACTATAAAAGTCTATTCTCTTAGCATTAGCAGATTTATTGTTAACTGTAATATTTGCATTGTAATTCCAAAATTATTTTATGTATATTTTGGGGTAGAGCAAAAATGTGCATTCATGTCATAAGAAATTAAAATTTTCACTGCTAGAGAAACAAATGCAAATATGAAATTTTAAAGGTAAGAAATACCTGCAATGTTAAATTTATTTGGAAATATCAGTATTAGCTCATGATTAAATTATATACAATTAATATAGACAGTCATTACATACAATTAATTATATATATAACTTCTGTGTGTGTGTGTGTGTGTGTGTGTGTGTCTTTCTTTGCTCTGTCACTGAAAGGGCTAAGAGCAACAATATCTCAGTAACATAAGCACACCTAACATCAAATACCAGGTCTCAGTTTCTATAAACTAAAAAAATCAGGATTCCTTGAGGTAATGGCTGATCCCAGCTGTGGGGCAGAAAAAACCAAGGTGAGACTAGGACAATTTGCTGTTTAAGGCAACCGGAAAGTTCAGAGATAAATGGATTCATGTACAAATGGCATAGAAGCACCGTTGAGGGGATTCTTGCTATCTCAAATTTGGGATCATTAGGACATCATATACCCATAGTGATACTCAAAAGAGCAAGAGAGAAACTAGGGTCAATCTCTTTTCTACAGAAGAATATCAGGAAATAGAAGAGTGATAAAATCAGAAAATCATCTTTTTTTTTTTAATAAGCCTCCATGTAAAAATTGATTCAGGCAAAAATTACCAATGAATGCTAACATCATTAGTTGAAAGGCTGTTGAGAAACAGGAAATTCACAGGTCTCAAAACAGCATCCCACAGATGACTCAGTAAGTACAAAGGGAGAAAGGTATTTTTGCAATGGAGAGATCTGGTAGCAAAGTGATCATGCATTTTCTCATCGTGCGATGACTGATTTTTTGTGTGTGTCTGATGTGATACAATGGGGAAAAATATGTATCACTTATGGAATATTTATATATAACTTGAATTATAACGAGGCAAAAAACAAACAAGTTACACCCAAAACCGGAACATTCTACAAGTGACCTGGCTGGACTCTTCAAAAAGAGTCAATATCATTGAAACAAACAAAAATCAAAAGGGCGAAGGATGTGCTGTTTTAGATTAAAAGAACTAAAGAGACGTAGCAATAAATGAAAGAAACTTTATGCCTCAGTTGAAATAAAAGACATTTGGGACAATGGAGGATTTGAAATGAACTATATGAGATAATACTATGGAATAATTAATTTCTTAGGTGTGAAAATGATATGATGACTTTGCAGGAAAATGATACTGAAATGCATACTGAGCATTTAGTAGTAAAGTGTCAACATGTGTGCCACATACTCTCAAATATTTCAGGGGAAAAAAGCATATGCCTATCTTTAAAATGAAAATAAAAGTCAAACCTATATCACAAGATTATTGTGAAGAGAATGATGAATGTAAAGAGCATCACACTATGGCTGGCAAGGCAAATTCTCATGAACAAAGTCTACTACTCAATGAAGCATTTCCTATAGGCAAGTCTTAAAGTCAAAAGATAGTAGTATCTCATTGGCCTTGTCCCCCGGTGCCAGAACAAGGGTCCACCATGAAGGACAGAGTGATAGGAGGATATCATCTCCTTCTAAAAGCAATCCCTCATCTTGGAATAAATTTAATCAAGGAGGTAAAAGACCTGTATTCAGAAAGTTATAAGACACTGAAGAAGATACAAATAAGTGGAAGCATATACTTTGTGTACAGATTGGAAGAATTAACATCATTAAAATTTCCATACTACCCAATGCAATCTACAAATTCAATGCAATTCTTATCAAGATATCACCAATGGCGTGATTTGGAAGCAGCCCAAGTGCCCATCAGTAGATGAGTGGATAAAAAAGTTGTGGTACATTTACACAATGGAACACTACTAGGCTGTAAAAAAGAAGGAAATCTTACCTTTTGGGACAGCATGGATGGAGCTGGAGAATATTATGCTAAGTGAATAAGCCAGTCAAAGAAAGACAAATACCACATGATTTCACTTATATGTGGAATCTAATGAACAAAATAAACTGACAAAATAGAAACAGACTCAGAGAATAGATACAGAGAACAGACTGACAGCTGTCAGAAAGGAGTGGGTTGGCAGGCTGGGTGAAAAAGGTGAAGGGATTAAACAAAACCAAAATTCATAGACAACAGTATGGTAATTACGAGAAGGAAAAGGGGGGGTTGGTGGGGGAGGCAGAAGAGAGTAAAGGGGCGATAAATGGTGACAAAGGGAGACTTGCCTTTGGTCGGTGAACAGACAATACAACATACAGATGATGAAATGCAGAACTGTACACCTGAGACCTATATAATTTCATTAACCAATTTCACCCCAATAAATTCAATTAAAACATTTTTAAAACCTTGAAAAAATAGAAAGGTCAAAAATGTTTTAAAAATTAAAGCAATCCCTTTACCCCTCAGCTGGAGAAAGCATGAAATGGAATGAAAAGCATATTTATTGGTTGAATTCTGGACTCAGGTAAGGATTCTAACTAGCCATCTCACGATAACCAAAGTAAAGAAATATTGCCATGTGGTTGTTCAAGTGACACAAGCCTCATTTTCTTTCACTCAGGTGCTCCCTCATTTCCATTGACAGGGTCATTTTACTCTCACAGATTTAAAACATTGGCAATATTTACCTCATCGTGAATGGCTCGCCGATTGGAGGGCTGGATTAAGACCTTGTATCCCAGGTTGGTGATCCCTTTGATGTGCCGGGGAGCCAGCGGCGCCCTCCTCTCCCAGGCGTTCACATCCTCCCGCCGCAGGGCCATCACAGGCTTGTGGTGAAGCCCCCTGCGGAGGCTGAGCCCCAGCCGGCACAGTCTGGGGCTACATGTGCGCAGCATCTTGAAGCCTGGTGACTGCAAAGACATCATAAGAGCGCGGGACCACAAGAGGCAGGCGGGCTCACGGGTCAGTTCTGGTCTCCTAAGAAATCTGCTGTAAAAGCCAACCCGCTCAGATGGTAGCAGATACAGGATAGAGCAAACAGGAGGGGAAACCTGGACGGTATAGTGTTCCTTCACCCAGACAAATGCAAGTTGCCACAAACGACGTTATTTCTTTCCAAAAATAAAAAAAGTACAGAGCGCCCTGGCCAGGTGGCTCAGTTGGTTGGAAGGTCGTCCGAGCACCAAAAGGTTTCAGGTTTGATCCCCCATCAGGGCACATACCTAAGTTGCAGGTTCCATCCCACATCCAGGTGTGTACAGGAGGCAACCAACTGATGTTTCTCTCTCACATCTTGCTCTCTCTGTTTCTCAAAATCAATAAAAAACATATCCTTGGGTGAGGATTAAAAAAAAAGTACAGAGCAACTTATGGGACACTAACCCATATCTGGGAAGCTGAAGTCGATTTTTAAATATATGTTTTTATCAAACAACTATTCAGCACAAAAGTTTTAAGCAAGTTAACCTGCAGTGCAAATATAGGAAGATAAAGTATGTCAATTTTGAGAGCATGGAGTTTGGAATTCTTTAATCATGTACAAAGATTCTTGGCTCCAACATGTTTCAAGTTTCATCTCTGACCATTTTCTAGCAAGTGCTGCTCAGTGTTGAGCCGCCTGTTTCCCAGTGAACTGCTTTTCACTTTCACTGGTCGGTGATGAGATATGCACAGAAATAGAAAGTTAGCACTTAGACACCTTTGTATCACATGATCACTTTTCTAGTAATTCACTGTTACTGAATTGTATAAAAGTATTGGTCCTGGGCAGGTTGGAAATTTAAGAAAACAAAACAAACACACATGTTCGTCCACTGCACGTGTTAAGAGTTTTAAGAAGCAGAGCCCTGAACACAACCCCCACCTCCACCTGGGACTCCCAGCCTCACCCTCACTGGCCCTTTTGTTGCTCTAAACATGCTGTTCCCTTTCCCTGGGTTTCCTTTCCAGAACAACCCTCCTTTCATATTAAACCTGGGCCTGTCTCAACCAGCTTTCTAACTGTTATTCCAGACTGCAAAATTCCACTCATTGATTCAATCCTGTAATGTTTACAAGAGGCTCACTATAAATTTTACATAAAGTTTTAGAGCATAATTATCAAACAGTATCCTATCCCTCTTCAAATAGCTAAATACAGTTGGTAGTCAAATGTCATTTCAGATGATAATTTGCTGGATCATTTGGATGCTAATGTTTAGATTCTTATGTTTAAGGTTGGCATCAAAATATAGGGACTATGGGCCTAACAGGTTTGGCTCAGTGGATAGAGCATCGGCCTGCGGACTGAAAGGTCCCAGGTTCGATTCTGGTCCAGAGCACATGCGGGCTTGATTCCCCAGCAAGGGGCAGGCAGGAGGCAGCCGATCAATGATTCTCATCACTGATGTTTCTATCTCTCTGCCTCTCCCTTTCTTTCTGAAATCAATATATATATATATATATATATATATATATATATATATATATATGGACTACATGATTTCACACCTCCCAGAAATGTTCTACCAATTACTACTAGCATTTAGCCAAATTGGTCCATAATACATTACTGTTACATCAGACTGCAACCTCTAAATCAGACCCACCACACAGATGGGGAATGTTTATCCAAACCTGGGGGCATACAAATACTTGCCACCCGAGAAGGCAACTCACAGCACCACAGACCACAAGAGCACAGGGACCAGCAAGGAGCTCCTCTAAGAAGGCTTTGGGAAGGAGAGGGCATGGACAGAAAGGGTGCACACAGCAAGTGAGCACGCAGATGGTTAGCGCCCACATCGATGATCAGCATCTCAGGAAGAGACTGCTGTGTACCCTCTCTAAATTGTGGTTTCTTTAACATACTTTTGTTTTTAAAAGAGACAACATTGAGGCCAAACTCAAGCCAAAGCACATAGCAGTTATTGTCTCCCAAGACAGAGGAAAAAATGGCAGCACCCCATGAAACCTGAATCCCTATGTTCTCCAATAAAACCCACTCCAAAGACATGCAATTCTTTTGAACACACAGGTAAGCCCAGAAATGGCCCCATCCTCCCAGCAGGAGCTGTATTTCATATTCCATAGGAGGTGGAGGGATGCCACATCCTCTGTTCTTTGCAGCAATTCTTGGTGTTAACATGAGGGAACACTTTTAGATAATATAGCCTCTCTCTCCCCTCAACCTGATTCATAACCATAGCCGCCCCTCCCTCGGAGACCATCCCTCTTCCTCCTCCCTCCTCCTCCGTCTGGGGTGGAGGAGCACGATGTGGTAGGAGAGACACAGACACACGTATGTCATAAGACAGAGACGTTGGCAAAGGCAGGCTTTCCATGGGGGACAGGAACAGAAAGCAGCAGCGGTGGAGCCTCTGCAGTTTATTTGGGAAGCTGCTTTCACTTCCCCTTTTTGTAGGCAAGTCTCAAATCACATGTTAACCATTGTTAACATTTTCAAACAAATGTTAACAATGGTTATCACTGACTCAACATAATATGCCAAGCACCAGGCTGAGCACCTTACAGATATTATTTTATTTTCTCCTTGCAAACAGTCTTATTAAGTAGATAATATTGTTACCCCGTTTTACAGGTGAAGAAACTGACCTGGAGTCTTAGAACTGACGCTTTGAAGCAGAAGCAGGATTTCTGTTACTATTTAACACTCGGGATTTTCTCTTCTTTGCTGAAGCCTACAGATCCACACCATGTAGATCTGACACAGGTTGTTTCTGCTGCCAGCTTGTTTCAGAAATCGATCAGGTCCATATGGCATCGGCTTTAACAGTTTTAGTGAATGATCAATTCTGCCCCAAGCATGGGCTGCCTCTATCCACCCCTTTCCCACCTGCCACCAAAAACCCTTCCTGCGTCCCTGCCAAGATAAAGTCCAGTTCTCTGGGAGCTTAGGAAAACATGAATGCTGGTATTATTGCATTACTAACGGAAACTTGGTCTCAGCCTAGAACTTTCCGGGCCCACCATTCATTTCACTGTAAGGTTATCCTGAACTATCTAACAGTGAAGATTTCTCCAATGCTTTTAGGTGAGGCACGGCAGGTGTCTGGTATTTCATGGAAATGCCCAGGTTGGCTGTTCTGGGTGTCCTATCCTGGAATTTGTGTGTTTTTCCGAGGAGATCAGGAAATAAACAACATGTATATTTCTGGCAATGCCTCCAGTGAGACAAAGCAGGAAGGCCACTGGCTTACCACGGGCGCTGGCCAGGTCACTTCACGGTGACAGGTGCTGAAAACAGCCTGTAGCATGAGCAAAGAGGATGTGGAAGAGCAAGAGGAGAAGAAAAAGGAAGATCTGGGGAGAATAAGGAGCAAGAGAAGAGGACTAGTGGGGGAAAGAGAAGTGTCACCCGGTCAGGGGAGGGGAACAAGGCCCTTCCCCTGACAATTGCCCAAGTCTTCCCTTCAACACAGGAAGGGCTAATGTTTCAACAGCATAAAAATGAAATTTAAAAGATTCTATCCCATGTTTTTGTAAAACAAGAAGAGCACTAAGGTACACATTTTACTGCCCTAGAATTGATCGGGAATTTGAAATATCTGAAAGTCGTGGAAGTACCCTATGAACTAAATGCTCAGACCTGCACAGAGACAGGGGGCCAATCAGTGGATGGGCTCTAGCAATAGGATAGAGTATGTGATATCACAGTACCTCTCTTTCCATCTCTTAGTGGGGGGAAGATTTAAGAATTTCTTTCAACTTACAAATTATCGATCTTTGCAATGTACACATGAGAATCAGGGGAATAAGGAGAACATGCTTAAATGTTCTTGGTATTTTCTATTCTTTTCGAGAGAAACGAAAAGGAAAATGGTAATTAAAATAGAAATAGAGGGGACCCTTTCTCACTCCCCATGTGGGAGTTCATTCTGTGGGACTCTATCCCCCTCCCCACATGGGAGTCTGCACTTGTTCTTCAATAAATCTCCACCTTTGAAAAAAAATAGAAATACATAGATAGAGCGTGGCACTCCATACATATCCCACAATTCTCTTTCAGTGACCATGATATAAACTATGGTGATTAAGTATATCATCACCCCAAATCACATGAAGGAAACAAAGAAAATTTTGTGAGGTGTACTGGTATTTATAAAAGATTCTATCTGAGGAAAAGCCACGTTCATAAGCAGAGGAACTGATACGTATTTGGGAAGGTCCTTTCAAATGATGAGCAGATTGGTCTTTGTACAATTACATATGTTAATATGGTAGTACCTGATCATTTGGATATTTAAATAACAATATAATAAAAGCCCAAAATTTTCTTGATGGCGTTAGATTTTTCCCATTGATTATAGAAGAGGTGTTTTGATTTCTTTCTTTAATTCAAAAAAATCTAGTGAATCCCTAAGGTGTGCATAGCATGATGTTAGGTACTTCTAAAGAAGCAGAAATCCTATTTCTGCTCATTTTCATGGGATCCAACAGGAGCAGCGTGGGACAATTTCATTTAACTAAATGGCCCCCATTAAAATCTGATGTGGCTCAGCTGGTTGGAGCATCGTCCTGTACACTAAAAGGTGGCAGGTTCGATTCCCGGTCAGGGCACATGTGGGACGCAGCTCATTGATGTTTTTCATCTCTCTCTACCCCCACCTTTCTCTCTCTCTCTCAAATGAATTTCTAAAAAATTTTAAAAATCTGATGGTGAAGTATCAATTAGATTCTAACTGAATATTAGAGTCAGAATGACCCTGAAGGTAGTGAGCCCCATAAAAATCAGGAATTTTCTGTGGTTTATAAAAATCATTTTCCAAGTATCTATGGGTGAATCACAATAAAAACTGTACTGTTCTGGTAGGCATAACTTTTAAATGTCACTGGATTAACCATCTGTACGCCATAAGTGTCTATAGACGCAAGCAGCGGACCTTTTTTAATTAAATTCAAAATATCGTGGCAGTTAACTGGTTAAGTTACATCTGTCTGCTACTGTTTAGTAGTACTTATGCCATATAACATTGTATTTGATTTGTGCTGATTTTCATGAGTAAGCGTGGTAGGTAGTTTAATAGAGCTGAGGTCTACATAGAACTTTTTATTCTTTCATCTAGCATTAAAAAAATCCTTGAAGTCTCTTCAGTCCTTTTCATAGCATCAACCTAACCAGGAATCTTTTTAAATTCACAAACCACCCACCTAAACCAGGACAATTTGTGAGCTAAATACAAGAACTTAAGTACAAAAATGGCCTCCTAATTTCTGTTGTTTCCAGTGGGACATGTATAAAGGATTACAAATTCCTAATTAACAAATTAAGTCCAAATCTCCCATCTCTAGCCCCAGTAGTCAGAGATGTGCTCTTTGTCCTTATGTTTTAGAGTTTTAAAATAATGCCTCTAGACCAGCCGTGGGCAAACTACGGCCCGCGGGCCGGATCCGGCTGTTCTATCTGGTTCTCTTGCTCTCCCCTCCGCTCCTTTACTTTGAATTTATATTAGTTCACACAAACACTCCATCCATGCTTTTGTTCCGGCCCTCCGGTCCAGTTTAAGAACCCATTGTGGCCTTTGAGTCAAAAAGTTTGCCCACCCCTGCTCTAGACTATAATTCAATAACTCAAACTAAAACTAAATCACATGGAGAGATTTCTCAATGCCAATTATTTGTTGTACCAATCAGACACACATCTTGATTAAATATTGAGAGACTAACGAATGGAGTAGCCTTGAGTTGAACAAAATAAGGAAATGGATGAGAAATGAAAATGTTTTATACCTACCCTTCCAAGTCACTCAAAAACCACAAGTGTCTTTTAAAAACCATGGTTTCCCAGGAAGCCCTGGTACTGTAGCTAAGGGAAGGCAGCTCCATGACCATGCGCCTTGGCCCACACTACACAGTATTTGGTATTCAGACCATAATAATCCTGGAGAGGTCCAAAAAAGTTACAAATTAACAGAACACCTGATGATGGCCTAGAACTTATTCAAATACCTTCCAACCCCAAGGCTTGCTAGAACTAGGCTTGGGCATGCAGTAACACCGTCCTTCCTCCATACCTGTACTTCCTGTTGCACGGTACATCCTTTAATGCTTCCACATTAAACTCCTTATAGTCGGCCAGAAATTTAAAAACAAAAAAAAAGTAGACTTGGGTGGGTGGACTCTATTAATATTAACTAACCTGGTCTAAGAATACTCATAAATTTTCAAGCCCATGAACTAGGCATAGTTATCCAAGGATATGAGACCCAAGATTCTCCTGGTCTCTAGCCCACAGATTTTGTTTCACTGAGATGGAATGCAAAGTTTGTTCTGAATTGGAGACTCATCCAAAATGTCTCTCTGCGTATTTGTCTGTCTCTTTGCTAAACTGTAAATGCTCTGAGGGAATAAACAGTGTTTTATTCATCTTTTGTTACTGGTGCATAGGAGAACTCAAATGTTTTAAGAAAAAAAAAATTAATGAATCAATGACCAAGTTTAAGTGAACATCATAAAGACCTATGCTGCAGAAAAAAACAAAATAGACACACCAAATAGGGACTCATATTCCCCTCCCCACCTCCACTCCCAGCCACAACATTCAACAATAACAAAAAAGGTCTTATAGACCAATAAATGTTATGAAATGCAATATAATATGGTAGGAAAATACACACCTGGGAGCTGAAACTAATAACTAGTTGTGGGTTCCTTCTCTTGACCTCAGTTTCCTCTTCCAGACTAGATTGTAGTACAAAAGTCCTTTTCAGCTCTCATAGTCTATTAAGGACTAGTGCCCAAGCACTGTGGATTATAAAATCATTAGAATTTTAGAACATAAATAGACACTCTGACTCAGGGAGACCCAGCTAAAGTATACTAAACAAGGAAGCAAAAACACAAAAAAGACTATGGGAGGCAGACATTCTCCTGTTACCTGCATTAACTAACTGCAGTCATCGGGAGCCCAGAGCTTGCAACAGGAAGGGCACACCTCAAAGGTACACCAACTCCCTGCCTCCACAGATGGCCTGGGCAACTGGCCTCCACTTACTCTGTGACCTCGGTGCCTAACAATCTGTCTATATTTTATCTGCAACATTGAGTCAGGTCTGCTGTGACGTTTATTTGAACTAATACATATGAAGTGCTGAGCACTGCCTTGCATGCTGTAAACACTCCGTAAATGTTAACAAACGAAGTCTCAGCCTGCCCGCTCCTCAAAGATGAGCACAGCGACACCACCAGCAGAAGACACTACCTTCCTCTCCTCTTACTCAGACCTTGTAGGCAAGCATGTCAAACTCGCCCCAGGCGGCCCACAACAAATATTTTTGTGGCCCAGCCAATATAACGGTATGTAAGAAACGTTTTAATAAAAATTTTGTAACTTAATTTTTACAATATCCTGTTATACATAATTATTAATAACGAACTACAACGTTTGCTAATGACTGATTACTATAATCGTGTTGCTTTCATTTCCCTTACGAGTCCTACACACAGGCGCACCATTTCCCTCCACTAACACCAGCAGCAAATGTTTTAGCAGCCCACGGCCACGTCATTACTCTTGGACTGACTTGTTTGGTGTGGGCAACAGGAAATATTTTGCTTTCGGAGAACAAGAAAAATAGGTTTATTTGTGTTACGCTTATTAATTGGTGCAGTTATTCAGTGTCTGGTAAGTTCATATTCAAGAAAAAATATTAATTTTTATTAAAATGTTCTATTATTTTATGTTAACAATGACTCATTTATTTCAGCCCTTTGTATTCAGCATGTCTATCGAAATAAACCTACGTTTCTATGAAAATTGAAACTTTGTTTTTTGCGGCCCACATAAACTTAAACCTTGTTTATTTGGCCCGTGTGAGCCTTTGAGTTTGACATGCTTGTTGTAAGGCCTTCACAATAGCTTCATGTTGACTCCCTCCCAGTCTTACATCCAAAAATGGAGCCCAGGAAGCCCTCTTTTCAACATCACCCTTTAGGCATGGGCATTCAAGATAAATAACTTACCATTTTGATGATGCATTTCATCAAATTTAAGACTTTTTATTTTTTCACATTTTAGCATCCCTGAAATAGGAATGCATCTTAAATGATTTCATCTGATATTAACATGGTGATAATGTTGTTGGTTATTTCCCATTCAAAATGCACAGTGTTTCTGTGATTCCATGAATTTCAGGAATTTGTTGTTGTGGCCTCACCAAGGAAATTTGCCACTATTTATAGTTTTATTTCTATAAAAAAACACTAAAGAATATTTGCAAAAATGAAAACTTTTTGTTAAATGGACACTACCTACACTCGAAAGACCACTTCCAAACTCCCACGCCAAGTTTGGTTAAGGCTTAAAGGTTTAAAGTCCGTTAGGGGAAAATTTTTCAATTGTAAATAATTCAAATTAAAGTGCTTGATGATGCTGCCACCAATAACAAATGAGACTAATAACAAATACGAATTTCTGGAGAGTGGGAGAGTGACTTAGGAACGTTGGTTTAAACCTCTGTCCTCCTAACTCACTTTGCAGAAAAGCCACTAGTGTACATCACCAGGTCAGGAAGCCCTGGGTTCACTAGTCTTTATGGGGAAAAGGCGGGAAAGGTAGTGCAAGTGGCAAAATCAAAATACATACACACATAGACAATAACACGTCCACACAAAGCGCTATGAGTGATTTCTTTTTTAAATAAAGTGTGAAAGCCACTGCCCGGGTCAGCGGCTTGTGTACAGCTAGCGACACCTGCATAATCACAGCTACATCTTCTCCACATTCCGATACCTGATGACCCACAATATCAAAACATGTTCATCGCTGTTCAAGTTACTGAACTCGCTCTCCTTCCCTCTCTCCAGCCCCCACCCCACTTCCACTCCCCTAAAATCGGTGCCTGAAAAGCACATCTCTTCTGGAAGTTGTGAGGACATTGGAGTCCTCTTCGATCAAGCAGGGCAGGCAAACCAACAGCTTCTACCCGCACTCACTCGCCGGGCGAGCTCCTCACTGGCCCACACAGACCCTGCAGGTGTCGGGGGGGGGGGGGGAATGGGGGGGTCCATGTCAAAGCCAGCCCGAGATGGACAGGGTGAGAAGTTTGTGATCAGAGTTGGGCTAAGCAGGCCAGAACTGGAAAACAAGTGCACAGAAAGATGGCGGGGGTGGGGGTTGCCCCCCACAATCTCCATCAACCACCCCCCGCAGCCAGCCAATCTAAATAAGCACTCAGTCCTAGGATCCACAGAGAGTTCGCCCCTCGGCTTCAACACCAATCCTCTACTCCTCGGCAGCCCCACCCGCTTCCGCCGCCAAAAAAGAAATCTGAATTGCATCCCTCCCCCTTCCAGTTCAGCAAGTTCGGAGCTGCGCCAGCTGCCCCCCTTGCCGGGCTTAAACCTTAGTCCTCACTCTCCCAGCCCCTGCGCGCAGCGGCGAGCCGGGAGTCTGCGGGTGGCGGGCGGCGCAGGAGCCGGACGCAGAGCTCCGCCTGGGCTCCCGGCCGCACCCTCGTCCCGCCGGCGACCTCCCAGCGCATCCCGTCGGCGGAGCCCGCCGCACCCCTCCTCACCTCGTCCTCCCGGGCGCTGATCGGTCCCCGCCGCCTCCAAGCTCCAGGTCCCGGCAGGGTAGGCCCCGAAGTCCCAGCAACAATTGGGATGCGAGCCGGGAGGAGGAGGTGTTTGCTCAACTTCTGAGGACGTCATGCCTCCCCCCCCTCCCCGCAGCCAATCAGCGGCCACCCTGAGGGAACAACCTTCTCCTCCGCCAATCGGCGGCGCTCCCAGGTGCTGGGTCATGCCCGCCCCCGCTCCTCCCCGAAAATCCTCAGCCTTTTAGATCGCTGACCTGCGTCCTTAGCTGGGCCATCAGGTCCTCTCAGGACAGTTATTGACCAAGTTCATAACTGTCCGCAGCAGAGGACAGGCAGAGACAGGGAAGGACGAAAATAGCCTGGGCCACACACGCTACATAGATGCGTGTATTTCCCGGAAAAAGTTGTGAGCTCATGGTCCATTGCGTTTGTTTAGCAATATACTTTTTTTTCAAAGCATGTTCACAGCCCCATAGCAAGCCTCTGAAGGCAGATAACAGTTCGTAGAACAGTTTTTGAGCCCAGCAAACTGACACTGAAAAAAATTAGTATATCCATGTCCAATGATTCTTATGAATCATGCGTATCTGACAAAGCCCAATGTTCTTTACAAGTCCTAAGTGGCCCCAGAGGAACTGGGGGAAATGCATTTCATAAACACTGGCCTCAGCACTAGAGGCTGAGGAGCATCTGAAGCCCATCCGTGGCCCTGCTAAGGAGTCAATGGCCAGAAGGTACTCTTCCCTCCTGTTTTTATAACTTTCTCCAACATTCACACTTTTCTCATACCTGCCACAGAGGTGTTAAACTATCAAACTCTCATGTCAATATATTCTTATAAACTCCTCTACTCCTCTCACGCCTCTAATTGCCGAGTAGATTAGAATCTTCTCTGGAAGTAGGAATTTCCCTCTGTATCTTTACTTCTCATATCCAAAGTGATCTTCCTGATGACCCCTTAAGCCTTCTCTTCTTGCTCTGTTTCCCAGCTCAGACCTTGATATCGCCAACTTCCTAATCAGCACCTCGCCAGACCTGAAACCCCAAGTTCGCTTTAGTTCTTCCTCTGGCCTGTCAACCTTAACCTGTCCTCTCAAATCCCTCTACTATCACCCGCATTCAAACCCCTTTGTACACTACCTGGACTGTATTCTCTTAAGCACACAACTCTGACCATCTCATTGGCCTGAGCAAAAAACCTCTGGGCTTCTCGGTAACCCTAGAACGCGGCCGAAAGTCCTTCACACAATGTTGCTTCATGGGGTCATTGTGAGGATAAAATGAAATGATGTCCAAAGTGTTCTGCCAAGTGTCTATATAAAGAAACTGGTGATTATCATTTATTTTTCTGTGTTGTCCACCTACCTGTAATTCTCATCTACAAAAATGTCTCATCCTTTAGGGTGCAGTTCAAACACCACTTCATCCATGAAGCCTTCCCTGAGTATTTCAACCAGCTATGATATCTCCCTTCTGTCTTATGTGTCTGTCTCTCTTGTTCTTACTGCAGTCTTCCCTATATAATAGTCATTTGTATTTATCTTACCTCCATCCCTTACCGGTCGTCATCATAAAAACCTCAATAAAAGCAAGTATATGTATTTGGCCTTGCCTTTTATCCCTACTGCTCCTAGCACAATACAATGCATGTGGCATGTCTTAGGTAGGTCGGGGTCTCAGAAGGAAATAGATGGCACAGTCCAGCTGGAGACATGAAGGGCATAGCGTGTACAGGGATAAAGGAGGGCAACAAAAGACAGGGCTGCGCCCTGTGCCTGGCAGCAATGAGAACTGCCTATAGGCCTTAACCAGGCCAGAGGAAGGGATGGTCACCAGAATTCAGAAAGAGCTCTAGCGATGGTGTAGCTGAAGCTATAGGCAGTGCCACCTGACAGAAGGGGCTTTGGAATCAATCAAGAATGGAGCTGCCTAAGGAATCAATAACTCATTCCATCTAAAGCAGGGGTCGCACAGCCGGTCTGGCTCAGTTGTTGAGCATTGATCTATGAACCAGGAGGTCATGGTTCAATTCCCAGTCAGGACACATGTCCAGGTCTTGGGCTCGATCCCCAGTGGGGGGAATGCATGAGGAAGCTGATCAATGATTGTGTCTCATCATTGATGTTTCTATCTCTCTTTCCCTCTCCCTTCCTCTCTGAAATCAATATATATATATATATATATATATATATATATATATATATATATATATATAAATCAGAGGGTGAACAAACCTTTTTCAGTAAAAAGCCAGAAAATAAATATTCCAGGCTCTAAGGTCTCTGTCACAATTATCCAAATAGAGAAAATTGCAAGTCCCTTGGCATTTTCAGGGTCAGTCTCTGTTGGTTTCTAATGTTTCACATTGTCCCCAAGGGCCCATGGCATCCCTGGAGAGTCCGTTCCCTGTGCAGGGCATAACTCACGGAGCAAGTTGACTGCCCCTCATCTCCTGCTTAGTTACTGTGATAAGTCTGCCACGACTTAGAAATTTTCAGTTACACATCATTGTATTTTATATATTGGATGAGAGTTATATGCTATAATATAAGCACATTTGGGGAATGCAAATTTTGTCATATACTTCACTGACGCATGGCAAATTTAATATAGTCAAATAAATGGGAAAAATCTAGTGCTCCTCCTTTCAGCGTCCCTTGAATGAAAGTCTCAAAAAAAAAATATCTTGAAGGACTGAGAAAAGATTGGAGACAGGAGGGAGAAAGTAATTAAAATGAAAATGAAACACAAGTGTAATTTTTCTGGAATAATTGTAAGTGTCATTGAGCTGGAGACAGCTAACAGCCAGGTGTAGGAGGTAAGACGCAGGACTTTCTTTTTGTAGTCCCAGTCTGGGTCAGGTACTGAATGAAACCCATCTTTTACAGTAGTTGTCTCACTATAGAGAAAGGAAGGATAAAAGAATATAAAAGTTGTTTTTGCAATATAAGAAGTAGCAACCAGGAAGAATAATCACAACATAGGCAAGGTCGCAGCAAGCGCAGAAAATAAGATAAAGTGGCCCTCACATTGAAATGACTCTCATAACGATTGCTATCTGTACAGCTCCGCAGAAACAAATGAAATAGAATTTGAAAGGAATGGGAAAACAGCATCAAAGGAAGATGTTCCCGCTGGATAGTATAGTGTTGACATTGCCCGTGTAGGCACAAACCTTTCTGTCCTTGTCATTTATTATTACTGAACAACCCCAAACCCTGAAAACAAAACAAACGCAAAAAACCTAAAAGACCAGAATTTAATAAATAGAGTACTTTGTGGGCCTGTATGCACAAGTTAACTCCAAATTTGTTAGCTATTTTGTAAATATCCTATATAATAAAGAGGTAATATGCAAATTGACTCTCACACCCTCATGTCATAAGATGGCTGTCCCACGTTGTCACAAGATGGCCGGCAGAGGAGGGCAGTTGGGGTGATCAGGTCAGCAGGGGAGCAGTTAGGTGTCAATCAGGCTGGCAGGGAGTGGTTAGGGGGCTATCAAGCTGGCAGGCAGAAGTGATTAGGGGTAATCAGGCAGGCAGGCAGGCAGGCAAGTTGTTAGGAACCAGCAGTCCCAGATTGTGAGAGGGGCTAAACCGGCAGTTGGACATCCCTCAAGGGGTCCCATATTGGAGAGGGTGCAGGCTGGGCTGAGGGACAACCCCCTAGTGCATGAATTTCATGCACCAGGCCTCTGTAGTTTAAATAAACATTTTCCTAAAACTAAATGCCTAAAATGATAAAGGTGTTGCCCTAGCCAGTTTGGCTAAGTGGATAGAGCATTGGCCTGCAGACTGAAGAGTCCCAGGTTTGATTCTGCTCAAGGGCACATGCCCAGGTTGTGGGCTCAATCTCCAGTAGGAGGCATGCAGGAGGCAGCCAATCAATGATTCTCTCTCATCATTGATGTTTCCATCTTTCTCTCCCTTCCTCTCAAAAATCAATAACAATATTTTTAAAAAATAAAAATAAATAAATAAATAAAATGACAAAGGTGTGTCAAGACAATGACCACACCAACATACAAACACCTGGGAGACAGAGCTGTGCACTGTGTTTTTGGAATCCACCAGTGTCTACTGCCTGTCCTATACGCACTGGGGTCTGAGGGACCTAGGTCATTATGTGAAAGAAATAGATTTGGACACTGATAAAACAGGGGAACAAAAAAGGAATAAAATGAGAGAGAGTAGAGAAAACGAGGGTAAAGAATGAAGTGGAGGGTGAGAAACCGATAGCAGGAGGATTAAGGCAAAGTTTACACATTGTGTTCAAATCTGGAGCAAGGGAAACAAGGAGAATGAGCCGCCATGGAGAACAGAAACATAAATGCTTCAGAAAGAGAAAGAAATCAAAGTTTTTGTGAAAACACCCAAATCTTAGAAGGCCTCTGTTGACTTTTCAGAAGGAAATTAAGCTGGAGGAGGTTTTCACAGCTAAAAAAACTTCTGCTTCCCACCTCTCTCTTTCTTTGGCAGAGGTGACCCTTGCCTTTTGAATTCAGCTTTTTCTCAGCTTCCTGGCAGCTGCAAAAGCTCCATGGCTAGTGGGAGCATGGATGGACTATGTCTGCTGAGCTCGCAACCATGAAGTACCATCTCCCAGACAGGAAAGGAACTGTCTCTAGCACCTAATGCAGTTCAGTTGAAGTGGGTTGAATAATGTCCTCCAAAATTCATGTCCACCCAGAACCTCAGAATGTGACCTTATTTGAAAACTAGAGGCCTGGTGCATGAAATTCGTGTACGGGTGTGGTCCTTAGGCCTGGCCGGCAATCAAAGAGCGAGCATCTGGTGTGGAAGGCCAGGTCCCAGCTGACCTCTTGGCCCTGGGCAGCACCTGGGCCCCAGGCCTCTGCATGCCCCCCTCCGCCTGAGTCACGGTGCCTGATTCCCCACACGGAGATGTGGTAAGCGCAGCCGGACACTCCGAGCTGGGGCACAGCGTGGGCCTCTGGGCCACCCAGCGGCAATGCACAGAAGCCAGGCAGGCAGCGTGCTCTCTTCTGGCTGGCCTCACAGACCAGCTCCTGCGTGAACCCACTGGAGCCCAACCAGCCACTGCAGTTCCGGTGGCTGCAGCCTGGCTCACCCAGAAGAGGCTGCACAGGTGTGGGGCGGGCTCCTCATGGGCTCCTCGCAGGTGGCCTGGCACCTGAGCTCGAGGGGGCTTCCCTGGCACGAGCCCTAGCATCCTGGAGGAGGGTAGCAGGGGGAGTGAGACCAAGCTCGGAGAATGCCCCGCATTCTCACCACACATCCGTCCCCATCACCCCTGCCCCCAGGTAGCCAGCGAGAGTTCGCAGCGTGTCGCAGACGCCCACCATGTTCAGCACTGCCCCCTGGTGGTCAGTGCACATCATAGCGAGCGGTCAAACTCCTGGTCCCCTCCCCTCCTGTCAAACTTTCTATAGAACAACTGCCTGAGGGTACAATTTGCATGTTAGGCTTTTATTATATAGGATAGAGTATTTGCAGATACAATTAAGGTAAGAATCAAGATGAGATCATACTGGATTCAGATGGGTTCTAAATCCATTGAAAATGTCCTTAGAAGAGACAGAAAAGGACACAGAGGCACCTGGAGGAAGGCCATGTGAAAACAGAAGCAGAGCTCTAGCTGATTTGGCTCAGTGGATAGAGCATTGGCCTGTGGAGTGAAGAGTCCCAGGTTCGATTCTGGTCAAAGGTACATGCCTGGGTTTTGGGCTCAATCCCCAGTAGGGGGTGTGCAGGAGACAGCCAATCAATGATTCTTTCTCATCATTGATGTTTCTGTCTATCTCTCCTCTCCCTTCCTTTCTGAAATCAATAAAAATATTAGAACAAAACAAAACAAAACACAGAAACAGAGACTGAAATTATGCTGCCACAAGCCAAGGACACCCAGAAACTACGGGACAAAGCAGGATTCTCCCCTAGACCTACAGAGAGTGCATGGTCCTACCAATACCTTCACATTGGACCTCTGAATCCCAGAACTATGAAACAATAAATTTTCTTCTCATTCTTAGCCACTTTGTGGTACTTCTTTATGGCAACCCTAGGAAATGTATACAGCCTTAAGTCACCAAAGATCTAGGTTGCCCTCCAATGTTGGGTAATTACCATGTATCACTGTCTGAGGACACAAAACAAAATAAAATCACACAATAAACAAAGAAGGTGGAAACATACAGTTACTGCACAGAAAGAAATTTAAAGGCCAGATCACTACTCTAAAGATTGTTTGCTCTGAATATCTAGAGAAGTTGAAGCTGTGAGCTCTGAAATCAATGTGAAGCTGTTTGAGTCTACCTTTAACAGAGCTATGCCTCTGGATTATGGAGAAACAGCCTTTTACCTCCAATTTCTACAGGCCCATTTAGCAAGGTGTTTCCCTTTTAAAAATATGTGAAGAGAAAATAATGGAAACAAACTTGTTTTTAATCACTTCATCCCTGACAAGTCTTCTGTAACTCATTCTCCTTCATTAGGTAGGCTGACAAAAAGCACATCAGAGAATTGGTGAAAATTACTTGAAAATGGCCTCATTGTTATTATTATACAGGGTACACTGGGCACCATAACTCCCAGAATATGAGAAAAAAAAGACCGAAAAGTATCACCTTCAAATGAAACAGATGAACAGCAACAAAATGGAGAGAAGAGTGACCAACTTTAGAAATTGTTTTTCAATGAAGCACTGAAGGCCCTGGCCGGTTTGGCTCAGTAGATAGAGCATTGGCCTGTGGACTGAAGGGTCCTGGGTTCAGTTCCAGTCAAGGGCATGGATTTGGGTTACAGACTCAATCCCCAGCCCTGCTCAGGGCATGTGCTGGAGTCAACTGATCGATGTGTCTCTCTCACATTGATGTTTCTCTTTCTATTTCTCCCCTTCTCTTTCACTCTCTTTAAAAATCAATGGAAGAATAGCCTCAGATGAGTCTTAACAATTAATTAATTAATATATAAACAATAAATGAATCGCTGAAGGTACTAAGAAACTTTTCAGATCTGCTTCAGGAGTCCCCAACATCTTCTCAAAAATACCTCTATGGGATACAGGGTGTCAACTCTAACTTAACTGATTCTTTTCTGTCTGAAGCAATGATGTGGTAACAGAAGAATTGTGAGATGCATGGAAATCTAAGAAAAGGTAAACAGTGTCTTGTCCATGAAAGAGGGTTCCCTGGTCATGCCAGCAGAGTGTCTATATCCCTCCATTAAAGATTAAGGGGCAGGCCCTAACCGGTTTGGCTCAGTGGATAGAGCGTCGGCCTGCAGACTCAAGGGTCCCAGGTTCGATTCCAGTCAAGGACATGTACCTTGGTTGGGGGCACATCCCCAGTGAGGGGTGTGCAGGAGGCAGCTGATTGATGTTTCTAACTCTATCCCTCTCCCTTCCTCTCTGTAAAAAATCAATAAAATATTTAAAAAAAAAAAAAGATTAAGGGGCAGGATATACCCACAGTTAACATCATACTCAATGGGCAAAAACTAAAACCATTTCCCCTAAGAACAGGAACAAGACAGGGATGCCCACTATCAACACTCCTGTTTGACATAGTACTAGAAGTATTAGCCATTGCAATTAGACAAGAAGAAGAAATAAAAGGCATCCAAATTGGAAAAGAAGAAGTAAAGCTGTCCTTATTTGCAGATGACATGATATTGTACATAAAAAACCCGAAAGACTCCATCAAAAAACTAACAGACTTAATAAATGAATTCGGCAATGTAGCAGGATACAAAATTAACACCAAGAAATCTATGGCATTTCTATACATCAAGAGTGAACTTACAGAAAGAGAGACTATAAAAGCAATTTAATTTACCATCGCACCAAAAAAATTAAGATACCTAGGAATAAACTTAACTAAGGAGATAAAAGACCTATACGCAGAAAACTACAGGACACTGAAAAAAGAGATAGAGGAAGACATAAACAGATGGAAGAACATACCATATTCATGGATTGGTAGAATCAACATCATTAAAATGTCCATACTACCCAAAGCAATCTATAGATTCAATGCACTCCCCATTAAAACACCAATGGCATATTTCACAGACCTAGAACAAACTCTCCAAAAATTCATCTGGAATAAAAAAAGACCCCGAATAGCCACAGCAATCCTGAGAAAGAAGAACAAAGTAGGTGGGATCTTAAGACCAGATTTCAAGCTGTATTACAAAGCCACTGTTCTCAAAACTGCCTGGTACTGGCACAAGAACAGACATATAGATCAATGGAATAGAATAGAGAACCCGGAAATCGACCCAAATCACTATGCGCAATTAATATTTGACAAAGGAGGCATGAACATACAATGGAGTCAAGACAGTCTCTTCAGTTAATGGTGTTGGGAAAATTGGACAGATACATGCAAAAAAAAAAAAAAAAATGAAACTAGACCACCAACTTACACCATACACAAAAATAAACTCAAAATGGATCAAGGACTTAAACATACGACGAGAAACCATAAAAATACTAGAGCAATCCACAGCCAGAAAAATCTCTGACATATGCCAAAGCAATTTCTTCACTGATACTGCTCCTAGGGCAATGGAGACTAAAGAGAAAATAAACAAATGGAACTACATCAAAATAAAAAGCTTTTGCACAGCAAAGGAGACCATCAATAAAACAACAAGAAAGCCCAATGCATGAGAGAACGTATTTGCCAATGATATAAACGATAAGCGTTTAATCTCCAACATTTAAGGGAACTCATGCAGCTTAACAAAAAGAAGAGACGAGAGAACCAAGATGGCGGCATAGGTAAACACCTAAACTGCTGCCTCGCACAACAATTTCAAAACTACAACTAAAAGACAAAACGTCTATCACCCAGAACCATAGGAAAGCTGGCTGAGTGGAAGTTCTACAACTAGAAGGAAAGAGAAAAGAGCATTGAAACGTGCACAAGCGCTGAAAAGCTGAGGTACGGAGGCGTGTGAATTAGGCTGGCGGAGGGCGACTTGGTGCGGTGCTTTTTTCAACCCAAAGGCAGACAAGCTCCCGATTACTCTGAAATCCAGTTTCTGGGGAGATGCTGGGGACCCAAACTCCTATGGGGAGAAGCTGGACTGTCTGCCATCGGGTCAGAAAGTGAGGGTGGCTTTTTTGCAGAGGTGCATGCAGCAATCATTGTTTACTGTGCTGGGGCACAGGACATGGGGACTTGGAAATGCGGAGACGCAGAGAAGACTGACTGGTAGCCATCGCTGTTCACCATGCCCTAGCCTAGTGACTCCCTGAGACCTCGCCCCGCACAATCTACAAACCCACCCAAGCTCCATGCAGCGGCTTTTGCATATAAATAGTCTGCCCTACCGCAGCTTAACCTAACAAACTGCAGCTCTGGTCAGATAGCTCCAAAACCTCCAAACCCCAAGCAAAGAGGAGAAAACTGTAGTTCTCGCTGTAGCTCCTGCTGGTTGGCCTCAGACAGTAGCTGACCTGCACCCCAGTGGAGATCCAGAAGCTAGTGTATCTAGTGGTCAGTGTGAGATGACACCAGAGTTCAACTACTCACATCCATAAGTGACACATTCAATAGGCAGACTCAGTGAGCACCAAAGCCCCACTGAAGCAAGTCCTGCCCCATAAGGGTGTCTCCAGCACAGCAGGTCATCCATTATAGACACAGCGGGTCCTCACAGCCAATTGGCCTGGAGGTCAATTCCTCCCAGTGTACCAATAGCAATCAAGGCTTAACTACACCAAGACTTTGCACTGAGCCCACAAAGGGGTGCACCAAGAGTGTCTACCTCAGGTGATAGGCTGAACCACTGGTCACCTACCACAGAAAACCACTCCATCAACGGGGGGAACAGCAAAATGCGGAGACAAAGAAACATGTCACGAATGAAAGAAATGGAGGAAAGCAAACTACTGGACATAGAGTTCAAAACCACATTTATAAGGTTACTCAAGAATCTTCTAAAAACCACGGAGAAACTTGATGAGACCTCCGAGGAGCTTAGTGAGACCTTCAAGGACCTTAATGAGAATGCCAAAAAAATGGAAAAGGACCAGTCAGAAATTAAGCATACACTGTCTGAAATAAAGAATATACAGAAATTCAACTGTAGATCAAAGGACCCCAAGAATCAAACCAAAGATCTGAAATATGAAGAAACAAAAAACACCCAACCAGAAAAACAAAAAGAAAAAAGAATCCCAAAATATGAAGATAGTGTAAGGAGCCTCTGGGACAATTTTAAGCGTACCAGCAACCAAATTATTGGGGTGCCAGCAAAAGAGAGAGAGCAAAATATTGAAAACCTATTAGAAAAAAATAATGACAGAAAACTTTCCCTACCTGGTGAAAGAAATAGACTTACAAGTCCAGGAAGCGCAGAGAACCCCAAACAAGAGGAATCCAAAGAGGACCACACCAAGACACATCATAATTAAAATGCCAAGGGCAAAAGACAAAGAGAGAATATTAAAAGCAGCAAGAGAAAAACAGTTAGTTACCTACAAGGGAGTACCCATAGGACTGTCAGCTGATTTCTCAACAGAAACTATGCAGCCAGAAGGGAGTGGCAAGAAATATTCAAAGTGATGAACAGCAGGAACCGACAACCAAGATTACTCTACCCAGTAAAGCTATCATTCAGAATTGAAGGTCACATAAAGAGCTTCACAGACAAGAAAAAGATAAAGGAGTTCATCACCACCAAACCAGGATTACATGAAATGCTGAAGGGTATTCTTTAAGAAGAGGAAGAAGAAGAAAAAAGTAAAGATAAAAATTATGAACAATAAAATGACAACAAATACATACCTACCAACAAGTGAATCTAAAAATCAAGTGAATAAAAAATCTGATGAACAGAATGGACTGGTGAATATAATAGAATCAGGGACATAGAAAGGGAGGGGACTGACAATTCTCAGGGGGAAGGGGGTGTGAGGGGTGTGGGAAGAGATTGGACAAAAATCTTACACCTATGGATGAAGACAGTGGTGGGGGATAAGGGCATGGGGTGGGGTGGGGAATCAGGTGGAGGGGAGCTATGGGGGAAAAAAAAGAGGAACACCTGTAATAATCTGAACAATAAAGATTTATTTTAAAAAAAATAAAAAATAAAAAATAAAAAAAGGAGAAGATAAACAACCCAATCAAAAAATGGGCAACTGATCTAAATAGACACTTTTCGAAAGAAGACAGAAGGAAAGCCAAGAGACACATGAAAACATGCTCAAAGTCACTAATCATCAGAGAGATGCAAATCAAAACAACAATGCGGTACCATCTCACACCTGTCAGAATGGCTATTATCAACAAATCAACAAACGACATGTGCTGGCGAGGATGCGGAGAAAAAGGAACCCTCGTGAACTGCTGGTGGGAATGCAGACTGATGCAGCCACTGTGGAGAACAGTATGGAGCTTCCTCAAAAAACTAAAAATGGAACTCCCATTTGACCCAGTGATCCCACTTTTAGGAATATATCCCAAGAAACTAGAAACACGAATCAGAAAGGATATATGCACCCCTATGTTCATAGCAGCACAATTCACCATAGCTAAGATTTGGAAACAGCCTAAGTGCCCATCGGCAGATGAGTGGATTAGAAAACTGTGGTACATCTGCACAATGGAATACTACGCTGCAGTAAAAAAGAAGGTGTTCTTACCATTTGCAACAACATGGATGGAGATGGAGAGCATTATGCTAAGTGAAATAAGCCAGGCAGAGAAAGATAAGAATCACATGACCTCACTCATTTGTGGAATATAATGAACAACATAAACTGATGAACAAAAATAGATCCAGAGACAGAGAAACATCAATCAGAACATCAACCTCTGGGAAGGTAGGGGAGGGTGGGGGTACGGGGGAGAGATCAACCAAAGGACTTAAATGCATGCATATAAGCCTAATCAATGGACACAGACCACAGGGGGGTGGGGTCATGAATGGGAGGTGGGGGGTAATGGGGGAATGAGGACACATATGTAATACCTTAATCAATAAAGAAATTAAACAAAAAGATTAAGGAGCAGATTCACACTTGCGGGGAGGGGCGGAAATTCTAACAGATGGACCTTCTTTAATTAAAAAAAAATCAAAATTATAAATTAAAAATTAAGTACAAAAATAAATATTTCTATTGAAAAAATAATTTAGCAGGAATTATTAGAGGCTTGAAAATTCAGATCCCATTTTTATGAGATCTCTTAGTCAATTTACTAAAAATGCTTACACAGAAATGCTTCCTGGTTGCAGTTCTGGCTTCTCATCTCTACCTAAGACACTCTGTAGCTCCCAGCCACTCCCAACACTCACGGGACTCATGAAAGCGAGGGGCCGAGGCTGAAGCCTTTTTACTTGATGCTACATCTACCTCTGTAGAAAGGGTTGCATCCAGCTGTACAGAGACTTCCCTGTACTGGAAAGAATGAGCTGCCAAGCAGTGACATGTATTTCTTATCGCAAATGAATAACAAACTGACATTTTGGCTTCTCAGTCTCCTTTGAGTTCAATTAGCATGAATCAGTCCCTAAGAAGTGAAAGTGCTAGAATCAATGAAGAAACTTAGATGTGGGGATGCCAGCATCCTGAGATGCCAGCCTGAGAATCCCAGGTTGAACAACCAGCTACACTACATCTTTAACATCTCCAACAGGGATGACCAGGCTTCCAGATAGAGCTACTTATACTCTTCCCCTTCACACACACACACACATTCACCTAGCTAAAATATTAAGACTCTTCTTCTCAGTCACTCACGCACATAATATACAGATCACCTTGTTGTCTAAGGACCAATTATGACCTCAGTTTAGGGTGAATTTATATCTGAACTTTGGCTGTGCATCAGAATCATAGGTAGGAAAAGCACTCTAATAAAGATATGCACAATAAATTTTTTAAAAAGAGGAATGACCAACTCCATTGGATGAAGGGGTTAAACTCATGCGTTAGTTAAAAAGAGTGACGTTGTGTTTTCCTGAGATGATGTCATTGCAGTGCTGTTCATGCAAGGGAGAGTGAATGAGGAGAAATGTGGTTTTAGAAGACAATGAGTTAAGTTTCTTATATATGTACTTTGAGGTACATGCAGAATATATATCCATGCTTGGTAACCATTTACTACAATTGCATTCATACATGTCGTTATCTCCTGAGGTTGTGAGCCCCATGAAGTCAGTTTTCTAAAATATATATTTTTATTGATTTTAGAGAGGAAGGGAGAGGGAGAGATAAAAACATCAATGATGAGAGATAATCATTGATTGGCTGCCTCCTGCATGCCCCCAACTGGGGATGGAGCCTAGAACCCAGGCGTGTGCCCAGACTGGGAACTGAACTCTGACCTCCTGATTCATAGGTCAATGCTCAGCTCAACAACTGAGTCATGCCAGCCAGGCTCTTATTCTTTTTTATATCCTTAGTGTTCAAGTTGGGGCCTACAATGTAGAAGAGACTCAATAAATATTTGATGAATGGATATGGAGTCACTGGACCACTGTTTGATAATCTGTTCAGAAATGGAATCATCCAGATTGAAGCTTTTACGTGCACTTGCAAAGTCCCAAGCAGAGACAAGAATGCTAGTGGCTGAACCACTGACGCCTGGAAACCCCAATTATCTCATTCTGTCTACTTGCCTACCAGATTCTCCCAGAGTTCCTACTCTTAGACTCTTGATTCCCTATTCCACGTGCCAGACAATTCATGCCACCACTCCTTGCTATTAACTCTGTAATGCAGATTGCTCACCTAGGATGCCAACTGTTGTCTGTGCCCATATTCTCAGTATTCTGTGTTCTGCATTCCTAGCTGCATTTTCCCCATCACGTGTAGTGGCATTCCAATGGCTGTCTTCACCTGGTTCCTCCCAATTTATCCTTTCCTCCATCGTGGAGCAATGTATCAGTAGGAAAGACATGTCAAGCACAAAGGCTGTAACTGAGAGAGTTCAATGAAAGTATCATCTAAAGAGGTACGGGCGAGGTTAAGAGAACCAAAGGCTTGGTAAAGCACCCAGGGATCAGCAATGGTGGGCAATTATTGCCATCCCGAAACAAAGGAGCCAGAGTGAGCAATCGTGTTTTTAGAGCCTAGAAAAAGGGTGGAGCCTTAGAAAAAGAACTGCTGGACAAACGCTGTAACCACAGAACAAAACCACTGTCAAAGGTGTGACCAAGCAGCCCTAGCCGGTTTGACTCAGTGGATAGAGCATCGACCTGGAACTGAAAGATCCTGGGTTTGATTCTGGTCAAGGACACGTGCCTGGGTTGCAGGCTTCATACCCAGTAGGGGCATGCAGGAGGCAGCCGATGATTCCCTCTCATCATTGATGTTTCTCTCTCTCTCTCCCTCTCCCTTCCTCTCTAAAATCAATAAAAATATAATTTAAAAATAAATAAAAAATAAAAAGTGTGACCAAGCAAAGGTGTTCATCTTCCAATACTCTGCTGCTGCCTCCCTTTGGCCAAAACCATCTGGAAGTTAAGGGAAGGGAAGCTTGGCAATGGAATTCTTAAAGGTCAGTGTCCTGGGACACACAGGGTAAGGGGCATGGTTCGGATCAAGGTAGGGGTTAGGTGAAGCAAACAGAGAATAACTAGCACAGTCCATCCCTCTTGCTACTTAGCTTCAACTCTGACCTTTGCCTGGATGAAGAACTTCTGACCCCAACACAGGAGAAACACAAAGTCTGATCAGCCACAGTAGCATTGCTGAGTGATATCAGTTCTGTCATAATTCCTACTAAAACCTAAATTGTGATGTTAGTCACCACTAGCACTCTTTATAAAAAGTTACGTAAACAAAAGTCTAGAGGTACCTTTAAAAAAAAAAGAAATTTAAAGAGAGTTTATTCAGATCATTATTTGCAAACTGGGAAACCCAGTCCTCAGTATGAACTAAGAAAACATTCCACTATGGAGGGAGTGGGCAGGGTTTATAAAGGCAAATGATGCAGAGTTATTGATCAAAGAGATGGGTTGCTAAGGGATACAAGACCATAAACGTACAACTGGAATTTCAATGATTGGCCAACTTAGTGATCAAGCAAGTGGGGCTGTGAGGTAAGAACATTGGGTAATATATTATTAGACATTTGTCAAGTCCTACTTTCAGCTCTGGCCTATAGAATAAAAAGACTGTCTTTGAGCACACAACCATAATACAAGGAAAATTATTTAAAACAATGCAAGGAGTACAATTCATCAAACAGTACAATCAGCACAGCAGGAGATGCGGTGGGGGCTGCTGGCTCTGCAGGCAGTTCCGGAGCCCCAAAGGGCAAAGTTATCCTCTGCAAGCAGCTTCAGAGCTCAAGCTGTGAATTGAAATCAAAGTTCTCATAAGTCCTCAATAAGAAGGAAAAGGCAAAAAACAGCTTAAGACTAGAGGCTGTAATGCTCTATAGCTGGCCACATGACCTGAACTGATAACAATAGCTTTCATATTTTACTACTCATTCCATTACCCGCTAACAGAATTCTTTATCTAGTGAAGTTATCAAAACCTCCTTTTCTGAAAAATCTGAGCCCTTGGAGTTTCTGACTTTATGAAGCTATTGGAATTCCTCATTGACTAGTGCTTTGAGCTGGAAATTCTAGACTTTAAGTTTATCCTTTATGTACGCTCTCCAGAGCAGCCAGAAATGCTCAGTCCATTCCACAATCCACCTCATGGTTGCCATAGCAACTAAGTACTACAGATATTTGATTTCTCACTACTTTGTTCTCTCCCTATGCTCTATCACATGCCACCTTTCATGATTACTTCAGTAATGTGATGTTATCTCATGATACCTCATATTTCATTTCCTAACAACAATGAGGTTATCCATGCCCTCAAGTATGTGAGCATCACAATCCTAAAATCCCATTTTGAGCATCAACCCTCTGGGGTCACTTCTGGGACCAATATTAGCCAGAGTCTCAGCAGGAAAAAGATAGGTCACTCGAAGAGTCCCTTGGCATCCTTTTTTTCACATACTCCAAACTTTAATCAGAGTATCTCACCAACCCAACTCAACAAAAAATCCTAGGCCAAACTCTGGGCTGAAGTCAGCCTCCTGGAGCACAGAACACGTCAGAGAAACCTGGAAAATGGAAATGGTGGAGCACTTATGTTATAGAATAGTAAGAAGCTAGGAAAATTCCAGGACAAGTGGAATTGGGAAACTAAGACAGAGAGTTAAACAGCAGTTGGCAGCCACCTAGTAAATCCTATCTTCCCTAAACCAAGGATACTTAAGAGTAAATGGTTTGTACTTCTCCCCAACCAGAGGATAGACAGCTTAAATCACCCTACTCTGGGAGACAGATAACATAAATCCAAGTAGTGCCAACCATACCCAAGGATAGACAATTAAGAGAATAAATCTCACTTTGGTACATCAGCATAAAGCTGATGAATATTTTATTGATTCACCCCCAAGGCCTTCTCTAAATACCCAGCCTTTGAAATCCCTGAAAATGAAGGTCCCAGTTCACTCTCCCTCCAGGGAGCACAGCTGTGCCATTTTCTTTCCCTTCTCCTTCCGCCACAGGCACATATCCCCTAACCTCTAAGGGACCCCATGAGACTTATAACCAGGGGAGCAATGGGTAGTGGCAGCTCACCCTGGACTAACCCCCTAAATCTGTTTTCAAGCCCCCTTTTCTCTGACTTACCAGTGAGCCAGAGCAGCCCAGCCCAGGCACTTTTATTGCTTCTTCTATGCCCTTCCTGTTTCACTGTCCTAAGTATGTTTGTGCTGCAGTCAATAAATTCTTGCTTGCTTTTCTACACTTTGTCTCTTGATTTAAATCTTTCCTTCTAGAAGACACGAACCAGGTCTCCTTGTCTCTCTGGAAACACTTAGATAATAATCAGCATACTTGGTCACAGTGACATTTAAAAACCTACTTGTTTTTGAAGTTGTAACACCTATAATCAATAATAAGAGATTATATGGACATGGGCATGTAAGACGACTCTCTGTTCTAGAGACCTGAGACCTCATTATCTAAATCTCCTTCCAAATGGAAAGATTACTCAGCAAATGTCAACATGCTTTATAATTATTTTACTTTGGTTATATTTTCCTTTCAAGGTTTAATGAGTTTGAATAATTTGCTGATGCAATTTTATTAAAATGAAATTTATCAATTTCAAATATCATTCATTACAAATTATATTTTATATAATTATAACTAGAAATATCCTTCAATAATAATGTAAATGTTTGCTAATGTCATTTGGAGCAAACAAAATTACCAGACCATGTATTTTTTTTTCTTGGCACAAATGAATATTCAAGTCTTATCCTTATAGTGGTAGCAGTCCTCCGAACTGATGTTTTTCTCTTTTTTGAATTTTTTTTTCTGCAAAAAGCTTTATTGTTTCATTTGGTCCAATGCAGGGGAGAGGGTGGTTTCAGGGTAGTTAAAAGAATGGCTAGTAGTTCCAGGAAGAGGCTCAGGTAAAAGCCAGACACCAGGGGAAGGCAGGGGGACCTCTCAAAGGCCTCTGGGCTCCAAAGGCTCCTAGTCCTGCTTGAGGATGAGTCCTTCAAAGAGATACTTGCCCAGCCCAGCCGGGGGGCCAGCCAGCCTGCTGAGGTTAGTCAGGTGGTCGCCCATCTTCTTGATGAGTTTCACCTCCTCACCCAAGAAGTAGTTCTCCAGGAAGTCACAGAGCTGAGGGTCTGCATGGGTAGAACCCAGGGCCTGCAGCTCCAAAAGGGCCTGGCTCAGGTTCCTCTCTGAGGTCAGGGCGGCTGCCATGGGAGGCTTCAGCACATCCTGGAAGAGAATGAGGCCACTGCGCTGGTTTTGCAACTTTGAGAGATGCTCAGCGACCTCTCTCTTCTCCTCCAACTCGCTGAAGAAGTAGCCCATGCTCTTCAAAGCCATATCATCTCAGACAAAATAGAAGCCCAGAGAGAAGCAGGTGTGGGAGGCCTGCAGGTGCAAGTTGGCCAGGCAGTTGACTGCAGCCTCCACCTCAGTGGAATAATTCTGACGGATTTGGGAGCTTATGGTTGTTCAGCTTTAAGGAGATAAGGCAGAAAAAAACAAAACAGTGTGTTGGCTGGTCTCAAAGGTGGTTTTGAAGGTAATAACTGGATAAGATGCAGGAGAGCGGCCCAAGAATGGAAGAAGGTGAACAACCTGAAGGCAAGAGACAGATCCAGGACCGCCAAGGGCACGCCTCTTTTTTTTTATTTTTTTATTTTTGTGACCTGACATCATGGCATGCACAACTGGAAACCATAGGTGTGGGGTATTCATATAAATAATATTAAAATTCAGTGTAATGTACTCAGTAAGGGATATTTATGGATGCTAATGTATTTCAATTGGAGAACTTACAGAGTTCTGCAAATGATGGATGGAAATTAAGTTTAAGAGCACTGATTACATTTAGTATTACAATTGCGTGGAGGAATGGGGAAGTGGAGGTCTTATGGAAGGGGAACTTTGGGAGAGAGATACTCTGATTGTAGTATCTCATACTCATCTTTCTAATGACCAAAATAAGATCTTATTGAGGCTCAGCATTCTGGCTGAAGAGTCACAATTTCCATATAAAAAGTTTTATTTGGACAATTGCAAGTGGGCTTTAACTTGAAGATATGCTTCTCTAGACTCAGATATGATGGAATACATGAAGTAGTATAATAGCATTTGAGGGATGATTGTGATAAGTTGAAGATGTATATAGTGAGCTCTAGAGCACTAATATAATGGGATATAGCTGATAAGAAAAAAGGAGGGAAAATTAATTGTAAACAATCTATCCAAAGGGACAAAAAAGGGAATAAAATGGAACAAAGACCAGATGGGCTGAATATAAAACAAATGACCTGGTGGTAAATTATAATCCAACAGTATTGATAATTATGTTGTGGGTGGTGAGTACCGCACAGGTGTTAGATCCATGGGGTTGTTAGGGGCAGAAATAGAATATTGGGGACTAGCCATAGTTATAAGAAATATTAATCATGCTCTGTTAACCATGATTGCTTTGTTCTGATTAAAGAAAGCAATTTCTAACCTGGCTGGGAGTTGTAGGCACACCCCCTCCCGCCCCACCCCCAACCTGGGAATCAATCTTGGACCTGGGAGTCAACCTAGGAATGCAGTCCATTATCATGGAAAGATGAACAACCTTGTTTCCCAAACAATGGGGTCCCATCTGCATTATCTGTAACCTAGAACCATTATACCTATTATTCCTTTTGCATACTTTCCCAAGTAATCTTTGTCCTACTCAATATAAGCAGCTGGCTTATGGGGGCTGCAGAGCACATTTTCATGGATGACCTGCTGCTCTCCTGTACTACCGGCAGTATTGGAATAAACACTCATATATGATTCAACCCTGTCTCTGCTTAATTGGCTCAAGTAGTGACAGGCAACCTGGACCCATTGGTTGTCCAGTTTCAGGGTCAGACCAGACCTGGGTTCAGCAATCTCGGTGCTTGAGTTCTGGCTAGGAAATAATTCAGAGCCAATACTCAAACTGTAAGAGAACATTTATTTGGAAAATCACAGAGGTAAAAGAAGTCATCTGTAGAATAAATGGGCTTAAAAAACAAGTTATAGAGGTAAAGGAAGGGCCTTTGGAGCTTGGGAGTGAGGAAGGTAATAGTAATGTGGCTGAGGGGAAGAGTAGGAGGGGGGGGAAGGGAAAGGGAAAGGCCAGGGTGTGCTCCTGGGAGGGAGAGGGCGCACTGGGTCCTCTTAAGGTTTGAGATTTTAGGGGCGGTCCCAGGGGCAGATCTCAATACAATATTCAGCAGTTTTCCAGGTATATCCTTTCAGGGACCAGTCTCCACTGATTGATTGATTGGCTCCAGGGCAGGGGTTCATAGTCTAATACAGCTGGTTCTGATGTCAGCTATGGGTCACTTGTCTGGTTTTGCTACTTTTCTGGGCCTGCAGCTGAAATACAACAGAGGCCTGGATGTTATCTCTAGGGAGGAAAGGTCAGGGGTCCAAACCACATGACCAGTGGATATGTTAGGGGAGGAAAGATCCCTGGCAGTGAAGTCCTACCCTACAATTGTCCACAATTGTTCCTCGCTAGGCACCTGGAGCTTTCCACCCTGGTGACCTTCTGTACCTGGCCCATTGTCCTTGCTCAGCTCAAGTCTGTCCAACTGCCTACCACAGAGATAAAAACTGCCTTTTATAGTGGCCACTGCTGTTATAACTTCCATATAACTTTGAGTTCTCTGTTATCCCTTTTAGTAAATGATTATTTTTTACTAGAACAAATTTTTTTTTTAATCCTCACTGGAGGATATTTTTCCATTGATTTTCAGAGAGAGTGGAAGAGAGAGGGAAAGACAGAGAGAAATATTAATGTAAGAGAAACACATCTATTGGTTGCCTCCTGCTGATGCCCCCACCAGGACCCGGACTGTGGAGGAGCCTGCCACCAAGGTACATGCCCTTGACCGTAATCAAACCTGGAACCCTTAGGTCCACAGACTGACGCTCTGTTCACTGAGCCAAACTGGCTAGGGCTAGAACACAATTCTTTATATTAAATGTTTCCTTAAAATCAGAATGTAGTATCTGTTTTCTGATTGAATCCTGACTGATACAAAACACATCATTTATCCATTAGTCCTATAAAAAAAATGCAGACCTGAATATATAATGAAGAAACATCAGACAAACCCCAAATAAGAGACTTTCTACAAAATAAGTACTTGTACTTTTCAAAATTTCAAGGTCAAATAAAATTTTTTGAAATAACAATTAATTGCAGTGTATGATTCTGGGTTGGCTTCTGTAGTTGGGAAATGGAAAGTAATTGTAAAGAATATTTATTGGAACAATTGCGGAAATTTTGAGTATGGACAATGTATTAGATAATAATACTATATCAATATTATAGTTCCTAGTTCACATAATTATACTGTGGTAATGTAAGAGAATGTCCTTATTCTTAGGAAAAACACACTGATGTACTTAGTGGTAACATAGAACTTTCAAACTGTTCAAAATAATCATGTGCATGTGTGTGTGTGTGTGCGTGTGTGTGTGCGTGCGTGTGTGCACACATGCCTACCACAATTATATTAAACTAGAGGTCTATTGCACCAGTGGGGTCCCTTGGGATTGGGCCCAAACCAGCTCTCCAACATTCCCCAAGAGGTCCCAGAATGTGAGAAGGCACAGGCCAGGCGGAGGGACCCCACCAGTGCATGATCGGGGCCAGGGAGGGACGCAGGAGGTTGGCCAGCAGGGGAGGGACCATGGGAGAGCTCTAGGGCATGTCCGGCCTGTCTTGCTCAGTCCCAATCAGCTGGACCCCAGGAGCAAACTAACGTACCAGTCAGAACATCTGCCCCTGGTGTTCAGTGCATGTCATAGTGACTGGTTGACTGGTCAACTGTCTGCCCCCTGGTGGTCAGTTGCACGTCATAGTGAACAGTTGAGTGGCCTTAGCATATCATTAGCATATTATGCTTTGATTGGTTGAATGGCCAACAGGACAACTGGACACTTAGTATATTAGGCTTTTATTATATAGGATGTTAATGATTACGGCATTCCAACAAAATGGCAGAGATTATCACATAGGATAAAAAAGCAAAATTGGCCAATATGTTTGTTATCAGCCAGATGAGGAGAACCTCAGTTCTTGTCTTCTTGAAGGGAAGATTTCAATCAAGAGACAAAGTGCAGAAACGCAAGCAAGAATTTGTTGACTTCAGCAAACACATACTTAGGACAGTGAAACAAGGACCATTGCTCCCCTGGTTGCAAGTCCATGGAGTCCCTTAGAGATTAGGGGATATGTGCCTGTGGAGGAAGGAGAAAGGGGTGGAAATGGCACAGCTGTGCTCCCTGAAGGAAGAGCATGCTGGGACCTTCATTTTCAGGGGTTTTAAAAGCTGGGTGTTTAGGGAAGGTCTTAGGAGAGAATCAATAGAATATTCATCAGCTTTATGCTGATGTACCAATATGGGATCAATTCTCTTAATTTGTCTGTGCTTGGATGTGGTTGGCAAGTGGCACTAATTGGTTTATGTCATCTGTCTCCCAGAGTAGGGTGGTTTAAGCTATCTACCCTCTGGTTGGGGAGAAGTGCAACTCACTTTCTCTTAAATATCCTTGGTTTAGGGAAGATAGGATTTACTAGGTGGCTGCCAACTGCTGTTTAACTCTCTGTCTTAGTTTCCCTATTCCACTTGTCCTGGAACTTTCCCAGCTTCTACTATGCTATAACATGCTGCCTAAAAAGAAACCAATTTAAAAATAAAAATACAGCTTTAAAAATAATGAACATGAAAATACATACTATATAAATAGTAATCAAAAGAGGACCTATAAATTGGGAAATTTCAAAATATAAAGAGGCCAGAGATAAAATACCTAAATATAAGAGATAAAACTAGAAAACTAGAAAAAAAAAAGTAAGAGAAAAATTTGTGACATTCGTTAGTCACAGATTTCTTAGATAGGATACAAAAGAAAAATGGATGAATTAAACTTCATCAAAATTAAGACTTTTTCTTTTATAAAGCTTTTAAGAAAATGAAAAGGCAATTCACAGACTTGAAGAAAATAAATATTTGCAGATTGTTAAATATTTAGGAGTTTTGAGATCCAGTCATTGCTAGCTGGAAAGTCAGAATGGTAAGATTATTTATACCTTGGAAATCAGCAAACACTATGAAATCAGGACTTTTTTTTTAGGAAAGTGGGTGGTTGGTTTACCAGCATATCACTGCCTATTGCTGCCACTTCCTTTCATCTAATCTTTTCACCTTGGGGGCATCTATCTTCCTGGTGATTCTAACCTAGGTTTAATAAGCTCTGAGAGTTGGCAGAAGAGGCAAATAGTGCCTTCTCTGTCTATCTGGGGTATTTTGGTTGGTCACAATGTAAGAAAGGATTGCAATCTGGATGTCTTAAGAGATCTTAAACTGGACTTAGAGTTATATGTGTGGGTGTTTTCTCCTCAAACCGTTTTAATTACATACTCATATAGACTTAAGAAAAGCCTGATATTTAAAAGTTAGCAGGTCAAGAGAGTCCAAGGCAAAAGCTAAACAAACTCTAGCAAACTAAAAAAAATGATGATATTACAAATGCACATAAAATTCACAGACATTCTGTACAAAACAGTGAAGCTGTTCTGTCTTGTGGAGTAGCAGCCTTGGAACCTGGACAAAAGGCACAAAGATGAATCCTTCAAACAATTTTACCAACATTTCAAAGCCAAGGTCCAAATATATTAAGCACCGCCACTTGTAAGCATCCCCATGGCTCTTACAAAACATCACTCTGACTAGACTACCAAAAAAACCCAACAGCAAACATATTAAGTGCCTCATCCCCAGTACACAGTGTTTCAAAACCATTATTCATGCCTCTGTTATTTACTCTAAACACTTTTTTTTCTAATTCAATGAGAAAACACAGTCAGATGGGTCTTGAAAGAATGTTATTTAAAAAAACCTGGTAATTATTATTGCCTTCACAATATTGAAAGTCCTTTTTAAAAACTAGACCTAAGTAGATGAACTTGGTGAGCATTTGGAACTAACAGAATTTCTCATAAGTTAGCTGCTTGTGGGCATTGACCTTATTATACTTTGATACACAGTAATCAAAGAACTCTATATTTCTATTGTGTGATGTGCTGCTTAGTATAATCATGAATTTCCCGTTCTTCAGGGATCAAACCCTGGATCATCCTGAGGAATTCAATGTAGTTTCATCCATAAATTTAAACTAGAGAAGTCCCTGAAGACTTAGAAATCTGTGAAATGAATAGTCCAGGATAAATTAATGGTGTTATAATGAGAGAACTTAGCTTGAAATGCAAGCACACAGGCAGGGGTCCAGTGGAAAACAAAGGCAGGTGGAACATAGGCAGGGGCAGACAAGGCAGTTTGAGCAGCCTAACCACAGGAACCAACCAAGCAGAAATAATAAAATGTTTCTGGACTCAAAGCAGGAGGCATGGGAAATCAAGGGAGGTCCTGCACCAATAAGGTGTACTGACACACAGAAACAGAGAAAGTTCAGCATAGGAACAGAGAAAGAACACATAGAAAGAGGGAAAGTTCTGGTTCATTACTGGGCAAGAACAATTGAGGGAATCAATAAGGTGATGACAAAGATAGATATAGAAGCAGGCTTGTAGCAAATATATACGCAGGACTACAAGGTTTCATGGGGCAGCCCATTAATAGGCCACCATCCCCACGAGGGGAGTCTGAATCTGCTTGTAATACATTTTATACACTTTTACTTAAATCTTCTGGTTCACAGAGCTCATTTTTCGGTGTCTTGAGACACAACCCCTGAGGGGGAAAACCCTCAGCTCACCATTCCAGTTATCAATAAGACCTATCTGTTCCAGACAAAGAGTCATGAGAGAAGGGAGGAAGATGGCTGCTGACAGGAAAGCAGACTGCAAGATAGTGTGTGAGTGAGAAAACAAAGAGAGAGTGTGTGGTCGCATGGGGAGTGTTTGTTGGTGAGTTGAGGGACAGGTATACTCCAGGAGACTGTGGGGGACTGCTGGATGGGGGTCCCCTGACCAGGCAGCCCCCATTGATGCTGGGTTCCCTCCCAGAGCGACTGGCTCAGACACGGAGACCACGCCATCTTGAAGGGGAAAGTGGATGTTATTGGATGCCTGAAAAGCCTGGGGAATCTACAAATATGGCACCCACCAAACAGCTGTGAACCCGAGAACACCGGTCCCCAATTGGCGCAAGCACGTGGATTCAGAGGAGCTCTACACTCCCTCACAGAAAGGAGAGAGAGAACTACATAACCAGACACCCGGAGAGAGATCATGGGGAGACAAAGTAACAGCCTGCATAAGAAAGAAAAGCAGGCATCACCAGAAAAGGAAGTAAATGAAATGGAGGCAAACAACCTGTCAGAGAAAGAATGCAGAGAAATGGTCATAAGGCGGATGAAAAGAATGAAAGACAAATTCGACAATATGTGTAAGAACCAAGAGGAAATGAAGAAGAACCAAGAAGAAATGAAAAATAACATCGCTGCTGTAAAGAACTCAATAGAAAGCATCAACAGTAGACTAGAAGAAGCAGAGGACTGCATCAGTGAGCTAGAAGACAAGGTAGGAAAAAAATACCCAAGTAGAGCAGCTTCTAGAAAAAAAAATTAAAAAGCAGGAGGAGAGCCTAAGGGAACTTTGGGAAAGCACGAAACAAAACAACATCCGCTTAATAGGGGTTCTAGAAGGAGAGGAAACTGAGCAAGAAAACTTCCCTGATATAGGGAAGAAAAAACCCACACAAATCCAAGAAGCTCACAGAGTCCCAAGCAAAATGAACCCCAAAGACCAACATTATAATTAAATTGGCAAACACCAATGACAAAGTAAGAATCTTAAAAGCGGCAAGGGAGAGACAGAAAGTTACATACAAAGGATCCCCCATCAGACTAGCAACTGAATTCTCAACAGAAACACATCAGGCCAGAAGGGAATGGGATGAAATATGCAAAGTCATGCAAAGCAAGGGTCTGAATCCAAGAATACTGTACCCAGCAAGGCTATCAATCAAAATTGAAGGTGAAATCAGGAGCTTCACAGACAAAAAAGGACTAGGAACTTATTACCACCAAACCAGCAAAGCAAGAAATGCTAAAGGGTCTGCTGTGAAGAAGAAGAAGAAGAAGAAGAAGAAGAAGAAGAAGAAGAAGAAGAAGAAGAAGAAGAAGAAGAAGAAAGAAAGGAAGAAAGAAAGAAAAGAAATAGGAAGTGAAAAAGGAACACAGGGGTAAAGAATAAAAATGGTGACAAACAAGTACCTATCAATAATAACTTTAAATGTAAATGGATTAAATGCCCCAATCAAAAGACATAGGGTAACAGATTGGATAAGAAAACATGACCCATATATTTGCTGTCTACAAGAAACCCACCTCAGAAAAAAAGATGCACACAGACTGAGGGTGAAGGGATGGAAAAAGGTTTTTCAGGTGAATGGAAATGAATAAAAAAGCTGGGGTAGCAATACTTATATCTGACAAATTAGATCTCAAAGTGAAGGACATAACAAGAGATAAGGAAGGCCACTTCATAATACTAAAGGGAGCAACCCAACAAGAAGAAATAACTCTGGTAAACATATATGCACCCAATACATGAGCACTCAAATACATAAAAAAAACTCCTGGAGGATATCAAGGGAGAGATTGACAGAAATACAATCATAGTAGGAGACTTTAATACTCCACTATCACCATTGGACAAATCCTCTAAACAAAAAAATCAACAAAGAAACATCAATCCTAAATGACTCACTAGACCAGATGGAATTCATTGACATCTTCAGAACATTTCACCCCAAAGCCACAGAATATACATTCTTCTCAAGTGCACATGGGTAATTTCCAAAGATAGACCATATATTGGGTCAAAGGAAAAGTCTCTTCAAATTCAAGAAGATAGAAATCGTATCAAGCATCTTCTCAGATCACAGTGGCATAAAACTGGAAATCAACTACAATAAAAACAATCCAAAAAAATCAAACACATGGAGACTAAACAGCATGCTATTAAACAATGACTGGGTTACCAGAGAGATCAAAGAAGAAATAAAAAACATCATGGCAACAAACAACAATGAAAACACAGCAATCCAAAATCTATGGGACACAGCTAAAGCAGTCTTGAGAGGGAAGTTCATAGCTCTACAAGCCTACTGCAACAATGGTAATACATTACCTAACCCTACAACTCAAAGAGTTAGAAAATGAGCAACAAGAAAAGCCCAGTGTAAGCAGAAGAAAGGAAATAATAAAGATCAGAGCAGAGATAAACGACATAGAGACAAAAAAACAAACAAACAAACAAACAAAAACAATACAAAAGATCAACAAAACCAAGAGCTGGTTCTTTGAAAGGATAAACAAGATTGATGAACCTCTAGCCAGGCTCACCAAGAAGCAAAGAGAAAGGACCCAAATAAATAAAATCAGAAATGAAAGAGGAGAAATAACAACAGACCCCACAGAAATACAAAGGATTGTTAAAAAATTCTATGAACAACTCTTCTCCAACAAACTGGACAACCTGGAGGAAATGGTCATATTCCTAGAAAAATACAACCTTCCAAAACTCAATCAGGAAGAATCTAAACACCTCAATAGGCCAATAACTATGGAAGAAATTGAAGCAGTCATCAAAAAGCTTCCAGCAAACAAAAGCCTGGGCCAGATGGCTTCACAGGGGAGGTTTACCAAACATTCAAGGAAGAACTAAAACCTATCCTCCTCAGACTATTCCAGAAAATTCAAGAGGAAGGAACACTTCCAAGCTCTTTCTATGAAGCCAGCATCACCCTAATACCAAAACCAGATAAAGACAACACAATGAAAGAGAATTACAGACCAATATGCCTCATGAACATAGATGCCAAAATCCTCAACAAAATTCTAGCAAATCAGATCCAGCAGTACATCAGAAAGATCATACACCATGACCAAGTAGGATTTATCCCAGGAATGTAAGGATGGTATAATATCCACAAATCAATATTGATTTGTGGATATTATACCATCACATAAACAAATTGAGAGATAAAAAGCACATAGTCATATCAATTGATGCAGAAAAAGCATTCAACAAAATTCAACACCCATTTTTGATAAAAACTCTCAGCAAGGTGGGAATAGAAAGATCATACCTCAATACAATAAAAGCCATATATGACAAACCCACAGCCAACATCATACTCAATAGGCAAAAACTAAAACCATTTCCCCTAAGAACAGGAACAAGACAGGGATGCCCACTATCAACACTCCTGTTTGACATAGTACTGGAAGTATTAGCCATTGCGATTAGACAAGAAGAAGAAATAAAAGGCATCCAAATTGGAAAAGAAGAAGTAAAGCTGTCCTTATTTGCAGATGACATGATATTGTACATAAAAAACCCGAAAGACTCCATCAAAAAACTATTAAACTTAATAAATGAATTTGGCAATGTAGCAGGATACAAAATTAACACCAAGAAATCTATGGCATTTCTATACATCAAGAGTGAACTTACAGAAAGAGAGACTATAAAAGCAATTTAATTTACCATCGCACCAAAAAAATTAAGATACCTAGGAATAAACTTAACTAAGGAGATAAAAGACCTATATGTAGAAAACTACAGGACACTGAAAAAAGAGATAGAGGAAGATGTAAACAGATGGAAGAACATACCATGTTCATGGATTGGTAGAATCAACATCATTAAAATGTCCATACTACCCAAAGCAATCTATAGATTCAATGCACTCCCCATTAAAACACCAATGGCATATTTCACAGACCTAGAAAGAACTCTCCAAAAATTCATCTGGAATAAAAAAAGACCCCAAATAGCCTCAGCAATCCTGAGAAAGAAGAACAAAGTAGGTGGGATCTCAATACCAGATTTAAAGCTGTATTACAAAGCCACTGTTCTCAAAACTGCCTGGTACTGGCACAAGAACAGACATATAGACCAATGGAATAGAATAGAGAACCCAGATATCGACCCAAACCACTATGCTCAATTAATATTTGACAAAGGACGCATGAACATACAATGGAGTTAAGACAGTCTCTTCAATAAATGGTGTTGGGAAAATTGGACAGATACATGCAAAAAAATGAAACTAGAACACCAGCTTACACCATACACAAAAATAAACTCAAAATGGATCAAGGACTTAAACATAAGACGGGAAACCATAAAAATACTAGAGGAATCCACAGGCAGAGAAATCTCTGACATATGCCCAAGCAAATTCTTCACCAATACCGCTCCTAGGGCAATGGAAACTAAAGAGAAAATAAATAAATGGGACTACATCAAAATAAAAAGCTTTTTCACAGCAAAAGAAACCATCAACAAAACAACAAGAAAGCCCACTGTATGGGAGAACATATTTGCAAATGTTTTCACTGATAAAAGTTTAATCTCCAACATCTACAGGAAATTTATACAACTTTATAAAAGGAAGACTGAACCAAGATGGTGGCATAGGTAAACACCTAAACTGCTGCCTCGCACAACAATTTCAAAACTACAACTAAAAGACAAAACGTCTATCACCCAGAACCATAGGAAAGCTGGCTGAGTGGAAGTTCTACAACTAGAAGGAAAGAGAAAAGAGCATTGAGACATGCACAAGCGCTGAAAAGCTGAGGTATGGAGGCACGCGAATTGGTCTGGCAGCGGGCGACTGGGTGCGCTTCTTTTTTCAACCCAAAGGGACACAAGCTCCCAATTACTCTGAAATCCAATTTCTGGGGAGACGCTGGGGACCCAAACTCCTATGGGGAGAAGCTGGCCTGTCTGCCATTGGGTCAGAAAGTGAGGGTGGCTCTCTTGCAGAGGTGCGTACAGCAATCATTGTTTACTGTGCTGGGGCACGGGACATGGGAACTGGCAGCCATCGCTGTTTGCCACGCCCTAGCCTAGTGACTCCCTGAGACCCCGCCCCGCACAATCTACAAACCCACCCAAGCTCCACGCAGCGGCTTTTGCATATAAATAGTCTGCCCTACCGCAGCTTAACCTAACAAACTGCAGCTCTGGTCAGACAGCTCCAAAACCTCCAAACCCCAAGCAAAGAGGAGAAAACTGTAGTTCTTGCTGTAGCTCCTGCTGGGTGGCCTCAGACAGTAGCTGACCTGCACCCCAGTGGAGATCCAGAAGCTAGTGTATCTAGTGGTCAGTGTGAGATGACACCAGAGTTCAACTACTCACATCCATAAGTGACACATTCAATAAGCAGACTCAGTGAGCACCAAAGCCCCACTGAAGCAAGTCCTGCCCCATAAGGGTGTCTCCAGCACAGCAGGTCTTCCATTATAGACACAGCGGGTCCTCACAGCCAATTGGCCTGGAGGTCAATTCCTCCCAGTGTACCAATAGCAATCAAGGCTTAACTACACCAAGACTTTGCACTGAGCCCACAAAGGGGTGCACCAAGAGTGTCTACCTCAGGTGATAGGCTGAACCACTGGTCACCTACCACAGAAAACCACTCCATCAACGGGGGGAGCAACAAAATGCAGAGACAAAGAAACATGTCACGAATGAAAGAAATGGAGGAAAGCAAACTACTGGACATAGAGTTCAAAACCACATTTATAAGGTTACTCAAGAATCTTCTAAAAACCACGGAGAAACTTGATGAGACCTCCGAGGAGCTTAGTGAGACCTTCAAGGACCTTAATGAGAATGCCAAAAAAATGGAAAAGGACCAGTCAGAAATTAAGCATACACTGTCTGAAATAAAGAATATACAGAAATTCAACTGTAGATCAAAGGACCCCAAGAATCAAACCAAAGATCTGAAATATGAGGAAACAAAAAACACCCAACCAGAAAAACAAAAAGAAAAAAGAATCCCAAAATATGAAGATAGTGTAAGGAGCCTCTGGGACAATTTTTTTTTTTTAAATATATTTTATTGATTTTTTACAGAGAGGAAAGGCGAGAGAGATAGAGAGTTAGAAACATCGATGAGAGAGAAACATCAATCAGCTGCCTCCTGCACACCTCCTACTGGGGATGTGCCCGCAACCAAGGTACATGCCCTTGACCGGAATCGAACCTGGGACCCTTGAGTCCACAGACCGACGCTCTATCCACTGAGCCAAACCGGTTAGGGCACCTCTGGGACAATTTTAAGCGTACCAGCATCCAAATTATTGGGGTGCCAGAAAAAGAGAGAGAGCAAAATATTGAAAACCTATTAGAAAAAAATAATGACAGAAAACTTTCCCTACCTGGTGAAAGAAATAGACTTACAAGTCCAGGAAGCGCAGAGAACCCCAAACAAGAGGAATCCAAAGAGGACCACACCAAGACACATCATAATTAAAATGCCAAGGGCAAAAGACAAAGAGCGAATATTAAAAGCAGCAAGAGAAAAAGGTAGTTAGTTACCTACAAGGGAGTACCCATATGACTGTCAGCTGATTTCTCAACAGAAACTATGCAGGCCAGAAGGGAGTGGCAAGAAATATTCAAAGTGATGAACAGCAAGAACCTACAACCAAGATTACTCTACCCAGCAATGCTATCATTTAGAATTGAAGGTCAGATAAAGAACTTCACAGACAAGAAAAAGCTAAAGGAGTTCATCACCACCAAACCAGGATTATATGAAATGCTGAAGGGTATTCTTTAAGAAGAGGAAGAAGAAGAAAAAGGTAAAGATAAAAATTGTGAACAACAAAATGACAACAAATACATACCTACCAACAAGTGAATCTAAAAATCAAGTGAATAAAAAATCTGATGAACAGAATGGACTGGTGAATATAATAGAATTAGGGACATAGAAAGGGAGTGGACTGACAATTCTCAGGGGGAAAGGGGTGTGAGGGGTGTGGGAAGAGATTGGACAAAAATCTTACACCTATGGATGAAGACAGTGGCGGCGGGGAAGGGCAAGGGGTGGGGTGGAGGGAATGAGGTGGATTGGAGCTATGGGAGGGGGGGAAGAGGAACACCTGTAATAATCTGAACAATAAAGATTTATTTTAAATAAATAAATAAATAAATAAATAAATAAATAAATAAATGGAAGATAAATGATCCAATAAAAAAATGGGCAACTGACCTAAATAGAATATTTTCGAAAGAAGACAGAAGGAAGGCCAAGAGACATATGAAAACATGCTCAAAGTCACTAATTATCCGAGAGATGCAAATCAAAATGACAATGCAGTACCATCTTATACCTGTCAGAATGGCAATCATCAACAAATGAACAAACAACATGCGCTGGCGAGGATGCGGAGAAAAAGGAACCCTCGTGCACTGCTGGTGGGAATGCAGACTGGTGTTTCCACTGTGGAGAACAGTATGGAGTTTCCTCAAAAAACTAAAAATGGAACTCCTATTTGACCCAGTGATCCCACTTCTAGGAATATATCCCAAGAAACTAGAAACACCAATCAGAAAAAATATGCACCCCTATGTTCATAGCAGCACAATTCACCACAGCTAAGATTTGGAAACAGTTCAAATGCCCATCAGCAGATGAGTGGATTAGAAAACTATGGTACATCTGCACAATGGAATAGTATGCTGCTATAAAAAAGTAGGAATTCTTACCATTTGCAGCAGCATGGATGGACCTGGAGAGCATTATGTTAAGTGAAATAATCCAGTCAATGAAAGAAAAATACCACATGATCTTAGTCATTTATGGAAAATAGAGAACATTATAACCTGATGAATAAAAAGATAGATACAGAGGCAGTAAAGCACCGAACAGACTGTCAAATTACAGTGGGAATGCAGGGTAGTGTTGGGGAGGCAGAAATAGATCAACCAAAGGACTTGTTTTCGTGCATATAAGCACAACAAATGGACACAAGACACTGTGGGGGTGGGATAAGGGCACGCAATAGGGGCTAAGGGAGGCTGGGGGGAGGTCAATGGGGAAAAAAAAGGAGATATATGTACTACTACATGTAATACTTTCAACAACAACAAAAAGAAATTGAAAAAAAAAGACCTATCTGTTCCAAAATTGTGAAGCAGTTCTAGATAAAATGTCTCTACCCCCTTTTTTCCTTCTCTGTGTCCTCTCAGGCACAGATTTATCTAAAGTGAGAGTTTAATCCTAGAGACATCCCTGTGATGGGTAGTATTATTTAACAATTTGGCCAGTCTACAATCCCCAGTAGTTCAAACACTAATCTAGGGCAGCCCTGAAGATATTTTGTAGATGTGACTAAGGTCCTTAATCACTTGACTTTAAGGAAAAGAGATTATCCTAAATAATCTGGGCAGGCCTGATTTTATCAGATGAGGGGCTTTGAAAGTACTGCTAAAACTTTCCTGATGAAGAAATTTCACCCGGAGACAGCAGTTTCTGCCCAGCCTGAGAGTTCCAGTCTACCTTAAAGAATTTAGGCTTGCCATAATCATGTATATCAGTTCCTCGTAATAAATCTTTATATCTCCTACAGGTTCTGCTTCTATGGCTGAAGCCATTGAACAGTATGTGCATGTTTTTTCTTAATTCACAAAAATGAAATATTTTCATTGTAATGATTTGGAACAACTCTCTTTCCACTCTGCTTAGACCCCTGCCACTCCATTTGCCTAGACCCCTGCCACACTGGTGGAGTCATGTTGCAATAGCCACAAGCATTTTGGAGGTACATACAAAAAAAAAAAAAAATTAAACTGGACCACCAAGTAACACCATACACAAGAATAAACTCAAAATGGATAAAAGACTTAAATGTAAATCATGAAATCAAAAAATCCTAGAAGAAAATGTAGGCAGCAGAATCTCAGACATCTCCACGTAGCAGGATTTTCACTGATACATCTCCTAGGGCAAGGGAAACAAAGGAAAAAATAAACAAAGGGGAATACATCAAACTAAAAAGCTTCTGCTCAACAAAAGTATCTATCATCAAAATGAAATGGAACCCACTGTATGGGAGAACATATTTGCCAGTGATACATCTGTAAGGGGTTAATTTCCAAAATATATAAAGAACACATACAATTCAACAACAGGAAGACAAACAATCCAATTAAGAAATGGACCCTAACCGGTTTGGCTCAGTGGATAGAGCGTTGGCCTGCAGACCGAAGGGTCCCAGGTTCGATTCCGGTCAAGGGCATGTACCTTGGTTGTGGGCACATCCCCAGTAGGGGCTGTGCAGGAGGTAGCTCATTGATGTTTCTCTCTCATCGATGTTTCTAACTCTCTATCCCTCTCCCTTCCTCTCTGTAAAAAACATCAATAATATATATATATATATATATATATATATATATATATATATATATATATATATATATATTTTTTTTTTTTTTAAATGGGCAAAGGACCAGAATAGACACTTCTCCAAAGAGGACATAGGGATGACCTTTAGACATATGGAAAACTGCTCAGTGTCACTAGTCATCAGAGAAATGCAAATTAAAACCATGATGAGATATTACCTCACATCTGACAGAATGGCTGTATAATCACATTTCTTTATACCTTCATCCATCAATGGTCACCAAATCTGTTTCTATATCTTGGCAATTGTAAATAATGCTGCAATGAACATGAGGTTGTATATATATCTTTTTTGAGTTAGCGTTTTCATTTTCTTTGCATAAATGCCCAGCAGTGAAATTTCTAGATGATATGGTAGTTCTATTTTTAATGTTTTGAGAGCCCTCTATATTATTTTCTATAGTGGCTGCACCAATTTACATTCTCACCAACAGTGCATAGGGTCCCCTTTTCTCCACATCCTCACCAACACTTATTTCTCATCTTTTTTATAACAGCCATTCTGACATGTGTTCGGTGAAATCTCATTGTGGCTTTAATTTACATTGTCCTGATAATTGGTAATTTTAAACATCTTTTTATTTAGCTGTTGGCCATCTGTATGTCTTCTTTGGAAAAGTGTCTATTCAAGTACTCTGTCCATTTTTTAATTGGATTGTTTGTTAATGAAGGTCTGTTCTATGCCCAGGCTTTCTCCCCCTCCCTAATCCGATCCCTTTTAATGGTCCTTCTCTAAGCCATCAGAGGTGTTAGGAAAGACCAAAATTCCTCACTAAGGGTTTTTTCTCCATTTTATCCACAATTCCTCTTAGAAACGTTGCATTTTTATTTGCTCTATAACAAGCTGAGTCAAAACAGTGTGTTGGCCATGCATGTGTAACTTCTCTAGTTTTCCAGCCCCAGCTTTCCCACCCTCTAGCCACTCCCGTGCTTTTCCATGTAGAAATTCTAAAGCTACACAAGCTAAAAGTTGAATTCCACAATTTTGCTCAATAGAGAGAACCAAAAGGGCTCTTCAGAACCTGAAGGTAAGACCTGAGATTTGTAGTGAGATTGGTTTGAAAAGCAAGTGTGGACGAAAGGGGCCACATGCTGACCTGTCAAGCTCAGGCGAGGCCTGCGTGGTGGTCTTGCAAACTCAGAGACCTAAAGTAACCACAAAGGATGGTCTGAAATTAAACTTTAACAAAACACAGTTATGGTGGGTAGTTATATCCTAGGCCAGTATCTTCACTGACAAGGTCAACCTTTACCTTAACTGAGCCTCTCTGTCTTTTTGCATCTATGATAACATACCTTTGAAATGTCTGGGTAACTTGTAACTTCCCTTTTTCTGGAGCCCCTGGGCACAACCAAATGTGGTGGTTGTGCCACAGATTCCTTCATTATCATGGTTAATTGTTCCTGCACCCACCTAAGTATGTGTCCATCAATTCACTTTTTATCCAATCCCAGGGGTTTTCCCAGCTTTGCTTTATCCCACCTCCTTAACTATCACCAATGAATTTCATGTAACCCACCTATCTCCCTCCTTTGATGGCAATGTATAAATACAAATGTAACCCGCCATTCTCCAGAGCATTATCTCAATTCGTTGAGGTTCTGCTTCCCGGCATATGTCAACAGTTTGGCTCAAATAAACTCACAAAAATTCTTTACAGGTTTCAATGTGTTTTTTTTTTTTTTTTTTTTTTACGTTAACACAAGGACCAGGACTACATGAGATAACAAAGACAGGGTTAGAAGGAGTGAATGGGATGTATCTGAATTGTTTTGGAGACAGACACTAATGAGATCAATGAGGCTCTTAAGGGATCTTTGTGATAGGTCTCATTTATTGCCTCAATCCATTTGAAGGGCCCAGGAAATGACCAAATGGAGGGCTTGGATCATTCACTTTAAGTTCATAAACACAAGGACCAGGTTCTATTCATATCAACATTGCCAAACCAAACACCCAAACTTTCCACCTTTTTGTTTCCTTGCCTCCCCATGCGGGAGACTGAAACCATATGGGGGCATTAACAGGCAGTATAGTCCTGGTTCAACTCCCCCAGACTCTGCTTAATGAACTACCTCCAACTACCATCTTGTATTCTCACAGATCAGTTTCAGACAATTGAGAAAGATATGAATAGAGACTTGCTGTAGTTGCAGTGTAGGGGGTCACAAGTTCATATTCCATTTATGCCTCCAATAATTCTATTCGTTTCCTTTGCATTAGGTGTTCTGAGATAATGAATACTTCCATTGCAACAAAAACCTGACAATAAATCGTTACCTTGATTTTCACATTTTCAAAGAGAAATTCTTCAATGGCAACCAAACCAGAAGTCTCAGCAATGAATGTGAAATAATGGCTACAAGGTGAACAGTTTTTCTATTTTATTTTCTTAGCAACATCATTGATTGATTCACTTAGAAAGGAATTTAGATGGGATTAGATGATTTCTCCCCACTTGTATAGTGTGATATTAACAATTAAAATACTCAATTGCTTTTGAACAACATAGGTATTTAGTGAATTTGGTAGAGATTTATTATATTCTGATACAAATGATTTATAAGTGCAAATTTATTTTAAAATCCTGTCTCTCTGGTTACAATTGTCAAAGGATTCTGAAAGCAGAAAGTATGTGCATAACTGAAAAAAATATATAAAGTATTTCAGATATAGTAAATATTTTACAGGTTGAATTCAAAGGTCTGCTGCTGCTGTATTTTTTTTTTTAATCAACCACCTTTCTTATATGCTCAACACACTTCAGGGACAACCTTCCTAACGTGGAAAACAAGAAAACATTCTGTAATGATTTAGAATCAAGAGAAGACTTACTTATCAGCCATGAGGAAATTGAGTTCTGGAAATTTTTTTTTAATTTTTAAAAATAATTCTTTATTGTTGAAAGTATTACATATGTCCCCCTTTTTCCCCTCCAGACCACCCCTGCCCCCTCTCCCCCACCGCAGGCCCCATTGTCTGTGTCCATGGGTCATGCATATATGCATACAAGGTCCTTGGTTGATTACTTCCCACCCTCCCACAATTTTGAGAGTTTCAGACCCAAGTGCAGCAGCTACATCTTTGTAAGGACTTAACTGGAACACAGGCATGTGCAAAGGGATCCCTGAAAATTCAGAACTTCAGTGAACTCAGCCTAAGTCCTGGAAGGGCAAATATCTAATGTCTACTCTAAACATTTCTAAACTGACATGGTTGGGTATAACTTTTTAAATGATATACTTACATTTATTTCATTTTTCTGGACCTTGTGATTGTGGATTTACAGAGCCAATAAATAGCACTCCTCTCTACCCTAATAGATGAGGAATCTGATAGAGATCAAATAATGAACTTAATTATTGCTAAAAGTTAGATGGAGCATATGGCTTAAATGTTCAACCTCAATAAATTTCCTAACACTTTGTCACTGTATTAAATTTACCATTAGGGGACATAACAGTGAATCCATTGTACTAAGAGTAGAGACTGGCACCTGACCACTTTGAGCTCCTCCTGACACTGAAACAACAGGCAAAAGAGGGGATGACTGTACTGCTAGGGGTTGATTGATCTTTTTTTAAAGATATATTTTATTGATTTTTTAACAGAGAGGAAGGGAGATGAATAGGGAGTTAGAAACATCGATCAGCTGCCTCCAGCACACCCCCTACTGGAGATGTGCCCGCAACCGAGGTACATGCCCTTGGCCGGAATCGAACCTGGGACACTTCAGCCCACAGACTGACGCTCTATCCACTGAGCCAAACCGGTTAGGACTGATTGATCTTGAGTGAAAAGGGGGAATTGAGGTTGCTAGTACATAATGGGAAAAAAAGGCGTTTCTGTGAAAAACAGGAGCTTCTCTAGGACACCTCTGAGTGCCATCATGTCTTCTGAGTAAAGTCCATGAAAAATAACAATGATCCAATTTAAGCAAAACTGCTAATGGCTCAGATCCCTTCGGAATGAAAGCTAGGGTCACCTCATCAGGTAAAGAACCATGATTAGTTGAGGTCAATGCTCAGGACAGAGGACATATGGAACGGGTAGTAGAAGAAGATAATTATAAATAGTAGCTACAAGCCTCTATTTATAAAATATGACCTATTGCAAAAATGAGGACTGTAATAGTTATGAGTCGATTTACTTACTTTTATATTAATGTTTTTCTTCCTTCTTTCACAACTTTTTATCTAACATAAAATGCAGTAATAGTAGTTAATTCAGTATTTAAGTTAACAGAATATCAAAGGAGAGTGTGAGTCAGCTGGGAGAAGAATTAATACCTAAAGATAAAAAAGATACTTGCAATTTCTCCTGAAGAAAAGCATGTTTTTCAGTTGTATGTGATACGGTTGTAGAAGTTAGGTAGAAGTATGACTATTTTATTATAATAATTTGAGATTAAGAATAGTTTTACAAGATGTATATAGATGTCAAGTTAACAGGGATTTGATTGTGGTGGCTTGTCAAATTGTGGGAGGGTGAGAAGTAATCAACCAAGGACCTTATATGCATATATGCATGACCCATGGACACAGACAATGGGGAGGTGAGGGCCTGCGGTGGGGGGGCAGGGGCGGGCTGGAGGGGAAAAAAGGGGACATATGTAATTGAATTCCATTTTTTAGAATTTCCTTCCATGCTGATTAGGGTGGGACAGATCTAGAAGCAGAAATATATAGATATAGATACATAATATCTAAGTGTGCATATTTGTAAATATATCCATAAACATTTATATAGCTATTTATAAGTATATCTACATCTATACATATTTATATCATCCATCTACCCTTCCTGACTACCTAGGCTGTGGACTGCAAGATCCAGTATCAGATGTGATAACAACAGTTTTATGGAGACAGCTTAACCCACAATTGTCCCCTGAAATCAAATCCCTAAAACAAATCTTTTTAGAGAGAGATATAGATGGTTCTGCTTCTCTAATTAAATCCTGACACAATATATTTCAAAGATGGAACCAACAGAATTTGCTAACATGTTGAGCTTAAGAGTACAAGATAAAGAGGGGCCATAAATGGCTACAGGTTTTTGGCCCCAGAAGCTGGGAGAATGGAGCTGCCATATACTATGAAGGAGAATGCTGAGACAGAACAGATCTAAGGGAGAAAGTCAAGAATATGTTTGTAACTATGTTATATGTGAAATGCCTACTAGATATCCAAATGGAAGTGTCAGGTAACCATCTGAATTTATAAGTCTGAAGTCCAGGTGAGCTGGCCTAACTGCAGATAAAAATTTGGCATCCATCCCCAATATTAAGTACTTCAAAGTTAAGTGCATACTTTGTATGGTACTGAAGTATCCCAACTACCATAGATAGAACATGAGCCAGGCACATGAATTAAGTCACCTCAGGAGTAAATGTAGAAGGAGGAAAAAAGTGAGTTGAGAATGGAAAACTGAAAGAGGAAAAAGAATTGGAAAAATAAAAAGGATTCACCAAAAGACATTAGGAAGGGGTGGAAAGATAAGTCTTCCCCTCACATGCAGTATCATTTAATGGTACCCAGTGGGATACACATTCCGCACAGTGTATTATAGGATTTCTTTGAAATACTTCTTAAAGAATCTGTCTGATTTTATGCAAATATCCTATTGGGATTCATTTTTATTACCATACAGAAAAAAAACCAACAAAAAAACCTTTGGCCCCAAAGAGGAAATCTGAAGCACGAAGAAATTATAGTCTCCAGTAGGTGTTTTGCACATATATTTCTGAATTTCTAGATTTTAAAAAATTTATTAACTTTATTGAGGTAACATTGTTTAATAACATTATGTAAATTTTAGACTGTTCCTTTAAAAATTGAGAATAGTAGTACCATATGATCCAACAATTCCTCTTCTGGGTATTTACCCCCAAAAATATGAAAACACCAATTCATAAACATATATGTACACCTATGTTCATTGCAGAACTAATTACAATAGCCAAGACATGGAAGCAACCCAAGTGTCTACCGATGAATGAATGGGTAAAGAAGATGTGGATACAATGGAACAGGATTCAACCATAAAAAAGATGAAATACTGCCATTTGCAGCAGCATGAATGGATATTCAGAGTATTATGCTAAGTGAAATCTGTCAGATGGAAAAGGACAAAAACTATTTGAATTCCTGTTTTTTACTTCAATTTCCCTGACACATCAGTCAGCAGCAGTGACTCTTCACTGGTGCCCCTCCAGTTTGCAGAGCCCTGCTCTCACGCATTTTGTGAGTCAGACTTCCCTATTTGAGGTTATCACTCAGAGCTGCAGCTGGAGGTGAAGGGGACTTAGACAGGCAAGCCTATGAGTGAAAGCTCCCAAACTGAAAATGCTCCGCGTGAGTTAGCTTGCTTCTAAGATTGGGAAGCACACCTTGTAAGTCAGTCCTACGTGGAACACAAAGATGACATTAGTCAGCGACTTCATGGCATCAAGATTCTGAGGTTCCCAGTATAACGGGCTTTGCAATAGCCAGGCTAACCTATCTAACAAAGTGTAATATGCAAATTAACCCTCACTCCACTACACCCACCAGCCACGCCCACCAGCCAATCAGAGCAAATATGCAAATAAACCCAACCAAGATGGCTACAGCCACAGAGAGCAGGAGGGAAGCTTGGGTTTCCCTGGCAATGGAGGAAGCCAAGCTTTCCGCCTGCCCTTGCCGGTATAGGCCTCCACTCAAGGCTACAAAGTTTCAATGATAGAAGATACATAAATCCAAACATAAATGGCGGCAGCCACGGAGCTGGAAAGAGCAGGAGGCTAGGGTTGCCCCTGGTGATGGAGGAAGCCAAGCTTTCCGCACACCCTGGCTGGCCCAGGCCTCGATTAAGGCTACAAAGTTTCATTTATAGAAGATACATAAATCCCCCCAAAAAAAGGCTGCTGCCAGGGAGCAAGCAGGAGGCTTGGCTCTGCTCCAGGCTACAAAGTTTCAATTGTAGAAGATAAATAAACCCCAGATCCCAGGGCCTTTGCTTGGGTCGCCAGGGGGCATGGCCAGTCTGCAAACCACCACAGGCCCCTTAGCCAGGCCACCCCATGTCCCAAGGGAACCCCCACCCTGATCCGGGACACCCTTCAGGGCAAACCAGCTGGCCCCCACCCATGCACCAGGCCTCTATCCTATCTAATAAAAGAGTAATATGCAGATTGACCATCACTCCAACACACAAGATGGCTGCCCCCATGTGGACACAAGATGGCCACCACAAGATGGCCAGCAAGGGAGGGCAGTTGGGAGGGACCAGGCCTGCAAGGGAGGGCAGTTGTGGGCCATCAGGCCAGCAGGGGAGGGCAGTTGGGAGGGACCAGGCCTGCAAGGGAGGGCAGTTGGGGGCGATCAAGCCTGCAGGGGAGGGCAGTTAGGGGTGACCAAGCCGGCAGGGGAGAGCAGTTGGGGGCGACCAGGCCTGCAGGGAAAGGCAGTTAGAAGGGACCCAGGCCTGCAGGGGAGAGCAGTTAGGGGTGACCAGGCTGGCAGGGGAGCAGTTAGGCATCAATCAGGCCTGCAGGGGAGGGCAGTTAGGGGTGACCAAGCCGGCAGGGGAGAGCAGTTGGGGGCGACCAGGCCTGCAGGGAAAGGCAGTTAGGAGGGACCCAGGCCTGCAGGGGAGAGCAGTTAGGGGTGACCAGGCTGGCAGGGGAGCAGTTCAGCATCAATCAGGCTGGCAGGGGAGTGGTTAGGGGGTGATCAGGCAGGCAGGCAGAAGCAGTTAGGAGCAATCAGGAAGGTATGCAGGTGAGTAGTTGGGAGCCAGCAGTCCTGCATTGTGAGAGGGATGTCCAACTGTCCGTTTAGGCCCGATCCTACTGGGATCGGGCCTAAACGGGCAGTCGGACATCCCTCGAGGGGTCCCAGATTGGAGAGGGTGCAGGCTTTGCTGAAGGACACACACACACCCGTGCACGAATTTCATGCACCAGGCCTCTGGTCCAGTATATAAAAAAGTGTAAAGAGGAAATGTGAGTGGCAGAAAGAATTCCTTTGGAAAGATAAGGAACTTCCAGCCCAATCCAGAGTATCCTGAGTGTTGGCATCAGTAGAAATAGTTATATAGTTTCTGAAGAATCATTCCAATAATAAAATCATTTTGTGCTGAGAGCTTCAAAAGCAAAGTTTTAGCCATTGACATGGAATCAAATTATGTACAGACTAGAGGCCCAATGCATGAAATTTGTGCAAGAGTAGGCCTTCCTTCCCCTGGCTGCCGGCACCGGCTTCCCTCTGGCACCCTGAACTGGGGCTTCCCTCCAGCTGCTGGCAGGCATCCAGAACCCGGGCTTCTCTTGCAGCCCCGGCTTCGTCCGGAAGGTCATCCGGAAGGATGTCTGGAAGGATGTCCAGTCTAATTAGCATATTACACTTTTATTATTATAGATACTTAACAGTTGAAGAAGTTTGGAAATAGTATATAAACACAGGTGTGTAAAATGGTAGTTAATTGTTGCTGTTACCACTTCAGCATTTCAGTTAAACTAGGAGGAAATTTGAGTTTTTAATAAGGTGCTCATATATGGAATGCTAAATTTACAGTATGGTTGTATTTTCCTATCCCAGAAATTGATCATTTAACTGAACTTTGCAAACTCAAGTATGAATCAGTACATAGAATGGCAATAAATAAATAAATAAATAAATAAATAAATAAATAAAAAAAATCATGAAAAAACTCTCATCTATAGCAGAGGTTCTTGGCCCAGACTTCTGTTAGAATCACTTCAGGAGCTTTTTTAAAAACTCCAGCTGTCTGAGCCTCACTCCAGATTAACTGCAGCATGATAAAATGAGAGGTGAGGGAGGGAAGGGCACAGGTGTGCTTTTGGAAGCTCCTTGGTGATTCTGCACTGAGAAGGTTCTCCGTGCTGCTGCACTTAGAATCGCCTGGGAAGGTCTTAAAACTTGTTGATGGCCAAACCACACCTTAGACAAATTAAATCAGAATTTTGAATTCCTGGATCCAAAGATCAGAATTTTTAAAGTTCCCCAAGTGATTACAACACATAGCTAAGATTAAGAACCACTCTTTTAGAACCACTGGTATAATGGGGCCAATTGCATTGGTTTACTTTCCTTGTTCCTTTTGGCATAAGTAAATGTATGTATGTATGTATGTATGTATGTATGTATGTATGTTCCACTGATAGAAGACTATATTGATGTTGTTTTCATACCAAATATTCCATTAAAAAAGAACTTTCCATAAAAAAGAGACAAAAATCTATGGGGCAGAGTAAGACTTGGACCATTCAACCAAGTCTGAGAACTCAAGCAGCCATCACAGACCATTAGATGAAGCTGCATGTTCAAGGCCACAGATAGAAGGAGCTTGGCGAGGTCCTGGGTGAGTGTAGGGCTACAGCTCCACCATCCTAAATTTAAAATCTAATGTAGATTTGCCACAATCCTAAGTTTAAAATCTAATGTAGCATTGCCAGAGTATTATGTGTAGTTGACATTTAGATCTTGAAGAATATACATGTTCCAGGCGTTGGCCATGTAAATAACATTTCTATTTTACAAAGCAACTTTAGAACATCTGTCTCCAGTCTCTAATTCCACATTTCATTTTCTATATTATATTATCTCAGGTTACAGGTCAATATCATTCCAAACTTATGATATTTTTAATAATTAATAATACCTCTGTGAATTGCAGGGTATACTAAGGAACACTTTCAATTTGGAATTCTTTCCTCACAGTTGTGCTTATGCTGCAATTCATAGTGTCGACACTGGATGGCACCAAATTTTCCCTTACAAAGTCAATTTTCCATTGCAATGGAGACTGGTGCACAGCAGTAAAGTAAATATTTAAGTTACAAGAGTTACTCAAGAGCTAAACACTTTCATCAGGTAAAACTCACACCCTAACCCCCAAGTCAATGCTAAAAATCAACATTTTTGCACCACGTATTTGTAACTGAAGAAGCAAAAATATGTGTATAAGTAAACAATACAACTCAAAAGTGCTGACTCAGAGTAAATCGCATGTAACAACACCATGAATGTTTAATCTTGAAATTAAATCAATTCAAAGGAAAATTGCTCAAATTCATAAGGCACAATAAACTCTAAGAAACTTGCAGTACAAAGACACAGAACGTAATGCAGATACGCTCCAGCTGTGTGAATTCTGCTTGGACAATATCTAAAGCTAACAATGATCATCTGTTTTCTTGAACAATCTACCCTGAGAATTCACTCCAATATGTTATGCTTTTGGTGGGTTTTCTTAGTCTTGCTGTGGTCACTGAAGTCATATATATATATACTAGAGGCCCGGTGCATGAAATTCGTGCATGGGGGCGGGGGGGGGTGGTCCCTCAGGCCAGCCTGCACCCTCTCCAATCTGGGACCCCTTGAAGTATGTCCAACTGCCAGTTTAGGCCCGATCCCACCTAAAGAGGCAGTCGGACATCCCTCTCACAATCCAGGACTGCTGGCTCCCAACTGCTCGCCTGCCTGCCTTCCTGATTGCCCCAACCGCTTCTGCCTGCCAGCCTGATCACCCCCTAACCACTCCCCTGCCAGCCTGATTGATGTCTAACTGCTCCTCTGCCAGCCTGTTTGCCCCCAACTTCCCTCCTCTGCCGGCCTGGTCACCCCTAACTGCCCTCCCCTGCAGGCCTGGTCCCTCCCAACTGCTCTCCCCTGCTGGCCATCTTGTGTCAACAAGGGGGCAGGATCTTTAACCACATGGGGGCAGCCATCTTGTGTGTTGAAGTGATGATAATCTGCATATTACTCTTTTATTAGATAGGATAGAGGCCTGGTGCTTGGGTGGGGGCCAGCTGGTTTGCCCTGAAGGGTGTCCCAGATCAGGGTGGGGGTTCCCTTGGGGTGTGGGGCGGCCTGGGTGAGGGGCCTGTGGTGGTTTGCAGGCTGGCCATGACCCCCGGCGACCCAAGCAGAGGCCCTGGTATCTGGGATTTATTTATCTTCTACAATTGAAACTTTGTAGCCTGGAGCGGAGCCAAGCCTTCTGCTCGCTCAGTGGCAGCAGCCATTTCTGTTGGGATTTATTTATCTCCTATAATTGAAACTTTGTAGCCTTAAGCGGAGGCCTGGGCCGGCCAGGGTGTGTGGAAAGCTTGGCTTCCTCCATCACCGGGGAAACCCAAGCCTCCCTCCTGCTCTCTCCATGGCTGCAGCCATCTTGGTTGGGTTAATTTGCATACTTGCTCCTGATTGGCTTGTGGGCATGGCTTGTGGGTATAGCAGAGTGATGGTTAATTTGCATATTACTCTTTTATTAGATAGAATATGTGTATATATGTGTGTGTGTGTGTGTGTGTGTGTGTATATATATATATATACATATATATATATATATATATATATATATATATATATATATATATATATATACTGAGTAGCCAGATTATTATGATCTCTGAATGCATAATAATCTGGCCACTCAGTGTATATCCTATATATACACACACACACTGAGTGGCCAGATTATTATGACCACCTGACGTTTGTAGGCAAATTAGCTGTATACTGCATCGTATGGGATATGGAAGCCTGTTCGAACACCTTTGCTCTCTGTAGTTACCAAGATAAAACGTCTCCAATTCACACAGGAACACAAGGATTGGACAGTCGAGCATTGGAAAAAAGTCATGTGGTCCAATGAATTACGTTTCCAGTTGCATCATGCAGAGGGCAGAGTGAGAATTTCGTGGAAACAGCATGAAAGCATGCACCCTACATGCATGAGTACAATCCTTCAAGCTGGTGAGGGCAGTGTTACGGTTTGGGGCATGTTTTCCTGGCATGATTTGGGCCCTTTAATTCATGTGGAACAACATCTGAATAGCACAACATACCTAAGTATCCTTGCTGGTCAAGTTCATCCTATCATGTTGATGGTGTATCCCAATGGAGATGGCTTCTTCCAACAAGACAATGCGCCATGCCACGGTGCTCGTATTGTGCAGGAGTGGTTTTAAGAACATGAGGGAGACTTTACCTTGCTTAGGTGGCTCTCACAATCACCAGATTTCAATCCAATTGAGCATTTGTGGGATGAAGTTAAAAGAGCCATCAGGCAGCTGGTTCCACAACCATCAAATCTCACAGAACTGGACAGTGCTATTTATCAGGCATGGTGTCAGATTCCTTGCATCACCTTTCAACATCTCGTGGAGTCAATGCCAAGAAGAATCGCCACAGTATTAAAGGCAAAAGGTGGCCCAATGAAGTACTGATGGGGTGGTCATAATAATCTGGCCACTCAGTGTATATACTTATATAAATAATTATATAAATATAATAATAAATACAAGGTGTCCCCAAAACTTGTATACACATTTTAACAGCTGATAGCGCAATTGATGTTACTTTTTTAGCCAGACTAAGCTTGGAACAAAGGAAACATCCTAAAATGCTACTGGAAGTTTAAAAATGCAGTTGAAATACAAACACTGCTTTTATAATTATTCTAGGTGTATATACATTTTGGGGGGGACATCCTGCGTCCCCCCAAAAAATGTATACTAGTACACACTTTAACAGCTGATAACTCAATTTTCACTCCTTTTCAGGTTTAAATGATTTGAAATAATGGGTGAAGCCAGACTAAGCTTTGAACAAAGAAAATTTATCCACTAGATTTTTTCTTTTTTAATAGATAACTAATACAATATTTTGCTAATAGAAATTTTTCTTTCTTTGTTTGTTTTTAAATTTGTCTTTATTGTTGAAAATATTACAAATGTCCCCTTTGTTTTTTTCCCATTGACCCCCTCCACCCTACACCTGCTCTTCCCAGGCCTTCACTACTCTATTGTCTGTGTCTATGGGCTATGCATATAAGTTACCCAGTTAATCTAGACTTTTTTATGGGGATACATAAAACATAAAGTTTACAATACAAAACCGGCAACAGTTCATGAATTGAGGGCACACAAATACCGAACAAAATGATTCTTGATGCTTGTGATTCCATTGCTTCACCGCTACCAGCAATGTCTGGACCAGAACAGCAATCAGTTTGAAAATAGGCATTGGCAAAAAAATTATTCATTTCTGTAGATTATTTAAAAATTTTTAAAATATATTTTTATTGATTTCAGAGAGGAAGGGAGAGACAGACAGATAGAGAGAGGGAAAGAGAGAGAGAGATGATCAATGATGAGAGAGAACCATTGATGGGCTGCCTCCTACAAGCCCTTTACTGGGGTGGGGATGGAGCCTGCAACCGAGGCATGTGCCCCGACCTGGAATCTAACTTTGATCTCCTGGTTCATAGGTTGACTGAACCATGCCAACCAGGCTAGATTTCTTTAAATTTTGAAAATGAATTTTATGTTAATAAGCACTGACTTTATAATCATTCAAAGTGTGAATACATTTTTGGGACACCCTCTACATACTATATTAAATTAGATTAAATAATAAGTATTCAATACTTACTATTTAGTTATAATTATGTCAGTTATAATTAAATTTATATTCATTCATATTTAAATATATTGTCCATATTGCAATACCTCACGATTTGGAATTTTGTCATAGTTCTAAACCTGATACAAGTATAAAATAAGTTATGAGAGCTATTTCAACCTCATTTTTGTACTAGAAAATAATTTATGAAATCTTGCATAGGAAACCATTGGAGCTTTAATTTTCTTCACTCTCTATTTCTCAGCATGCTGGAAAGTGTATTACGCTATTGGTTATTTAGTTTTGGAATTTTGTGCACGCTGTTCTCAGGAAGTGTTACCAAGGAGCACAGATGGAAATCAGAATTGTGAATATTTTTTATCCAAATCTTATTGCTAACTCTATCTCTGATGGCTGGTCATATTAAAGGCTAAAGTGAGTCATTATAATATGACCTTTAAATTGCACAATCTCTTTATTTAAAAAGCATTATTTACTCAAATGGCAACTGAGAACCCAGAGCCCATGGCTACTTACAGCATTTTCTAACACAGGCAATTTTCTGTCCTAAAGACAAAATATGAATGAACCAATTAATAGGGTATGACTTAAACAGAAAATTAAATAAAGGATAAAGACAGAATTAAATGTCACAGACCAGTCTCATTATCATCAAGACATTGGGATAGGAGAGAGAGAAGGGGGTCATAATATACAGTGACAGAAGATTTGACTTTGGGTGGTGGGCACACAGTGCAATATAAAGATCTTATAACATAGAAACCCACACCTGAAACCTATATGTTCATGTTTACCAATAAATTTAATTTTAAAAAAGACATCAGATTTTCTGGAAGCATTGTTTCACAGTTAAGCTGATTGGATGAAGATGATCACCATTAAGTGAAAGTGGACCTAAGAAAAATTTAGGAAATTTAAAATTCTTCTTCTATGTCAACCAGTTCATCAGTCCAATCTGTTTTAAAACTAAAATTTTAGCCATGGCCAGTGTTATTCGTTCTGTGGTTAGAGCATTGGCCTGCACACCAAATGGTTCGATCCCAGACCAAGTCAGGACACATGCAGCAGGCAACTAATCAGTGTGTCTCTCTCACATTGATGTTTCTTGCTATCCCTCTCTCTCTCTCCCCCTCCCTTACACTCTCTCTAAAAATGAACAGAAAAAATAACCGCAGGTGAGGATCAACACACACACACACACACACACACACACACACACACACACACACACACTACTAACATTTTAAAAAATTATAGTTAGAAATTCTATTTTATTTAAAACTTCATATAGGAATTTTTTAAAATTAAGAAGATTTGAAGTCAAGTAGCAGTCAAAAAATATATTCTAGGTACTGTGAGACAGAATTTTAAAAGCTCGTGTCAGGAATACCAGGACAATCTAACTAAAAGGATGAATTTCATGATGTGTCAAAAAGGACAATTTACCTTGAGAAATGTGGCTTGCAAAAATGTTCAAGGAGCAGCTCTCTTCCAATGAAAGACAGAAGTTGCAATGGCTTAGTTCTAATATCAATTATCCTAGCATTCTGGCATTTGGACTTGCTGAATCTGATTTGTGAAAATTAAAACACAAAATAAAATCTGATTTGCCTAAACTGACCAGCATGTTATGGTTTTATTAAGGATCCAAACCTGGCCTGTTTGATTTCACACAGCCCTTATAGTTAAGCTGCCTTAACTGTTACGGTTAAGTCTCAAACATTATTATTATAAATATTAGATTCTAACAATTGATATATAAGTACATATATTTTATTATATTATATTTTGTTATATTTTACATAATTATTTATATAACTATGTATAATTATAGTAATTATATTCATTATAATTATAGTGTCTGAGATATTTTAAATACCCAATAAATATTAATTTTTTAAAAGTTGAACACCTTTTTAGTTCTGTTTAGCACTCTCCTGCCCCCTTCATCTGGTTGGGCACGTGATACCTGCACATGATTTGGGCACAGCCCATCAGAATATCCTTACCCTGATACCGTGATTAGTTCAGGCTGGGCAAGTGACTGAGTTTGGTTAATTACTCTAGATCTTTTTGTCCCCTTTAACCAATGCAGTTGCTTAACACAGTTTTAATTATTGAGTTTACTTAAAATATGCCTTAACAATATGTAATTAGTCCATATGTTTATGGAAAATTCTAGTAAATAATAATTAAGTAATATCACATTTTATTTATTTACTTATTAAATTTGTTGGGGTGACATTGGTCAACCTGAACATGTAAGTTTCAAGTGTGGGTTTCTATGTTACAAGATCAGTATATTGCATCATGTACCCACCACCCAAAGTCAAATCTTCTCCTGTCACCATAAATTAGGAACCCCTTTCCCCCACCACTTTCTCTCCAGCAACCACCACACTGCTGTTTGTGTTCGATTTTCAGTTTTTTATATCCCATATATGAGTGAAATCATATGGTTCTTAGCTTTTTCTGATAGACTCATTTCACTTAGCATAATGTTATTGAGGTCCATCTATGTTGTTGCAAAAGGCTATTTTCTTCCATTCTTATGGCTAAGTAGTATTCCATTGTGTATGTATACCACATCTTCTTTATCCAGTCCTCTATCACAGGACACTTTGGTTGTTTCCATGTCTTGGCCATCATGAATAATGCTGCAATAAACATAGGAGTGCATATATATTTGTGAATACATGATTTCAAGTTTTTCCAGTATATACCCAGGAGTGGGATTGCTGGGTCATATGGTAGCTCTATTCTTAATTGTTTGAGGAATTGCCATACTGCTTCCCACAGTGGTTGTATCAGTCTACTAGTACATTCCCTTATGTGTCCCCTTTTTTCTATAACCTCTCCAATACTTGTTATTGCTTGTCTTGTTGATAATGGCCACTCTAACACATAAGATGGTATCCCATTGTAGTTTTGATTTGTATTTCCCTAACTGCCAGTGAGATTGAATATCTTTTCATGTATCTATTGGCTGTCCATATGTCTTCTTGAGAGAGGTATATTTTCAGGTTATGTTTTCTTGATGTAGTGTTCTCTTTATCATTATAAAATGTCCATCTCTGTCTCTTGTTGTCTTTGTTACCTTGAAATCTATTTTGTCAGATATACTAGTAAGTATGGCTACCCCTGCTTTTTTGTGGATGTTATTTGCTTGGAGAATCATTTTCCACCCTTTTACTTAGAATCTACCTTTGTCTTTGCTGCTTAGATGTGTCTCTTGTAGGCAGCATATCTTTGGGCTTTGGTTTTTGATCCACTCTGCTACTCTGTACCTCTTTATTGGTGAATTCAGACCATTTACATTTAGGGTAACTATTTATGTATGAGGGTTTCCTTTAGCCATTTTATCTTTTGTTTTCTGGTAGCTCTGTGCCTCCATTGGGTCTTTTCCTTTATGTTTCTTCCTGTTGCTTTTGTTTGGTGGAATGCCATACATCTTTCCTCTTTTTTTAAGTGATATGTCCTGGTTTGGGGAGTTTTGTGTGTGGTTACCATTAGATTTATAAGAAATGAAGTTGCATATATACCATAGTTTGTGTGTGTGTGTGTGTGTGTGTGTGTGTGTTTAGTGCATCTGACCTTCATATTCCTTTACCAGTTCAGACCTTTCCTCCTTCCCCTTGTATGTTTTTGTTGTCACAAATTATCCCTGTTTATGTTGTAAGTTTTTTTGATGATCTTACTCATAGTGATGTGACCTTATGTTCTTTGTTTCAGGTAGAAAAACTCCCTTGAATATTTCCAGCAATGGTGGTTTTCTGGTGATAGAATCCCTCAGCTTCTCTATGTCTGGGAATGTCTTTATTTCTCCTTCATATTTAAAGGATAATTTTGCTGGATAAATTATTTGTGACTGGTAATTTCTCTCTTTCAGACACTTGAATATTTGGTTCCACTTCCTTTTTGTAAAATAAATCTTTATTGTTGAAAGTATTACATATGTCCTCTTTTTCCCCCCATTGAACACACCCTCCAGCCTGCCCTTGTCCTCCGCCCCAGGCCTTCACCACCCTATTGTCTGTTTCCATGGGTTATACATATATGCATACAAGGTCTTTGGTTGATTACCTCCCACCCACCCACCTTCTCCTGCCTTCCCTCTGAGATTCTGCACTCTATCCACTTATTCCACCTGGTTCCACTTTCTTCTGGTTTGAAGAGTTTCTACTGAGAAGTTGATTGAAATTCAAGTCCTTTGTAGGTCACTTCCTTCTTTTCCCTAGCAGCTTTGAGAATTTCTTCTTTGTCATTAATTTTTGACAGCTTCAATATAAGTGCCTTGAAGAGGTCCTCTTTGGATTGAGGTAATTGTGTGTTCTGTTTGCTTCTTGAACTTGAGGATCTAATTCTTTCCATAGGTTTTGGAAGTTCTCATCCACTATTTTTTTAATAGACTTTTCATTCCATACCTCCTCTCTTCTTTCTCCTCAATGCCTATAATTTTAATATTGCTTTTTTTAATGGAGTCAGATAGGTCTCTTAGAACTCTTTCATTTTTCTTTATTTTCTGGTCTCTCTCTTCTTCCTTTTGCACCATTTCCTGATTCCTATCTTCGATATCACTAGTTCTTTCCTCTAACTAGTTGTTTCTGTTTTCTATGCTCAGTAGTTCACTCTTGATCTCCTTAATTGCATACATTTTCAGGATTTCTGATTGGTTCTTTTTTAAAAGTTCAATTTCCTTGGTAAAATATTCATTTTGTTCATTGATTTATTTTCTGAGTGCTCTAAATTGTCTGTCAGCATTTTCTAGCATCTTGTTGAGTATTTCAGAACTGCAATCTTGAAATCTTTGTCATTTATGTCACATATTTTCATGTGTCCCAGCCTGGTTTCTAGGGATTTTTCATTTTCTTTCTGGTCATCATAATTACTGTGGTTCTTCATGGTATTTGCTGTCTTCCTTTGTTTTTGTTTTTGTCTTCAGTTATCTCTGAAGAGGTCTTTCTACTATATTTCAGTAGATGATGCTGAATCACAAGATTTTTACCTCGCCCTGGCCGGTTTGGCTCAGTGGATAGAGCGTCGGCCTGCGGACTGAAGGGTCCCAGGTTTGATTCCAGCCAAGGGCACATGCCTGGGTTGCGGGCTCGATCCCCAGTGAAGGGCATGCAGGAGACAGCCAATCAGTGATTCTCTCTCATCACTGATGTTTCTATCTCTCGCTTCCTCTCCCTTCCTCTCTAAAATCAATAAAAATATATATATTTATTTTTTTTAAAAAAAAGATTTTTACCTCTGTGGTCTCCCAGAGTTGAACCTCCACAGCTTCCATATGACAGTATAACCACGTTGTTTGGGCATGGGGTTTGTTTTGCCCTCACCGTAATGGTGACCCCTGACCTCTGAGGGGTCCCACCCCAACCACTCCTCCTGGGGATCAGTCACAGAGGGAGACAGCAATTCTATTGCAACAGCTCTTGGTTTACAGATGATATGCTCCTGGACCCTACTCCAAGGGCAACCAACAGGGAGTGAATTTGGGGAGTCCAAGCAGCAGCAGGGCTCTGTGGTTCCATTTCTTTGACTGAAAAATCACCACTCAGCCCAATAGTGGGGAGCTGCATGGCAGAACCCCGTGCTCTGTCAGTCATCTGCTGACTCAGACACTATTTACTCTCTTGGTGCTTCCAGCTCACCCTGCTAGGCTGTCCCCTGCAGCTCTCTGTTCCTCCTGCCCAGCCAAGAGAAGTGCCTGCTACCACTGGCTTTCCCCTCTCTCCTAGCCACCAGAGCCACGAGCTCCCAGCTGCAGGGCTGTGTCTGCAGGCCGTCTGGGCTTTCCTCCTTTCTCATTTCCCCGTATATTCCCGGATGCTCACCTTTAGGTGTTTCAGTGTGTGAGCCTCTCAGTCATGCGTCTGTTGAGCAGGGATTTCTTTGTTGAATTATAGATGGTTAACTTGTGAAACGTCAGGGGAAGAGGAAAAACTGCACCCTTATGACACCATTCTCTGACATCACGCTCCACATTTTATATTTTAAAGAGGGAAAGAATGGGAAAGCTAGTCCAGGATTAAGTGACCATTAGTTTGTAATGGAACTAATGGTTATATAAGCCCATATATTTCCTTTTCTTGTGTTCTGTAAGCTGCTTTGAGTAAGAGTCCTGTCACAATCAGGAGAGTCCTGACCATTACTAAGAAATAGCAGGTACAGTCCATGTCCAGTGGCATTGTCCTGTGTGCTCTGGGAGCAGTGTGCTCAGTGTCCAGGGCAGCTTAACAGAAGAGCTGTGTGAGATCACACTGAGGCCAGATTTGGACCCTTAATAAAACCATAACATGCTGGTCAGTTTGGGCAAATCAGATTTTATTTGGGGTTTTAACAATTTTCACAAATCAGATTCAACAAGTCTCAAACATTATTATAAACTAGAGGCCCGGTGCATGAAAATTCATGCACTGGAGAGGGGGGTCCCTCAGGCCGGCCTGCCCCTCTCACAGTCCGGGAGCCCTCAGGGGCAGGCGGCGACCCGGCGATCAGGGGAAGGCAGCGCCCCCATCACACCTCTGCTGCTTTCACTGCCAGCAGCGCAAGCCTCAGCCAGCCCTGCTTACCTGAGCCTCGGGCCGGCCCTGGGCAACTGGGCAGCTGACATCCGAGGCTTGCCTGTGCCTTGAGCCAGCCCTGGGTGGCTTGGGGGCTAAGGGAATTGGGGGACTCTGGAGGCAGGCGTGCAGAGCAGCCAGGCCAGTCTGGGGGCGGGCCTGGCCTTGCCGCGCACCTGCCGCCCCAGCAGGGCTGAGGGGACTGGGCACTACCATCTTGTGGCTGTGGGTGCCGCCATCTTCGAGGGCATGGCAGTCAATTAGCATATTCCCTCCTTATTGGCTGTGGGCTCTGCCATCTTTGCGTCGGTGTGAGGGTCAATTAGCATATTCCCTCTTTATTATATATAAACATATAACATGATATATTATAATACAAATATAAATAATATAAGATATAATAATTAATATAATAAATATATAATTGTTTACATATATTTATATAAATGCTATAATTTTCATCAGTATAGTTAGTAAGTATTATACCTATAGGATTGCTTCTCATCCTTACATCACCCCCAAGAATTAGGTGTTATTCTTTTTGTTTTGTTTTTTGTTAATCCTCACCCAAGGACATTTTCCCCATTGTTTTCTAGAGAGAGAGGAAGGAAAGGAGGGAGGGGGAGAGAGAGAAACATCCATGTGTCAATTGATTGCTTTCCACACAGGCCCCGAATGGACTGAAGATTGACCTGCAACCCAGGTTCATGCCCTTGACCAGGAATGAACCCATGACCCTTTGGTGTGTGGGCCCTACACTCTAACCACTGAGTCACAGTGGCCAGGGCAGTTATTCTTATACCTAATAGACATGACACTGAGAATTTGAGAAGTTAAGTAGCTTCCTAAAGTCTCTGCCAGTGAATCTAAGCAGTCAAAGTCCCTCTTCCCTGTTAACACCCTGCTGCTGGCAGCAAAGTCACAGCCCCCTTTATCTTCTGCTGTTCCCTTATTTAGTAAACATCGGCAGTCCCCACGGTCTTCAAATATTTGTCCTTCACTTTTTCCTATGAAATATTGTTGAGTCCGAGCTCCTCTGCTAGGGACTGGACCTCCTTGGATGCTGGGAATTGGAAAAAGACATGAGCAGCTGCAGGTGTATGGAATTCGCTTTATTGCAGACAAAGCAGCCAATCAACGGCTGGTCGGTAGCACCTTTTACACTAACTCAAATAAAAGAGGTTTCGTGCCAGTTAGTGACATCTGTGTCACATGAGCATACATGGTTATATAAGGGTGCACCTGCGCAGTAGGTAAGGTGGTACTGCTGAGTCATTGCCTTCGTGCATGCGTATGGCAACTGGACTTTAACATCCAGTGTACTTTGGTCAGGGTCCCCACAAATATCCAAATAGTTTTGAAAGTCTGATCTATTGGTTCAGAGTATCATGGAAAGGAGGGGTACAATTTACACGAGTATGGAAGCTAAGACACTAAGATATCTAGTGAAGGTTGAATTCTTCTGTCCTTCAAGTAGAGACCAACACAAAGCCGAGGGCTCACAAAGGGTGGAGGGCAAGCTCCGGAGGAGCCTCCCATCAGCAAGTGCCAGGTAGGGGTGGAACAGTCCACAGCAAGATGGCAGATTGGGTTCCACTTGCTGATATAGTTATTTGCCAAGCACATCCATTCTGGGCTAAGGTGAATATGTACGTACGTGCTGGTTTGCACTGGCATCAGTACTATTGCTCATATTCTGCAAGGGATATCAGCTTTAGTCTTCTTTTTAAGTTATCTGAGCTCCCCAATTTCATGACAACCACTGAAAATGAAGGCAGGTACTGATAACAGCTTGCATTTTGTGAATCAAAGAAGAGAAGCTGAGAGCATCATAAACAGCACAGGGAAAAGATAAATGCCACCAGATGTTCGTTTTTCTAAGTCTTTGATCAGAACACTGATAAAAATAGTCTCTAAAATGACTTGAAGAAATTATATGAAATTCTTACTGAAATTTTCCTTGCTTTCCTTTACTAACCATTTCTAAATTGGTATTCCAGAAATAGTAGTATATTTATTTTATTAGCTTATATAGACGTATAAATATTATCCAAGGTATATATGTTTAGTAAGGTGATAAATGACTTCCCCCAGAAGTGCATGCAAATTAAATTAACATTGAGAGGGAGGTTCTTTATCAAAAGAATCCCACACAATCTAGGCCTTATTCCCTGCTGAGAGCGCTAATTTATATTTTCTTATCTAGAAAACTATGAGAAGGCCTCTCTTAAGATTCGGTTTTCTATTTATTAATTTCTTTCATTGATTCTAAGAATACTTTAAAAACAACTGTGCATTATGGTTACAGTATGTTCAAGCTGTTTAATGTAATATCAGACAATATGTGTCACAGTAGAAAGAGAATCCCTTTCTAGTGTTAGGCATTGCCTCCCTAGGTAAGGCATCAAAGAACAAACAGTAGCAAGTATTTATTGCAGGCTCAGAGGCTGTGATTGGATAGAATTCTTTGGTCAGCAACAGATACAGAGAATTATTAGTATTTTTTCAAAAATTTTAGTTAGAAAGCATTTTGGGTGAACATGGTCAAGAAAAAAATACTTAATATTAACCATAGCTGTTTATGACTTTTCCCTCGATTCACATGAGCTCAAAAACTCAGGACAAAAGTAACAGCACTACTCTGCTGTCAAATGTAATTTATATTATAGCTAGTAAGTAAAGACACTCACGTTAAATGACTTATCGATGTCTCCAGGCCCACAACTCCAATTTGTAAACTGCTTTTCTTCTAAAAATTAATTTGTAGCTTTAAATATTGTCAGGGTAGGGTAGCACAGCTGTACTACTAGTTGTGTTATCTTGGACAAAAACTTCGTTTCCCTGAGTTTAATTCTTCATATACAAAATAGAGCTAATTTCTAACTTACAGGGTTATTTTAATGATTTAATAAGATAGTGAATGCAAAATATTTAGCACACTTTCTGGCAAACAATAGATGTTAAATGGAATGTACCTGACAAAAGCCAATTTGAGCCATTTTAAAAATTGAAAACCAGTTTTAAATGTATTAATATCAAGCTCTGGAATCAAGAATATGCAGGTTATTTTTTCAAGTAAGCTTCTTATTGAAGTATCAATACATAGCAGAGTACACAAGTAATAAGTGTATTGCTCAGTTAAGTGTTTAAAATATAAGTAGACCAAGTAGCCAAATTGAGAAATATAACATTACCAGTATTTTAAAAGCCCATTCCTCTGTTTTCTCCCAGTCACTACCTCATTCTCAAAGGTTTTCAATATTTTGACTTCTAACACCATAGACTCATTTTCCCCATTCTTTAACTTTCTATAGGTGAAATATACAGTATGTATTCTTGTGTCTGCCTTCTTGCACTTCAAAATTGTCTTGAGATTAATCTCTGTTGTGTGTGTCACAGTATCTCATTTTTTATTGCACCACTGTATAAATGTATCACAATTTATTTTTCATTTTACTGTTGATGGGTTTTTGACACTTTACTGGATAATGCTACTATAAAAATTCCTAACAAAGTAATAGTATAGAATAATTCTACTATGAAGATTCCCTGTACAGACTTTTTAGTTCATATATGTATACATTTCCATTGGGTGTAAGTTCTGTTGTAAATGGAACTGCTGGGTCATAGGGTATACATATGTTTATTTTCAATTCTATACCAGGAAAAAGTAAGCAAAGACAGCTAGGATAGCTATTTTAATATCAAACAAAATAGACCTTACAACTAAAAAACTTTATTTGTAATTTTTTAAAAGATCATTATGTAAAGATAAAGAGTCCAATTAGTAAATGTGGCTTAAAATTTTTAAATTTGTACACAAATAAATGGAATATATTCTGGATTTATGGTTGTAAAATTTATGGTTGTAATATAAAAATGCAAGATTCATGGATTGGAAGAATTATTATTATTAAAATGTTCATACAATCAAAAGCAATCTATGAAGATAATGTAATCTCTATCAGAATGCCACTGTCGGAGAAACCAAGATGGCGGCATAGGTAAACACCTAAACTGCTGCCTAGCACAACAATTTCAAAACTACAACTAAAAGACAGAACGGACACCATCCAGAACCACAGGAAAGCAGGCTGAGTGAAAATTCTACAACTAGAAGGAAGGAGAAAAGCTCACAGAGAATTGGAGGTACGGCAAAGGGGCTTTGTGCGCGCAGAGAGGAAGGGCGGCTGAGAGCCTGGCTGACTTTCTCTGGCGGAAGGGGGAAGGAAGCCTCCGACCGCACTGAACCCCAGTTCTGACTGCACTGAACCCCAGTTCCAGGCGAGCCCCTGGGGACCCACACTCTTGTGGGGGGAGTCTGGACTCTCGGGCGGAGACTCGGGAGCCGGGGAAGGCGGAGGACTGAAAGTGCGCACGCGCGCACGCGCTGGTGCGCACAAAGGCTGCGGGGGTTGCCACAGGCTTTCCCTAGTGGAGGGGAGTCAGAGGATTCTGACTGCACTGAGCCCCAGTTCTGACTGCAGTGAACCCCAGTTCCAGGCGAGCCCCTGGGGACCCACGCTCTTGTGGGGGGAGTCTGGACTCTCAGGCGGAGACTCCAGCTGGGGAAGGCGGAGGACTGAAAGCGCACATGCGCGCAAGGGCAAGGCTGACAGGAAGCCAAGACTGAGGCTCCACCCCATCCAAGCTGAGCACAGAGGCTATTGCAGTTTGGCAAGTCTAATCCTATAGGGCTGTCTCCAGCACCGGGCTTCTCCCAGCATAGACACAGCTGATCCTTACAGCCAACTGACCCGGAGGTCAATTCTTCCCAGTGATACCAACAACAATAAAGACTTAATTACAACAAGGCTGTACACACAGTCCACAAAGGGGTGCACCAAGAGTGTCCACCTCAGGTTAACTGGGGAAGCAGACCCACTGGGCCATATTGGAAACCTAGCACAAATATCTACCTTACCAACTCAGGGAATCAGTAAAAATGCGGGGTCAAAGAATCAGATCACAAACGAAAGAAATGGAGGAAAACAAACGACTAGATATAGAATTCAAAACCACCGTTATAAGACTTTTTAAGAATATCCTAGAAAAGGCCAATAAATATAACGAGACCCTCGAAGATATGAAAAAGGACCAACTAGAAATTAAACATACACTGACTGAAATAAAAAATATTATACAGAGACCCAGAAACAGAATAGAGGAACACAAGAATCAAGTCAAAGAAGTGAAATACAAAGAAGCAAAAAACACTCAACCGAAAAAGCAAAAAGCAAAAAAAAAAAATCCAAAAAGTTGAAGATAATGTAAGAAGACTCTGGGACAACTTCAAGCGTACCAACATCAGAATTATGGGGGTGCCAGAAGAAGAGAGAGAGCAAGATACTGAAAACCTATTTGAAGAAATAATGACCGAAAACTTCCCCCACCTGGTGAAAGAAATAGACTTACAAGTCCAGGAAGCCCACAGAACCCCAAACAAAAGGAATCCAAAGAGGACCACACCAAGACATATCATAATTAAAATGCCAAGAGCAAAAGACAAAGAGAGAATATTAAAAGCAGCAAGAGAAAAACAGTTAATTACCTACAAGGGAGCACCCATACGACTGTCAGCTGACTTCTCAACAGAAACTATGCAGGCCAGACGGGAGTGGCAAGAAATTTTCAAAGTGATGAATAGCAAGAACCTACAACCAAGATTACTCTACCCAGCAAAGCTATCATTCAGAATTGAAGGGCAGATAAAGAGCTTCACAGATAAGAAAAAGCTGAAGGAGTTCATCACCACCAAACCAGTATTATATGAAATGCTGAAAGGTATTCTTAAAGAAGAGGAAGAAGAAAAAAGTAAAGAGAAAAATTATGAACAACAAATACATATCTATCAACAAGCGAACCTAAAAATCAAGTGAATTAAAAACCTGAGGAGCAGAATAATCTGGTGAATATAATAGAATCAGGGGCATAGAAAGGGAGTGGACTGATAATTCTCAGGGGGAAAGGGGTATGGGGGGTTCATGAAGAGAATGGACAAAAATCATACACCTTTGGATGAGGACAGTGGGGGGGAGGTAAGGGCAGAAGGTGGGGTGGGAAAGGGGTGGAGGGGAGCTATGGGGGGGAAAAGGAGAAATAATTGTAATAATCTGAATAAAGATTTATTTAAAAAAATAAAATAAAATAAAAGTTAAGGATTAAAAAAAATAATAAAAAATAAAAATATAAAAAAAAGAATGCCACTGTCATTTTTCACAGAAATGAAAAAACAGTAGTAACATTTGTGTGGAATCACTAAAGACTCCATAATAGTCAAAGCAGTCTTGTGAAATAAGAACGAAGCTGGAAGTATCACACTTCCTGATTTCAAACTATATTGAAAGCTATAGTAATTAAAAGAGTATGGTATTGTCATAAAGACAGACACATAGATCAAAGGAAGAGCATAAAGAGCACAGAAATAAATCCATGCATATATGATCAATTACTTTTCTTTCTTTTTATGTGTATTTTTTATTGTTGACAGTATTAGATATACCCATTTTCCCCTCCTTGGCCCAACCACTACACACCTCCAGGATTTCACCACACTGTTGTCTGTGTCCATGGGCTATCCATATACTAGTAAGTATGTATGTAAGTTCTTTATACGTAAGTATGTAAGTTCTTTATATCTCCAGGTCCATGCCTGCTGTCTCAAAGGTTAAGAGATCCTTCTTTTGTACTGCTGCATAGTATTCCACTGTGTACCTAGTAAATATATCATAGATTTTTTTATACACTCATCTATTGATGGACACTTGGGCTTTTTCCACATCTTAGCTATTGTAATTAATGCTGCTATGAACATAGGGATGCATATATTCTTTCTGATTGGTATTTTGGGATTTTTAGGATATATTCCTAGAAATGGGATCACTGGATCCGTATTTAATTTTTTGAGGAAACTTCATACTGTGTTCCATAATGGCTGCACCAGTCTGCATTCCCACCAGCAGTGTACTAGGGTTCCCTTTTCTCCACATCCTTGCCAGCACTTGTCATTTGTTGATTTGTTGATGGTAGCCATTCTGATAGGTGTGAGGTGATACCCCATTGTGGTTTTAATTTGCATCTCTCGGATGATCAGTGACTTTGACATTTTTTCATATGTCTGTTGGCCATCTGTATGTTCCCTTTGGAGAAGTGTGCATTTAGTTCCTTTGCCAATTTTTTAATTGGATTGCTTGTCCTCCATTGGTTAAGATGTATGAGTTCCTTATATAGTTTGGATATTAAACCTTTATCTGATGCATCATTGCCAATTTGTTCTCTCATATAGTGGGCTCCCTTTTCATTTTGTTGGTGGTTTCTTTTGCTGTGAAGAAGCTTTTTATTTAATGTAGTCCCATTTGTTTATTTTCTCCTTGGTTTCCTTTGCCCTAGGAGATATATCCACAAACATATTACTAGGGGAGATGTCTCAGATATTGCTGCCTGTGGTTTCTTCTAGAATTTTTATGATTTCACATCTTACATTTAAGTCTTTTATTCATTTTGAGTTTATTCTGGAGTATGGGGTAAGTTGGTAGTCTAGTTTAATTTTTTTTGCATGTATCTGTCTAGTTTTCCCAACACCATTTATTGAATAGACTGTCTTGACTCCATTGTATATTCTTGCCTCCTTGGTCAAATATTAATTGAGCATAATGGCTTAGGTCAATTTCTGGAGTCTCCATTCTATTCCACAGATCTATATGCCTGTTCTTGTGCCAGTACCAAGGATGTTTGGAGTACAGTGGCTTTGTAATAATAACTTAATATCTGGTATTGTAATCCCTCAAACTTAATTCTTTTTTCTCAAGATTGCTGTGGCTATTCAGGGTCCTTTTTGGTTCCATATAAATTTTTGGAGTATTTGTTCTAGATCTGTGAAATACATTGTTGGTATTTTAATAGGGATTTCATTGAATCTGCAGATTGCTTTGAGTAGTATAGACATTTTAATGATGTTGATTCTACCAGACCATGAACATGGTATACTCTTCCACTTGTTTATATCTTCCTCTATATCTTTTTTCAAAGTCGTGTAGTTTTCTGAGTACAAGCTTATTAGTTAAGTTTATTCCTAGGTATCTTAATGTTTTTGTTGCTATGGTAAATGGAATTGTTTGTTTAGTTTCTCATTCTGAGAATTCATTGTTGATATATAAAAAAGCCATCAATTGTTGGGTATTGATTTTGTATCCTGCTATATTGCCAAATTCTTTTATTAAATCCAGTGTTTTGGTGGAGTCTTTAGGGTTTTCTATATACAATATCATGTCATCTGTGAATAATGAGGGTTTTACTTCCTCCTTTCATTTCTGCTTTTTATCTAATTGCTGTGGCTAGGACTCCCAGTACTATCTATATATATAAAAAGCCAGCAACCAGAATGCCGTAATGACCGGAATGACTGGTCTCTATGACGCCCACTGTGGCCAGTGTTCTGGCCCGATTGGGGGGTAGGGGCAGCCAGCCAACCTTCTGCAGCCCCTCCCCCTGGCTGGCCCCACCCCAGATGGGCCCCCACCATCCCAACAGGGGCAGAGCTGGCTGGCCAACCGCCTGTAACCCCTCCCCCAGCCAGCCTGGCCCTGAAGGTCTTTATCTGACCTTCAATTCTGAATGATAGCTTTGCTGGGTAGAGTAATCTTGGTTGTAGGTTCTTGATGTTCATCACTTTGAATATTTCTTGCCACTCCCTTCTGGCCTGCATAGTTTCTGCCGAGAAATCAGCTGACAGTCATATGAGTACTCCCTTGTAGGTAACTAACCGTTTTTCTCTTGCTGCTTTCAAGATTCTCTCTTTGTCTTTTGCCCTTGGCATTTTAATTATGATGTGGCTTGGTGGGGTGCTCTTTGGATTCCTCTTGTTTGGGGTTCTCTGTGCTTCCTGGACTTGTAAGTCTATTTCTTTCACCAGGTAGGGGAAGTTTTCTGTCATTATTTCTTCTAATAGGTTTTCAATATTTTGCTCTCTGTCTTCTTCTGGCACCCCAAAAATTCAGATGTTGGTACGCTTAAAGTTGTCCCAGAGGCTCCTTACATTATCTTCATATTTTTGGATTCTTTTTCCTTTTTGTTTTTCTGGTTGGGTGTTTTTTGTTTCCTCATATTTCAGATCTTTGGTTTGATTCTTGGGGTACATTGATCTACAGTTGAGTTTCTGTATATTCTTTAATTTAGACAGTGTATGCTTAATTTCTGACTGGTCCTTTTCCATATTTTTGGCATTCTCATTAAGATCCTTAAAGATCTCACCATGTTCCTCAGCAGTTTTTAGAAGATCCTTGAGTAACCTTATAAATGTGGTTTGGAATTCTATGTCGTCCAGTAGTTTGCTTTCCTCCATTTCTTTCATTCGTGACATGTTTCTTTGTCTCTGCATTTTGCTGCTTCCCTGTGTTGATGGAGTGGTTTTGTGTGGTAGGTGACCAGTGGTTCAGCCTATCACCTGAGTTGGACACTCTTGGTGCACCCCTTTGTGGGCTGAGTGCAAAGTCTTGGTGTAGTTAAGCCTTGATTGCTGTTGGTATGCTGGGAGGAATTGACCTCCAAGCCAATTGGCTGTGAGGACCTGCTGTGTCTATAATGGAAGTCCTGCTGCACTGGAGACACACTTATTGGGCAGGACTTGCTTCAGTGGGGCTTTGGTGCTCACTGAGTCTGCCTCTTGAATGTGTCACTTATAGATGTGAGTAGTTGAACTCTGCTGTCATCTCACACTGACCAATAGATACACTAGCTACAAGATACAAGAGCTACAGCGAGAACTGCAGTTTTCTCCTCTTTACTTGGGGTCTGGGGGTTTTGGAGCTGTCTGACCAGAGCTGCAGTTTGTTAGGTTAAGCTGCAGTAGGGCAGACCATTTATATGCAAAAGCTGCTGCGTGGAGCTTGGGTGGGTTTGTAGGTTGTGCGGGGTGGGGTCTCAGGGAGTCACTAGGTTAGGACATGGCAAACAGTGATGGCTGCCAGTCAGCCATCTCTGCGTCTCTGCATTTCCAAGTCCCCGCGTCCTGCGCCCCAGTGCAATAAACAATGATTGCTGCATGCACCTCTGCAAAAAAGCCACCCTCACTTTCTGACCCGATGGCAGACAGTCCATTTTCTCCCCCTAGGAGTTTGGGTCCCCAGCGTCTCCCCAGAAACTAGAGTTCAGAGTAATCGGGAGCTTGTCTGCCTTTGGGTTGAAAAAAGCAGCGCACCCAGTCGCCCGCCGCCAGCCCAATTCACGCGCCTCCGTACCTCAGCTTTTCAGCGCTTGTGCACATCTCAATGCTCTTTTCTCTTTCCTTCTAGTTGTAGAACTTCCACTCAGCCAGCTTTCCTGTGGTTCTGGGTGATAGACGTTTTGTCTTTTAGTTGTAGTTTTGAAATTGTTGTGCGAGGCAGCAGTTTAGGTGTTTACCTATGCTGCCATCTTGGTTCTCTCATATCATGTTTATTGATTTGTGAATATTGTACCAACCTTGCATCCTTAGAATAAATCCCACTTGGTCATGGTGTATGATCTTTTTAATATGTTGTTAGATCAGATTTGCTAATATTTTGTTGAGGATCTTGTCATCCATGTTCATTAGGGATATTGGCCTATAATTCTCTTTCTTTGTAGTGTCTTTATACCATTTTGGAATTAGAATAATGCTGGCCTCATAAAAAGGGAGTGTTCCTTCCTCTTGGATTTTTTGGAATAGTTTGAGGAGTATAGGTGTTAGTTCTTTGAATGTTTAGTAAAACTCCCCTGTGAAGCCATCCAGACCTGGGCTTTTGCATATTGAGAGGTTTTTTTTATTATTATTACTGCTTCAATTTCATCAGTTATTGGCCTATTCAGGTTTTCTGATTCTTCCTGATTCAGTTTTGGAAGATTGTATGTTTCTAGGAATTTGTCCATTTCTCTCAAGGTTGTCCCGTTTGTTGTCAGATACTTGTTCATAGTACTTTCTTACAATCCTTTATATTTCTGTGGTGCCATTGTTATATCACCACCAGGGTGCAGTGAATGCCTTTCTCCCAAAACCACCTGGATAGCAAAGGTCTGCAGGAAAAAAATGTCCTCTGCAGCATGAAGGAATGACTCAGCACAAGAAACCAGGGTGGCTGCCCTCTGAGCTCCAGCCCCAGAGCCCCCAATCCTGGACACTCCTCACACAGCTCCAGTCCACTCTACCCTCCCTCTGCCAGAGCCCAAGGTGAATGGTTGCACACAAAATTTTGTGCATTGGCCTTTTAAGAGGGTGCCTGCATTTCCAGCGGTCTCTTTCTGGCAGACAGCAACCCTGCTGCTTTTCGCAGCCATATGTTATGTGGGCACCTTTCTCAGTTCTGGTGCTCTGGGCTGGGGAGCCCAGGATGGGGTTTAAACCCCACAGTTCTCAGTGGGACCCGCCCCTCCAGCTGAGAAGTCCCTCTGGACCTTCAGCTGCTTCCTGTGTGAGCCTGGCCAGTCCTTTCGCATCTTTGCACTTCCTACCAGACTCTATGCAGTCTCCGTTTCCTGTCCTTGGCTCTCCAGATTCTCTCCAGCTAGTCCTCAGTTGATTTTCCAGGGTGGTTTTTCTGTATTTTAGTTGTATTTCCAGTTTGGTCCTGGGAGAGTGTCAGTGTAGCTTCCACTTACTCCACCGCCAGTTTTAAAACACACACACCCTGTATTTTGAGCTTAGCTATAAAATGAATCCCTATGAATCACTCATCTTAAAACATTACCAATACATGTAGAGCGCTATAGTAACTTTCTAATCATGTCAATATAGCCCTAGCTGGCTTGGCTCGGTGGATAGAGCGTCAGCCTGCAGACTGAAGGGTCCCAGGTTTGATTCTGGCCAAGGGCACACGCCTGGGTTGCAGGCTCGATCCCCAGTGGGGGGCGTGCAGGAGGCAGTTGATTAATGATTCTCTCTCATCATTGATGTTTCATCTCTCTCTTCTTCTCCCTTCCTCTCTGAAATCAATAAAGAAATATATTTAAAAAATATATAGTACTTAAATTAAAAGTTCAACTGAAGGTATTGGGATGGCATAACTATACCATGTTTGCCTTCTTTACACATTTCCAAATATTTTTTAGGGAACCATAAAATAGTAGAGGTGCTCTCTCTTTTCCGCGTCAGCACGGAAAAGGAACAGGTCTGGTTCCTGAGTGGAGGAGCTGGGGATTAAGAAATAAAAGAAAAAGAGAGACCAGATAGAAAGATAGAAACAAAGCTGGGAACCAGGTGGGACGCCATCCTCTCTGATGGAGAGGCAGGGACCCCGGAGCCCACGCAGCACATTTATTTTATACCCCCAGATACCAGGAAGTATCACCAAAACTTAGGATCAAAGGAGCTTATTTGCATTCTTGAGTAGGCCCTAGCATTCCTGGATTTACATATCAAAGTCTGCTAGGCCGACACCTGGACAAAGGTAAAAAGTCAATACTGATAACGCCCCTGGCCTTCTTGGGGAGGGCATACCGAGACCCAAGACGCGGCTCTGCCAGTCCCCTCAGGCTCAGCTGACAACAATTTAAATAAATGCCCATGTGCCTTCCCAGGCGGCCCTCTACATAACATAATGTGCGGAGGCAGGTAAAACGTTACATTCTCAAAAATGCAGTGACTGAGTTCCAGTCACATGCAGAGATATGACAGCACAGTAAGCCTAATAAAGCCCTTGGTTAAACCCATGTGTACGTCACCCGTGGCAATATGAGTGACAATTGAAATATCCATTGTAAGTTTATATAACAGGTTATTTTAAAACCTCTCAAAAGGTAAGTAAATTCTAAAGCGGAAAGTTATTTTAGTCAAGTACTTTGCTTAAAAATAACAAGTGTATGAAAAAATTACCTATGACTAGAGACTATTATCCCTTTTAATGATAACATGAGAACTTATCTCCTGCAGGTACCATTGGCTTTTGTTACTCTACTCATTGTCTTTGCCAGCATCTTTTGGTTTAACAAAAATAAAGAAAGAAAAGAAAAAAGAAAAAGCACCTGCAAACCTTGAAACCCAGTGATCTTTCCTACATGATTCTAGGACAAACATTGTTCAATGTTCTGTAATAATGGTAAGGACCTTTAATAATAATGTCAGTGCATTGGCAACATTGTCAGATGGTTTGTTCTAGTTCTGAACACACAGGAAGAGTACACGATGTCATTGGTGCTTTTAGGTGCTCTTTTAAAAACTTTTAAAAACCCAGTGCCATGTGAAATCTTTAGCACTTCATGGAAAAGTTTCACTTCTTGAGAAACTGACCTACATGAACTATTTTTTTTTTTTTTTTTAGCAAATGGATCACCCACAAATTTTTTTAAATGAAGTCAAGTTTCTTAGAACTACATTTTATATAATAATTCTTTGACAGTGATGAGTTATGTATTTCACTGCAAACTGTTGAAATGACAGTTCTGGAAATTGGATGGGAAGATGCTATTTGAAACAGTACACACACACACACACAAACTCTCATGAGCATAACCTTGGTACTGCTGACACAGAGATGCTTTCAGCAGAACGATCATAAAAGCATGAGCCAATAGAAGCCATAGTTTCTAGAATAATCTCTAAATTATTACATTCATATTTTAGAATACATTTTAAATACATATAGGAGCCACTTGAAATAATTTGTTATTCTATTTCCAAATAAAGTCACTATTGTTATTATTATTATTTGCATACACTTTATCGAGGGTCTAGTATGAGCTAGGAATCCACTAAGTGCCTTATATAGGCTTTCTTCAATCTGCACAGTAGTCATGCGATTCTCTGATGAGGAAATGAAAGTCAGAGAAATTAACTGACCTGCCCAAGGTCACATTGCTGGAAAGTGGCAGCGCTGGCCTCTAAACCCCGAGTCCAACCACTCCAAAAGTCTCTTTAATGACCTATGCATCCTCCCATGGTTCTGATGTGTAAACCTTAGCTTCTTGTCTGGATTGGAAATCAGGATAAACCGTAATTTTTAAAACAATCTTCAGAGGAAAGGATGGCTTCATATCACTGGTTGACATTATTTAAAAATGGGGCAGCTAATCAATATGTAACAAACTAGCATTTTAATTTTTTACCATCATGCTCCCCAGCAGTCTTCCTTTCCTCTCTTCATACAATGTATTTTTTGTTTGTTAATCCTCACTAGACGGTATTTTTTTCCATTGTTTCTTTTTTAGAGAGAGTGGAAGGGAGGACGGAAGGGTGGAGAGAGAGAGGGACATCAGTGTGCAAGAGACACATCTACTGGTTGCCTCCTGCATGCACCGCAACTGGGTAGGGGATGGAACCTGCAACTCAGGTACGTGCCCTTGACTGGGAATTGTACCAGTGACCCTCCGGTGCCTGGGTCAATGCTCTAACCACTGAAGACACCACCCAGGCTATTTTTAATACACTATCCACCTTTTGATAAAAACCAAATTCTATGAAATGCATTAGGGATTTCCAAGAAAGTAGAGACATTCAGCAATTTGAAAGGTTGTAGAAAAAATTATCTGCAGTCTAGGCCAGTTTTATACCTACCTATAATAATAAAAGCATAATATACTAATTAGACTGGATGTCCTTCCGAATGAAGCTGGGGCTGCGAGGGAAACCCGGGTCCCAGATGCTAGAGGGAAGCCCGTGCTGGCAGCTGGGGGAAGGAAGGCCCACTCTTGCACGAATTTCGTGCATCGAGCCTCTAGTGTTCAGATAATGACTGATGAACAGAATTCTCTGAAATTTTACTTTTGATAAATACTACCTTGTGTCACAGACTGGACGCTGACTCTGAGACCCTGATTAGCCTGTGGGAGGTTTACTAAAAAGCGCTGTTAGGATCGCCACCTGTGGACAGAAGTTGGACTGGGATGCAGGCCTAGTGAGGCCTCACCTGACCCCATAGGGAACTCTGGAGCTGGGATGGCCCTTCAGAGTTGTCCAACTTGTGGCAAAGGGGCTGGAAAATTCAGCGCCTGGATTCAGCCATTTAGGGCAGGCTTCCTTAGAAGGAGGCCAGATCTCCCAGAGGCAGTTTTCCTCAACTGAAGACCAACTGTCCTGGCCAGTGCAGCTCAGTTGGTTGGGCGTCGTCCCATGCACCGACCGGTGGCCGATTCCATTTCTGGTCAGGGCACATGCCCAGGTTTCAGGCTCGATCCCTGGTGGGGGTCGTGCAAGGGGCAGACAATGCTTACATCTATGTTTTTCACTCTCCCTCTCCCTTCCTCTCTCTAAAAATTGATAAATTATCCTGAAAAGACAAACCCAAAGAGGTTTGACAGCTATGGATCCTCTTCAGGCAGGACCCCAAGCAGCTGCGGAGGGTCTGAGCAGCACATTGCATGTTCATCACATGTTTATCACATGTTCATTGCATGCTCATCACATGTGTGGGCTGACTAGTGTCCCATCCCCAAATTTATATATTGAAATCCTAATCCCCTAGTAACTGTAGTACCTGAGAATGTGGCTTTATTTGAAATAGGGTCATGGCAGATGTAATTAGTTCAGATGAGGGCATACTGGAATAGATGGGCCTCCTGTCCTGTGTCCTCCTACCAAAGGGGAATTAGGAGACAGATGCACACAGGGGGGAACCAGATCTCACCCAAGACCCACACACCCACAGACAGCTCTGAGATTCATCCCGGAGTCAAACCCACATGCAGAGAGACAGGCTGTGAAAGTGACAGGGTGCTTGTCCAGGCCCCATCTATGATTTTTTTTAAATATATTTTTATTGCTTTCAGAGAGAAAGGGAAAGGGAGGGAGAGAGAGAAACATCAATGATGAGAGAGACAACCTGATTGGTTGCCTCCTGCATGCACCCCAACCAGGCTTGGGATCGAGCCTGCAACTGAGGTATATGCCCTTGACCGGAATCAAACTCAGGACCCTTCTGTCCTCAGGCTAACACTCTACCCACTGAGCAAAACCGGTTATGGCTCCACAATCTTTTTTTTTTTTAATAAATCTTTATTGTTCAGATTATTACAGGTGTTCCTTCCCCCCCCCCCATAGCTCCCCTCCACCTGATTCCCCACCCCACCCCATGCCCTTACCCCCCACCACTGTCTTCATCCATAGGTGTAAGATTTTTGTCCAATCTCTTCCCGCACCCCTCACACTCCCTTCCCCCTGAGAATTGTCAGTCCCCTCCCTTTCTATGCCCCTGATTCTATTATATTCACCAGTCCATTCTGTTCATCAGATTTTTTATTCACTTGATTTTTAGATTCACTTGTTGGTAGGTATGTATTTGTTGTCATTTTGTTGTTCACAATTTTTATCTTTACCTTTTTCTTCTTCTTCCTCTTCTTAAAGAATACCCTTCAGCATTTCATGTAATCCTGGTTTGGTGGTGATGAACTCTTTTAGCTTTTTCTTGTCTGTGACGCTCTTTATCTGACCTTCAACTCTGAATGATAGCTTTGCTGGGTAGAGTAATCTTGGTTGTAGGTTCTTGCTGTTCATCACTTTGAATATTTCTTGCCACTCCCTTCTGGCCTGCATAGTTTCTGCCGAGAAATCAGCTGACAGTCATATGAGTACTCCCTTATAGGTAACTAACCGTTTTTCTCTTGCTGCTTTCAAGATTCTCTCTTTGTCTTTTGCCCTTGGCGTTTTAATTATGATGTGGCTTGGTGGGGTGCTCTTTGGATTCCTCTTGTTTGGGGTTCTCTGTGCTTCCTGGACTTGTAAGTCTATTTCTTTCACCAGGTAGGGGAAGTTTTCTGTCATTATTTCTTCTAATAGGTTTTCAATATTTTGCTCTCTGTCTTCTTCTGGCACCCCAAAAATTCAGATGTTGGTACGCTTAAAGTTGTCCCAGAGGCTCCTTACATTATCTTCATATTTTTGGATTCTTTTTCCTTTTTGTTTTTCTGGTTGGGTGTTTTTTGTTTCCTCATATTTCAGATCTTTGGTTTGATTCTTGGGGTACATTGATCTACAGTTGAGTTTCTGTATATTCTTTAATTTAGACAGTGTATGCTTAATTTCTGACTGGTCCTTTTCCATATTTTTGGCATTCTCATTAAGATCCTTAAAGATCTCACCATGTTCCTCAGCAGTTTTTAGAAGATCCTTGAGTAACCTTATAAATGTGGTTTGGAATTCTATGTCGTCCAGTAGTTTGCTTTCCTCCATTTCTTTCATTCGTGACATGTTTCTTTGTCTCCGCATTTTGTTGCTTCCCTGTGTTGATGGAGTGGCTTTGTGTGATAGGTGACCTATAGGGGCCAGTAGCTCAGCCTCCCCAATCACCTGAGGTGGACACTCTTGGTGCACCCCTTTGTGGGCTGAGTGCAAAGTCTGTCTTGGTGTAGTTAAGCCTTGATTGCTGTTGGTACACTGGGAGGAATTGACCTCCAGGCCAATTGGCTGTGAGGACCTGCTGTGTCTATAATGGAAGAACTGCTGTGCTGGAGACACACTTATGGTGCAGGACTTGTTTCAGTGGAACTTTGGTGCTCACTGAGTCTGCCTCTTGAATGTGTCATTTATGGATGTGAGGAGTTGAAATCTGGTGTCTAACACTGACCACTAGGTACACTGGCTTCTGGATCTCCAATGGGGTGCAGATCAGCTACTGTCTGAGGCCACCCAGCAGGAGCTACAGCGAGAACTACAGTTTTCTCCTCTTTGCTTGGGGTTTGGAGGTTTTGGAGCTGACTGACCCGGGCTGCAAGTTTGCTAGGTTAAGCTGCGATAGGGCAGGCCATTCATATGCTAAAGCCGCTGCTTGGAGCTTGCGTGGGTTTGTAGGTTGTGCGGGGTGGGGTCTCAGGGAGTCACTAGGCTAGGGCATGGCAAACAGCAATGGCTGCCAATAAGTCGGCTCTGCATCTCCGACCGTGTCCCCGCACCCCGTGCCCCAGCGCTGTAAACAATTATTTCTGCACTCAGCCCTGCAAGCAAGCCACCCTCACTTTCCAACCCGATGGCAGACAGTCCAGCTTCTCCCCGTAGGAGTTTGGGTCCCCAGTGTCTCCCCAGAAACTGGAGTTTGGAGTAATCGGGAGCTTGTCTGCCTTCGGGTTGAAAAAAGCAGCGCTCCCAGTAGCCTGCCACCAGCCTGATTCGCGCACCTCCGTACCTCAGCTTTTCAGTGCTTGTGCACGTCTCAATGCTCTTTTCTCTTTCCTTCTAGTTGTAGAACTTCCACTTCTAGTTGTAGAACTTGGCTTTCCTGTGGTTCTGGGTCAGGGGTGGGCAAACTTTTTGACTTGAGGGCCACAATGGGTTCTTAAACTGGACCGGAGGGCCGGAACAAAAGCATGGATGGAGTGTTTGTGTGAACTAATATAAATTCAAAGTAAACATCATTACATAAAAGGGTATGGTCTTTTTTTTTATTTCAATAGTTTTATTCATTTCAAACATTTTAACAAGAAGAATGTAAACACTAATTATTATAATTTGAAACTTCAAAAAATGGAGGAATCATAGCACAATAACATACCTTATACTGAAGATGGCAAAGGCAAAATAAAATTGCCTAACAAAGGAAAGGTACAAAAGCCTTTCAAATTAAACTTAAATATAATAAAATAATTTAAAACTAAAACAAATAGAAAAGAACAAAATGTGTAAACAGTAAATTAAACATTTTCTTTAGTGCAACTTCCAAATTATGCCCGGGACATAGATGTAGATGGCAATGTAGACTGGGTTGAAAGGTTTTTGGTCTTTAAAACATCAGCTTCAGTGGGAACAGTGTTGTTGGTCTCCTTTTTTAGCTAATGCATCAAAGTCTGGAGTTAGTTTTGTTGTGGCTATTCTCAGGATAGATCTGAGGTGTTCGTCAGTTAAGCTGGATCTGTGAGGGGCTTTGTTGATGTTCATGACACTAAATGTCTGCTCACAAACATAGGTTGACCCAAACAGCACCAGTATCTTCTGTGCCATCCTCCAGATGTTTGGAAAAGTGGCTTCATTAAGTGAAGCATAAAAGTCTCTTAGTTCAAGAGAGCTGAATTTCTCCTTTAGGACAAAGTCAGACTGAAGACCGATCAGTTCCAGTTGCACCTCTTCTGGTGCTGTTTCAGGGTTTTGTGACAAAGGACAGGCCACCAGTTGAAGTGATTGGTCAATTTCTTCAACATCAGAAAACCGACGACAGAATTCTGCATGCAGGTCATCCAGTGATTTGCTGTATTTCTTCACGTTTTGGATGGTCTCCTTCTGTGTGGCTAGTGTGGCAAAATGAGTGAAGACTTTGTCTGAAATTTGTCTGGAAAAGGAAATCAGCTTCGATTTAAAGGCTTTCACATTAGTGTACATGTCATGTACATACTGATCTTTTCCCTGTAGCTTCACATTTAGCTCATTCAAATGTGAAAATATATCTACAGCAAATGCAAAGTCACACAGCCAATTCTTATCACTCAGCTCAGTAAATTCGTCAGACTTCCCCTTTAATTTAAAAAATGCACCAATCTCTTCTTTGAGCTCCCACACTCGTTGAAAAACTTTGCCCAAATTCAACCAGCGGACACGAGAGTGGTAAAGTAAGTCGTGGTGATCCGCATCAGTTTCCTCCAGAAACTTAATAAACTGACGGTGCTGAAGTCCCTTTGCTCGAATGAAATTAACAAGCTTTACGACTGGATTAACAACATGATTAAGTTGTAATACAGACTTGCACAATGATTCCTGGTGAATAATACAGTGAAGAAAAATAACATCTTGGTTAGGGTTCTCCTCTTTCACTTTATCCTGAATTCTTTTTAGCAGTCCAACATTTTTTTCCAGTTAAATTTGGAGATCCATCTGTTGTGACATTAGCAAGTTTACTCCATGGTAGCTTCATTTTCTCGATGACAGTAGACACCCAGTCATACAAGTTCTCTCCCTGTGTTTTTCCTTTCAGTGGCTCCATGGCTAAAAACTCCTCCGTAATTTCAAAATTGTCACTAATCCCTTGGATAAAAATTAAGAGCTGAGCAGTGTCCTTTACATCATTACTTTCATCCAATGCTAGTGAATAAAACTTAAAGTACTCTGCCTTACTATTTAACTTGCTTGCCAAGTCTTCATCAATCAGTTCCACTTGACGAGTCACTGTCTTGTGCGATAAGCTGAGTTTTTCAAACTTGCCTTTGCTCTCTGGACACAAAAGACCTGCTGTCTCTATCATACACTCTTTCAAAAACTCACCTTCAGAGAGGTTTGCTAGCTTTTGCTAATTTGAATGATAGCATAAAACTTGCTTTGGTAGTTGTCTCTTGAATTGCAGTTTGTCTGTGAAAGACATTTTGCTGAGCCTGTAATTTAGCCATCAACCTCTGTGCAGTAGCCTCCCGTTCTTGAGGTGACTGCTTGCTAGCATAGTTGCCATGCTTTGTGGCAAAGTGATGGCTGAGATTGTACTCTTTGAAGACTGCAAGTGTTTCCTAGCATATCAGACATACTGGCTTTGATTGGACTTCGGTGAAAAAATATTTTGTTGTCCACTCCCTCTTAAACACTCAGAATTCACTGTCCACTTTCCTTTTCTTTGGTCCACTCATGTTTAATATTGGGCTAAAACCAACAGTACCGTTCTCTTATTAAATTCTTTACTAAAATAAGACAGTAAAGCATAAAAATAAGTGATTAAATTTGCTCTACTATAACATTTTTGGTCTTCTAAAAAATATATATATAACAAAATCATCTGAAAAAGTTCAGACATGGGACAGAGGCACACCCTGACCATAGAGAACAACCCCTTTCCTCCATAAAAAACCTTTGTATCTTTCATACAGGCCCTTTGTTTATGGTAACACACATAGCTGCACATTGCTGTGTCTTCCAGACACACTTGTATGGGAGGTGCTAGGGCAGTGCAAAACATGGGTAACCAGTAGTTACCACTAGCACTTCCGTTACTGGCAAAAAACAGCCGCAGTGCACATAGTGTGAAAGAGCCCATTATCAATGTCAGATTGCATCCACTGGACTCTATAAAAACAACCAAGTGCCACTTTTAAATGCCCATTGCAACAGTTTTTCTTATTAAAAGCTGGACATGGAAGGATATTTATATATATACCCCTACTGTGACAGCCTGGCAGAGCATTACAAAGGAGAAAACCCAGCATCTGGTGATGTCCATAAGTACAAGACTTCAGGCTGTCATTACCAGGAAAGGGTTTCATCCAAGTATTGGATATGAACATTTGATTTTCAGTTTTTCATTTGTCCAATTACTTCTGAAACCCTGAAATTAAGCGATTTTGTAATAAAATCTTTAGTTCATCACATTTCTATACAATCTTTTTGTTCAACCCACTGAATTAAGGTTCGTTCACACTAGCCGTGCTGCCATTGCAGTGTGGTGCAGTACTGCAATGCAGCACAGTTAGGGTTAATGCAGGGTACACAGGTTTCCATCATGTTTGCGTTGATGCTAATGTGCAGTGGTGCATGTTAACACAAATGCCCTGTAGCACACATTTTTACAGGCGCAAGGGGGAGAAGCAAACGCAGCGCAAAATGCATTTGTTTTGCCGCTAACACATGTGTTTAGTGGCCACGGTAGCGTTACTGATACCGCATCCGTATCAGCAAAAAAATGCAGCCGCAACATGGCTAGTGTGACATGTCCTCTGTGTGTCCTTTCCCTGCTGCGCGCGTCCGCAGTGGGAAAAAAAAACTGCAGTGGATACAAGCCCTAAAAGCTGAAAGTCTTTGTTGTTTTATTAACAAGTCATTGTGATGTACAGAATGTGGGAACAGGAAAAAATTGTGTTTGAGTAGAGCTCTTAATCTTATCTCAGAAAGGCTCTGATACTGTGCTCTCCAGGGGCGTGTCTCCCTACATCACCACGATAACGTGTCTACGCATTCCCAGGGTGATGTCGGGGGGACGCGTCCGGGGGCATTACAAGGAGCCTCTGGAAGATTGAGAGGTTGTTCCTTCTACTGAATGGGCGGATATAAATCCGCCCACTCAGAAGAAGGAGCTGCGGCCGTGTTTCCCGACGTTGCCATGTTAACACTGCTGCTGGTGAAGGAGCGGAGGGGAGAGCAAGAGAACCCTCCGCTCTTTCGGCTCCGCGGGCCAGATAGAACAGCCGATCGGACCGGATCCGGCCCGCGGGCCGTAGTTTGCCCACGGCTGTTCTGGGTGATAGACGTTTTGTCTTTTAGTTGTAGTTTTGAAATTGTTGTGCGAGGCAGCAGTTTAGGTGTTTACCTATGCCGCCATCTTGGATCCTCCTCCACAATCTTTTTAGCTAAAATTCAGGACAGCTGCTTGTCCTGACTGGTAGATTGCTGTATCATTTAGGAGAGAGAAGGAAAACTGCCTGTGATGAAAGTCACCAAGGGTCAGGCCACAAGGCTCTGACTTGCCTTTTCACCAGTTATTTTAATAATTTAGACAAGGAGATTGATGCCAAGTTAGCCAAACCTTGAATAAAACTGACCAGGAGTACTTGTGAGTGACAGAACCAGTATCCCAGCAGACGAAACAATGGGAGAAGCCTGAATGATGAAATAAATCCAACAAAAATGTAATGCCATTAAGCTTATTAAAAGTAAGTTAAGTATCAGTGAGAAATACATGATTAAAAACGACTGGTGTTTTCACTGACCATACGCTCACTCTGAGCCACCTGGAAAGGGACTGTGCAGGAGTGGATGAGGCAGCAGCTTCGTTAATGAAGTCTGAACGTGCAGCAGAGAGCAGGCCTCGCTCTCCTTGCTCTACTCGCGCTGGTCGAATGCCGAGAGGGTTGTTTCATTCAGACACCACATCCCTGGGCTCCTGCCAAACTGGAGACTTCTCAGGAGAAAACTACCAGGATGCCGAATGACCTTACATCATTTCACACTGGGAAACACCTGAAGAAACTGCAAGGATTAACCAGGAAAAACAAAAAAGCAAGATTGAAAGCCCACCCTAGAAAAGGGACGAACTGCGTTCTGAAGGGTTCTGAGAGATATGGCACAGCCAGCACGTGGAGGTTTCAGAGACGCTCACTCCCTTAAAATCCAGGAGGGACTAGGAAGCATCAGAGTTGTGCAGAGAGAAATGAGAAACGGGAGCAGAGAGCCACGGTTCTCTCTGAAGCTGTCAGTTCCTGGCAGGCCCCTGACCCCTTGCCGGCGTGCTAGAGAAAAGGTCTGTGCACCAGGTAGAGCGGGCAGAGCAGGCAGATGTTTCCTGTGAGTAGAAATTCTGATTCACCCCTTCCTGACCAAAACCTCTGCCTGACACCTCAGTGCACACTTCCCACCCACTCATCAGACCCTTTTCACTTCACCTTTTGTTCAGTTATCTACAAGGTCACAAAAGAGACCTGGGAGGCCTTTTGAAGCAATTTGCTGGCAGAATACCCTGTATATTACATCCTGAGAGCCAGGCGTCCCGCGCATCCTTGCTAAGTTCCCCACTGACACATCCCCCAGGGCCCATCTCCCAGGATGTATCCATTGCCTTAGCCCTCTCACCCCACACCTGTACCTGCCCTTGGTAGCAATGTAGTGTAGTGACCAAGAGCTTGGCCTTTGGAATCACCCTTAGCTGGCATCTAATCCTGGCTCTGCCACTCATTAGCTAGGTGACTGTGAGCAGGTTGCATAGCCTCTCTGCTTTGTCTTAGGGAAAACAGAAATTGTAATGGTATATAAATGATAGCGTTAGTGTATAATAAATTAAATGGGTTATTATGTTCAAACACTTAGGATAGCATGGCAGATAAGTGCTTAGTAAATGTTAGCAAGTATTATCTTATAGACACTCTCTTCTCTGTCCTAGGTTTCTAATCTTCTCCATAACTTCTACCTGCTTTTAGCCTCCTTTCTTTCTCCCAACAATATGCCCACTCAGGACCTTAACCAAGGTGCTACTGTGAGTGTGTGAAGATGGGAAGGAGACTCAAAATATGCTTCAGAGAGTTATTCTTCCATCTGGGCAATTTCCCTGCTGTGTTTTAAATAATACATGCAAAGACAGTTTCCAAGGCCCACTTCTTCACCAAAAACATGTCATAATGCAAGCAAGTAACATTCCATAGAGAATTAGTGATGGAAAACATGTGCAGGCCTCTCCCTCTGCCGATGTCACCTTTTCACAGGTGACAACACTCTCTCCTGAAACCATATACATGTGGTCCACAAACCCCCAATTTATTTAGTTGTGTAGAATCATTACTCTGGGAGTCTGTACAAATATATATATATATATATTTCAATTGTTTTCAGAGAGCAAGGGAGAGAGAGATAGATACATCAATGATGAGAGAAAATCATTGATTGGCTGCCTCCTGCACGCCCCTTACTGGGCATGTGCTTTGACCCAGAATCGAACTGTGACCTCCTAGTTCATAGGTCAATGCTCAACCACTGAGCCACGCCAACTGGGCTACAGATCTTTTTCTATCCCAACCTTTATCCAGCCATCCCAGAAAAATCTAAACATGGGAGATAAAGAGGAGCTTGTCCGGTTTTCTTGCTACCATTCTGATCACAAGTTTACTGGGCACAAAAGGTTTTCTTTACAAGAAAATACAGATAACAACATCAACTAAGTCATTGCCAACAGAAACTAAAACTCTCCATGCTGTTACTATTTCTGTCTCCCGGATGCCCTTCACGGTGGGCCTGTGGCCATGGCTCAGCTTCTCGGCTCTTCTCTGGCTCACCTCCATTTGCCCCAGGTGGCTACAGCACCATTCCTTTCAATCCCTCATCTGGGTGCTTGTTCCTCGGATTACTAGAAACCCACCACTTACTCTCTGAGGCTAAACCAAGGTTCTCTCTTTGCTGCGATACCATAGCCCTGTCCTATGTCTACTACACCTTCCCATTCTAAGCATTTGGGTGGGAAGGTGGAGGTGGGGGTCAGAGAGACTTGCTAGGCATCACTAATAACGTTTGGCAATAATTTTGATGTCTTTTCCCAACCAATTCACATACCACACCTCTAACACCACCATAATGAAATACTTTTTTTTCCAATTCATATCACATTTTCAGCTGGCATGCCACAGCTGAACTTGTATATTACAACTTGTCAAATACATGACTTAATTCTATTTTTAACCAGGCCATCTCCCTCTACTCTCTCAGCAGAGAGAGTGACTCCAAGGTGCAGGCCAAAAGAATCCTTTATTATCATACACCATGGTTCATTGAGACAACCTGAGGAGTGATGGCATTGACCTTTCTGATTACCTACAAATCCTAAGCTCATTGAGAGTTAGAATAAACCTAATCTTGGCATGGTGCCTGACTCCATGAAGCATAGACAAGTCTTTCCCACAGAGGAATCTGTTCTGAAGGCAATAAGAAGCTACCGCTCATGTGACCTGTTGTAGAGTCTCTTAAAACAAATTAAATGAAGTTTCCAATAAAAATCCAACAATACTGTACCTAATTTTAATTGACAGTTCTAGATATTTAAAACCTTTAAGTATTAAATAATCAATTAATTCAAACTCCAAAAAGCAGGCTTTTAATAACATTTCAATAATAGGAAAACCTAATAGACCATGAATATCTCATAATTAAGAAATATGTGATATGGGAAAGTTGTACATATATGTTCCTCTGTGTGAGAGAGAGAGAGAGAGAGAGAGAGAGAGAGAGATCCCTTCAGTAGGAGGGACCATGGGGTTCATTATATGTTAATTGAAAAAAAAAAATAAACAGTCCAGCCAGTGTGGCTCAATGGTTGAGCATTGACCTATGAACCAGGAGGTAGCGGTTTGCTTCCTGGACAAGGCACATACCCAGGTTGCAGGCTTGATCCCCAGTGTGGGGTGTGTAGGAGGCAGCCAATCAATGATTCTCTCTCATCATTGATGTTTCTATCTCTCTCTCCCTCTCCCTTCCTCTCTGAAATCAATAAAGATCTATTTAAAAAATAAACACAAAATCAGGGATAAGATGAAATTTGAAACTCAAAATATTAAACTCTTATTACCTTTCAGCTCTAAGTAACTTAAAATACAGCCGTCACTGTTTTCTCTTGTAATTCCTATAAAACAGGATGAAAGAGGAAATGTTTAAATGTGCACTAAAACTTGAACTGTTGTAAATATATGTTTTCTTTAAAACTGAGGGAAAAAGGAAAGCCAAACAAATAAATTAAAAAAAAAAAACTGAGACAGTAATTTTCAAGGTATCAAAGACAAATGCTAGAACATCTTATTTATAAATTCATGACAGATCTTAGTGGGGAAGGGCTTGGGGGAATTGGAAGAGATTAACCAAAGAACTATACACATGTGTGCATGGACACAGACAATAGTGTAATGAAAGCTGGGGTGAGGCAGGGGATGGGTGAATGGGGCAAAGCGGGGGGGGGGGGGCGGAAATGGGGGACATCTGTAACACTGTCAACAATAATATATACATTTACATATCTTGTTATATATATTTTAAAGCTGAGGTCACTGAAGGTCAGCATCCCTCTGTGTCCAGGTAGAGCCACCTCTATACATACTAAAACTTGAGAGAATGCTGCTCTGCGGGTGCTGAATGAAGGTGTACCCAAAGACCTACATGATTCAAAGGTATTTTGAGTTTATTTTAATTTACTTGTTACACTAATAAAAATAGTTATCAAATGTCAAAATAAATAAATGAAACAAGTACTTGCTTTCCTGAACATAATGACAGCTTTACTTCTGCCGTCCGATTAGATGAGTCACGGTGCCTGATAGAAATTCTCCCTCTGCTAGATCTAATTGGTAATAATTAAATTTCACCAGTAGGCCTGTTCCATATTATTTTTAAATGTAGCATACCAACTTAACCACAGGTAACGGATGCGTAAAGGACTCTCTGTAAAGGACTCTCAAAGGTAAGGTAGTGACTTTCAATTACAGACAGCGTGAAACTTCCATCTGTCTGCCCTTCTGTATTCAACGTCCCCAGTCCTTGGGTGTCAGCCAGCTAACAAAAGACAGTATATCGCCATCTTGCTTATTAGATTATACTGTTGACAGTATGATAATCCACATGTGAGAGAAAGGCTGATAAGATAAGTGAGCAGAATTCTCTTTCTGCACAGCAAGCCCATGAAGAACATCATTTAGATTCTGGCAAAAGACACTGTCCTAAGAGCACCCTTGGTGGTTCTGCCCTGTACAGGTTGTGTCTTCAAAACATCTGTTTGATTGGCTTGTGCTTGCCCCCACCCCGTGTTGTCACCTTCTTGGAGGCAGGAATTCCAGTGTGTGTTCCTCTGAGGTCCTGAGGGAACTGGCGATCTTCTCTGAACAGTAGGTAATCAATAAGGACTTGTTAGGCTAATTTGCTTGCCACTTCTGTTTGCCAACAGTTCACAGCGACTCCACATTGCTTGATATTGTGCTTTAGTGAAACCCCTATGAGTCCTTATAACAGTGTCACACAACAGAGAAGGTAGGGAGCAGGAGATCCGAATGCCTGGATTTTGGTCCCAATGTGCTGCTAACTTAGATGTTGTGGGGCATGTTAAGAAAAAAACAAAAAAAAAACCCTCATTGGACCTTTAGACTCCTTGAGACCCTCCCACAGAGAATCCTTAATGTCACCTTCTAGTGAGATCTTTCCTAACTATCTTAGTTAAAATTACAGCCACGACCAGCTCTAATCCAGAAGACCTCTCCCCTATTCTTGCTTTATTTTTTCTTCATACTCCTTAACGCCATCTCACATATTAACTTACTGACTGTCTCCCCTCACCGGAATGTAATCTTCATGAGGGCAGAGACTTGGTCTCTTTTCCCCCTTACCCAAGGATATGCTTTTTATGATTTTAGAGCAAGTTAGGGAGAGAGGGTAGGAGGGAGGGAAAAGAAGGAAGGGAGGGAGGGGAGAGAGACATTGATGTAAGAGATACATCAATCAATTGCCTCCAGTATGTGCCCCAATGGGGATCAAACCTGAAACGTAGGCATGTGCCCCAATCGAACCTGCCACCTTTCCTTGTATGGGATGATGCTCCAACTAACTGAGCCACACTGGCCAGGGCTACACTTTGTCTCTTTTAACAAAAGTATCTTTGATAAATGCAAGGGAGATTTAAATTTTTTTTTATATTTTTATTGATTTCAGAGAGTAAGGGAGAAGGAGAGAGAGAGAGAGAAACATCAATGATGAGAGAGAATCATCAATCGGCTGCCTCCTGCATGCCCTTTACTGCGGATCAAACCCACAACCCAGGCATGTGCCCTTGACCGAAATTGAACCTGAAACCCTTCAGTTCGCAGGCCAGCCCTCTGTCTACTGACCCAAACCAGCTAGGGCTGCATTGGAAATATTAGATGCTCAATGAATACTGTTAATGAGAAATATATAACTGACATTCCACTCATGAGAAGAAAATAAAATTAATAGATTAAGACTGGACTAGGGTCCATTGCTTTAAGATTTGAGGACTCTTTTCCCAGAAAATAGGATACCTATTGTGACTAAGGAAGAGAACATATAATATTTGCAAATTTCTTATTACAAGTCCCTCTTTGTTCAGAAAGTATGCAAACCTAGTTTTTGTATTTCTTCTGGAGAATAAGGAGAAACTTTCGCTCCAGTTTCCTATTTCATAGAAATTGTCAAGAGAAAATGAGTGATGACTAGATTCCAAGTTACATAAAGCATTTGCTGGAATTTGTAACTTCAGAGGGGGTGAGAATCTCTCTTTTGGGAGATAGCAGTTCAATATAACAGAGCCTTCATTTGAAGGTTCAAGAGCCTCTGCTTGTAGTCCATCCTCAATTCTGAGAGCATAATGTCATCTGATGGCTCAGATAATTGAAGAATCTCACCCTCAGGCAAAGGATGGGAAGCAGCAATGAAACATCTCAGTACTACTTAGGATTCTATTTGACAGTGAATAAGTGGATTGAAAAGCTCTGTCCCATGTTCTGTCTCTCAGTGTCCTGCAGTTTTCCATTTTATTGTCATTTTTTAAATTTGGAGAATAACTTAGCCATACAAACCCTGGCAAATCTACATGGTAATATTTCTTCCAAGTCTTCTCCAAAGGGTCCTAAGGCCAGTTACATGGGTAGCTGTGTTCACTGGGGGCACAGAATGTAAATTTGATTTTTTGTTGCTGTTTTGCTTTCTCTGGTCTTATTGCAGGGTTCTTGGACAAATGGTCTGAGTTCAAATGGATACCCAGGGACATGAAGTGCCATTAGAGCCCAATGGTTAGAGTAGAAGCATATGGGAAGCAAGTAATAAGTCCTGTTCTGGACTAGATTTGACTCATGGTAGGTCTACTGGATTTACTGGGTTCATGAACTCACCCAGTAGTTATCTCTCTGGTCCCTGAAGGTATGTACATAGTACTGGGCAGAATTAACATATTAATTCTTTGACATGTGAGGTAAGAGCAGTTGCAGTGAAAGCTTTTGAATCTTCCTTTACTCTAACTGAGCTAGTCAATAAAAAGCACGAGACTTCCACTCCTAGTTATGATATAAAAAGTAACAAGAGCCCAGCCGGAGTGGTCAGTGGTTGAGTGTTGATCCACGAACCAGGAGATCACAGTTTGATTCCTGGTCAGGGAACATGCCCAAGTTGTGGGCTCAATCCTCAGTGGGAGGTGTGCAGGAGGCAGCCGATGGATGATTCTCTCTCATCGGTGATGTTTCTATCTCTCTCTCTCTCTCTCTTTTTCTCTCTAAAATCAATAAAAATGTATTTTAAAAATATTATATACTTTAAAATTGCTATAATTATGAAGATTCTTCCATCCCCATTCATGGATTAAAAAACTAAAAATTGGCCCAGCCAGTGTGTCTTAGTAGTTGGGCATCAACCCATGAACCAAGAGGTCACCAGTTTGATTCCCAGTCAGGGCACATGCCGAGGTTGTGGACTCAGTCCCCAGTAGGGGCCATGCAGGAGGTATGGTTCTCTCTCATCCATTTTCTATCTCTCTATCCATCTCCCTTGCTTTCTCTCTCAAATCAATTTTTTAAAAACCATATAGAAAAAGACTCAAAATTATACATACTTCATGTCTCTCCAAATGCAATGCAATTCCAGTCACATTTTATAGATATTTACAAGCTGTTTCTAAAATTTATATGAGAATGCAAAGAACCTAGAATATCCAAACCAAAATTGAAAAAGAAGGATAAAATAAAAGACTTACATTGTCTGACTTAATTACTTTACAGCTACAATAATTAAGAGAATGTGAGTGGCCTAAGCACAGATGAATAGGTCAATGGAACAGAATAGAGTCCAGAAATAGACCAACACACATATGGTCAACTCAGTGGCAAAAGGAAAGTCTTTTTTAACAAATAATTCTGGAACTGGATAAACATATGGAAAAAAATGGATCTCTACCTCCATGCAACCATACAAAAAAAATTAAATTAAGATGGACCATAGAATTAAACATAAAAGTAAGATTCATAAAGCTTTTAGCAGAAAATACAGATGTAATATATATATATATATATATATATATATATATATATATTCATGACTTAGATGTAGAAAAGTTTTCTTAAATCAAAACAAAAAGCAGTAACCATAAAGAGAAAAAAATGATAATTTAGATTTTATTAGAAGATAATTTTCTGCTTATCAGAGGCAGCTTTGAAAATGAATAGTCAATCCACAGGCTGGGAAAACAGTTACAATATAACCTTAAGAAAGAACTGATAGCTCCAATATATTCTTAAAAATTACTACAAACCTACAATAAAAAGAAAAACAACCCCATTTTTCTAAATGGGCAAAGACTTGAGCAGACAATAAGAGAAGATATAGGTATAGCCAGTATAACGTGAAAAGGTGCTCAAAATCATTAAGCATTAGGGAAAAGTAAATTAAAATCACAACAAGGTGCCATTTCACACCTCTTAGAGTGGCTAAAATCAAAACAGTATGCCAATAGTACCAAATATTGACGAGGATGTGGAGCTATCATACCCTCATATACATATTGCCAGTGAAAATGAAAATTAGATAAATGAAACATTTGTCCACAGGCACAAAAAAAACTTGTACATCAATGTTAAAAGCGGATTTACTAGTACTGCCCAGCCAGTGTGGCTCAGTGCTTGAGTGTCGACCCAGGAACCAAGAGGTTGCCATTCAGTTCCTGGTCAGGGCACATGACCAGGTTTTGGGCTCAATCCTCAGTGCGGGGCATGCAGGTGGCAACTGATAGATTATATTCTCTCTTATCGATGTTTCTAGGTCTCTGTCCCGCTCCCTTTCTCTTTCTAAAAATCAATAAAAACATATATATATATATATATATATATATATATATATATATATATTTTTTTTTTTTAAGCAGCCCTAGCCAGTTTTGCTCAGTGGTTAGAGCACCAGCATGCAGACTGAAGGGTCATGGATTAGATTCCATCAAGGGCACATACCTCAGTTGCAGGCTCAATACCCAGCCCTGGTCGGGGCATGTGCAGGAGGCAACAGATCAATGCGTCTCTCACTTCTAGGTTTTTCTCTTTCTGTCTCTCCCCTTCCCTTACTCTCTCTTTCTAAAAATCAATGGGAAATATATGTCCTCAGGTGAGGATTAACAGAAAAAAAAAAAGGGAGCTTTACTTATAAAAGTCAAATCTTGGAGATAATTCAAGTATCATCAACAAGAGATTAGATGAACAAGTTATGATAAATCTAATTATTGGAATACTACTGAGTAGTAAAAGGAACTAACAACTGGTACTAGGAACAATGGGGATGGATCTCAAAACATTGTGGTGAGAGAAAAGCCAAAAGAAAAAAATTCAGACTGTATGATTCTGTTTATTTTTTAAAATATATTTGTATTGATTTCAGAGAGGAATGGAGAGGGAGAGAGAGATAGAAACATCCATGATGAGAGAGAATCATCCATTGGCTGCCTCCTGCACACCCCCACTAGGGATGGAGCCTGCAATCCAGGCCTGTGCCCTGACTGGGAATTGAACTGTGACCTCCTGGTTCATACGTTGACTCTCAACCACTGAACCACTCTGGCTGGGCTGATTCTGTTTATATAAAACCCCTACAATACTGATAAATCCTGAAAATGGCAGTAGCTGCCTTCAGATCCAATCCAGTCATAGCCCCAATCGCAGATATGAAATATTTGCTCCAGCAGATTAACTTATTTTCAGATGCGTAATATGTAGCCAGTGGTCTGGCAAATGCATTCTTTCCATTGCTCTCAAGGAGGACCAGACAATTCATGTCCATGTGAGACGGACGACAGTATACATTCCTGGGCTTTCCCCAAGGCTGCATTAATCCCCCTGATCTCTGCCATGACATATTCCAAAGAGGCCTAGACCACCTGGACGTTCAGTGTGACCTGGCATTGGCCCACTATACCAACAATATCATGGTAGCTGGGCCAGAGGAGCAAAGGGAGCTAGTATGTTGGAGGCTTTAGTAAAGCACCTGTGTTCCAGAGAGCTTGAGATAAACCTTATGAAGACTCAGCAGTTGACCATGTCAGTAAAGTATTTTAGGATTTCCATGGTCTATGCCAGGATTATCACAAAACCAGGTTCTGGAGACAGCACATCCCACACTTGCCAATACTGCTCCAACCCAGTACTGAGGGTCATGGAAGGTGACATAGATGACATTCTCATCAATGTTTCTATTATGTCTCTCGCTCTCTCCCTTCCTCTGTCTCTAAAAATCAATAAAAACAAAAAAGCAGCCCGAGCTGGGCTGCTCACTGGTTAGAGCATTGGCCTGCGGACTGAAGGGTCACGGCTTTGAGAGAAACAACAATCAGATGCTTCCCATGCACTTCCCCAACCTGGGATCAAACAGGAAACATAGGTATGTGCCCTGACCAGGAATTGAATCTACAACCTTTTGGTGTACGGGGCGATGCTCCAACCAACTGAGCCACGCAGCCAGGGCAATGCCATATGAAGTTTATGGCAAGTTCCTGTAGGAGAATCACAGTGTTAGACATCTAGAGTTCACAACCGTGGCATATACAGGAGAGAATTATAACTACGCTAAACACGGAAGTGGTACAGGCCGGTAACCCAGATGTCTACAACATCCAGGACTATTACAGTGATGTCTCCCCATCAGCTCACACCTAGAGTGCATGCCACCCTAGGCCCAGAAATGAAAAAGGGCGAAGCTAAGTTCACAGGAGTGTTGGCTCAGTGTGGAGGTACAAGCTAAACTTGGCTGCTGTTGCATTATATCCTCATTCAGAGGGAGGGGAGGTTCTGAAAGAAAGTGGTGATGGGAAAATCCTCCCCAAAGACAGCCTTGCATGTGGGCTGCCCTGAGGAAGTGGTGTTCAATGGCCCAGCAACTGTGCCTTAGTTCAGGACACTCTGAAGAGCTATCCCAGCCTCCTAGCACTCTGCAGGGTGGGGAGGCCTCTGTGATGACTGCATCACAATCCATCTCTCCCTCTGCCCAATCCTATTTCCCTCATATCCTTTATTCTCAAAAGCACATCTCATAATCTCCATAACCTGTGAACCAGGAAACGCAGCCTGCAGCAATCAATGAAGAGAATCAGTATAATAAGTAAGGATTAACAGTTCTACAGTTTGCCCTGCTGGTGTGGCTCAGGTGGTTGAGCAGCATCCTCTAGGTGAGCGTCATCCCATGCACCGAAGGTTGCAGGATGATTCCCAGTCAGGGCACCTATCCAGGTATCAGGTTCGATCCCTGGTCACAGTGCAACAGGAGGCAACCTATCCATGTTTCTCTCACTTAGATGTTTCTCTCTCTGCCCCCCCCCCTTCCTCTCTCTCTAAAATCAATAAAAACATATTTTTTTTAAAAAGTTCTAGAAAGTTTTTCTACAGTTTAGAAAGTTTGTGGGAGGCAGGGAGGAATGTTAGTTCTGTTTGGAAATTCAAGTTATCCGTTTTAAAACGTATCTTGTTAGCTCTCTTGTTTCTGACAGTGGAGACATAAGACCTAGCGAGTCGGAGTAAGACTGCCACTCCACTACCTGACAGCAGAGAGCACTTCTGCCTGGACCCTGTCTGAAAAAATTACTTTCTCTTTTTTGGTAGGAAAGGGAGGCTAGCTCCCAAAAGGCTAATGCTTCCTGGTGAAATTGAGAGTTCTCTAGAGATCCACTTATAACTACACATCCGTGTTTAAAGGCAAAGATGGAAATTAATGTCCAATATTGTGGGGAAAGGCATATACAGTGTAGGAACTGCCAGGCTTGGAATATGTTAAACAAAGGGCACATATTTCTTCCTCCCTTCCCTTTGTTTTTATTGGACCTCAGGTGCACAGAATTGCATTACTCATAATCCTCTATTCATAACAACTTTTCATCATTTCTACATAAAAGCTCTTTTATTTATCTATTGTTCATTTGTTGGCTTGTTTGTTTTAATAATATAGGAAACAGTTTAAAAACACCACACAACAGAAAACTAAAATGACAACAATAACTTACACCCATCCTACCCCTCATCTCCCACCTTGCCACTTAAGTTCATTGTTACTTTGCTTTCCTTTTAATACAATTTTATTGCACTTATATGTATTTATTAGTAGCATATACCTTTGTTTGGGTTGTTTTTTAATTTATTTTTGAAAGGGTGACTTAATCCACTTTGACTGTGTTATATTTCACAATAAAAATATATTTTTTAAACGTATCATGCAGGATGTAATCTCTGGGAACTTTTCACTTACAACTATAATCCTAAAATATATTTATCTACTTTGTTTATTGACTTTTTCCCTCTATTTCCATGATAATGTGTTAACTCTGAGTATTATTCATTTTAAAATATTTTTAATTTTTTTCTTTATTTCCTTTCTCTTTCTTACACAATATTTTTTTTCTCAGTATCATCTGCATGCCTTGCTTTTTGTCCAACATAGTTCCAAGGAACCCTGGATTCTCTTGTTTAGCCTCAGGATGAGGGATGCTTGTTTTTCCAGAAAACCAGAACAGAGAAATTCAAAATGCCTTAAATATAATGCCACATGTGAATACCCCCGTGCCTACACCAAAACCTTGTTCTTGTGGGTCCCCGGAGCCCACCTGAGGCCTTACACCAGTTGAGCTGTTTGTAAAGATGCATGTGGTTGGGGATAAAGAAATCTCCTGTGGCATTGAAAACACATCCCTCGGAGAATAAAGGGCCAAGCTGTTGGACATAATGAAAATCAAGTATTAACCCTACGTCATCCAGGCACTTCACACACCTGGAACAACAGCCTGATGCTTCGGGGAGACAATGGCAGAAAACGAATCTCATGTGTATTCCAGATGGTTCTGAAGGATCCCAGACAAAAAGCGTTCTGTCCCTGCCCTCTTTTCAGAGCAACTCCAATTAAAATGTCCTCCTATCCTCAATCTGAAAAGTGAAGTGGTTGAATAAACCCCTGAGATGTGACCGATTATCCTTATCCTCCCAACTTGCATGTGAATGGGAAGTTGTCCTGCAGGAAGAAACTGCCAACACCCCAGCTATTAAGACTACACTGACTTCTTAGCAGATGAAATGACCAACACAACACACGGATCTTCACAGAGGTCAGGCGGAAGCTGAGCTCCACAGAGCTGGGCGGCCTGGAGAGCACATAAACCCAGCTCTGAGGGGCAGCAAGCAGTGCACGGTGCTGCCACATTCCTGTGGAGGCGTAAAGAACACAGTCCCACCATTCACAACAGCTTTTAAAAGAGCAAATATTTTCTATTAAATTGAAAGAAAATTATGTTTGTGAGACTAGAAAATTGTGTGGATGCAAATTCTCCAACCTAGTAATCATCTCTGATTCATTTCAATAAGCAAAGGTTTGGGGAAATTATTCACGTATGAATCATTTTCACTGCTTCTTATTTGCAGAATAGATTGGAACTGTATGAATAAGAGACCTTCAACTCCTATTAACATTTTTGTATGCAATTGAGGCTCTCCAGAAATTAAAAGACAAACGTGGGCAAATCAATAAAAGAAAACATTATTTTACTTCACCTTGGGCTCAGCCACCCACTGCCTACCTTGTCTCCATCCTTGGAAAATTTTTTTTGAGCTGACCCAGCTAGAACGGAGACAGTAGTGAGGAGGTGGTGCAGGCATTGCAGCTGCAGGGAGCTGCCTGAGCAAAGATGAGACTTTGTGGAGCTGGAAAAACACAAGTCACTCCTTTACTGTATTGAGGGGCTCATGTGGGGAACTGGTTGTAGAGGAAGCGGCAGTTTGTGGAGGAATTTGAGGATTAGGATAATTGAAAGCCACAGAGTACACTGGATTAAATGTGTGTGTGTGTGTGTGTGTGTGTGTGTGTGTGTGTGTGTGTGTGTACACACATGCGCACGTGCATGTGCATGTGCATGTGTGTGTTGGGGATGAGTACTGACCAATGACTTAGGCTAACAAGGACAGCCAATACATGGCAGGAGATCATTCATTAGATACCAAACTGAAGGACTGGTATCAAACCAACAACAGTTGAAATGCTGGCTCAGCTACTTACTGCTTGCTGCCCTGGGCAATCTACTTACCTCTTCTCTGAAATGGAGATGATATTAACAATTTCTAACTCAAGGCGTGGCTGAGAGGATTAAATAAAATCATCTATATAAAGCACTAGACACGTTGTAAGATTAAGTATAAATATTAACACTGATATTATCATCTTCATTATTATAATTGTCATTTCAGAAAAATTAATTCTCTATATGAGATGAGGAGAAATACCTATGTGCTATTGCACATGGCTAAGATAAAAAGAACCAAATTATCAGCAATAATACAAAGCAACTAGGACATATGCTCTTTTCATTTTGAACAGCCTTGAAAAGTGTCCCTTACCTGGAATAAGCCATCGCAAATTATCTTAAATGTCTTTAAGGCAAAGTGAACTTTACCTCTTTAAATTGCAAAGAAAAAACACATATGAATTTAAGTTTCTCTGTAAATTTTCTGTGGAAAAAAAATAACTGGCCCAAGTCTAGAAAAAAAGCTAACTCACATGTTAAAGGTGAGTTCACACAGAGAACATACAGTGATGGCTGTCTCAGCCGCGAACCGCCTCCCTCGGGAAGGAGAGGGTAGCTATAGATTGTGGCAGATGGGGATTATGTTTTCTTTGTTTGGCTCTACAGGTCTGAAGCACAAGAACGCGATGGTGTTACTCAATTGCAGAATTACACAATTCTAGACCCACCTAGGTCTTCCAGTTTTCTTTTTATTGAAAGAATGAGGAAATTCAAAGGAACAGCCATGTTTATTTTCTAAATAAGTTACTTAAAAGTCAAGATTCATGTTACCTATTTAAGTGGGTGGCTGTGTGAGGCAAAGAAAAGCTTACTGACATGAGGATGGGGTAACTGAGATCAGATATCAGTTCCTTGTTTCAGGAAAGATGGACTGTGCAACTACCTAATTTATAGACAAGGGAAGGGTTTGGGTTCAATGATGTAAATCCTGATTCCATATTAGCCACATTTTACATAGTAGTGTCACCTAACTCCTCCAAACCAGATATAATTGTTTTCCTCCATTAAAAGCTTGTAGGATTTTCCCCTATTTTACACTTGCTTTGTTCCACCTTGGATTATAGTTGAGTGTGTGTCTATCTCTTGATTTCCTTCCGACTATAAAATCCTTCAAGGCAGACATATTGGTATGATGCAACAATGTGTAGAAAGAATTGTACACTGCAAACAAGTGAGATTTATTCCAAGTATCCAAGTCTGGTTCAACATTCAAAAATCAATTAATGTAATCTACCATATCAATAGCTTAAAGAAGAAAAATCATATAAATTAATGAATTTTTTTTGCAGAAAAAGCATTTGACCCATGAACGATAAATACTCTCAGCAAATTAGAAATAGAGGAGAACTTCCTGCACTTGATAAATAGCATCTACAAAAAATCCACAGCTAGCATCCAAGTTACTGGTGGGAGACAGGATGATTTCCCCCTAAGATTGGGGTAAGGTGAGGATATTCTCTCTTATCCCTCCTATTTAACATTATACTAAAAGTCCTAGCAATGCACTAAGACAAGAAAAATAAATAAAAATGTATACAGATTGATATGCGAGAAATAAAACTATATTTAATGATAGATGGCACAGTTGTTTACAGAGAAGTTCTCAAAGAATCTACAAAGAACTTCTGAAACTAATAAGCTAGTCCAGCAAGATTGCAAGAGTGTCCACCTCAGGTGATTGGGGAGGCTGAGTCACTGGGCACTATAGGTCACCAACCACACAAAGCCATTCCATCAACACAGGGAAGCAACCAAAATGCAGAGACAAAGAAACATGTCACGAATGAAAGAAATAGAGGAAAGCAAACTACTGGATATAGAGTTTAAAACCACAGTTATAAGGTTACTCAAGAATCTTCTAGAAACCTCCAAGAAACTTAGTGAGACCTTCAAGGATCTTAATGAGAATGCCAAAAAAAATGGAAAAGGACCAATTATAAATTAAGCATACACTGTCTGAAATAAAGAATAATATACAGAAATTCAACAGTAGACTAGAGGACCCCAAATAACAAACCAAAGATTTGAAATATGAGGAAGCAAAAAACACCCAACCAGAAAAACAAAAAGAAAAAATAATCCAAAAATATGAAGATAATGTAAGGAGCCTCTGGGACAATTTCAAGCATACCAACATCTGAATTATGGGGGTGCCAGAAGAGAGAGAGCAAAATATTGAAAACCTATTAGAAGAAATAATGACAGAAAACTTCCCCTACCTGGTGAAAGAAATAGACTTACAAGTCCAGGAAGCGCAGAGAACCCCAAACAAGAGGAATCCAAAGAGGACCACACCAAGACACATCATAATTAAAATGCCAAGGGCAAAAGACAAAGAGAGAATCTTGAAAGCAGCAAGAGAAAAACAGATAGTTACCTACAAGGGAGCACCCATATGACTGTCAGCTGATTTCTCAACAGAAACTATGCAGGCCAGAAGGGAGTGGCAAGAAATATTCAAAGTGATGAACAGCAAGAACCTACAACCAAGATTATTCTACCCAGCAAAGCTAGCATTCAGAGTTGAAGGTCAGATAAAGAGCTTCACAGACAAGAAAAAGCTAAAGGAGTTCATCACCACCAAACCAGGATTATATGAAATGCTGAAGGGTATTCTTTAAGAAGAGGAAGAAGAAAAAAAAAGGTAAAGATAAAAAATATGAACAACAAAGTGACAACAAATATATATCTATCAACAAGCGAATCTAAAAATCAAGTGAATAAAAAATCTGATGAACACAATAAACTGGTGAATATAATAGAATCAGGGGCATAGAAAGGGAGTGGACTGACAGTTCTCGGGGGGAAGTGGGTGTGAGGGGTGCGGGAAGAGATTGGACAAAAATCTTACACCTATGGATGAGGACAGAGGCGGGGGTAAGGGCATAGGGTGTGGGGGGGCAGAATTGGGTGGAGGGAAGCTATGGGGGGAAAAAAGAGGAACACCTGTAATCTGAACAATAAAGATTTATTAATAAATAAATAAATAAAATGCTATTTACAATAACACCAAAAATTATACACTGTGTTATAAATCAAGCATAATATATAAAGAATCTATATGTGGAGATCTATAGAACATTGATTAAAGAATTTTTAAAAAATCTAAGTAAATGGATAGTTTATAGTTTGTGTCCATGGATTTAAAATCAGTTAATGTTTGCCAGGGGCTCAAGGGGAAAGGGAGTTGAATAGGTGAGGCACGGGAGATTTTGATGGGTGTCAAAATGATTCTGTATGGTATGCTAATGGTGGATATATAATATTATGCACTTGTCATAACCCATTTAACTTTATAGCACAAGGAGTAAAATTTAATGTGTATAAATTATAAAAACTCACTTAGGAAGTCTTGGAATCCCAGGAAGGAAGAAAGAAGGAAGAGACTCTAACTGTATTGCAACTATATGAAGCAACCTCACCTAATGGGACAGGAAAAAGGTGCTGACCTAAGTAACATTGGACATAAGTGATCACCGTAAGACAAAAGGAACTAACCACAATTACTATACTCTAACTGATAAAGCTTTTCCCCACTAGTGTACAAGTGACTAACTCAGAAACCACTATACATGAACAAATAAATAAATGGATAGTGGAAACCAGATTTCTCACTGCTGAAATGGGAAATTGCACTTAAGAAAGAAGAGGGGGCAAGAATGAACCATGTGGTATTTGACTCAAGTTCAAGACGTCATTATGAACTCATGTTTAGCTTAATACAGATACATACAGGAATATTTATAAGTATGTGTAGATACACCAGTACACACACACACATACACACACATATCCTGGCTCTGAGAGTTTAGAGGGCCTGGAAGCACTGACAGAACTATAGCAGAGAACATACTTGGTATCCACATCTTGATTTCTAATATCATTCTCTAATAAAAGGAACCAAGGATGCTTGGGGAAATGGTTGATTCTATGACTAGGGCAGGAAATATACAGGTGAACTTGCACGCGTGCGCACACACACACACACACACACACACACACTGATGCTGGACATACTGACAATAATAAGAGTTTGTCAAAGGGACAGAGGAAAGAGCTCTCAATAGCCAAATCTGAAACAATTTGAGCAAATGATAAAGTAGTATTATATTATAACCCAAGTACAAAATAAACAACTATGAGTCCATACTGATATAAATAAGTGACTAAATAAAGGAATGAAGGAAAAACAAATGTCCCACGCAGAAGAAATCCAAATAATTTATGCTGCTAATCAGCTGGGCAGTTCTGCCTCCCTGATGGCTGAGGTTGAAACCAGGCATATGGAGTGGCATAGCTCCACTCACTCATGCTGTTTCTCCAGCAGCACTTTAGCAACCTGTGTGTAGTAAGAAAGAAAGCAGACACACGAATTGATTCAAGATCGAGGTTTGAGGTGAGACTGCAGTAGAAAAAGGAGATTAGGATGCTGAAAATGCCAGCAAACAAGGGGCTGACAACATGCACAGTGAAGTGTAGGCTGAGGAAGGGCGAGGACATTCGCGTGACAATGTCCTCATGACAAAGAAAGATAAAGAGGTCTCAGAGGAATGCACTGAAGAGAGGTAGCCATGGAACTGATGAATTGTTACTTGGTGTAAGCACAGTTGACCAGGGGACTTGCATCTTGAGTGTGGCAGGGAATGAGGGGGGAGAGCAGGATTGAATGGTCTTAAGTCTGAGCTTCTAAGCAGGCTCTGCGGGAGGCCTTGCCAGGTGTCCGCCACAGTACTCTCCCTCCCCTGCCTCCTCACCAAGAAGCTTGCCACTGGTGGTTAGCGGCACAAATGAAAGGGTGGTGAGAAACGACCTGGCTGCTTGAGAGGCTGCCTATTTTCCATCCACCCCTGAGAAGCTGGTTATTTCTCAAAAGCACCGGTGATGCCCTTCATTAACTGAGTACTTTTCATTCAGCTTTACTGAGGTGTGATTGACAAATAAAATTGTATACATTTAGTTTGTACAACGTGATGCTTTAATAAATATATGCATTGTGTAATGATTACCGCAACCAAGCTAATTAATATACCATCATCTCATATAGTTACCCTTTTTTTTTTGCCTTTTTTGGTTTTATTTATTTATTATTAAATTTTTTAAATTGAATTTATTGGGGAGACACTGGTTAACAAAATTATACAGGTTTTGGGTGCACTTCTACAACACATCATCTGTACACTGTATTGGGTGTTCACCACCACAGTCACACCATTTATCCGCCCTACATTCTCCTCCACCTCTCGCACACACCCTGCCCCCAGCAGTCATCACACTGTTGTCCATGTCCATGATTTTTTTCTCTTTTTTTTTCTTTTTTGTTCAATCTCTCCCCCCACCACACACACACCTAGGCCCCCTCCCAACCAACAGCAGTCAGTCTGCTCTCTATCTATGAGTCTGTCTCTATTTTGCTTTTTAGTTCATTTTGTTCATTAGATTCCACATATGAGTGAAATCATATGGTACTTGACTTTCTCTGACTGGCTTATTTCACTCAGCTCCAGGTCCATCCATGCTGTCACAAAGGGTTAGATTTTCTTCTTTTTTATGGCTGAGTTTTATCCACTCATCTACTGATGGGCACTTGGGCTGCTTCCAAATCTTAGCTATTGTAAATAATGGTGCAATGAACATAGAGGTCTTTCAAATTACTGTTTTGGATTTCTTTGGATAAATCCCCAGAAATGGAAACACTGGGTCATAAGGCAGTTCCAGTCTTAATTTTTTTGAGGACCATCTATACTCTTTTCCATAGTGGCTATACCAGTTTGCATTCTCATCAACAGTATATGAGAGTTTCCTTTTCTCCACATCTTTGCCAGTCTTGATATTTGTGGACTAATTGATGATAGCCTTCCTGGCAGGTGTGAGGTGTAAGCTCATTGTGGTCTTAATATACATTTCTTTGAAGACTAGTGAAGTTGAGTATTTTTTCATATGTCTGTTGGCCATCTGTATGTCCTCTTTGGAGAAGTGTCTATTCAGGTCCTTCACCCATTTTTTAATTGGATTTTTTTGGTGTTGAATTTTATACATTCTTATTTTTTGGGTTGTTTTATTTTATTTATTTTTAAAAAATATTTATTGTTGAAAGTATTACATAGGTCCTTCTTTTTTCCCCATTAACCTCTTTCAGCCTGCTCCCATCCCCTACCCCCAGGCCCTCACCACCCCATTGTCTATGTCCATGGGTTATGCATAGAAGTTCATTGGTTGACCTCTTCCCACCCACCCTTCCCTGCTTTCCCTCAGAGGATCAACAGTCTGTTCATGCTTCTATGACTCTGGGTATATCTTTAATCATCAGTTTATTTGGTTCATTAGATTCCACATATGAGTGAGATCATGTGACATTTATCTTTCTCTGACTGGCTTATCTAGCTCAACATAATACTCTCCAGGTCCCTCCATGCTATTGCAAATGGTAAGAGTTCTTTATTTTTTATTGCTTCATAGTATTCCATTGTTTAAATGTACCATAGTGGGGTGTTTTTATCTTTATTGTTGAAAGTATTACATATGTTCCCTTTTTCCCTCATTGACATCTCTCACCCCCTTTCCCCCAGATCTTCACCATCCTATTGTCCATGTCTATAGATTATGCATATATGCATATGAGTTCATTGGTTGATCTTTTCCCCCCATCCCCTGCCTTCCCTCTGAGGTTTGACAATCTATTTGATGTTTTTATGTCTCTGGGTCTATTTTTATCCATCAGTTTATGTTGTTCATTACATTCTGCATATGAGTGAGATCATGTGATACTTATCTTTCTCTGGCTGGCTTATTTCGCTTAGCATAATTCTCTCTAGGCCCACCAGTGTTTATCTTTGGGAAGTTCTCCAATAAGCAAAGTTACATCGCTCAATGTTGTACATTACAGGATAACTTGAGATTTTTTTTTTTTATGGTGAGATGCATATTTGGTTACAACTGCTTTGAAAATTCTTTAGGTTAAACTCATTGCAGCCCTGCCCTATCACATAGAAAATTAGATTTTTAAAAATATATGTATATTTTATTTCAGAGAGGAAGGGAGAGGGAGAGAGAGATAGAAACATCAATGATGAGAGAGAATCATTGATCGGCTGCCTCTTGCATGCCCTCTACCGGGGACTGAGCTGACAACTCGGTCATGTGCCCTTGGCCGGAACTGAACCTCAGACCCTTCAGTTCTCAGGCAGATGTTCTATCCACTGAACCAAACCAGCTAGGGCAGAAAATGAGATTTTGATGACTCATCATAGGTAAAGACAAGGTCAAAATTATATCTTACACGGATGCTGGCTCATATAAAGTTATCTCTCAGCCCTCCTCTATGCTATTGTCACGTACCAATCTATTCCGGTACATTATCTAATCTGATTCCTCAATTTTCATAATAACATTTTAATTCTATCCTCCATCTCTATTGATTTTTTTCAAATACTGTTCATTGATTTAATTAGCAATATACTGTATATTATGTTATGTTACCTTAACTCACTGATGCTCAAAGTTTTTTAAACCTCCATTAGGGGAAACACAATATTCATAAAAAAATGTCTGAAATACAGTTTAACTATACCTGTAGAATCTCTCTCTCTCTCTCTCTCTCTCTCTCTCTCTCTCTCTCTCTCTCTCAAATGGAGAATTGCATTCCTGAATCAGACTGCTAAACCCCTTATCTATTATTTTTATTACATTGTACTTTGATATTTTGCCAATAGCTGAGCAAAACTATATGAAACAATTTTTGAGAGTTGGGTGTTTACTTGAAGGAAATTTTTGAGGATGAAATTCCCTGCATCCTCTCAATGTCTTCTCCAGGAAGACCTACCATGGAAATTTCCACTCTGCCTCACGACTAGTGTTATTTCACTTCTTCCCAGCGAATCTTCCGCTCAGCGCTGTCCCTCACAGCAGTGATGATTTCCCCCTTTCCATGTTTGCTTTCTGAAAGCAGAAAACAAAATTTATGTCTCTGTGCCAATAAACCGACAAGATCTGGCAGCACAGTTTTGTGTAATCAACCAATTCAAGTGTGATTTTATCATTCCTGCCTTCATTTTCTCACCTGCTAAGTTTAAACTTTATTTTCTTATTATATTGATATCTTTTAATAATCTATTTTAAATTCTTCCTGGAACAAAGAAAATACTGTTTAAGGCCCTTAAGGAAACCTTTCTCTGAATGTGTTTCCTGCTAAATCAAATAAATTCAGAGGGCATTCAGTAGCCAAGTAGAAAAAAAAATGTGATTAATCGCAGGGTCCTCCTTTAAACGCTACTCTTCAACCCACTCAACCAGCCTTATAGAATGTTGCTGCAGGGCAAGAGAGAATAGTTCTTTTGTAACCCATTTTTTAAAAAATATATTTTATTAATTTTTTACAGAGAGGAAGAGAGAGGAGAGGGATAGAGAGCTAGAAACATCGATGAGAGAGAAACATCAATCAGCTGCCTCCTGCACACCTCCTACTGGGGATGTGCCCACAACCAAGGTACGTGCCCTTGACTGGAATCGAACCCGGGACCTTTCAGTCCGCAGGCTGACGCTCTATCCACTGAGCCAAACCGGTTTCGGCTGTAACCCATTTTTGAAGGCTTCTTAATCAGCCTTGAATCTATGATCTGGGGAAGCTCAGGTAGATGAGTGGAGTAAACATGAACATGTCCTCTGAGAGGTCAGTTTGGTGTATCTGCCCAGGAGTCTTCGCCCTGAGATATTAGCCTCAGGAACCATGGCTGTGATGGATTCACTCATCAGCAGCAATGGTGCCTGTGCAGCATCCTAGGCAGGACCTTGGCGACTCCTTATCTCATTGTGTCTGTCCTAGTCCAGCTCACAATTCTTTGCTCCAAATGGTGAGCAATTGGCTCTAGGAGCCCCATGCTTTCCACTCAGTCCATTCCTTTTCTGTTTCAGGTACAGATCCTGTTCAGTGGGTTGTCTTCAGAAGTCTTGATTTCTACACGGGGCCACTCTTACTTTCTCAAGAGGAGAGGCTGCCACTCTGGGATTCTGGGAGGTCTCACTTTCAGATTCAGAAAATAACTACTATGAGGCTGATATCTGGCAAGTGGTCCCAGTCTTGAGATACATGCTGACAGAGCGGGGAGTTTGTTTTCTGTCAGAAGATGCTGAAGAACACAAATGCTATTTTTTCTCTTTATTTCTAAAGATGCTTTTAGCTTCAAATAACAGAAATTACAACTCAAAATGGTTTAAACAACAGCACTATAAGAACTGAAACTTACATAATTTCTGTGGCCCTCTTCAGGCAAAATTATAAATTTCATAGCCCTAGCTTGTTTGGCTCAGGAGCTAGAGTGTCAGCCTGTGGACCAAAGGGTCCCTGGTTTGATTCTGGTCAAGGGCACATACCTTGGTTGCAGGCTCCTCCCAGCCTGGGCCCTGGTCAGGGCTCATGCAGGAAGCAACCAATCAATGTGTTCTCTCACATTGATGTTTCTCTCTATCATTCCCTCTCTCTAAAAATCAATGGAAAAATATCCTCAAGTGAGGATTAACTAAAAATAAATAAATTTCAAACTGCTAGGCCAGCCAAAACCGGTTTGGCTCAGTGGATAGAGCGTCAGCCTGCGGACTGAAAGGTCCCAGGTTCGATTCCGGTCAAGGGCATGTAACTTGGTTGCGGGCACATCCCCAGTAGGAGGTGTGCAGGAGGCAGCTGATCGATGTTTCTCTCTCATCGATGTTTCTGACTATCTATCCCTCTTCCTTCCTCTCTGTAAAAAATCAATAAAATATATTTTAAAAAAAAAAAAAGAAACTTAAAAAAAAAAAAAAAACTGCTAGGCCACTCTGTGGGTCTTATACAATAGAAACACCCTGATTTTTAAGCTTCATGTTAAATCTACCTCAAAAAATTATTTATACCTCCCATCACTAGAAATCTAGAAGTAAATTCATAATAGACAAAGAATTCAGCAGCTTAATGATATCCTCCACAATAAAAAACCATGTGTTGTGATTTTTTTTTAGGGTAGAAGGTGTGAGAGGCAACATTTTCATTTTGGAGATGTTATCTCAACATGCCTTAGACAACTAGAGCCCTAAAAGCATCACTGAAGTGAGAGGCTGTTAATTTTCACTGAGTTTATCTCTAAACTTCTGACACACCTGTGTCATCTAGTAGATGGCATCCAATGAACTTGAAACTTCCTGTACAACAAAGTCGATCAGTCTGATGTAACCAATCAGTGTTTCAACGTGAGTTCCTGAGGGACAGTGAGGCTGTCACCTTTCCTGGGATTGAGACTGTGCAGAGAGCACAAGAAATCACAGAGCTCAGAGGTAACACTGTGAAAGCATGTGCTGACCTTCCCAAATGAAAACAAAGGCTTCAGGGAGTCTTCCCTCATCATTACAGAGGAAAGATGTTGTTTGTGGATAAACAACAGTATGCCAGGCCCAAGGGGTGTTGTTCATTCACTCCAGAAAAGAGACTATCAATAAAATAGCAGCTATCATTAGAATCATCCCCCATTTAAGTCTTACAATCCAAGTGTCATTCTCCAAAATCAACTGATCTTTGGTCCAGGCCAACCAGGTGAGTGTTATAGAAATAATTATATTTATACTAGAGGCCCGGTGCACAAATTCATGCACAGGTGGGGTCTGGCTGGCTTGGAGGAGGGGTCGTCTCCAATCAGGGGGTGGGGGCCCAATTGGGGGTGGGGCCAGCTGGGAAGGAGCAGGGGGAGGTTGGCTGGCCAGCCCCACCCCCACCACATCATAGCGACTGGTTGTTCCAGTTGTTTGGTCATTCCAGTTGTTCCAGTCATTTTGGTCGTTCAGCTTTTATATATGTTATATGTTACAAATATGTTATATTTTATATATATGTTATATGTTTGGCACTAATATTTGAAACTCCCCCAAGATATCTAGCTGGGATAAATAAGGCTTTTGAAATTAAGAAAAATTATTTGTCTCTTGACAAAGCCTAGGTTTTAAGATTTGTCTCACCATGAATTCTAAAGGTCAACTGAGAGTTCAGAACAGGTAGCCGACAGGACTGGAGTGAGGGAGAGAGTGTGAGGGAGTGAAAGAGTGAGAGGGTGAGTGTGTGGGTGAGCGTGAGTGTGTGTGTGTGTGTGTGTGTGTGTGTGTGTGTGTGTGTGTGTGTGTCTGTATGGGACAGTAGCTTGGAGCCTGGAGGAGGGCAGTTGGTGCTCTCCTGGCCAAAGAGCCCCTGCTACCACCGCAGCACTCCCCAGGCTCACCTCTGGCTTGGAGACTGCACCATCTTGAAGGGTTTACAAAGTCCTCCTTGGGAGGAGGCAGTGGGGAACAGCAGCAGCTAGGCACCAACATAATACTCCATGAGCAAAAACTAAAAGCATTTCCCTTAAGAACAGAAACAAGGCAAGGATGTCCTCTTTCACCACTCTTATTCAGCATAGTACTTCCAAATTGGCAAGGAGGAAGTAAAACTGTCATTATTCTCAGATGACAAGATATTGTACATAGAAAACACTAAAGACTCCATCAAGAAACTACTTGACTTAATAAATGAATCTGGCAAGGTTGCAGGATACAAAATCAACATCCAGAAATTGATGGCATTTTAACACACTAATAATGAACTCTCCAAAACAGAAACTAAAAAAAAAAATTCCCATTTACCATTGCTGCTGGAGGCTAAGTTCAGCAGGTCATATAAATGGGAGAAGTCCTCAAAAGGTTGAATGGACATATTCAGCAGGGCTGAAAATCTGCATATTATTACCTGCTGGCAGAATAGCTGAAGGAATTTCCCCAAACCTGATAATCTTTTCCTGTTTACCAAACCTTACCTTTGATATTATATTTGCTGTGCTAAAGGGCAAAATGTGTGAATAAAAAGCTGTGGGTCCAGAGATTCAAAGAGGCTAGTCACTAGAGTTAAGTTTCCACCTGGTTTTCCCTCATGCCTTCCAAATTTATATTTCATGTCTAGTATTCATTTACGTGCAGCCCTTCTCCAGATGCCTGAACCCTCTCCACATTGCAACAACAACAAAAAATAAGATACCTAGGAATAAACTTAACCAAAGAGGTAAACGATCTGTACTTGGAAAATTATAGGACACTGAAGAAAGAAATAGAGGAAGATGCCAAAAAAAAAGGAAAAGTATACAATGTTCCTGGATTGGAAGAATTAACATCATTAAAATGTCTATACTACCCAAAGCAATCTATAGGTTCATGCAATCCCTGTTAAAACACCAATGGCATACTTCATAGAACTAGAACAAATACTCCAAAAATTTATATGGAACCATAAAAGATCCCAAAAAGCTGCAGCAATCTTGAGGAAGAAGAATGAAGCAGGACGGATTACAATACTGAATAACAAACTATATTACAAAGCCATTATAACCAAAATAGCCTGGCACTGGCACAGGAACAGGCATATATACCAACAGAATAGAACAGAAACCCCAGAAATTGACCTACACCATTGCACTCAATTAATATTTGACAAAGGAGATAAGAACATACAATGGAGTAAAGACAGCCTATGCAACAAATGGTGCTGAAAAAACTGGACAGACACATGCAAAAAGATGAAACTAGACCACTAATTTATACCATACACTAGAATAAACTTAAAATGGATAAAAGACTTAAATGTAAGGCATGAAACCATAAAAATCTTAGAAAAAAACATAGGCAGTAAAATCTCAGACATTTCACATGGTATAACTTTTGCTGATACATCTTGTAGAGCAAAGGGAATAAAGGATAAAATAATGGGACTACATCAAAATAAAAAAGCACAGCAAAAGAAACAACCATCAAAATGAAAAGGGAACCCACTGTATGATAGAACGTATTTGCCAGTGATACATCTGATAAGAGGTTAATTTCCAAAATATATAAAGCACTCATACAACTCAAAAGACAAACAATCCAATTAAAAAATGGGCAGAAGACCTGAATAGACATTTATCCAAAGAGGACATACAAATGGCCAAGAGACATATGAAAAAAAATGCTCAAAGTCACTAATCATCAGAGAGATGCAAATTAAAACCACAATGAGCTATCACCTCACACCTGTCAGAATGGCTATCATGAAAAAAATCAACAAACAACAAGTGCTGGCAAGAATGTGGGGAAAATGGAACACTTGTTCATTGCTGGTAGGAATGCAGATTGGTGCAGCCACTATGGAAAACAGTATTGAGTTTCCTCAAAAAATTAAAAATGGAACTTCCATTTCACCCAGCAATACCACTTCTGGAAATACATTCTAAAAATCCTGAAACACCAATCATAAATAATATGTGCATGCCTATGTTTATAGTAACATTATTTACAATGGCTAAGATTTGGAAACAGCCAAAATGCTCATCAGTTGATGAATGGATAAAAAAAGCTGTGGGACATTTACACAATGGAATACTATGCAGCTGTTAAAAAGAGGGATCTCTTACTCTTTGGGACAGCATGGAGAGACCTGGAGAATATTATACTAAGTGAAAATGCCAATCTGAGAAAGACAAATATCACATGATTTCACTTATTTGGGAAATGAATTGACCAGTAAAATAAGACCCAAAGCATTGAGGCATAGAACGGATTAACATACCTTGATGTGGGGTTAGGGGGAGGTGGAGGGGTGAGAGGAGATAAACCAAAGTATATATGCATATTATATACTTATATGCATAGCCCATGGACACAGGCAATAGGGTGTTGATAACCTGGGGTAGGGGTGGGGGCGGGGAGGACAGAGGTAAAAGGGGGTAAATGGGAGACATCTGTAATACTATCAACAATAAAAATATGCATAAAAAATAAAGGTCAACTGAGAGTCAAAGTAGAATCATAATCTTTTTTGTTCTAGAATTATATTTTCCTCTCTTCCCTAACATTTAAATCTCTTTTTGAACGAGCGTGGCTTATAGACAAGGAAGATAAAGAAAGTGGTAAAAAATACTCCCATTAAAATCACTTTCTCAGGAAAGCCTTCCCAAATATCATCTCTCCCACTCCAAGATTCATTAGATCCTTCTTTGAGAGACTCTCACCACTCTTCCATTATACTTATAATTATTGATTAGTTATTTCTAATGATATATATTATGACTGAGATTCATCAAAGCATGAACAACGTCTCTTTATTTTATTCCTGTTGCCATAGCATTTGGTGCAAGATTTGTCTCACTGTAGACACACAATAAATTTTGATTGTCTGATTGAATTACCTTTCATATTTTCCAAATTTTTCTCTCAAGTTTCCATTCCAGAATTCCTGTAGGTTCTGGCATAAAGTCTGAAAAAGCTTATATATTTAAAACCTGATTTCTCATATTATATTTTAAATTCACTCTATTATAAAACATTTGTGCATAATTAAACAGCGATATATACAGTATACGTGTGTGTGTGTAATCTCTACTGTATAAATATGTATGAAGATGCACCATGATTATCCAACATCATGCAGCATTTTCTGCCCATTTGTGTGAGACTGAGAATTGTCCTGACTTCTATTCTAATTCTTATCCTACTTCTTCACAATACTACTTTTATAACTTTTTATATATCACATTAAATATTTTGATTATGTAAATGACAAGATTAAATTGTCTCAGAGTTAAAAAAAAAAAAAAAGTACCCAACCAACCAAATCACATGGTATTCCATCTTCTACTTTAGGAATTGAGACTGTATAACTTCCCTGACCATTTAAAAGTAGAATAATTTTTCACAATCCAGAAGTTCTTCCTCATAGCTAATTAAATTGTAAGCTTTGTGAATGTAATTTTATCTCCAATTATAGGGATTTTTTTTAAAAAAATATATTTTATTGATTTTTTACAGAGAGGAAGAGAGAGGGATAGAAAGTCAGAAACATCGATGAGAGAGAGACATCGATCAGCTGCCTCCTGCACGCCCCCTACTGGGGATGTGCCCGCAACCCAGGTACATGCCCTTGACCGGAATCGAACCCGGGACCCTTCAGTCCGCAGGCCGACGCTCTATCCACTGAGCCAAACCGGTTTCGGCCAATTATAGGGATTTTTAAAAAGAGCTGGTCCTCATTGATCAATAATTATTTTCAAGGTTGAACTTCATTTCTTAACATTTCTACAAAGTGTTTGAAGCTTTATATTGTGATTATATTAGTCCTGGAATAAGACTAAAAAGAACAATGTAAAAAAAAATACAATTACTGCCCTGGCAGGTGTGGCTCAATTGGTTGGTGTCACCCCAGGCACCAAAAGGTTGCCAGTTCAATTCTGGGTCAGGGCACATGCCCAGGTTGCAGGTCCCATCCCTGGTAGAGGATGTGCAGGGAGCAGCCCATCAGTGTATCTCTTCTTCCCTCTCCCTTCGTCTTTCTCAAAAATCAATAAGAAATACAATTATTGTTTTAAGATGATAAGATTATGAGTGTTTTGTAAAGTGATACAATTTACTGTAAAAGATTGTTTAAAAACTTTTTATGTTAAAACTAGAAGCCTGGTGCACGAAATTTGTGCACGGCAGGAGGGGGGGTTGTCCCTCAGTCCAGCCTGCACCCTCTCCAATCTGGGACCCCTCGAGGGATATCCAACTGCCCGTTTAAGCCCAATCCTGGTGGGATCGGGCCTAAACGGGCAGTCGGGCATCCCTCTCACAATCCAGGACTGCTGGCTCCCAACTGCTCGCCTGCCTGCCTTCCTGATTGCCCCTAACCACTTCTGCCTGCCAGCCTGATCACCCCCTAACCACTCCCCTGCCAGCCTGATTGATGCCTAACTGCTCCCCTGCCAACCTGTTTGCCCCAACTGCCCTCCCCTGCAGGCCTGGTCACCCTTAACTGCTCTCCCCTGCAGGCCTGGGTGCCTCCCAACTGCCTTTCCCTGCAGGCCTGGTTGCCCCCAACTTCCCTCCTCTGCCAGCTTGGTCACCCCTAACTGCCCTCCCCTGCAGGCTTGGTCACCCCTAACTGCCCTCCCTTGCAGGCCTGGTCCCTCCCAACTGCCCTCCCTTTCTGGCTATCTTGTGGTGGCCATCTTGTGTCCACATGAGGGCAGGATCTTTGATCGCATGGGGGCAGCCATCTTGTGTGTTGGAGTGATGGTCAATCTGCATATTACTCTTTTATTAGATAGGATAGAGGCCTGGTGCATGGGTGGGGGCCAGCTGGTTTGCCATGAAGGGTGCCCTGGATCAGGGTGGGGGTTCCCTTGGGGTGTGGGGCGGCCTGGGCGAGGGGCCTGTGGTGGTTTGCAGGCCGGCCACGCCCCCTGGTGACCCAAGCGGAGGCCCTGGTATCTGGGGTTTATTTATCTTCTACAATTGAAACATTGTAGCCTGGAGTGGAGCCAAGCCTTCTGTTTGCTCTGTGGCAGCAGCCATTTTTTTTTGGATTTATGTATCTTCTATAATTGAAACTTTGTAGCCTTAAGCGGAGGCCTGGGCCAGCCAGGGTGTGTGGAAAGCTTGGCTTCCTCCATTGCCGGGGAAACCCAAGCCTCCTTCCTGCTCTCTGTGGCTGTAGCCATCTTGGTTGGGATTATTTGCATATTTGCTCCTGATTGGCTGGTGGGCGTGGCTTATGGGCATGGCTTGTGGGTGTAGCGGGGTGATGGTTAATTTGCATATTACTCTTTTATTAGATAGGATTTAAATTTAGTAACTTTAACCTTTATCAAGTCATGGCAAATCTCATTGATCTGCACCTATACCCACTTCCCTTCTCCTATGGTACTTTTAAGCAAATCCCAGGCACCTTACCATTTTACCCTTAAGTAATTGAAGACACATTTTAAAAGAACTAATTTTAACAAAACCACAATACTTTTTTCACATCTTAAAAAGTAAACGTATTTTCTTAATTTTATCAAACGTCCAGTCAGTGTTCAAATTTCCAAGACTCAGATAACTTGTTATTTTTGTAGTTTATTTGATTGACTTGGGGTGAAATAAGATTCATACATAGCAATTGGTCATTCTGTTTTGAAAATCCCTTTTAACTGATAGGTTTTCTTGTTCTCCCTGTCCAGGACCCTCTTCCTCTCTCCCTCTCTTTGCTTCTCACCCTTGCCCTCTCCAGCTCTCCCTCTTTCCTTTACTATTAATTGTCAAGGAAACTGGGTTGCTTGTCCTGTAGAGGTTTATTTCAAACTTTGGTTTCTGCTGAAATTTTTAAAATGCAAATCTTATTCAGAGATTTGTGTAAACAATTTGCATCTGTGGAATGTTTCACCTATTTCAGATTTGGCTCCCATTTAACTGGCAAATTACATTTCTATGGTGAATCATCAAAAGACATATCTGTTCCTGTGATTAGAGGGTTCTGCATTGGTCTAAACTTTTAGATTTCTCACACAAACACACCAAACTATATTATTGTTATCAAGAAGAGTTAAATCAAACAGATAGATGTATTCGTTTTTGAGTTATTTCTAGCTCCAGTTAGGAACCGATCCCTGATGCTTTTTCTCCCCACACCCACACCTTTGTACCCATGAGCAACATTTGTCCATTTGACAGCCAAATATTAACCCTGAAGACTTCTATTGACAGAATTCTATTTCATCTTTATTTAGTAACTTAATCTCCATAAGACCAATAGCAACATGGTTTCATTTGACACCAATGTCACCTCAAACTTGACCAGAAAGTACACGATTGTTTGTGATAACTTTGTGCCCATTCAAATGTATGATGGATTTTGACTTTTCCTCAAAGTTTGTTATGGGCATCATGTCACAATGCAAACAGAAAAATATAATAACAGAGGTAGATTTTTCCATCAAGGTCATTTAAACACCTGGCTTCCTCTTCTCTTCTTCTCTATTGCCTGAAGTGAGATAACCCTTCACTTGAACTGGCTTGAACTGGCAACTGTTTCATCACCAAGAGTACACAGATGACCAGTGTGTTAATTAATATATCTTTGTTTTTAGTTCATTTGCCCTGGAGTTGGAATGGACATGTGCCTTGATTTCTAGAAACAATCAAATTCATAATAAGATATTTTCTACTTCCAAATATGGTTAGATTTTTTGTTTTTAATTAACTGAATGAAAACATATAATTTCTAGTGTGAAAGTAATCTATGGTTTCAGCCAAATCATAGCAAAAAGACAATGTCTTATCTGGTTCAAAAATTTTGGGGGGACGGCTCAACAACTTCACATTTTTATTCATTAACATTTAGGTTTGTCTTGCATTTTCATGCTTTAAAAAATGCACTATTTGGTAAGAGAGTGAGTCATGATCCCTTAAAATTATAAACTTCGTGTTTACAATTAAACAAAGATTTACCCAGTACAAGGATTTGTAAAGTGATAAAGAAAACTTTTGTTTCTTTCCTAATTTTGAATTTAAGATAATTTCTATTTCATATTGTATCTTGTATATTTTGGGATGAGTACTTTACAAAGACAAAATAGACCCTTTAGAATTATAATTTAGTCAATGCTTTGAGTCATCACCAAATATAATAAATGATGATTTCTGTTATTGCTAACTGCACTTATATAAAGGGTATCTATCACAGGGTATATTATGACGGGAATTATGACTCCATTGTGTCTGATGGATTCATTTGGAAAAGAGCAAAGCTTGATAAGAAACTCACCAAGTGCCCCAGCCGGTTTGGCTCAGTGGATAGAGTGTCAGCCTGCGGACTGAAGGGTCCCAGGTTCAATTCTGGTCAAGGGCACATGCTCGGGTTGTGGGCTTGATCCCATTGTGGGTTGTGCAGGAGGCAGCCAATCAATGATTCTCTCTCATCATTGATGTTTCTATCTCTCCCTCTTCCTTTTTCTCTGAAATCAATAAAAATATATTTTTTAAAAAGAAACTCACCAAGTTTTTAACTTTACTAACAAGTACTTTGATGAAGCCCCTAAGTAATGCTGAGAAATTGACACCTTAGTCTTAATCTTGCACAATAACTTGTTCTCAAATTAAAATTTTGAAAGTCTGAACAAACTATCTCCTTGGAGGATGAAGTTACTAGAAGTCAGGATTAGGGTTCTGTATTAAAATAAAATTTGTAGGGAATGAACTATTTACATTATTCATTTGTTCTCTATTCTGATTTTCAAAACTGAACAAAACATAAGGCCCCAGATTAGTAGATTTCTAAAATTGGTCCCTACAGCCCCACAGGCCACCTTTCCCTGTATGAAAAGTTAATTCCAATAAAGAGAGTTGAAGGTAAATCATTCTCCCTGCAGGTGATGTGAACACTGGCCACTCTACCTTACTACATGAATTTGCTGGCTGACTCTAGTAAAAAGAAGGTGGATTGGGATCAGCCAACTTGCTATTTGTACTTCTAGGGTACTTGTTTCCTGAACAAACATAAACACTCAAGTAAGCACACAGATACACACAGAGATTAGATAATAAAGGAGGGAAAATTGCCTTTTAATACTTGTCAGATGGCAGAGAACTGTAAAGTCTTCCATTGACCATTCGCTAGTATCCTTCTTCATCCATTTTTACCACCTCCAACTTCATCTCTAAAGTCAGACCATCCTTAAAGAGATTCTCCTTGATGGTTAGAAGCTCTACCAGCTTTGTCATAAATCAAAGTTTATTGATAATTCATCTCCTGACAAGTAATCTCTTGAGTGCTTATTTTAGATAATTTATTTGCAGCTTCTCCTACTTAATCACCACCACTTCAGGCTACTCAAACAGACAGACAACTGCTTCCTTTTGCCTGCCTTTTCTGTAACTTCCACCAAATTAGACCTATACAGAGTCATTCCCGATTACAATAAGAGATTCTCTGCTTCTCTCTCTTTCTCTCTCTCTCTCCTTCTTCCCCCACTGACCAATTATTTCTTTCCACAGAAGACTTCCTTTTTCAATATAAGCCAAAGCATACTGGCATGTATTATAAGATGGGACCACCATATAAGTATTTCCTAACTGGAAGTATTTTATGGCTTAGTAATTTTCTTCAACAATATTCCTTTTGTTTTTAACCAGTAAAATCCTGCCACCTTAAAAGTCTGGAAGAATTACCTACTGGGGTTTTGAGAAGAAGTTCAAATAATTACTGAGAATAAGTTTAAGAAGCAAAGGCCATTTTCTGTCTCCTATGATAATCCCTGACCTCCTTCAATTTACTCAATGAGAACAAATGCTTTCAAGATCCGACTAAGCCACCTCCAAAGGTGGTTGGTTACCCACAAACTAGGGGGCATGTCCCTAAACTCCGTCTGTGGCTGGGCAGCTGTGTGGGAATGTGGCCAGGGCGTGGGACAAGATTTTTCTGTTGTCTGCGATATTCAGGGAGAGATGGCACTTCTGCCAGCCGCTCAGATTCAGAATCCACCCAACTGGGGAATTCCAAAACAACCCATACCTCTCCGAAGTCAAATTAACACGGATCAGGTTGGGTGTAGGGAGGTGAGGGACACTGACACGTAGGGATTCGATCTAATGCTTGCTGGGCCCCAGGGGCATGGGAGGGTGAAAGGCGTGCAACCTGGGGCAAGATCCCGTGAGTCTGGCCTCTGAAGTCTGCACGTGGAATCGGGACTTTCCTGTGCCCAGGGCCCTGCGGTCCAACTCCGGGCGGAGGTCTCCGGCACCCCCACCCTGAAAGGGGCTCGGGTGGGACTTGAGTTCGATGTTCCGCGGGGCCCGATCGTCCCGCCCGGGCTCTGTCACCCCTCTGCCTCTTGGGCCTCCCGGGAGCCCCTCTGGTCTTCGGCTCTGGGCCCCTGCAGCCATCAATCCCTCCCCGCCTGGAAATGCAGGCTCTGGTTGCCAAGGATATTGTCGCCTCGCCCCTCTCGGTCCTTCACCCCGCGAGCGGCCCTCCGGGCGCCCCATTTCCTTAAGCGCCGCAAGGAACACAAAAGCGAGGCGGGACCGCCAGTTTCAACTCCTTCGCGGCGCCTCTCCGGCCGCCGTCCGGGCGCTCCACCCCGGGCGCGGGAAGGCTGTCCTGGGTTTCTCAGGGGCCTGCGCTCGAGGTGCGGATCCGCGGGCTTTCCCCTGCGGCGGGGCCGGTGGGAGCGCGGGGCCCAGGGAGGGGCAGAGACCCACCCGCCGGCTGGAGGGGCGGCGGGGACGCGGTGGCCAGGCGGGGACCCTGCCCGCTCCCCCAGTTCTCTCCGGATGTGGCCCCAAAGCGGAGGGATGTCTGTGCTGGGCTGTGAGCCCGTCTGGCAGCGTCTACTGAGCAGCTAATAGTATAACATCCCGTCTTTGATAAATCTGAACTAATTACCCCTCTTAATTAAAGTCTTTAGCAGTTGTTTCACTGTTTTGGCAGGAGAACAGGAGAGACTTGCAGTTAGAAAACACCAGAGCCCAAACTCGCAGCGGAGCTGCTGATTAACACTTGAAGCGTTTCAAGGACCTGGCACCCGCCACAGTTTGGGTTTCATTCACGCTCACTCCTTGGATGGAAGTATATTCATCTATAAACATATATACATGCCTCAAAACACGGCGGCTCCCTTGCCAGCTGTGGACAAGTCAGTACGTCCCTTCAGGATGCAAACAATAGCGACCCCTGACAAGGCACGGTTTTACTGCCCTGGGGTGTATGCCACACGCATCTCCTAAATAAGGTGCCCCCCGCCCACGCAGCACCGCAAGCTTGTCAGATGGCCCAGGACCAAGGCATGATGCCTCTTACCAAACGCCACCAAAGGCCACATCTGAACTTTATCAAATTTCATTACTTTACTGAAGTTGGGAATATTTGGAGAGACTGCTCTTGCTTTTGATCAAGTTTTCAGATCAAGCATTAGGTGATACTGTCACAGAGTTGAACTTTTTAAAAGGGGGAAGGATGAGGCGGATAGAGATCTTCAGGTGAATAATGTGAACAGAGCCCTGAAGCTGATGATTAAATAAGCACATTCCCAGTATTTATTTCTAACAGTCAATGAATCCATTTTCACGTGCAAGAGTCAAAAGCAAAATTCAAATTCATTCATCATGAACCATACTTATCTGATGTGTAAGTGTGTGTGTGTGTGTGTGTGTGTGTGTGTGTTCAGTGCGGAATGGACCTTTCCAGGTACACTCATCTCTGTGTGTGTGTGTGTGTGTGTGTGTGTAACATACACACAGTGTTTTGTTACTTCAAGGAAAGAGGAAATGATTATAAACAATTGGCAGGCATTTGACCACAGAATTAGCACAATGAAACTATATACAATAATAAAATTAAAATGGTGCAGCATTCCTGGGTAGGATAATATAGATCTCAATAAATACAGCAGAATTTTTAAAAAACAAAACAAACACCATCTCTCCACCGAGATGAAAAGTCTTTCCAAATTAAAAAAAAAAAACAATCAGAAAAACAATCCCCCCCCAATTTTTTCATACTTGTCAGTGCCTATGGTATAGAATATAATACACAGAGACATGTATCAGGTGCATGCAAGAGGCAAAGGCTGAGCAATGCGGAGGCTTCTTTCTGGTCGGCGCCAATGTGTGGGGCCCAACATGCCCTGGGGTCTGCAGACCAGCTCGATCTGGAGGTCCAGCTGCACTCTGCCGCCGCCTCAGTGTTGGGAAGCTGGGCTGAACTGGGAAGGGGCTTTGGCCTTGATCACTGGTGGCTCGGATGGAGCCCGGGCTGCAGAGGCCCAGGGGGCGGCAGCTGCGCGGGCAGCGGAGGCAGCGGCGTGGCGGGAGCGGGCTGCTGCGCTGCCGGCTGCGGGTCCGCCCCGGGCTCCCAGGCCGCGGTGCGGGCCAGCCCCAGACTGCTGTCGTGCAGCTTGCGGACATGCTTCTTGAGGTCAAAGTTCCTGCAGAAGCCCTTGCCGCACGTGGGGCAGGTGAAGGGCTTCTTGTCGTTGTGGGTGTGCATGTGGAAGGTGAGGTTGTACACCTGGTGGAAAGCCTTGTTGCAGATATTGCACTTGAACTGCTTCTCCCCACTGTGGGTCAGCTTGTGGTTTTTGTAATTCCCTGAAAAACACAAATGACAGGCAGGCGGATTTGAATAGAGGCCTGGAACAGGAGGGCGCGGAGGGGTGGAAGGGCCAGGCTGGAGGAAGAGCTGCCGCAGCTCGGACAGCCCACTGCCAGGGCAGGGCTCCACGGCGCCTGCACTTCTCGCCCCGCGTTTATTTATAAACAGCAGCAAGCAGGCCCTTCCGTCCACCTTTTATTGTATTTATCAATCCAATTATCTACTATGAGAACAAGTAGCTAGGGAAAATACCCCCTTGGTATATGCAGCCTTCCTTTTACTAAGACTAACACGACTTCCAGGTAGGAGGCTGGGAAAGCAACACATAAACCAGTTAACTAGCTGCGCTTTAAAAATCATTTTCTAAAACATCCGCAAACCATTGGGGTTTTTGGTAAGACTACCGTGAAGACGTCTCCATGATTTGATACCTTTTTGATGAAATCCTTTGCCACAGAATTCACATATGAACGGTTTGTAGCCTGCGTGTATCCGGGTATGTGTGTTCAAAGTGGAACTTCTATTAAATGCTTTGCCACACTGGTTACATTTGTGAGGCTTTTCCTAAACAGGAGGGAGGAAAAGCAAAGAAGTTGAGGTGTTTTGTTATTAAGTGCAGTCCTGTAAACTCAGAAACCCAGGCATGCTCTCCCTCGCGCTTTTAAGAAGAACAAAGGCAAGCGATCCAGGCATGCCATCTCCTGTGACCAGCGGGCCCGGTTTAAACAAACCTTGCAGTGAAGTATACGAGCTTATCGGCCGTTTTCTACAAGCTGCCCCGGAGTACACCAGACGGAACGCAGAGAGATGAACATACCTGGGTGTGAATGATCTTGTGCCTGCACAGAGTGCTGGCTTGCCGGAACCCCTTTCCACACACTTTGCACACGAAGGGTCTGGCTCCTGTATGCACCGGCATGTGACGGGTTAAGTTATAGTGAGCGTTAAAGACCTTAAAGTTAAACACATGTAGAACAGGTTAGTCCAACACGTACGAACTGGGAAATAAAATCGGGCAGAGGGAGGAGATGACCTTATAACAACTATATACATATAATTACGAAATAAATTTTAAGAGGAAGGAAGAAAGGAAGGAAGGGGGGGGCGGAGAACGCCTTTCTTCATGGTACTTGCCTTTCCACACACTTCGCACGTGAAGACTTTGGGCTTGGTATTCGGAGAGCCTCGGCTGAAGTCGGAGGTTTTGAAAGCGATTTTTTCCGAGAGGAGCTGGGCGCTTTCTTTCATGTAATGCTGCAACTGCACCTGGGACAAGTCTTTGAAAGCTACTCCCGAGGGGTACTTCTCCACGGCCGGGACCACCAGTTTATTCCTTTCGGCTAAATACGTTTTTGGCTGCGGGTGCAAAGGGGAGCTGAGGAAGTAGGAGGCCACCGGGTGGATGTTCACGCCTGCTGCCGGGTGGCACGGGCCGTCCCCGCGGTTCAGGTAGCACAGGGCTCCCATGGCGTGGAAGGAAGAATGGTTGACCACCCGCGGCCTCACCAGCTTGTACTGCTGCAGAGGCAGGGCGTCGCGGGCCAGGTCGCCCTTGAGGCTCAGTGCGCAGTTCAGCAGGTCGCTGCAGCTGAACGCGGGCGCAGCGGGCGCCGCTGCCGGAGCCGCCGGAGGCTCCAGACTCGCCTTCCGTGGCTCCGAGCTTGTCAGTCCAGTCTTGGGGCTCGTGTCGTACGCCACAGGCACGAAGGGGATCATGCAAGGGATCGACGAGTTAAGATGCAGAGAGTGCTTGGAGTCCCCCTTGGGCACGGCTCCCTGCAGGAAGTGGGGGACCGGCAGGGCCTTGGGCTCGGGGGTGCGCGCCATGATCCGCTCGATGGAGAAAGCCAAGGGTTTGGAGGTGCTCATCACGTTGCCCCGGGCCGGAGCAGTCGCTAACATTTTGGCAGTCGCGTTGTGGCAGCCACTGTCCATGTCTGAGCCGCCCGCGTCCGTCAGCCGAGGCCGGGCTGCGCTGTCGTTGCCTTGTTCTCTGCTTGTCACAGACCTGCGGAGAGGGGGACGGGCGCGATCACCGCCAGCAGCCTCCTCCTCCTCCTCCCCAGCATCACCAGCCGAACCTGCCTGCCCAGCCCAATGGACTCCCGCCATCCCATCGCAGAGTTCTTGATGCACCAATGACTCAGGGACAATCACTACTTATTTCTATCAATAGAAAGTGTTGTGTCAATAGCGCAGCCAAGATCTCGCCAATCGTTAACTTCCAAGAGGAGAAGGTAAACTAGATAATTGCTCAATTCGCTTCCAACAGTCAACAGGAAAACTTTTTTTCTCGGCAGTCGGTGACTACTTTTCATTGGCGAGGGACGTTCCCCCGCCCAGAGGAGGCGGGGGCGCTCTCCACCGCGCCGCGCGCCCTCCCCTCCGCGCACACATCGCTCCCCTCCACCGCCACCCCACCCTCACCCCTTCGCTTTTTTCCTCTGTCTTTTTAATTCTCAATCTGCTTAACCAAGCTTTAGAGGCCAAGCAAATCTGAGATCAATTTTCTCGTTTAGCTCTAAGTGACATCATCTAAAATCATTGTGCAAGGGCTAAATAAGGAAGCGGAGTCTAATTCGAGGGCAAACACCAGGCTATATTTATCAAATTCCAAGCTCCAGAAAGCGGCAGTCAGGAAGCCTCCGGCAGCGAAACCCCAGCTTTCCCCGCATGGTTCCGCGGGGCCGGAGCTGGTCCCGGGTCCGAGCCGCGCCGTCTCTTCCGCAGCTGCTCTTTCTTGCTCTAGGGCGCGGGGCTGAGTGCTTCCGGCATCCCGGAATCCCTGTGGCCAAACGGAGTCTGGACCACTAGGAAGACGCCAGCAGGTAACTGGCCTCCCCAATCGCCCCTGAGAATTAAAGGCCTTGGGAGACTTATGTGTTTGTGGTTTTGTGAGTGCGATGCCGTGACGTACGCCGCATCCACAAAGTTGAAGAGGAGTTGCAAAGAATAAGCGCGTGTCACACCAAAAGAAACCTCAGTTAGGGCCGGATCCCACCCCCGCTACACACAAACACACGCGTGCGCTTTCATGCGTTTCCATTGAGAGCCCGGAAAGAGTATTTTGTTTGTTTGTTTGTTTGTTTGTTTAAGTACCTGCACTCACTAGAGCTCTCTCGGAGCATTTTCAATTCTGAATGTTGAGTGGAGAAGGGAAACAACTTATTGATTTCCTCCCCCAGCCTCCCGAATGCAGGTGTCCGCAGGCCTCTCCGAAGCAGCGCGGGCGGCGGCGGGTCGGTGTGAGCACCGCAGGGCGGCGAGCCCAGCGACCTGCCAGCGCGCGAGTTCTGGCTGCAACCTCGCTTGCGACCCCCAGAGCGCGCGGAGACCTTGCTCGTGCGCCGCGCCGCTTCCAGGAGGCCTCTGGGCGTGGCGCCCCGGACCAAACTTCCAGCGAGGAGAGGTAGAGTGTAAGGAGTGTTTCTGGAAGACTCCATTGTCTGCGACCCCAGCTGCGCGGGTTCTCGCCGCCCAGGCAGGCGCGGGCCCGGAGCGCGCTGGGGACAGCGGCGCGCGCCCCGCTCGTCCCTCCCCTTTGCTAACCAGAGATCCTGCGGAGGTCAACACTGAGGTCAGCTGTGCAGGGCCGGGCGTGCGCTGGGGGCTGCACGGGGAGAACGCAGCGGCCGCGAGCCCCGCTCCGGGAGGCGGAGGAGCGCAGAGATGCCAGCCAGGGCCTTGCGATCTGCACGCCCCTGCCGGTGGCGGTCCGCAGCAGCCCAGGGTGCTACCTACCCGGTGAGTTATCCCCGAGTGGGCGTGTAGAACGGATTGGGGTCGGGTGCGTCTCTTGGGAGGTTGATGCAAGCCCACTAGAATCAGGGATTGTTGAGCTCCTGACCAATTCCACCAAAAAATGCGAAGTCTCAGGAAATGGACCTGAAAACATTACCTCTTCCCTGTCTCGCTGCCCAGCATTTGCCAGGGGCCACTCACCCTAGCTTCTCGTGAGGGCCGGCCTCGCCTCCGTCTGGAGAGCCGAGAGGGTGGATACGGAGAGAGCCTGGGCTGGGACCGCGCCTGATGCCCAAGACCGAAGCCGAGCATCTGGGAGAGTGGTGGGGAAACCCAACTGCCGAGGAAAAGAAGGGAGAGGCTTGAATCTTGTTGCAAGCTGAAGGCAGCCAAAGGGCCAGGTGGGGGATGCGAGGGGCCTTAGCAACTAGGCCTAGAAGTGCCCCCTGTCCTGTCTCGCGGTGGCTTCGGACTAGTTGGATCGAAGCAGCGGTAGAGAAGTGCAGAAGAGGCGAGCGCAGAGCACGAGGGGCCGAGTCCGGAAAGAGGCGCCACACCTCTGGGAGCACTTCGGAGCGGTTCCAGGCCCGGGCGCAGTCAGCCAGGGTGCGCCCAGGTTGGAAATGTTCCTTCCATTTGCTCTTAGGGCCACAGATCCTGTCTCCCTCCCTGCTCAGACAAAGGGCGCTGGAAGGCTTTGCGAGGGGAAGGGGAAGGGGGCGTCCCACGACAGATGGGTCGCCCTTAAGACTTTAATTGCAGCCTTTTGTGGCGGATCTGGTTTCCTCTCCTACCCGACTATTCCCACATCGAAAATCCCTCCTCCCCATTGTATCCCTGCGACGCAGGGCTCGGTTTGAAGGAAAAAGCAGAGAAGCACGAAACAGCCTGGCTCTGGCAAGCTCTGGCGCACCCAGCTGACTTGTACAACTCACCACTTCAGGAGCGTCGCCTGCCTTGTTGACTGAATGCCACCAGTTTGTTTTACATTTGACACGTGTCCTTCCCTCTCCCCTCCTTCCCCCACCCCACTCCCTACTCCTTAAGGGCAAATTGACCTTAGTAAATTTCTCCTTTTCCTAAAAAGGAAAATCATGGCCTATGGGTTATACCTGCTTTGTATGTATAGTTAATATTTCAAGCAGTTCGTTTTTCACTGGTCTTTTTGGGATTTGCCTTTTTGACAAGTGTGTGAAAGTAGTGTCATTTGAGTAACAAATATCACAAAGTAGCAAGTATGCCCTACCTTTATAGACCTGACCTTCCTAATCCTGAAGACTGAAGAGGTGCTTTATAAATCCAGTTCTTGATATTCCAACATTTGTGAATGAGTATTTTACAGTCAAAACCTAACCTAAGGCAGGTGTTAATTTTTACAAATATCCCTATTAAGTAAAGATGGTCTTAAACAAAATGCAAAATGTAATTTAGGAAAGGCCTCCATCTTACTGTCAATCTGTCCAGTACTTCGGGATTCTATCCCCACCCCCTCAAAAATACATTTGAAAAATTACAACAAAAAGAAAATAAAACCACCAATAAAAGCAGAGCCTATTTGGAAAATTTAGAAGCTTTTAAAACTGTTCAACACTTAGCATTGTTTATTAAACAATGCAGGGGAGCCTGTTTGTTTTGTTAATGGCGAAAGAGAAACTCGGTTATAGTTTCTTTGGATTTTCTTGAAGAATCCTCTAATCCCACCTCTTTTGGTCAGAACTGATTAAGGATCCCTCCCCTTCCCAACCTGGGAAAGGAGCTGTTTATTTGCCTTCCCTACCCACTTAAGTTCATGTGGAAGGCCAGTTCTGAGTGCATGCGCTTTTTCCTGGACGCGATGTTGTGAGGGAAGCAGACCAGTGTCCTTGACAAGAAGAGACCAGATAACAAACTCCGAGTTAAGACCTTCTGAGGAAATAAGAAAAAAGCCCTACACCTCTAAACCAATTTAAGGCTCTCTTTTCTTTTTAGGCAACTAATTTAGATTTCAATGATTCCTAAACTATGTCCTTGACATTACTCAAGAACTTGAATGATTTCCGAAGGCTTTTTAGTTTGCATTCCTGTCACCAGTAAATGCACTTTCTGATAGAGATTATTGCAATCTGATTTTAAAAGCAATAAAATAGAGCCATCAATTACCAAATCATGCATAATTTTTAATCTCTTCTTTAATAAGTCATGAAATACTGTTGAGTTTTTTTTAAATAAAAAATGGATTGGAGCCCTAACCGGTTTGGCTCAGTGGATAGAGCATCGGCCTGCGGACTCAAGGGTCCCGGGTTCGATTCCGGTCAAGGGCATGTACCTTGGTTGCGGGCACATCCCCAGTGGGGAGTGTGCAGGAGGCAGCTGATCGATGTTCCTCTCTCATCGATGTTTCTAACTCTCTGTTCCTCTCCCTTCCTCTCTGTGAAAAATCAATAAAATATATTAAAAAAAAAAAAAAAAAAAAAAAAAAAAATGGATTGGAAAAGTTATAACTTAGTCAGCCTTCTGCCAAGTGCATTAATTCACCTCTGCTCGTGTTTTTGGGGTCTTCAGATCTTCCCAACATCCACAACTCCCACCTCTTCATCACAAGCAACAGTCTGCTTTCTCTGCTTCTTATTAGCCACTTGGAGCTAAAGGAGGGAGAAAAGGTTATTATTCTGATGAATCCTCCTCCCAGGCATTCAGACTCACCCAAACTCTTTCCTGTTTAGAAAGTAGCACCAAAGGCAATGTATGTTCCTTCTAGAGGAGGAAAAAATATTCCTAACTTCTTCTATAGTTTTTTTCAGTCTCTATTTCTGACTTGTCTTCTGTTCTTTCTTGTGGTGTGGGAAGGAGGCGAGATGACAGAATAGGACACAAATAAGAAGGGCCTGCAAGGTTCAAGGAAAGAGTCTTGGGTGCTAGTTAATGAATACACTATGAGAACTCACTTTTCTGCCCATAACACCCGGGCCACATGTTGGAATTTAAGGCTACTAGTGTGTTTTAGTTAGTTTGGTAGCAAATAGAGAATTCTTGCCAAATTTGTACAGCGTGTGAAGGGCAGTATCACAGATCAGGAGTATACAAGGGACCTCATTAACTCAGAGCCCTCCTCCTTTTTGGGGACGGATAGGTGAGTTACTGTATCTTTTTTTTTTTTTTAAATATATTTTATTGATATTTTACAGAGAGGAAGGGAGAGGGACAGAGAGCCAGAAACATGGATGAGAGAGAAACATCAATCAGCTGCCTCCTGCACACCTCCCACTGGGGATGTGCCGCAACCAAGGTACATGCCCCTGACCGGAACCGAACCCGGGACCCTTCAGTCCGCAGGCCGACGCTCCATCCACTGAGCCAAACCGGCTTTGGCTACTGTATCTTTTATATTGGGATTTCATTTAAGCCTAGTGAAATGATTCTTCTCCAAATAACATTTACATATTAAATCCATTTGTAAAAGTAAACGAAGAGCCCCAAGGGTTGCCTGACAACTGTTCAATGAGTGGCAGGCCTTACCACCAGGATCACCTCTACCCTGCCTTTGTTTCTGCCACCCCACTAATGCTGGGATTTTTCTCACCATTCCCACAGGCCTGTACACACGGTGTGTTCCCTCCAGACTGCCAGGCTCTGACTCAGGGCGGGACTTGATGGAAAAGAAGTTTCTAAACAAGCAACACAGTTTCTCCAACTTATTGGAGGAGCTGCCTAGAAGTCGAGCAACAAAAACCAGCCAAGGTTTTCTTGCAATTGACAGTGTTACTGAAACCTGGGAAGGGAGCAGTTAGAAGACAAGGCCTCCCCCCCCTCCCCCCCCCCCCCCCCCCCGCCCCAATATGCTCTCTTGCCCTGCACTGATAGCTGGTTAGTGCAATTGGTTCATTATCATTATGCAGCCATTGTCAGATAATTTTAAAAATTCATTTGATGGTCAAAATAAAAAAAAAAATATTTCTTCAACACACAGCACGACTCTTTGCTTGATTCTGCCCACGAGGTTCGGAGCTGTTTTAATATTATTTTCAAGCCTTCTCCCTTATTTCTCACGAAATAAAAGTCAATAACTGAGATTCACATAACAGAGCAAAGATAAGCTTTAAAAAAAGAGAGAGAGAGAGAAGCAATAGAAGTAAACGAAAATCCCTGAGCAGAAATGCCTGAGAGCTCTTTATAAATTCAGTTACCTCCGGGAAGGGCGGTCGGTCGCTCCCGCCCCGAGCACCCTGCGCGGGACCCGCTGCCCGCGGCCGCCTGGCCTCCAGACCACCGTGGCCCCGGCCCTGGCCTCCGAGGGGAACCGCGTGCCCGCTGCGGGCGCAGGAGCTGAGGCTGTGGCCCGAACAGAGCCATTTAATGCAAGCCAAGCCCGAAGTGAAACAGAAAAGCCGACACTTCTCCGCGGTCTGGTTCTCCACCGTGGACTCTGGCCCACGAGTCCAAACAATTTAAATGACTCTGGCAAGGACGAGGATGGGTGCCTGCAGCCGCTCGGAGGGGCTGGGAGCTGGGCGCACTCCCGCAGCCCCAGCCAGTCCTCCCCGCTGCCCGCTGCGCCCTGCGCGTCCCGCCGGCTCAGGGTCTGGCGTGGCCTCCGGGTGCCCGACCCGTCCGCGCCTGCGGTCGCCGACTTGGTCATCTGACCTCCGGCCTCCCGGCCACGACCCGCGGTCCGGTTGGCGCTCCTCCCTCTTCCTGTCCCTCTCCCCGCGCACCCCCGCGGACCCAGCGGCTGCCTCAGCCCGCCCTCCCTCCCCCTCCCTCCCCCTCCCGGATCGGGGGAGGAGAAACTCCAAAGGGTTTTGGGAGGGGGTGCGGGATCGGGTTTAAAGATCAAGTCGCTGATGGCCGAGAAGTCCCGATTGAAACGTTTTCGAACAGAACAGTCACTAATAGTCTTGCTTTGACGACTCGGGGGTAACTGAAGGGTCCTGTGATCTAGACGGCAGGGGAGAGAACACAGGCCCGACGCCGCGGCTCGCCCCGGAGGCAACCTGAGCATCTTTCCATTCGTTTTGCCTGTCACTTCGAGTTTCCAGGAAAACATTTTCTTAAGCCAATTTTAAACGGGGCAGGAGGCACCTCTGAGTATCTCCTCCATAAACCTTTCATGTCCATTGTCAGGGACTGTGATTTTGTGCCCCACCCCCCACCCCCGTCCGAAAGAACCCTCCCTCGCCGTCAGATCGGGGCTTAGAATTAGTTGGTGTTTCCTGATGGCCCCTGGGAAAGCGAGAACATTTTCTAAACTGGATTCTTCTGTTTGACAGTTTCGTTCCACCTTCCCCTCTTGGCCCCACCCGCCAAGTTGTCCTCTCATCCAGCCCGGCCCCGGGTCTCCCGGCCCAGCCAACGAGGAGAAGGGGTGGCTGGCCACCGAGCACAATAACCCGGGGCCTCCGCCAGCCGGTTCCAAGGTCCTGAGCGGAGAAGATGCTCAGACACGGGCCGCCCCCTTTTCTTGGTGGGGTGTACGCTTCCCTGCTGTCTTCCCCCGCCCCCCTTTCCGTCCTCCCTCTCCCTCAGCCTCTCAGACCAGGTCCTACAGGCGCTGGACAGGTTTCATGGGTTGAGCCTCAAGATCATGCCGAGAAAATGCCAAGAAGAGGTCGGATCCCGCGTTAGGGAATCAGCAACTTTTACAATAAGTTGAATGATTGCTTTCTTAATATGGATTCATTTGGAAGTCGTTTTTCGTCCCACTTTACGTCCGGTTAACTCTTTGAATTCCACGAACCGTGGGCCCGCCCTTAGAGGGGTCTCTCTTTATCTCGCAGAGGAAACCCCGCCAAGCGTTCAGCGCCCCCGTGCTGGTCTTGACTTTGGCGACGGGGAACCCAGAACAACATCGCGCGGCCCCTGGCGACCTGGAGGGGCCGCCTGGTGTTACAGACCCAGCTCTCTCCCGGCGGTGAGGGCCATAGGCCCCGGCTAGCCGCAAGGTCGAGGCTGGGGAGCGTAGCTGGTTCTGGGTAAAAGCCGGAGGGAGAAAGGAGGCTGTGAATCATTCAAAGACTGGATGGCGTCGGCTCCTGCTGTAAGGGGGGGGGGGGGGGGCGGGTGTCCTCTACCTAACCCTGTGATTCACAGTTTCTCAGAAATTTACATAATACAAAGGGTAGATGTAAACCTAAAGGACAAAAATAATACTTCAACAGCACATATTCCATTTTCGCACCGTGGGCCTGGATATGAGCCCAGTTGTTGGCACATGAGCTGATTTCCAGAGCCTTGTACTCATGACGGAGAATAACTGAACTTTCACACCCCTGTAGCAAGGAGAGGGGGAAGGGGAGAAAAAAGGGGAGAGACAGAGAAATTGGCTTTAATCACACTGATGTTGATTTCTTACTAATGGCAAAAGAGTTTTAGAAATGAAAACAATAAACTGTGTTCCGAAGGTGGTGAGCATGATAATAATTGGGGTGCCTCACTTTCCGAATGATCTGTTCCCTGTTTATTTAACTGACGTAAACGCTTTATTTGAAAAGCAAAGCCATTACCCTTTGATATTAATAGAAAGTTCCAATTTACTATTTCCCCCAAATAAGTGAGGGGCCACACCTACTGGAAGAGAGCCGCCTCTATCGACTGAGCTCTAACCAACTAAATACAGGATGGAGAAGTGCCACGTAACAGCTACAGAACACACGGGATTGCTGTTGCTGCCTTTATGATTAGCTTTTCCTCCCTGCCTTTGAACTCAGACCCCACTAGTATATTCAAATTCTGGAGCCCTGCTTGCGGTGTTCTCTTAAGGATTTTCTTTGGCATTCAGGGCAAGAGGAAACCCAGGGACAAGGTCTGTGGGATCCCAGTGTCTCCTTATATTAGCCTGGAGGGCCATAGCGGCACAAGCACCCTTTGGTCTTAGGCTGGACCTCTGCCAGGTGGGTCAGCCCTAGACCTGGGTGAGCAACGGAGCCCTCCCCTCTAGTTTCGGTGGAGGGTGGTGGTCACTGGAGATGGGTAACAGAAGGCCTTTCTCCCCCTTTCTCTGCCTTCTGCATCTGACTATTACTCAGGCTTCCTTTTTCTCTGCAAAACCCGTGTGCAAAATTGGCCACATTCACTCCAGTCCATTGGTAGTTTGCAGTTGTTATTTTACACTAACGTTTAGAGCTTTTAAGTAAACGTGTATGGGCAGGAACTTAAGAGGAGAAAGCGTCCATTTTTTTTTTCAAGTACGCAGTGAATTCTGCCCCCATGTGACCCCCAACTCTGCCCATAAAGGGTAAAATATAATCTCCTTTTCTCCTAACCGGACCATCCTTTTAAAGCTGGATTCTTCAACTATCTGTTCAAATCAAGAACAAACTTTCCTGCTTTCTGAGAAAGTTTTTTCCCAAGTACTCCTACCATCCATTTGTCCCAGACATCTTGATAGCGGGGTGTTTCAGCGTAGGGGAGCCACACAACTAGTGGGCAGAAAGGCTAGTGGCAGTTCCTCTTTGCCTTAAGTAGTTTGTCTGTAAATGGGACTAAATCAAAGCCCACTTTATTCTTGAGAGGCTTTGGGATTGAAAAGACATTTAAAAATAAAACTACATATGAAAAGTTATCTATCACCTTGTTAAAACCTTAAGCTAGAAACTTTTCCAAAATATTTTTCAGACAACTGTATTTAAAAAACACCCCTTCTCAGTGATGTGATTTCTGGTTATCTGCAAGGGAATGTTAAAATACACATACACAATCACATTTGCTAAGTTATTTTTCACTTGAGAACTTTCCTTATCATACCTTGGGGGCCTGCTCTCCCACATTCAGTCCCCAGGGGACACTTTCTTCCATAGATTCATGAATTGAATTAACCTTTCATAAAAGCCTTTCGAAAATCCCAGTTTGATTAATGCAGATTTCATCTCTTTAGAAGCAGTTATGCATTTTAAAAATTAACCATTTTTGATACACTCTCCTAATGATCTGAAATAACTCACCTAGCAATTAATTACACAATGTAACAAAAAAAAAAACTGGGCAGTTTGAGTGAGTGACAATGAATGAGCTTCTTCAACACAGCAACTTTGTAATGTGTTTTTAAAAATTATGACCCAGCTTTGGGGTGTGTGTGTGTGAGGGTGGGGTGGGGTGGGTAGCACCTAGCAAAAGTCCTCTCTTGTCACATTCTGTGACTATCCTGGCCTTTCTCATGTTTCACTTTCCACTTTTTGAAATCCAGTTCTTTCAGATTCTGACCTTTTACTACATAACCCCTCTTTCATGAACCTTTTCCACATCCCTACCAAAATCTCTTCCCAAAGTAACAATTAGGTGTGCTTCCTTGGAATTTCAAGGAAATGCCCTAAACAACAAACCTTAGCACTTTAATTGTTTTTCTGCCAATCACACCCTAGAGAGATATTACTTGTTGGGTGTCAGGAAACAGGCAAGCCAGTGTTAAAAGGCAAGCCAGAATTGACTTAAAGCAGAAAGGGAAGTAATCTGATGTACCACTTTCAATTTTTGCAAAGGTACAAGCCGTGTGTAGGAGCTCCTTACACAAGCCTGTGCCAGGGCTAGGGAAAGAGGAACTAGTCTGCCTGGTGGTTCTTGAGTTTGAATCAACTCTTCTCTCCCTCTCCGATGGAGAACCACTGATCCTAGGGATGGACAACATGGAAGGAGAATGCTGACAAGTCTAGAATATGTTTATTTGCTGTTTTTTTTTGTATTGCCCACAAATAAGCATACCAATACATCCACCGTTAATGTGGGGTTGTAAAGTACTGGAGCTTAAAGGCCTCCTGGTATTCACCTAAGGGGCAGGGGTGAAATCCTGCCCCCTGGATCTGGAACTCAGAAGCTGCAGGCAGGCGACCTTAAAGGAATGATGGAGACAGTATTTTATGCCGCTTGCAAGGGATCAGTTTCTACCTCCCCCAGGCCAAGACGTGTCTGGCTCCAGCACCATCAGGGAGTGCGTCTGCCTCTCCACAGATGTGCTGGGTTGCGACCAAGGAGCACTCCGCCCCCCCCCCCCCGCCCTCTCCCCCCTCCCCCCCGCCGCCTTTAGTTATTGGCATTGTCCTTGCAGCCTAGAAGGGCTACCAGCTCAGTACTCAGTGCTAACCATCTCCCTAATAGTTTTGGCTCAGCCGTCACAGCACCTTTCCTCTTGGAGCGCGCTCTCTCTCTCTCTCTCTCTCTCTCTCTCTCTCTCTCTCTCTCTCCCCGCCCCCAACCCTCTCTCTCCCACTTCTCATTTTCCAAAAGCTGTGTGTGCATCTCTGGTTTGAGATGCAGGAGGCCTCTTTAAATTTTGGAAAGCATCAATGAATACCCATTTGCCCCTGAAATTCTTTCAAACGAAACCCACTGGGCACAGGCCACGGCCTGAGAGTCCTCGCTTGTGGTCTGGCACTTCCCGAGTCAAACCCATCGGGTTTCAGAGCCCCTGACCATCCTCATCCTCAGGTGGACCAATGACTTGTCTCCAGTTGCCTTCTCTTTGCACTGCAGCTCCGGGGGCTGCTCTCAGAGAAGCGAAGCAAAGCGGCTGTTCTGGAGACAGGAGTGGGCTTGCCCCTGCCCCTCCTCCCCTCCTCCCCTCCTCCCACCAGGCTGGCCTCGTGTATAAATAACCCGGGAGCTGGACCATCGTAGCCAGTCCATTCCGCCGGCACGCCCGGGCCAGGGGCGGGGCTGACTGCAGGCCTGTGCCAACCCCGGGGAGAGTGCCGGGGAGACGGGTGGAGCCAGCGCCAGAGGCAGGCCTCCCTCGCTATCTTCTGATGCAGCCCTACTTTAAGAAACGGTTGCCAGTGGCGCGGCTCAGTGGTTGAGTGTCAACCTATGAACCAGGAGGTCAGGTTTGATTCCTGGTCAGGGCACATGCCTGGGTTGCTGGCTCGATCCCCAGTGTGGGGGGCGTGCAGGAGGCAGCCCATCAAGGATTCTCTCTCATCATTGATGTTTCTATCTCTCCCTCCCTCCCTTCCTCTCTGAAATCAATAAAACTATGTTTTTAAAAAGGAACAGTTAATAATGGCCACAACTTATTATATGCCTCTACTCCTTGCAACCGCCATCCTTGTTCAGAGTGAAGTTGCCCACGGCCACGGAGCGCAGACTCAGGCAAGAGGAAGCCGTTAGGATTCAAACCCAGGCTTTTCTTGCTCCGGCACTCATTATGGTGGTTTGGGGGCAGTTCTTTAAATCAGGGGTCTTCTTCACTTGGGAAAAAAATCGAATTCTTCTTCCTCACTTCCTCTTCCCTGGGTAGTACACGCTTACACTCCGTGCCCACTTCTCCTTAGAACGATCGTATTGCACCGACAAAGGCCATCGGGACTTCCGCAAGCCAGGCTCCCAGGCTATACCTGCTCCTCTCGCTCCCTGAAGTATCTCACTTCACCGTCCCCAAAGGGCAGCTCCAGGCATCTCTGCATCCCCCTAGTAGCCAACGCGGAGGGAGAGCCTGCCCGGAGCTCCCGTGGGGCACCCGCCCAGCCCCGCGCAAGGGGCCGCCCCGCCCCCCGCCCCCCGCCCCCGCACGGCTCGGTCTGCAGAGAAGTTCTGGGCCAACTGCACCCGGGGCCTCCCCGAGGGTCCCAGCGGCCCACGAGCCGACTCCAAGGGGAAAGCAGACCCTCTCCCCACCATCTCCACAGGGACACGGGCAGGGCGTGGGAGGGACTCATGGTAAAGGCAGGTGGATACAGTCCTCCCGAGCCCCCAGAGACCAGGCCTCCAAATCCCGCACAAGCCGCGGGGGAGGGGTGCGTGCAGGGCAGGCGATGGGGCTGTGGCTGCGGTGAAGGGCGCGGCGCCCGGCGCGCGGGGCGCACTAGGTGGCTCTGCCAGCGAGTAGATGCGGGTTGCCAGCGACGTGAACATCTCAGGAACATCGATCTATCAGTTCCCTTTAGATCTATCAGCTCCCTTTAGATCTATCAGCTCCCTTCAGATCTATCAGCTCCCTTCAGATCTATCAGCTCCCTTTAGATCTACCAGCTCCCTTCAGATCTATCAGCTCCCTTCAGATCTACCAGCTCCCTTCAGATCTATCAGCTCCCTTTAGATCTACCAGCTCCCTTCAGATCTATCAGCTCCCTTCAGATCTACCAGCTCCCTTCAGATCTACCAGCTCCCTTCAGATCTACCAGCTCCCTTTAGATCTATCAGCTCCCTTCAGATCTACCAGCTCCCTTTAGATCTATCAGCTCCCACTAGGAACCCGGACCGAGAAGTTTCCATGTTCTGTATGGAAGTAAGAAATAAAAGAGACCAAGCTCTTGCTCTACTCGCCCCCTTCGGGTTCTTCTACCAAGCAGGTGGCGGGAGGGGCTCAGGGGCTGCCGGGGCTGCATCCCGGGGGGTTCGGGGATCCCTCGGGCATCCTTGAGCCCAGGGCCCGGGCCTGGGGTCGCCTCGTTTCGCGGCGGGGGGTGGGGGGGCGGTAGCAGGAAGGGGTTTTGAGAGATGTGTGATCTCTTTTCCATTCAAGCGCACCTTCCAGGGCTCACCCCCATCCTCCTCGTGCGAAGGAGGGCAGTGCCAGGCCCCGCTACGACCCTGGGGGGCGGAGTGGGAGCCCGGAGACACTTTGCAGGGGCGTTTACTGCCAAGGTAGCAAGAAATCCTTTCTCCAGAGGGAGGGACAATGAACAAGAACTAAAGGGAATTCAAGGGGAAAAACTCGTGAATGTCAGAGGAACCCACAGCTGGAGCCGCAAGGTTGACATGAAGCTCTGTGGTTCTCTCCCTCACCGGGAAAGAGTCTTTTCATGATTTTTCTCCGACAAGTGTTTGGAGAAATTCCCCTTCGAGACGTGTTATGCGGCCCAGACTTTAGACGGTATTATTTTTTCCAGCAACCCTCACCAAACTGTGCAAAGAATGTACTTTTTTGCCCGTCCCCAAGGCCATTCAAGAGGGTAGAGCTATTTCTTTGGGGTTAAAAATGATTTTCACTTCAACATCTTTCTCTGCAAGACTTGTTAGGTTTCCAATTACATTCCTTTTAAAAATACTTAAAAAAAAATACTTGGCTTCCTCTAATAGACAGATGCTTGGATATTCACCCTAACAGTTACACACACCAATGAACAATTATGAAGTCATTTCAAGCAATTTATAGTTATATTGAAGGGCATTTCTGGGAAAAACCACAAGCAACTTTTCAGTCTTTTTCAGGATTGTTTTATAAGTTTCTCTTTACACACCTTGGACTGAAAGGATAGTCTTTAGTCCTCATACCTGCTTTTGTTATTCTCGCTGTGGGGTGCCAGTGGAGGCTGGAATGGGAATGGAGCTTTTAGAAATCTGGGTACCCAAGGGAAGGGAACACCCCAATCTAGAGAGAAGCTACAAGAGGCTGATCAGAAAAGAGGGCCATTAGGGAGGTTAAGTAGGTGAAGCCAGCAGCAAGGCCCCTCCTGCAGGCCCTAAGTACTTTCCCCTGAAATACATGCCTCCCGCTTAATTCCTGAGGAGGGGTGGGGGGAGGGGAGGGAGTCCCCTCAGCCCAGCTTGCACCCTCTCCAGGACCCCTCAGGTCCTGACTGCCAGTTTAGGCCCAATCCTGGAATGCTGGCTCCTAATTGCTCACCTGCCTGCCTGCCTGGTCGCCCCTAACTGCCCCCCCCCCCGCCAGCCTAATCGCCCCCAACTGCCCCCCTGCTGGCCTAGTCGCCCCCAACTGCACCCTCCCCACCGGCCCAGTTGCCCCTAACTCTTCCCCCTCTTCCCCCCTCTCCCCCCCGCCAGCCTGGTCACCTCTTACTGTCCCCCTTGCCGGCCTGGTCATAGGCAGCCATCTTGTGAGGAGGTGATGGTCAATTTGCATATTACCTATTTATTATATAGGATTCCACACACAACCATGGTTAAGAGCAGGTCACCAGTCATTCACACATTAGGACAAAATGGGCCAATTGCACTGAGATGAACTGTTTCAAGGAAATAGATATTTTATTGAACAGAAAACAAGGGTGGGTAATTTCTAAGCATAGAACAATTTGAGCTGTGTAGCAAGCAGAAAGCTTGGGGGATTAGGGGAGCATGACTGGACACCTAAGGACTTGAGAAAGGATGGTCCTGAGCCTGAGGGTGGAGAGAGAGGGAAGGGCAGCATCCCAAGACAAACTCCTTTTCAAAACCACTGAGTGGTAGAGTTAGTCTCTAACCCAGAAAGGGGAAGAAATCTCCTCTCATGCTGACCTTGTATCAGAGGGTCTTTTACCCTAGGACCCAGAAGTTGAGTTAAAACAGTATTATATAATAATTTGGATGAAGTAGATTGTTGTGAGCTAATCTGGGTACCAAGTCATCATCTATAACACCAATGGTGGAATGAATTAAAAAGTCCAAGAAGTTGTTTCACTTCCAAAGTTTTGGAACTTAAGTTTACATAAAATTCAGGGATAACTCCACTTATTTTGCATTAACTGACTTAATGGAAACATTATGTATGAATGAATGCAGTAGCAAACATGCCAACATATTTTAGAAAAAAATACAAAAATAAAAATTCTTAGGGAATTACAAAGCGTACTACTGTTATTTATCTTTCAAAATTGTTGCAAGAAAATACTTTGGGGGAAGAAATAACTGTTAATTAATAAGTTAATTGCTAGTTAACAGTACCAGCATTGCTAGTATTAACTAATTATTAGTTACCATTAATTGCTAATGATAACTAATAATACACAATATCTAAGCATGTAGTCAACACTACCTTTGATATGGAAATATGCTGTCCTAGTACTAAGTCTTTTAACAAATGTGTGTGCCTACGAGGTGCAAAGCAGTGTAAATATTTTTTACTCATTTGATTGTGAACGAGACAAAAAATTAAGCAAGAAACAAAACAGAGCCAACTTGTTATAATGTTTGTAATACTGCAAACATTTTTACTGCATTTAATCTATACAAGTCTAATAAATACAGAAGTGCTTATGAATAAACGGATTTTTATTGTCTGGAAGCTCTTACAAGTAGGAGAATGAAGTATGTTATGGCAGCACACTCACTAACCCATACTTTGGGATTTTTTTACATTTGAAAAAAGAAATGTTCAGAATGGAACAAGACACAAGGGTAACCCAGCCTATGTTTGGCTTTGGCAGTCCTGTAAGCCCAGAAATATACCTGCAGACCAATTCAGAGTACTAAGAACCAAGGTTAACGTTTTCTCACACGTCACAACAATGACAAATTATGAAACAAACCTTGCACATAAATGATAAACTGCGCACACCACTTTAACACAGGTACGGCAGAGCTGGCAGAGCGAACAGAAGTGACTTCTCACAATGTTGTCTTATGAGAAATACATACTTCACACACAGGATACTATTTTAATGTGATTACAGAAAAAAAAAAAAGTCAACTAAGAAAATAGTTCTAATCACAAACAGAGCCAAAGCTCATATTGGGTCAAGCAATACAAAAGAGGCTGATCTTCTTAAAAACAAAACAAAAAACTTGGCAAGCTTGACATTTTCCCCTTTATTTCTGCTTCCAGGTTTACTTTTGAAAATGTGGAGTGAAAGACAAGCATTTTTATTTGGTCAAACACTGTAACTACAAGGACCAAGTACAAAATAAAGCAATGTCAAGGACCTGCTTTCTTCCACAAGCTGCACACCCTCAGGCTTCCTCTTCTTCATCACTGTCCTTCATGGTAATGCCCTGAAGTCCGCCTCCTTCTGAAACAGAGGCTGTAGCCTCCTCCACTGTTAACCGTCTGTGCACAGTGTCGTAGGTCTTACTGTTCAGTGTGCCTTCCAACACACCCTGCAATCGGAAGTCCCTATAGGTTTTCTGGAGGAGGAGGAGAAATATTGTTTAGATCACTTATGGATTATATGTGTGCAGGTATATGCAGATGTCTATCCTATATAATAAAGGCGTAATATGCTAAGTGTCCAACTGTTTGGTCGACCGCTTGAACAGTCGCTATGATGTGCACTGACCACCAGGGGGCAGATGCTCTGACCAGTAGGTTAGCTTGCTGCTGGGGTCTGGCCAATTGGGATTGGGCCAGTAGGGCTGGACATGCCCGGGAGCCCTCCCGTGGTCCCCAGCTGGCTGGCCCCCATTGGGACTGAGATGGCCCCGATTGCTGGCCAGGTTGAGGGACCCCACCCATGCACGAATTCATGCACCAGGCCTCTAGTATGTACATAAATGCAATTGGCATTTCCAAAATGATCTTGGGAAATCCATGAATGGCTTAAGATTATCAATGATTTTGTTGGTGTATTTCTAGGGAGAAAATAAAATGAGAGACTTTGGGTAGAGCTATTTAACCTAGAATCACTCTAAATAGGTCAAAATGTTTTAACTATCAGATGATAATTGAGCTTTTCTCCAAAATATTACTAATTACATAAAATTTACTATTTGGATAACTTGTAACAGGATAAAATGACATGTACTGATATATATATTTAATATGAAAAGAATCCTTAGTATTACAATTGAGGATACTTTCCTTTAATACTTAAAAATACATTACATTTTATAAAATGCATTAGCTTTTTGGGGAAGGTGTATGGAGGGAGAAGATTAATCCTATTATCAGTAAAAGAAATTTGTATTTTTACCGCTTGTGAATTATAACATTTATTTATATGTAACAAGGGATAAAATTTTGTGTACACCTAAATGTCTATGCATTCTGCCCTTTCCTTTTGAAATTCCCTTGGACTGTGAATTGTCAAATTCTGGCATAAAGCTCTCATAGATGGGCTAATAAAATATGTATTTACATTTTCTGTGAAACAGTAAATTATAATTTTGTGTGTTATATGTCAAAATAGAATCCCATGATATTATTTTTACAGTGATTCTCAAAAACAAGAACAAAAGAACTCTGGGTTATGTGGCACTTCAGATATGTAACCTGTAAAGCTTCCCTTAATTTCACTTTCCCCTTAAGTGTGATTTTCTTCAGATATAATTTTTCTATGACTAAACAATACAGGTATTTTAGTGTTGATTTTTAAAGTTGTAGGAAAAAATCTAGAATTAGTTCAATGGGGAAACAAAGAACAAATGAAGAGTTCCATTCTGTTGAGGCACTTCTAAGGCCATTTTTTAAGCGAAATTTCTTTAAAAATAATTTAACTGTCCTATATTAGCTTTAGAATATTAGGCAGTCATATTTCAATGAACTGGCCCCAAAGTATCTTCTATACATATCAATATGCCACGGATTGCTAATGGTCATCTTTTTTTTTGGGGGGGGGGTGGTGGTGGGGGGAGGGAAGGTTTGCACTTAATAGATGAATACAGTAAAATAAGAAGGAATGTTGTACTTGATGGCCCAATGTTATAACTCCAATATCTGGAAATTAACATTAAAGGATGTTTGAATTCACTCAACACAGTAGAAGGCAAATATCATACTATTCAGATGGTTGAGCTAAAGGAGCTTCTTCACATGAGCTGGAAGTGCTGATGGATGACATCTGATTCCCCTTGATATACATACCTGGCCCACTAACAGCCTTCTGGATACAAGGTAGCAGGCCCATTGGTATTTTCATGTTTTATCTTCCTGTCTTATTTCATATGCCCCATGTTGTCACACCAAGTTTTAGAAGTGATTTATCAAAAGTAAGTATGGAGTGTGAATACTTTTTTTACTTGGAATAATCAGTAGTTATAAATAAAATTCATATTTGAAAAGTCCACCAAATCTAAAAATAAGCTGAACTGTGAAGAATACTGTATAGAATCTGAAGTTAGTATTGCAACAGCAAGCAAAGTTTAGATGCAGAGTGTGGTTTTCTTCTTAAGTGATCACAACTATTTTCACTTGGATTCTAATATTTTGTTTTAAGACACACACAAAACCCACCATCCTGATAATCTCTTTCTAAGATGGTACCTTAGGAATAATACATCAAAATTTATGATCATTTATATTAAAACCTATGAAGTAGCTCTGAAAGGTAAGTTTTATCTAAAGAATCCAGAAACAGATATACATGGTATTACAACCATAGAGATCTGTGTTCAAGCCTCTAAGTGTCTAATAGTTAGATTAAAACACCCAAATTTTCATCTACAGATGACCTATCTGATCTAAAGTATTATTGCTCCACTGATAATTATGTATGTGGTTTGTGAGTCCTACTTTCTTATTTTGTGGAATGACTTTCCTTAGTTTAATTATCAGTAAGTTGGAAGGGACAGATTTGTATTGTGAAGGCTTTCTAATTTATATATAATTAAGACTCCACTTCCCTGTTTTATTAGCAAGCAATCAGCAGTTAGGGGCAGGTACCCCTGCAATCTCTCTCTTGTTTTAGAATTCATAAAATGTGATTTACACTTGGACAGCCTCTGTGGCTGCCAGTGAAGGTCTGCTTGGCTCTTATTTAAGCTAAGTGCCTGCCATAGGGTGCTGCTCACTTGTCTTTTCTCCTAGTAGAAGAGGCAGCTGCTTTATGTTAACTGCTTTGAAATGTCATATGGCCACTAGAGAGAACACAATTCACCATTTTGATTATTTGAGGATTCTATTTTTTCCCTCCCCAAGTAAATCATTCTGATGTTAAAACTTTGCAAACAGCTTCTTAGTCCTAAACATTTTGTGAAAATCTTACTAGAATTTGTTGGGTTTTGTTTTCAGGTGTTTCCCCCCCCCACCCAACATAAATAAAACAAGTCATGTCTAAGTATCTTTGTGGGACAAAGTTGGCTATCATATAAATGTAGATGGTGTCTGGGTCTCCAGGGGCATAGAAGAATGACAATGCTTGTTAGTAGTAGGGACTAAATTGCCAAGGTGGAGTACTTTGACTCCTGGGGAGGGTGAACTACTCTGCTATCACATGCAGGCCAAGTCTAAGGGGTTTGGATGAAAGGAAAGCCTATCAGGGCCTTTACAATTCTATACAATTCTCCTTAAATTCATTGGAAAATGATCATTATAAACATAACCATATAGGTTTGAAAAATGACGAATTTATGTCTGAAATTGGTTAAAGTCTCTTTATATTCAAAGTAGGAAAAAACTATTACAACACTAAATTATTAATTCATCCTGATTTTTTATTGTGAAAATAATTGTTTTAAATTATTAAATAAAGCCCTATGACTTGAATAAATATATCGGCCCAAGAAAGCATTGGCTGAGTCTGCTTGTGAAAAACAAAACATTGAAAGTCAAACATATTCATGAAATTTAATTTCATACTTATCAGTCTTACCTATAGGCAGCCATAATGAAAAATATGTGAAAGTTAAGACAAATCAATTGGCTTAGAGTACAATGGAAGTGTCACTGTAAAATTCAAGAAAGTATTGTTATTTTCTGCTAAAACATTTTCTGGTGCTTGTTTTTTAACTGTAATGACTTGAGAATAAGAGAAAAGGAATAGTTTTGAAAGAAACAAATGATGGGCTAATTGAAAAGACAAAAAAAGAAGTTAAGCTAAAAAAAAAAGGTTTTTATTCTAAAAACACAGTAAAGAGCTTAATCTATCAACTAATATTAATCGACTGAATATGTAACTTCTAACACCCTAAACCCAGTGGACATCAGCTTGAAAATGAGGCTGATCCTAAGGGCAGCCAGCTTATCCCAATAGTATAGACTGCAACCTTAACATATACATATTTTTAGAAGGTAAGAACCAGATTATCCTGATTCTCTTTTATGAAAGACAAACTTCATTTGAAAGCTCTCCGTGTCACATTTACAGAAACAAGGAAGAAACAATAAAGAAATTGAGGCAAATATGAACGCGTCTTAGCGTGTTTTCAGTTTCTTTGTAAAATAAATAATACCTGGTAAGAAGTGTCCTGCATCACAGGTATTTTGTGTATTGAAATGTAATGTGTTGGACAGCATTTAAAATTAGTGGGTGGCTATCATGTGACTTGTTATTTTTGACTAATCGTGACTACTATTACCGTGCCATTATAGATCTGGTTCTATGTGCCAGTTCTATGTGTAACTTCTTACTTTGGAACAGAACTTACCTATTTGTGGGTCTTTCCAATCTGTGATAACCTGTATGTCTATGGCACAAAATCATTTGTTTTCTAATTAGATTTCAGAAACCAAGAGAATGATGGGAAATATTTTAATGTGGCAAAAACTTCCTTTAATGATATTAACAGTAGTTCTTAAACTTGAACAACTATATGCAGATTGCTGGATCCCACTCAGAGTTTCTGATTCAGTAGATCTGGGGTTAGACAACTAGTCAGCATGTCTAGCAAGTTCCTAGGTGATGTTGATAATGCCAAGTCAGGAATGACACTTTGAAAATCAATGTGTATATGTGAGTGTGTAGTATGTGTGTGCATGTGCATATACACATATGCACACACATAAATATGCACATATACATAAATACATATGTGAACACATACACACATATATAGGCACATACATAATTACACATAATTTTATGTATGTGTGTATACCAGTATAAGGTATAGGTATGTACTAATTTGACAAATGGTACTAAGATTGAAGTAAAGCTTCTATTCACTAAACATAGCATATGCTATTACCTTTTCTCTTCAAGAGCAAAAGTCAAAATGGCCTTGCTGACATGATATGACATCAGTTAGTTTTGATGGTTCCCAGCACTGAAAATGATGATCCTTACATATAGGAAGAGGCATACTTCCAAAGAATTCAGGCAGTGACAGTGCATTACTTTTGTGTCAGGATATAACAAAAGAATGGAGGCTCTCCTTATCCTACTGACAAATTAAAAAGCCCTCCTAATGCTATATGATCCCATGAATTAAGGAGGAAATACATCATGAGAAAATATTTCTATACCTAAGAAAATACAAAATTATTGTGGACCGCCTACCTTCAGGTAAATGTGCTAGGGGCTTTCTGTATGTTATATAAAATTGTGATTACTTGATAACAAAATATTTTTTATTTATTAGAGCAAAGAAGATAAGTTTACATTTATTGAGTAATCTTAACTGTAAATGGAAATAAACAGCAGCACATCACTGCTGAAAGTGTTTTTTAAAAAGTACTTAAACCCACTGAGTCCTATCAAATAAGATGCTTTATTTGTATGTCAATATCTTGCCATTAGTCTTTATAGCTTGCTGGGCAATTCACATCTAAACACATTTTGTTTACCTTCACGATCTTGATGAGCGTCTTCAGTTGGTAAATATGAAGCTGAAGGTCTAATCTGTCCGCCAGCCACACACAGATGACTTTCATGGAACTGCTGTACCATTGCTGGGAAGAGGGATGGGGGCAGAGGGGAGGAGAAGAGGAAAGGAAAAAACCGCTGCAGTATTCATTTAACAGATTGGGTAATGAGGGGGTAATGAAACACTCTGAAATGACCACAGATCAGCACTTGAAGTCAATAATGCTATAATTTCCTGTTAACAGAATTGTATGTTTAGCTAGAGAATCTGCTAAGTTGACCTGGCCTGTTCTTCCCATGAATTAACATTACAGGCTTTCAGCTGTAACATATTCATGGGAAACAGTGTTTTCGCACTTGCTGCCTACTGGCCTGCTTTGTAATTTGTAGGTAACAATGGGCACTAAATACATGTTATGGGACTGAAAGGACTGCCAAATAGCAGGAAAAGACAGGTAAATAATTTTCAAAGGAAAATTTGCCATTAGCTTGTATGTTATGTAAAAATCCAAGAATATGTACATTATGCCATAATGCATGTAGTCAATGCCTAGAAATAACATTTTAAAGGAGTGATGGCAAAAATAGCCACACCTTACTAAACTACAATCCTCAAGCACACATGTACCTACTATTGATTGTCAAATATTTGCCAAAATCTTTTAAAACCACCTAAAATGAAAATGTCAGGTCGTAGGCATGAACATCATCAGGATGGAATTCTTGTGTCTTTTGTTTTTTCCTCGTGTCTTTTAAGAATCACAAAACAGCTGTCATTTGAAAGGAAAGTTTCTGTTCCATTTTGCAAGGGTTTTGGATGGTTCCTTTACCTCTGTTTATTACAACTCTCTTTAGGGGAAAACTGAAATTCTTTAATATAATTTCCTATTCATATGTAATGCCTGCAAGTATAGCAAAAGGAGGAATTTTGTTTCAGTTGTCAAAAAAGAAAAAAGAAAAAAAAAAAAGGCAACCTGTCAGTGGTGACATTTTAAGAGATTCAAAGACTACCATGCTCCAGAGCTCGGTTTGGGTGATTCTGTAAGAATAATCAGGCTACTCGCTCAGGTAACCATGAGACATACCCGAGTCCATGCAGCACTTAGGAGATGAGAGTTTTTGAAAGAGAAGAAATCTCGTACCTTGTTTGTACACACAAACACAATGACACTATAGATCACATGCATTACATATATTTGTACGTATTTGAACATAGAAAAAATCTTAAATGTTTTTCTTCACAAATAAAACAGTAAATTCAACTTCTAAGAGAAACCTCAAGGGATACAAATAAGTCTGAAATTCATCTGGACTTGTAGTAACATTGTTCTAATAAAATTTAGTATAAGAAATGGTATTTTAAACATAAGTTAAGAATGAATTTGGTTTCATATTCATCAGACTTATTTCTATTAATTTGTTAGTACACTGAACATACATGTATAAAATGAGATATACTAGATAAAATGAAGAACTGACTTACTAAATACTGTGATATCAAATGGATGAATGAACATTTTAAAAATTTGTGATAGACTATGATCTTTAAAAAATGTTATTAATGTACCTAATTTCATTCTTTCCTAAAGATTACTTTCTTAATTTTAAGATATGTAAAAGTATCAGAAATAAGTTTTATAAAATGAGATAAATTCCTAAACTCTTAAAAAATGAATTCAATACTTCAGCTGACACATTAAATCTAAAAACTTTTATAATCTCTTTATTTCTGATACCATTTAAATTCTGTACTTTCTTATTTCAAATTATTTTTAGTCTTAACTTCTTGAGTTCTATTTTAATACAGGTAAACACTCACCGGACTGGTGATACTGAAGACGAGTACACTGAATGAAGACCCTTACTCCTTTCCACATAATTTGAAAGCTAAAATATAGTCATGATGATTATGAGTCTTAACTTCTATTCCTTCTGCAGGGGATAATAAAATTTTCTTTTTGTTGGGGGGGACAAAATATGATAAATTGTACAAAGTCTAGCATAACACACTAGTTAATCTGACTGTGCAGGTACTATAAAAATGGTAAGTTGTATGAATTTGAGGAAAATGAAAATACTTTCTTAAATTTCTCCATATCTATTTTTTCTTAAAAAAATCCTCACATAATTTAAAATTAATTTTACTTCATTTTTCTATTACATATGAATAATACTAATGGTTATGTCGTAATCAAAAAGATACCTAATGTAACACAGAAATTTATTTTTAATATGGTAATATCTTTAATAAAAATGACAAAATTATAATTTTAGAAAAAAAAACAATTTTAGAATAAATGATCCAAAGTTAACAAAAACACACACATAAAAACACAGTTAAAAAAGAGAACCATTGTTAAGTAGAATTTTTAAGCTACTTTACCATCATCTTACTTTAAAGGCCAACAAATTATTCTATATGGAAAGTTCTACAAGAAAAATTAAAGTATCTGATAAGAATGCATATTTTTTGGTTCCCATGTCAAAGCATTTTGAAGAACTTCAGCTAAATCAAGCAAATGAAGAGAAAGCAGTAGCTTAGTTTATGTTGCTACTAAGAATAAAGTAACAAAAATACTCTCCTTTCTTGTATATGGTGAAACACACACACACACACACACACACACACAAGCAAACAAAACCACAAAACAAATCTCTAGCACTTTCCTATTTCTGGAGCTGGAATTGATATTTTTCTCTTTGGGGTGCTGAAGTATGGTGAGTCCTAGGTTTTCATCTTGAGAAAAAAGTCAAAGATAGCAGCTTAGCTTTAGCCCCTGCCCCCACCAAACCAAACCAACCTCCCAAAACAAAGGGGAAATTTTTTGAAAAGGATGAATGTGCAGTAAAGTCTGAGTGTTAGAAAATGCCCTTTCATTTTGGAAAAGTTAATTTTTTAAAAGAACTTGGTTGACTATTCACTTTTCCCGTCAGGGGCTGACAAGGAAGGGGTGCTGCGGCTTGCCCTGGAGCCAGGGCTGTGGCATTATTGCTTTATTCTTTGCTTTGGAATAAAGCAGTCAGTGTATATTCTACTCTTTTTTTTCCCTACACCAATCCATGACAGCAGCCTACCACTTTAACAAAATATAGATTTTTTTTCTTTTTGTGGTTCATTCAACTCCTGTAAGGGCATGTATTACTCACTTCATTTTCTTGAGATATCTCTTTTAAAGCAAAAATAAAAGGAAAGGAAAGGCTAGGGTTGACTCTGCGAGACCCCTGTATTTATTCACACTTATTGTGCATGACTGTAGACTGGTAAATCATATTAGCAGCCCGTCTCCCCATCAAGCTGCTACTTGCTTTCCAGCCCTGGGAAGGTTCAACAAATCAACAGGAGCACGGAAAACAGAACATCAGTCTAATCTAGTGTTTAAGGTGAAGTTTTCAAACCCAATCTAAGAAGATCTTTAGAGCAAGCAACAAGCTGAAGGGCTCAGAAGGTGGTATTGACAGTGAAGGAGTGTTGAAATATCGAGAAGCACAGCACTTGTGCATTTTTAATAACAAGAGGGTCAACAAGGACACAGCTCCCTCCGTGCCCGGAGTTGCCACTGACTATGGAAATTGCCACACCACGGCTATAAACGCTTGCAGTTCATCAGCTTTCTTAAACAGTTCATCAGCTTTCTTAAACACCCTGAACCCCCTCCGTGGACCTTTAGTCTTGAATTAACAAACCAAAGCAATGAAAGAGGGTGCAGCCTGAATGGCTGGCATTGATCCCCAACTGTGCCAGCACTACTACAGGCCCTGAAAAACTCTCTCCATTGTCAATAGAAATTGACAAACCTCCTCTCCTAAATAGTGCAGCTGAGCCGGGCGGGATCCTTGCAGCTGTAAAGGGCTCTGCTCTTGGGGCCCCGGAGCACTAACAATGGAACAAGCATGAGCTCTTTGTCAGCCCCAGACTCGGCAATTTTCTAACAAGGATTAAAGTTGTTTCTCTGCAGCGCGGGTGAAAAGAGATTTAGCAACATACCGTGCTTTCTTCATGCAAGTTAAAGAGAAGTAGTTAAGGAATTCCACTATTCTGTTGGCCAGTGGAAATGCAAAACAAATACACTAAATATGCACAGGTTCCCTTTCTGCTAATTTATAAGATTTTAAGGATGATTCGATTAAGTATAATGCGTATTGCCTGGAAACAAGCATTGCACATTTATTTGGGAAGTTTTATTTTTAAAAAGTCCAGCTGCTTGCCACCTGCAATGAAGTCTCAATACATACTAATGCACAATGCCTTTAGACCCTCTGTAGCTGATATTCCTAAATCTGAATCACAAGACCACATAGGGTTTATGTATCGCGGCTGCTTCAAGCAAATGATTTCCGTCAGAATGTGGCTTCTGATGATGATGGCAAGGTAAAAATAGCTGCTTTGCCAGGGGACAAATCTGTGACATATTTTCTGCTTAAGTGTTTAGCTTTTTATTGATTATGAATTGGTGCAACTAGTTGATCTACTCTCATTTTTCTCCAGCTATGCTCGTCTCAATAGGTGAACAGAAAAAAATAGAAAAAAACCAACACTTTTTAGCGCACTAAGATATGGAGTGGCTGAACTTCCACAGTATGCATGTAGTTCTTCATTTATTTCAAGAGAAGCTGTTTTACAGGCACCGAGTCACTGTGTTGAAATACCATCTAGAAAATCTCACCTTAGAAAATATGTACCTTTTTAATGCAAGGTTGAATAGAATAAAAACATAATATTCTTGAAATGCTGAAGGTTTTGATACGTTTGATAAAGATAAGCCATCCTGTAGGATTACTGGTAGCTTTAGAGAGCAACAAAATGCTTAGAAATGTTCCTGCTTGACAGTTTCATCAGTCTATTAACAAGAACACAGAAATGTTTTATTACACACGAGTGTTCCTTTTGTTGACCGTACATCTACTTAGTGTAACTAAATTTAGGGCCACTCGCTTCCCATTTCTAAACATTAAAATGCAAAGTTTATTTTAATGGTAAGTTGGATACAGTAATATCCACATTTCCTCCTCTGTTCAAGGCATCCCGATAAAATGACCATATTTAGTTTCACAAAACAGATCCCAAAACACAAGCATTTTGGAAGTGTTAAGTGTGAATTTGTTGTTGGCTTGGAATAGGAGTAAGGGCTGTATTTAAGGAAAACCGAAGCCAGTCTTATGGTTTAATACAGGCCTAACCTACACTTATCAAAATTCCCAGCGAGACCCAGAGACAGTCAGATGGAAGACAGAGACTTGCATCTCCACGTGGCAGCTGAGGGCTGGCTGACTACACAGCAGAGCAAAGTAGGGAAGCTGAGAGGCAAGTAGAGCAGCCCCCTTTCATGCTACTCTGCTTGATTGAGCCGGTCACTTGCTTTCTCTACGCCTCAGTTTTCTCATCTGCAATGTGAAGGGCACATTTTATGAATACAGCTCTAAAATAATTAGATTCTGATAATCTCCAGAAATACCATGAGGTTATATTTGTCAGAGTAAAGGGCATGATTAGAAACAATATAGCTTGTGATTCTTGTAAAAATGAAGTGAAGGGAAAAGCTAAATTGCCATATTTTTTCTTTTCATATGTGGCCTAAATATAGCTTTATTCTTTAAAAAAAATGCAAGCCTGGAGTTCCAGAACTTTCTATCACCTATTTGTTTTTCAACTTACTCATTTTGGTATTTTAATGAAGTAGTGCCATATAAAAGTCAAACAAGGTGTAATGAGGAATACATGAGATTTATAAAGAACTGTAAGATACAGTTATTCTTATTACTATTATCTTTATGAATTCTGATTATAAAGGAATCTGACATATTTTTCTTAATCGAGTGCATCAGTTAAAATTTCATTTAATTCTTACAACAACCTTGATGGATGGCTATTATTATCCCCATTTTGCCTATTAAAACTGAGCTTATAGGTAGATAACTGGGTTTAGATTAAGCAATTAATCCAAATTTATACAGGTATAAGTGGCAGGATTACAATTTTTATCTTCTATCTAAACTCCAGAGTCTGTGCTCATGACTCTAGGCTATTCAATTTCTTTCTAGAAAACAGTTTGTTCTGTCAATAACATCTCTGATTCTTTAAGGATAATTTGTTGCTTCTAGCAGGCAACTAAGAAAACAACTCGATCATTCCTGGTGGCTCTTGCTAGTCGATCTAACACAGGATTGTGAAGTCATACAGGAGATTCTCACTGTTAAGTCCATCACATTTCCTTACAAGTTAACGCAATCTACATTTTCAAAGATATCTGTAAACCCAATGATGTAATATGTAAATAAATTATTTAAAGAACCACACTCCCTGTTAGGATAACCAAACAAATGGCTCTTAAGCTACACATCTCCCACAGGTCCCCTTAAGATATTTTAAAGTGCCATACACCCAAATGCTTAGGAATACCAGAAAGGATTTTTTTTCACTGTAACAAAACAAGACAATGTGGACAAAGGTCGTTGGCTCATTCATAAGGGGACTTGATCGATGTTTGTAGCTTTCTTCTTTTTTAAAAACACAGACCAGAGAAGTATTTGATTCATGTCTTTTTTCTTCCATGTCCAATAGCCTCACATTCAGGGTGATTTGTATTTTTTAAAACTCTACCAGGAAGTCTGAAAATGAGAGTTCATGAGTACTATGATGTCTGTTAAGAAAGAGAAAGTGTAAAAAGAGCTAACATGGCAAGTTTGGCATACAGTAGGTACCTAATAAATGTTGTTAAATCCTGGGAAGACTTTCCTATTCTTGAGGTTCAATGCTTTTTTTTCCCATACTTTCTCCTTTTAAAAATGTCTCAATGTAATAATCAAGATATTTTCAGATGAATTAGAACCTTTTCAGATACAAAACAGAGTGAGTTACAGAGCAGGGCAAGTTCTAGAATTTGGGAGTCTTAGAAGCTCTTTTCCACTCACTACTACGTCGTTAATCCAAACGTCCTTAATTCCAAGGTGTCCTGACGGTAATGTTATCCCACTAGCTGACCTTTCTCCACACTACACAGGAGACTGAAATAAATACCGTTCTTATTATTCATCATCACCAAGCGGGCAAGCACTTCTGTACATTTATTCTGTGGTTCTTTTCCGAATGTTATAAAGACTAATAACTATAAAGTGAAAATTTCAGATAATCAGTTGTTACAAAATGATGGGATGGACACTAGTTTGACGAATCTTTTGACTAAAATGAACTCGGGTTAATTCAATTATACCAGCATATGCACCAGTCTGGGGCACAGTCATAGTCCATGAGTAGTTCATTTGGGGCACTCTGACCTTTTCATATAGTTGAATGGTTCATTTTGAACACTATAGATAACATTTTGGTCAGTATTGCATTTAAAACAATAATGTAGGCTATCTGGGTAAAAATAAATTGGGCTCCAGGAACTGCAACTGAATGGCACAAGCTGTTTTGAGATAAAACCCAGGTCTAAGAATTAGCAGATTTTTTTTTTTTTTGCTTCAGTCTTCTTATAAAAAAATGGGGAACAATAATTCCAAAATTAGTTTTCCAGAGTGCTGTAAGGATTGAAGTACATGGCTACCTTTCTGCCTCTGACTCAGTGCCCTCCCATGGGAATCCTGGTCAGCAGACGGAATGACCCGGTGCTCTGCTAGATGCTGGGTTTCTGGGCCAGTCCACTGTCTCAACGTTTAACCCCACATACGTTTCCCCAGCCAGATCCATGCTGACCTTTAAGACTCAGTTCAACCATTATTTCTGCTATAAATCCAATACTATCTCTTACTAGGTAGAGTTAGCTACTCCTGTATTTTCTGCTCCTAGAACTCTGTACAGGTGTCCATAAAATCATTGTAGAATGTACTATATGCCCACCTCAATGGGCTGTATCCACAAAAAAGCAACAATTCATGTTTTTATTGATATCTGCAGCCCTACCAGAATGTCAGGCACACAACATGCATTGCCTAGTTGTTGAAGGACTGAATGCCTTTAAATATTTGGAAATATTAAATGCTACATATATAATAGTGACAGGGCAGCTTTTCAATGGAAAAAGAACAGAAGAATGTCAGAGCCAGATTTACTGTTGACTTAAATCATGGTTCATGAATAGAAAAGTAATTCAATAGATCTTAAAACTAGAAATCACCAAAAAGTGAACAACTGATTTTGGCTAAAGGAATTGAACACAGGACTAAAACAGAGCTTTAAAGGTGACAGTCTAATTTCATTTAGGTGATGAGTTAAATAAAGGAGAAAGTACTAATAACCCCCATGTCTATGTCCATATATGAGTGTCACACATATATACACGTTTGCACAATAGTATGATGACTCTCCCTGCTGTTGTTGATGTGTTCAGGGGGCTGCCTCTCCAGCAGATGCTCAGGGCACTGGTGCCCACTCCTGGGGGCTCTCTGAGGCTCTAGGGCACAACTGGAGTAGGGCTGGCTGCGCTGCCTGTGCATTGTTACCTCTAACTGACCCGTCCTCGCGCCTTCTACACTTGCTGGCTTTGTGCGCTGTCTGTAAAGAGGGCAGAAAACATCATTGCCATGGCATTGCTGACTTCAGTCTGAGGGAACATTAGAGCCCCCCCCCCCAAACTTCCCGTCTCCCCCTCCTCGCCCCAGGAGCTGGTGTGAGCCTGGTTTTGAGCAAAGAACTCTTAGAGGGTGGAGAGGGGAGGAGGCGGCCTTAGCTCACAGTCATGGCACTTGATATCGCAAACACTGGAGCAAAGTACAAATTTTGTCTTGGGCCTAACTTTTGGCAAGTTTCTAATCATGCACTTGTAACAGACAGAAATAAACTAACACATTTCATAGGTAATCACTAGATTGTATTTTGAAAGGACATTTAAAACATTTTAATTTACAACTTTTTGAAAAACCCATCTGATACTAAGACTGTAAGCTCCCTTAGGGTGGAGACTTGGTCTGTCTTGTGTCACATTATATTCTCAGCCTCTAGCACAGTCTGTGGCCTTTAGAAAATGTCCAACAAATGCTGGTTGGATGGATAAATGATTAATAAGAGGGGTTTCACTTTCCTATTCTAATTAGAATCCTACTGAGTCATTGTGACAGTGATAGCCAACTACGTGGGGCCACACCAATGCCTAAGCTTTTAATCCCAGCATTCACCACCATTCCTTACATATAGTAATTGAATGGTGAACTGGATCTGTTTTCTAGACCATATGCATTCAAAACATCAACAGAATGAACATTCTGCATTAATAAACATATCCATTGTAAGGGTATATGATAAGCAGAAACTGAGGGGAAAGTCAGTGGAAAGAGCTGTGGACAGTACAAGAAGCCACATTTGAGGATCAGGAGAGCAACAGTATGGGGCAGTTATGTATCAGAATGCCTAAGCGGCGATATGGCTGGAAAGAATCTTGTTCAGCCACATTCAAATACCGCATCCCATTCCTGACTCTGAACCCTACACATGACAGAGGAAACTTTGAGAAGTTTCAAAGAATAGCCACAAGGATGATTAAAGGGCTAGAGAGGGGCCTATGAAGAGAAGTTAAACAAATAGAGATTGCTTGTTCTGGAGGAGAGAAGTATGACAGGTGGCTTAATAACAGCCTTCACATAAGGGAAAGATTATTTCCTAGAGGATGCTGGCTACCTGCTTTTTGTTCTCCACTGAGAGGAAAAGGAGAAATGGGTTTCAAAAACAACATGAAGGCCCTAGACCCTTCTTTAATCTGAAGAAAATATTTTGCCCAGACTTAGATAGCAACATGTAGATGGTCACTTATCTAGGATTGAGCTGAGATTGAGAAATCGAGGGCTCTGTCTCAAGCTTAGGTGTTTATAATCGTGGCGATCTGGCTGCCACTGTGGTGCCCACTTGTGAGTGGCAATGAGGATGCTGCAGGAAAAGCTTGTGGAGGGGGTGGCTGACAGGGAGAGTTCAAAAATCCCCAATAGCAAATGGCCTTAAAGCCATACGTCACTTGCTTATGGAGTTAGGTCTGAAGAGAAGGAGAATAGTAGCTATCGGTTCTACGAAAACATCACACTGGCCCACGGATAGAGATCCTGGCCTCAGGGGAGGCCTGTGTATTTCCATGAAGGCACTGTGGCCAGTTGCAGTGCAAGCATGCAAAGTCACCAGGGAAAGCCGGGCTCTGCATGGGGAAGCCAGAACTTCCAGACCATCTTAAAGGCGAATGTAGCACGAAATCAATACCAAGTAACTTTGGGAATGCTCAACTTGTTTCTAGTAATCCTTTCAACTATTGTGCACAAAATCAGTAGAAAGAATAGTCTAATTTCTTCAAAGACTCTGAAGTCCTTGGTGTCGGATGGCTGCATGAATGTGGATGCACACTGAAAGCATCTGGTGTTTAGAAAAATATCTGGATGAAAACGAAAGTTTTGTCATCTTCCATTCATCAAAGACACTTTACCATTACTCAGAGCGTTTAGGTGATCAACAATATTTCCCCCCCCTAGTCAAGTAGAGACCTCAGATCAGTCCGCATGTGAGATTTTTTTTTTTTTAAAAAAACCCTGAGCACTATTAAAGGTGAGTTAAGGCTCTGGTGGAAATCTAAAGAGCATCCGTAAATCTGAGCACTGCTCAGCTTTTGAATTGCTTTTCTTCTTCTTGGTTCTTTTAAATGGTTTTCTATGGCAGGAACATTTTTCTTAATTAGTCACAGCTAATTAGTGTTCTGGCATAGACAAGTAATCAGAAATGTCAGAGCTGCAAGGCTACATCTCCCTAATCCTTTGATAATAATTTAGCCTCCTGGGAGGGCCCCAAGCTGCGGTAAGTAGTGACTGACAATAAGGCAAAATTAGGTGGGCAGCAGACCATTAGGATAGAAAAATAAAAAGCACTACCCAATCCCGCTGAGCACCATCAGGCAACTAACTGCACTGCCAGATGAGGTGCCTGTTTAAGCCTGTGTTGTTAATTAGCTGATGCTACCAGACCTGCCACAGATGTCCAGGTGCCTCATGCAAGGTTGTGAATTTCTGGGAAGGAGCCAAATGACAATTGTGTCCCATGATCACATTTCAAGAATATAAGTATGGAGGCCACATATTTCTTGAAGATTATTTTGAATTATCAAAGAAATAAGATCAACAAGCTACCATGCGTTTTCTTTGAGGCAATTAGGTACGCTTATCTCAAGTTTCTCAGGTTTTCATTCACCAACAGCTTAGATTCAAATGAGGGCCTCTGGCCGCTCCAAGCCCCGCCTGGGCTTGCCAAAGCTGTTTTGGCACAAACCACACATCAAAATAGATCCCTTAAAAAAATAAATTCTTACACTTACAAATAATAACATGAAAATAAGGGTTATTAACAAAAATGAGCCAGAGGGCTGTATTTTGAGAGCAGAGGTTTAAAAGGGAAACAAACTTTGAGGGGGGAAAAAAGGTAAGGAGTGAGCTCCATATGGCATTTACTGAGGCAGAAAGACAATATACAGAGCAAGTTGGACTTTGATTATCTTAAAAAAGGCCAAACAACTTCGATGTGAGACCAGATACTGTAGGTAAAACAATGCAGGAATATATACAATTAAACACACACACACACACACACACACACACACACACACACACACACACACACACACACACACACACACACACACACACACACACACACACACCAGAAAACAGTGTGCTAAAGCAGCTCAATCACACAGTATTAAAACATGTGACTGCAAAATGAATGAAATGCTGCTCAGAGAACACAGATATCAAACACTCAGTCAAACTTTTTATCTGTCTTTAGTACACAATGAGGCACCAGGGTACACAACATAACATGTTTAGAAATAAATGATCTCAAATAGCCTCGAGTACATCACTGAACTTATATCATCCATCTCTTTCTAGAAAGAGAAATAGAATTCTTATACCACATGACTGAAATAAATGTGCAATTTTGAGTGTTGATAGGAAAATCATGTTGGGCATAATGGACCCATAGTTAATGTTTCATATTTGAATTCTTTTTTATATACACACAAAGCCAAAAAGAACATACTAGCACTCTGTAGTGGAAATCTATACACATTTATGCAGTCTATAGAAAAACTTTCCAGTTATTTGAGAGGGAAAGACCACTAAAAAGAGGAAAACTGTTATTTTTAAATCAACATTCACATATAAGAGAATAGATCTACACTATCATCAAATTTACGACATGTAAGAAGGTGAAAAAGTCTTTAGACTTAATGGGGTCTGGCTTGCCTTCCTAATAGAGAGGCTAATTATATATACAAAGAAATTCACCCAAAGAATATGACTGAAAAAGTAGATGGTCAGTGGTAAACACACCCTCTGAGAGAGTTATGGAAAGAAAGTTTTATCTAGCGGTCTTTATTACCCAGGCTCTGTTGACTTCCACTATTCTTGGGAAATCAACATGACAATAAACTAAATTTTTAAATAACTTGAGAGTAATATTGATCTTACTGAGGATGAATAAATTCTCAAATAAAAAATTTGGGCATTAGTGCGAAATGCTAAGCTCAAAAATTCTGAGCATTTCCCCCGTTTCTTATTTGGAGTAAGTGCCAAATTAGTTTTTTTGAGAAGCACACTTACCTGTAATAGTTGGTTTTTCTCCACCACCCCTTCTTTTCCTCTTTATTGCACTGAATCATAAAATGGCTACTGAACTCATCAATATAGTTGAGGTCAATTTTACTTACATGTTTAATTTAGAGTTTCTTTACTGAAAAGAATATTTTTCAAGAAAACTTCTGAGAAATTAATCCTTATAAAACACTGTTTGGATGAATGTAGCTGATTAACTACCATTTAAAGAATTACTTTTAATTTTAGAAGACATCGTAACAGTATTTAAAAAAATGTCATTGAGATGAAACTCCTCAATAATTAAATGTTTAATCAGTTTATAACACAAGAGAATGTTTCATTTGCATGATTAGCCAATTAAATACTGCACCCTGATGTGTCTTCAGCAACATGAGAGCTAAATTAAATTGTTTCAAAGGAACTCACAGTGGGCAATGCCCAATACATTTACAGAGGTTTAGAGGGGCAGGTTCGGTGCACTTTGGCCAACCCCTCAGTGTTGTAATGTTCTTGGACATTAGGAAATGACCTCAGAGGGTGCTCTTGTAACAATTCCTCTAGATGTCAATTTTGACATGTAAAACATCACCACTTTCCAACCAGAGACCCAAAGCTCTCAAGGAATGTTACCAGTGTTTCTCCTGACACATGGCCACCTGTGGCTGGCACTGTGTGTCCTGAAACCTGAGAGTGTGGGAAGCAACATCATAATAGGCATGAAGGATGGAATTTAAGAATTAGAAAATCTCTGTCATATGTTTATGTTGGGATTAGATGAGTTGTAGATGGTTTTGATTTGATAAAAATTTTAAAAAGATTACGGTAGACCCTCGGTTTTGCGGACCTTGATGTAATGGACAAAATTCCCGGCCCATATGTCCTATGTGAAAATGAACACTGTTAATTCTAAAATGCTTTTAACAAAGATTTTCTTATAATTAAATTAACGAGGTCGTGTGGCTAAGTTGGTTGGGCACTGTCCGGCGCATGGAAAGGTTGCTGGTTTGATTCCCAGTCAGGACATGTGCCTTGGTTGCAGCTTCATCCCTGGTTAGGGGTGTGCATGAAGCAGCAGATCTGTTTTGCTCTTACATCCATGTTTATTTCTCCCTGTCCCTTCCTCTCTCAAAAAAATTAATTTTAAAATATTTTTAAAAAAGGAGAGACTGTTTCACAGTCTTATTTAAAAATAAATTAACAGGTTATTTTTTGTTATTCACTGTTAACAAATTTTAGTAAATAGGCCATATGTTGGAAAAAACACTGTAGTAATCGCCCTAGCTGGTTTGGCTCAGTGACTAGAGCGTTGGCCTGTGGACTGAAGAGACCCAGGTTCGATTCTGGTCAAGGGCACATGCCTGGGTTGCAGGCTCGATACCCAATAGGGAGAATGAAGGAGGCAGCCGATCAATGATGTCTCTTTCATTATTGATGTTTCTATCTCTTTCGCCCTCTCCCTTCATCTCTGAAATCAATAAAAATACATTAAAAAATATTTCCATTACTTTATAACAAAACAAACAAACAAACAAACAAAACACTGTATCTACATATTTAAATCAAAGGGTCACCGCTCATAAACCAAGTTCACAAATGATTATCACGTGATCACAATGCATTGGGTGCGTGTGATTGGGGGGTGATTGGTTCTGTTGTCGCGTGGCATGACTTTCTGCAGCAGTTTTAACACCTGCAGCCAATGTTCCCACGTGTGTTGAGCCTCACCCCAGCCGGTGCACTTGTTGACTCACAGAGACTGGTGAATGCACATGAGAATATTACAACACCGAGGCGTTGACTAAAGTGCCCCAAACCTGCCCCTCTGACCTATGTGCATTTACTACAGCTATTCAGTATAAATTTAACATCACAGTAATGCATATAGAAAACTCTTCTGTGAAATAAAAGCTTTCATATTAATTTTAATTACACAAATATGTCAACATAAGTAAAAACAGGTAAACGAACTAACTTGTCAGTTTTTAACATATGCATTCAGAAAACCTACTTTTATTATATAATGGACTTTCAGCCTTAAGGGACACCCCCTCACCTGAATTAGTCCGTTATATTGAGGTTTTACTGTACTGACGATGACATTTTATATTAAAAGAAAAAAAAAAAAAAGGACATGGGGTAAGAGAGATTGCCTACAAAGCGGACAACCTTATGGTGAATCCATTATCTCTCCTACTACAGGAAAACTTCCTTAAAGCTTTCTCTTACCTGATACTTTAAATTGAAAAAGTAAATTCAACATGTAGATTTTAAGCTTAGCATGTGTACCAATGATTACTAGAGAGGCAGAGACAGCCTCTGTTTAAAATATTCTGGCCTCTCAGAAACACTTAGCATGAATACAGAATATATGAGTTCCAACTCTTCCAAATCTGGGATTCAGAACCACGGTGGTAGATACATAGAATGTCAGATGGCACAGGTATTTTTTTTATATAGAATCTCTTTCTACCTTCTTATCCACTGCACTTGCTATTGCTTCTTGTGTGGGATACCCTGCTTTCACCTGGTCATCACAGAAAGTCTTAAGAATTGCTACTCTGGGCCAGTGGCTCACTTGGTTGAGAGTCCTCACATACTTCAAAAGGTTGTGGGTTCCATTCCAATCACATGAGGCAACCAATTGATGTTTCTCTCTCACCTCAATGCTTCTCTCTCTCTCTCTCTCTCTCTCATTCTCTCTAAAATCAATAAACATATCCTCATGTAAGAATAAAAAAAATCCAAAAAATAAAATAAAAACAACTGCTAATCTTAGGGGTGCAAGACTTGGCATGCAACCAACACAGCAATTTTAGCCATTTCTAAAATTAGAACTAATTTAATTTAGATGGTTTAAAATCTGGAAGCGATTTCAGAAATCATTTGCAATTCTAGACCAACGTTTTCAGTTCATGTGTACTAACTATACCCAGCCTTACACAGGTGACATAACTTCTTAAAACTCACTCAGACAATTAAAGGCACAATTGTGGCTGAAATTCAGGTTTCTGTATTTCTGGTCTAGTCCTCTTTCCAAACACGTTGACCATTTCAAATTTTGTAAGTAATGAATTATGGTAGAGAAAGCATGGACTTTGAAACTAGAGACACAAAGTTTCAAAGTCTGATTCAACATTTAAGTCACTTATCTTCTCTGAATAGGAGATTCCTTAGATGGAAAACGAGGATAAAATGGAGATGATGGCAGAGAGCCTATAGGTTAGAAATGATACTATAGGTAAAGCACCCTGCAAATGTACCTGGAGGTACCCCAGGAATAGTAGTGGTGATAGCTAAGGCTATTATTACTTTTTGATAACTTGATAATTTAATTTAGGTAGGGATGTACCTAATTGAAGTTGACTCCTTCTATTAACAGCTTAGGGCTACAATAAATTATTTATATTTTTTGAAGCCATTTGTTTTAAGCAAAAGTGTTTTATAAGTTTAACCACTTATGGAGTGAAGTAGAATGTCTTGATATTTGTCCTATTATTAACTTGTTTTTTATCTTCAAAGGATACTATTAGTTTTAACATCTCAGGATTTGGGGTGTGTGTGTGTGTGTGTGTGTGTGTGTGTGCGTACATGCACACGCATGTGTGTTGAGAGGATTCATTTCCTTTTGTACTCAGAAAGTACTTTATTTTTTTGTTTTGTTTTGTTTTTTTGAAAGTACTTTAATTAGATATCAAAAGTTTGTCATGATGCCTGAACAAAAGTATTCTCTTCAATCTTTTATCTGTAATAGACTAATGTTGCTAACAGTATTTACAGGGTCATTATTTTCAACTGTTTCTTAACACTGAAAAATATTATTTTAAGCACCAGCCACGTGGATTTCCAATAATTATATAATGTTTCTCATTAATGATCTGTTGCTTAAGATACACATTTTACATTACCTTTCAACACATACTTGATAACCTCTCATTTACTAACTGCAGTTGAGGCGAATTGAGTCTTGACTAATTAGGGGCTCTTAGTACCCCCTCACACATGTTATTCTTGATGACATACCAATAGAATTAGAGTCTACCTTTTATTTTTTAATTACAATAATGAAAATGTGAAACTTAAAAGTATTAGAACATTTAAGGACATTTAACTGTTTTACAAATAACAAGTCCAATGTTCTACGGGGGTGGGGGGTGAGGGGGGTGGAAGGTGGCGGGGGACGGGTACGCAAAATGACAAAACCTTCCCAACCCAAACCAGAATGATTGCTTGTCAAGGGCTCCTTTCAGAAGCAATCCCACAGCCAGGTCAGGTGTTCAGGTGCTGAAAGGGAATGATCTATAGCCGGGACAATAAAATAGCACATCATTTAATGTTGGCTTTCATGTATCCACTTTAGTTAGTTTCATTTGTTATTGTTAACACAGACAGTCTTCAAAAGAAGTTTGGTGAATAAAGTGGAACTGAAGTGGGAAATATCATTATAGAGAAAGAATTCTACCTCTATAAAGTTATGAAGTGATAGCAAGCTTTGCAATAAATAGGTCACCAAGATAACAAATTGAAGATGCTAACACACACACACACACACACACACACACACGCCTACAATGGCCTATTTCCAGAATGATTCTACCCTTCTTCACCATGGACTATATGCTTTAGCTAGACTAAAAAGAAACATAAAGGGAAGAACATTAATTCAACTTCCCTCTTCTGTTTCACATTTTTAAAAATTACCACATAAGCAAAAAAAAAAAAAAAAAAAAAAAAAAAAAAAAAAAAAAAAGTAAGAGAACTAGGACGTGAAGCATACGCTTGTAAATTCAAAGCAAGACCGAATGGAAGCAGAAGTTGCTAATATGGTTTCAGTGTTTTGTAAAAGAGCCAGCTGGATGGATGACAATTTTTCTACCCCTGCAGGGCATCAAAGCTTTTAGGAAATCATTCTTTTCACACATATTAACACTTAGCTTATTAAAACAGATGATACTTTTATTGTAAAACAGCCTGGGTACAAGCACGAAGGAGAAGACTCGTTTTGGCCACCCAATCTGACAAACAGAGACCCTGACAGGGCAGACCAGGGCAGGGACGGTGACGTAGCAGGACCTTCCCTAAGTGCCACAGCTGACGCATCACCGTGAATTGCTGTTATGAAAATATTTGCCGTAACTTGCATAATTAAATGAAACTGCCAGAAAAGCATTTCTAAAACCCAGAGATGTACATACATAAATACAGTTCAAAGCGAATCTTACATTTCAGAATCAGCCTTGTGGCGAATCAGAGTTATGTCACAAGCAAAGTAGCATTTCCTTTGGACTGACTGTGAATAATTACAGATGAATGACAACATTGTTACTGAAATGGACTGCTCTCTTAGTCTCCTTTACAGATATTCAAGAAATGGCTCGAGGATCATGGTATTTAAAGTCCCAATCCCCACCCTAGCCAGTTTGCCTCAGTGGATAGAGTGTCGGCCTGCAGACTGAAGGGTCCCCGGTTAGATTCTGGTCAAGGCACATGCCTGAGTTGCGGGCTTGAACCCCAGTAGGGGGCGTGCAGGAGGCAGCTGATCAATGATCCTCTCTCATCATTGATGTTTCTATCTCTCTCTCCCTCTCGCTTCCTCTCTGAAATCAATAAAAATATATATTAAAAAAAAGTCCCAACCCCCCATTTCTAGGAGCTGTTGTGCATCAGTGAAAACCTTCCTACTGACAAAGCTGCAGTATTATACCCTTTAGCACACATCAGCACTGTAAGTCAAGGTCAAAGTATTCAACAACAGCAGCGGCAGATATCTGCCTTCACTGCAGCTTATTTCTTTGTTTAACTGAAGTGTATTTCACTGACTTAAAACAACTTTTACAGCAGGCCCACATCCACTACAAATGGATCCTGTTTATGGAGTGCTGCAGGGGCAAGAGAAATGACGCTGGACACAGAGGTAAACTGATGATCATCTTACTTGTTAAAATTAACTTCAGAAGGGTTTGAGACTCTCATTCTAACAGTGACAGTTTTCATGTGCAAAGAGAAGCCAATTAAGGTTTCCATCAGCAAAGAACTAAAACTGTCAATGATATTAGCTGCATGGAAGAAAAAGGATAAAAAAAGTAGAGTCTGGCCCAGCCAGCATGGCTCAATGGTTGAGCATTGACCTATGAACCAGGAGGTCATGGTTCGATTCCTGGTCAGGGCATATGCCCAGGTTGCAGGCTTAATCCCCAGTGTGGGGCATGCAGGAGGCAGCTGATCAATGCTTCTCTTTCATCATTGATGTTTCTATCTCTCTCTCCCTCTCCCTTCCTCTCTGAAATCAATAAAAAAATATTTTTTTAAAAAAGGGAGAGTCTGCTTTGCCAACACATCAAAAGGCAACTTTCCCCTTCAGAGCACCTGTAATGCCAGCACACCTTGCAGAGTAGTTACTTACATCAAACAACTTTTCTATATACATTTCTTCATTGACCTTTTCGCGAAGAATATCCTGATTCTGCCGAACAAACATAATATAGGTGTCTGCCAGATCCATTCCTGGTTTCTGTGGTGAGGGAAAAGTATGGCGAAGAAAATAATATCAGACCTTGATTGCAAAAATATTTAATCACACCCTGGAAATCATTCACTATGTCATTTCAAAAATTGCTCTAGAAAAATATGCTCAAGTCCAAATGAACAATGAGCACCTTCAGTAAACTCCAGACTTAAAATAAAAGTTTATCACTGATGTCTATAACTTGAGGTTGCAGTTATTCATCATTACTAAAATGATTAGAAATTTGTGGTTGTACACTAGATTTATATTTTTAAAATGCCTACCTTGAGCCTTTGGTTAGAACATCATCCAGTACATCAAAAAGGCTGCGAGTTTAGTTCCCTGTCAGGGCACATACCTAGGTTGTGGGTTCTATCCCCAGCCAGGCACATATGGGAGGAAACTGATCAATGTTTATTGATTACATCAATGTTTTCTCTCACTTTCTCCTTTCCTCTCTTTCTAAAAATCAATAGATATAGATCCTTGGATGAGAATTTTTTTTTTTAAAAAAGGCTATCTTAAAAGGTCAATATGCCAAGCAGCACAAATGAATAACTTTTTCAAAAAATTCCCACATGCAATAATCATTCCCTAATTTCAAATACAATTTGCTTGCCATTATCTTTGGGAGATTTATCCATATCTATTAAAAATAAATATGTTAGCCCTAACCGGTTTGGCTCGGTGGATAGAGCGTCGGCCTGTGGACTGAAAGGTCCCAGGTTCAATTCTGGTCAAGGACATGTACCTTTGTTGCGGGCACATCCCCAATAGGGAGTGTGCAGGAGGCAGCTGATTGATGTTTCTCTCTCATCAATGTTTCTAACTCTCTCTCCCTCTCCCTTCCTCTCTGTAAAAAACCAATAAAATATACTTAAAAAAATAAATAAATATGTTAGCTTGCCTTGGTTGCCTTCCTCAAATGGGTACTTAAGGAATACAAAATAAATTTTCTTACTAACCAGAATAAAAACTTTCTAGGAAGATACCAGGCAAAAAACATTTAATGTATTACAAAATGAAACATAAAGCAAAATTTTGAGTTTATCCATTGCTTCTATTCATTTACATTTATCGACACTATCTCAAGGTTTTATTTTATTTTAGAAATGCGATAAGAGTATTGATAAAGTTCCAAAGGTGTGTTAGATAACTTTCCAAAGTTATCCAACATTTGGTGTTAGAGGAGATAGGGCAGTTAATATGATTCCTTCTTGCTATAAGATCAGTACGAGGAAGGGACAAAACCTGAAGGGTCCTCAAGAGTTTTCCTTCTAGACCAGCCGTGGGCAATCTACGGCCTGCGGGCCGGATCCGGCCCGTTCGGCTGTTCTATCCGGCCCGCGGAGCCGAAAGAGCAGAGGATTCTCTTGCTCTCCCCTCCGCTCCTTTACTTTGAATTTATATTAGTTCACACAAACACTCCATCCATGCTTTTGTTCCGGCCCTCCGGTCCAGTTTAAGAACCCATTGTGGCCCTCGAGTCAAAAAGTTTGCCCACCCCTGTTCTAGACTTTAGTTCTTCCTTGAGTTTCACATAGCTGAACAGTTAATAAAAATGTTTATTTGTATGATCCACCCCTGGGGTTGAGTCATAATCTATATTGATTTACTGATTCAATTAGAATATGGCATTAGTAATAACGAAATTATAGAATTGATGCTAAATAAGTTAGTCTTGCATCATTTCATAGCCACAGAATGCACTTATCTATAATAATAAAAGCATAATATGCTAATTAGACCAGATGTCCTTCCGGACAACCTTCCGAATGAAGCCAGGGCTGCGAGGGAAGCCGGGGTCTTGGGTGCCAGAGGAAAGCCGGTGCCGGCAGCCGGGGGAAGGAAGGCCTACTCTTGCACGAATTTCATGCATCGGGCCTCTAGTGACCTCTATAAACAAACTCATTTTGCAAAAGTAAGTATTGCAAGGAAAGTAGGTGAGAGATGATATGGATGATTTAACTATTAAGTAATATTTAATAAGGTTTTAACTTATTAAACATTAATAGTTAAATGAGGCATATGCTGTAGAAAAACAAGTCAAGGTATACATCTGAGTGATGTTAGGACAGTTGGTAGTGCCTTCTCCTTAAATGAAGGAAAGTTCTTACACTTAATTTTTTTTGTGTGTGGGGGAGCATATATTATATACAATGATAAAATTCTCTATCTCTTAACCAGGGCACATTACAGGCAATGAGCATATCTCATTAATAAGATTTTGGTTTTTTTCCCTGCCTCTGTCTTTTTAAAAAAATTTTTTTATTGATTAAGGTATTACATGTGTCCATATCCCCTCATTACCCTCCCCCTCCCCCATAAAATTTTGATTTTTTGGTAATGAAGTTATTTCTTGGTAATGAACATCACAAGTTTTTACTGCTTTTCTATTTAGCCTAAAGGGAAATATACACCACACAAATTCAAGGATCCATTCAAACATAAGCCTGATATAATAAAATTAGTTTTCAGTTATAATTTGAAACAGCTATATAAATGTCTTTCCTTCAAGAGCTTCTATTGACAATGTAGCTAATATATTCCAAGTATATTGGAGGCAACTTTCCAAATTCATTCCCTCTCTATTTTTTTGCATAATTCTCATAAGCAATGTTTAAAAGTTGAAATAACTACAAGGACAATCAAGCGAAACCTAGGTTGCTTTCTTCTGTGGTGTAGGGGTTTTTATACACCAGTTTTTCCAATGAAGAGGCAGAGTGATTTGTAGAAAGATTACTGACCACCATTAAATATGTGAGGACAACTCATCCATAAGTGTTTCTGTCCATGCCCTCAAACTTTGTCAAGATACCAAAAAGGAGAAAATTCAGAACACATACCACTGTAGAATGAAAATGACATGAGAATAATTTTCAATACATAATAACACATTAGCTCCGTGTTGGTGTTGCAGGCAGGTGCCCGGGAACAAAATGCTACGATGTATATGATACTGAGGCGGTTGGGCACAGCTCTGTAAAGCAGCAGTTCAAGAATACACACATGGGAGGCTTGCCTTCTCCACCATTTCCCCCCGACCAACCCCATTTTCATTTCTGTCTTTCAAAGGAAGAGTATGCTTGGGAGTTGAACCTAGTCAACCACTTGACCCATCAGGCTCACTGGAAACTAAGTCATAGCCATGAGGACTGGAGAATAATGGCTCTAAACACTTGCCGTAGACTCTAAGGTTGTGTTTTTTTTTATCTCCTTGATCAATTTCAAGATAACATTAGACATCATGAAACACTGTCCAGGAAAAGTTTATCTTCTACCATCTAAAAGGAACAATTTATAACTTAGGCCCAAGAGAAAATGAAATGCTGCTCTCTTTGGCAGACCCCAGGCACGTAATACAGACATCTGTGAGCTGAGAAAATTCTACGACTTTCTAAGGAAATAAGAATCTCTGGTTGAGAGAGTGAGGTAAAGCTAACTTAAAAGTTTATTTCAACAAATTAAGTGTTTCTCTGTTTTCCTTTCTGAAATTACATTTTCTCCCCTTTTGGCAAATTAAGATCCACTTGCCTGGAAAACAAATCTAGAATTCTTACGGTCCTCATTAGCATTATTTTTTTCTCTTTTTTTTTGAGCTGTTTACCTAGTCTTGAAACTTTGACATATGGGAATTTCACACCTAGTGAATATATTTTCATGTGGCTTGTGGCATAAGACTATATTTATTAAAAGAATACACACAAGTAAGAGTAGCTGCAACAGCTGGTGACATTTGCCAATTAGAATTATAGTTCTTTAAAACACTTTCTCCTTCCTTTGCTGTATGAAGGGTAATTATCTCTGATAAACTGCTGAAAAGATGTAATTTTCCTTTTAAACAGATTCTACTTATAGGACAAATGTGTTTGGATAGAAGACATTATCGCTGGTTCAGCGCTCCTTCATGCAAAGACTGTTTTATGGCAGCAAGATTTACATACTTTGGAAGTCACTGCATCTAATTCCATTACATGCTATCTTGTTAGGAAATGAAGTTGAGTTGAAAAACAACAACAACAACAACAAAAAACTGAACACATTTCGTTAAATTTTTGTCTTTTTTGGTGTAAATGAAAAGAAAGCACATGACAACATCGCAGAGACAGAAGACTATCGCTACAAATTCTGGCACCGGTGGCTGCCCACCGAATTGCCCGCCAACCTTAGCGAAGGAGCAGCTGTGAAACGTTAACCGCTATGCATGTGGATGAGTTTCTATCAAGAAGTTTTTATTCTAGAGAGCTATGTTTAGAAATCCTTTCTATATTGGTAATTAAATTATAGTTTTCCTAATGAAGATGAGGAAATAACAATTAAAAGCCATCCAGCAAGCACACTCTGTACTAAATACCACTTGGAGAGAGTAAATGCTTTTTTTCATGCTCCCATTTGAACCTCTGAGAGCCTCAGATCACTATGCATTAACTTTCCCATCTAATAAACATTAAGACAGTCATTTCTAAATCAAATAGGAGTCCTTAAATTACTTCTAATTTGATTCAGAAAACAGAATTTGGCTAACAAAACTGCAATAAAATGGTGCACGCGTGCGCGGACACACACACACACACACACACACACACACACACACCCCTAGAAAAATTCCCCATAAGCACAAAGAAATCAATACATAGTGAAGGAAATGAAGGGTGGTGAGGTGAATTCCTCTGACTCTGCTACATAGTGATAGAATGCACCAGTGAGTGAAGGAGTGTAAGTAGGGGTGCAGACTCCAGCAACTTTTTTTTCAATGGTTAATCACTAGTTCACCTAGTATGGTGAACATGCTGTTTTAAAAAAGAGAAAAAAAATCCTTGTTAATTATATGCTGTAAATGCTCTTCCTGCTGCTACACTTAATCCCACAGGTGCAAGTCTGAGCTCTCCCCATTCCCTGGTAGGTGGGTGCAAAACTGTCAGTCATTTCTCACAGCAACAGATTTAGATACAGAAGCAGCCGCTTAACCTTCCATAGGAGGTTAACGATACACTGTGCAAACACTGTCATGGTGTCTATTTAACAAGGAGGCACATTTTTAAAATATACTATTCTAGTCTCAAAGATTAACTAGAAGCTACAGTATAATCTACTTAAATGAGAAGTGTACTTTTCACAACTTAGAAAAGCTTGCCTTGAAGAACCAATGGAGAGTGAAACGGTGATATCCTGATTTAGGATAATCTGCCTGCTTTGTAAAGAAAATACTATTACCCTTTGGAAAAAAAACAAATCTTGCAAGATTTAAAACATTCGCATGTCTTCTCAATTGGAAATTGTCATAGGGACAAGTTACATGTCAGTCTAGCTTTTTAGATTCAGAAGGTTTATAACTGATCATCAGGAACATGCTATAAACGCATAACCTATTCTAGGTTTTGCTAAAAAAATATATTTTTTCTTTTGCTGTCTAATATATCCTTTATTACTTTGGCATTTATGCAAGAATATCTATATTTTTATACATGAGTAAAACTGCTCTTAAGGTTAAGCTTTTTTAAAGCATTTGGAGCAGTTTAAATAAGTTATATGTTCTCAAATACTTAAAAATAATAGGTAGTTTTGAGTATAGCTATGAGGATTATGTTGTAAAAATATATGTATTTTATGTTTGCTAAAAGTTTTCACGCAGAACAGCAAAAGGAAATACACAGAACTGAAACCTTTAACTAGATTTATGCCAGTTTACATATTATATAAGCCTAGGAAAAGAAGTAATCCACAAAAGGGGGGAGGGGAGAAGGGAAGAAGTGTAAACAATTCACAAGAAAAATTCACAAGGCTATAATGTTTTCAAGATTATTTAATAGTTTATTTTTTAAAACAATGAATTAAAAAATTCTCATTATTCTCAAAGATCCCAAACTATTATTTCAAGTAGTGAAGCAGCCACAAAGTCAACTTTCTCTTTGTTGCATTCAAAATTCCTTTAATTAACACTATGATGAGTTTTGTTTCCAAATTGGGAAGAAAATTCTGAATTAAAGACACTGGCATCCAGATCCTTTTGAAAACATCTTTTAGACATGGAGCATGTAATGTGTGTGCTTTGAATGTGTCCGTTTCGTTCAGTCTCACATTTTCAAGGGAGAAGAGTTCTATTACTCCAGAGTTCTTGGTCTGGATAAGGATCTTCTGTGAATATAGTCAGTACAAAGCAGATTCCTACCATAATGCTATCTATAAGAGTATCTGAAATCAGAGTCTGCTATAATTAATGCTCCTATAACTTAGGTAGTCATATTGAATTCATTCTTAACATTCACATGAATGTTTCACACACAATTTCTTCTAAGTAGTAAGATAATTTATGCATTCATAGGAGCAGGTTATTTTAAATATTAAAAGGAATACTGCCCTGGCCCATGTGGCTCAGTTGGTTGAGTGTTGTCCTGTGCACCAAATGACTGCCAGTTTGATCATGGTCAGGGCATATGCCTGGTTTTCAGGTTCAATCCCTGATGGGGGGCAGCCGATAGATGGTTGATCCCACATAGATGTTTCTCTCACTCCCCCTCTCTCTCTAAAAATCAATAAAAATCTTAAAAAAAGGAATACCGAATGATAGCTTAAGATGTTAGCTTCCAACACTTAAGGAAAAGAGGCAGGTTGATTTTCAACTGAGATTTAGGGGTTCAATTTTAATCTTTCTGTGCCTTGTCCATTTGAGACTATGAGCATTTAGTATCTCTCTTGCTATTTCTGATATATATATTGAGAATAACTAACACTTCAGATTTAGAGAAATAGCTACTGATACAAGAGAACCAGACAAGGGGCATGCTGATATGTGTATCACATACTAGCTTTATCCTATTGTTTTCATGATTATATCGATGATGAAGGTACTGAATCTATCAGCTTATAATAATGTTCACTAACCTTTCTCTCATCTATCTACAGTTGTTATAATGTCAACTACAAAACTGCACTGAGGCTTTGAAGTGAAGCTGAAATGCTGTGGGTATTCTTTCATTTGGCTTTGAAAATGTATATTGACTGGGATTGACTAAGTCCCAATTTGGAACCTTTCAGATTTTGGCTTCAGGGAGACCCGAGGTTGCTAGAATGTTAGGTTCTAGAGGAAGACTATGGATTTAACTTAGGTGAGAGAGACGAGCCAAACATACAAAACACAAAGGAGTAAGTGAGAGAAGCCAAACGCTCATGGAGGAAGCACAGCGCACAACCTCCCCCGCTCCTATGATGGTGAGGCCCTTACTGCGGTCCTGGCGTACACCACTCCCTCTCCAGGTACACCTATCCCAGGGGGCAGGTGTTCCTTCCCCCAGGTTCTGCCTGGTTCACATTCTGACATAAGGCTCCGAGTATTCAAGTGGCCTTATCTAAGTAATAAACAATATCAGAAGCAAGAAAGCAAAGAATGTAGGGAAAACACCATTGTAATAAACTGGCCAATTGTGCCTTTCAAAGTCACCCTTAGTATATGCAAGGTGCTTAATCTAAAATAAAAGGAAAATAAATAAAAAACCAATCTAACATTTTTTACTCTGTGGAAGGAGAAGAATGTTTCTTTTGGAAAATGCTCATGTTCTGAAGAAGGGAAACTGCAGAGAAATGCACGGGAGCAAGAAGCACCAAACCAGGTAGGAGCAATACCAGCCCCATTTATTGCCACAGTGCTTTTCATTTACAGAGCGCTTGCATGTTAGTGCCCACACTGAATCCTCCTAAGAACCTGGCGAGGGAGACAGCACAGGATTACACTCATGCTCACTGCGCAAATGGGAAGATGGAAGCCCGTGGGGCAGAGGGCAAAGGTGGAACTTCACCTAAGATCATGGACTCCACATCACATCCGTACTGTCCATTATTGACTTTTTTAGAAAGAGAGGAAGGGAGGGATAGAGAGAGAGAAACATCGATGAGAGAGAAACATCATTGATCAGCTGCCTCCTGCGTGTCCCCACAAGAGATCAAGTGCCCTGACCGGGAATGGAGCCGGTGGCCTTTTGGTTCCTGGGTTGATGCTCAGCCACTGAACTACACCAGCTGGTGTGTGTGTGTGTGTGTGTGTGTGTGTGTGTGTTTTAAACACTTTCATAATTTCTGTCACCATAAGATGCTCCAGGCTTATCTTGTACTAGAGGCCTGGTGCACGAAATTCATGCACGGGGAGGGGGGTGTCCCTCAGCCCAGCCTGCACCCTCTGCAATCTAGGACATTCCTCTCACAATCCAGGACTGTTGGCTCCCAACTGCTCACCTACCTGCCTTCCTGATTGCCCCTAACCACTTCTGCCTGCCAGCCTGATCACCCCCTAACCACTCCCCTGCCAGCCTGATTGATGCCTAACTGCTCCCCTGCCAGCCTGTTTGCCCCCAACTTCCCTCCTCTGACGGCCTGGTCACCCCTAACTGCCCTCCCCTGCAGGCTTGATCGCCCCCAACTGCCCTCCCTTGCAGGCCTGGTCCCTCACAACTGCCCTCCCCTGCTGGCCTGATCACCCCTAACTGCCCTCCCCTGCAGGCTTGATCGCTCCTAAATGCCCTCCCTTGCAGGCCTGGTCCCTCCCAACTGCCCTCCCCTGCTGGCCATCTTGTGGTGGCCATCTTGTGTCCACATGGGGGCAGGATCTTTGACCACATGGGGGCAGCCATCTTGTGTGTTGGAGTGATGGTCAATCTGCATATTACTCTTTTATTAGATGGGATAGAGGCCTGGTGCATGGGTGGGGGCCAGCTGGTTTGCCCTGAAGGGTGTCCCGGATCAGGGTGGGGGTTCCCTTGGGGCGTGGGGCAGCCTGGGCGAGGGGCCTGTGGTGGTTTACAGGCCGGCCACACCCCTGGTGACCCAAGAGGAGGCCCTGGTATCTGGGATTTATTTATCTTCTACAATTGAAACTTTGTAGCCTTGAGTGGAGGCCTGGGCCGGCCAGGGTATGTGGAAGCTTGGCTTCCTCCATCGCCGGGGAAACCCAAGCCTCCCACCTGCTCTCTCCGTGGCCGTAGCCATCTTGGTTGGGTTAATTTGCATACTTGCTTCTGATTGGCTGGTGGGCATGGCTTGTGGGTGTAGCAGAGTGATGGTTAATTTGCATATTACTCTTTTATTAGATAGGATATTTCCTGTCCCTGTCCTAGTATCAACCATTTCTAAGAGGAGTCCTGGGTCATTTTACTGGGGATTAGAGAGCAAGGTTTGGGCACTAGGTGTGCTTGTTGCTACTAGAGTACCATTGCTTCTAGGCTTTCTCCCCTCACAGAAACCAAGGGAATCAATGTGTATATACTCAACAATAAGAGAGCAACCCATGCATATACATATATCTAAAAATATTTCTATATGCAACCAGCTCTACCTACATGAAGCTAAAGCCAAGTTCACACTAATGTCTCCAACTCTAATTCATCAGCATAGGAATCATTCTAGCCTCCATTTGCTTGTCTCCAACCTCTCATTTCAACAGTGAGAAATTTGGCTCCCAGCAACCACCATCCCTTTACTTAATTGTTCAGTTCCAGTGTACATGTCTAATGGCTTCTGAATTGTTAACCTGTGGGAAAACACTTTATCAGCTAGAGTATCGTGCTTATGCACAATTCCCTTTTCCTTTATTTTTAAAGATTCCACTCATTTCCAGTTACTCAGATCAAAACTTTTCCTCCATCTTTCTCAGTGACATCATTCAACACATTTGCAATAGAGTTAGCTTATTTTATCACTGTCTCTTTTCCATCCTGGCATCTCAGGATATTCTAATTGATTTTAAATTTGCATATATTGAGGTTTAACCTTTGTGCTATACAAGTAGGTGTTGACAAATGTATAGTGTCATAGATCTTTGGACTAGTTTCACTGCTCCAAAAAGTTCCCTGAGCTTCACCGCTTACACCCTCCCTGACCTTGAAGTTATGGCAACCATGAATCTCTTTATAGTCTTTATAGTTTAACCTTTACTAGAATGTGATATAAGTGGAATCATACAGTATGCAGCATTCTCTGGCTTCTTTCACTTAGCAATATGCCTTTAAGATTCATGCAGGTCTTCTTGTGGCCTGGTAGCTATTTTTTCTCTCTCTGCTGAATTAGTATTCCAATGGTATGAGTATGCCATTTCTTATGTAACCATTTAGTTACTGAAGGACATTTTGGTTGCTTCTAATTTTTGGTGATTATTAATGAGGCTGCTATGAACATTTGTGTGCAGGTTTTGGTGTGGTCACTTTAAAAACTCAGTTGGATAAATACCTAGGAGCAGAGCGCAAGTGGCAAGCTGCACAGTAAGACTGGTTAGCTGTGTAAGACACTACCAAACAGTCTCCCAAAGTGCCTGCATCATTTTGCATTTCCACCAGCAATAAACTCCCTGTTGTTTTGCATCCTTGTCAACATTTTACTATTGCTGATTTTAAAAATTTTAACCATACCAATAGGTGTGTAGTGGTATCTCAGTTTTAATTTGCATTCCCTACTAACAAATGAGGTTGAGCATCTTTTCTTGTGACAATTTGTTACCCATACTTCTTTGTGGCAGTGTCCTTTCCCAGATTTTGCCCATTTTTAATTGGTGGCTTGCTTTCTTATTGTTGACTATGAACCTTCTTTGTATATTTTAGATCTAAGTCCTTTATCAAATATGTGTCTGTGGCTTTTCATTTCTTAACAGTGCAGAGCAGTCAATTATTAAGTCCAACTTACGATTCTTTTCATGGATGTTTTTGGTGTTATATCTAAAAAAATCATCACCAAATCAAAGGCTACACATATTTCTCTTATGTTTTCTTCTAGAAGTTTTGTAGTTTGCATTTTACAGGTATGTTGTTGTTGTCCTTAAATCAGATTTGAGTTAATTTTTGTGAAAGGTGAGCCAGTGTTTGTTTGTTTTTTTTTTTCTCAGAAGGTTCTCCTTAAAAGACTACTCCAGGGAGGCATAGTTCCTGGAGCTTTAGCATAAAAAACATTAACAGCCAACAGCACTTCATATCTTTTGAAGTTAATATTCAGAGGCATCAATAAGAGAGGTGTAAAGTCCAGATTCAGGGGAGAAACTCTTTCCTTAGTAATCCGCCATTGCCAGACCACATGTATAGTTCAGTAAGCTTTGCTAGGAGTAGGGAAGTGGCCAGTTGGATTTAATAGTGATATTGGTAAACTGGGATTCATCTAGAGAGTGACTCCCATGATGAATACAACTGCTATAGCTGCATTCATGTTCTATCTATTTGTCTATCTCTTTCATCCCTAACACTGAACAGCTTGTGGGCATTATGTATGTTCCGGGCCCAGCACTTAGTACATGCTCAATAAACATTTAATCAGTGAGTTCAGTGAAGAAGTTGAGGATGTTTAGTATAGAAAACAATAATTCCTCAGGTAATATAACCCTTTGAGTATCTCTTGGGAAGAGGAGGCATGATAATTATCATCAAATATTTGAAGGATTGTCATACAAAAGAGGGATGAGAAGCAAGGTTGAAGTCAGAGAACTACAGAATTTCAACTCATTATATATAAGAGGAGGCTGCCTTATGGTGAGTCTGCATTCACTTAGAACATTTAAAAGCCTCAGTGAATGTTTGTGAGGGATATCGGGGGAGGCGGTTTCTGCATTGAGAAGGGGAGTGAATGAACCACTTTGTGTATCTTTCAACTCTGCAGTTCTATGGCAGTGGTTCTCCACCTTTTTAATGCCGTGACCCTTTAATACAGTTCTTCATATTGTGGTGACCCCCAACCACAAAATTATTTTCGTTGCTACTTCATAACTGTAATTTTGCTACTGTTATGAATCGTAATGTAAATATCTGTGTTTTCCAATGGTCTTAGGCTCTACAGCAGCGGTTCTCAACCTGTGGGCCGCACTGTTCTATGGGGTCTAACAGATCTAGTAGAGGGTCGAATTAAGAACTTGAAGAGCCCTAAGAACAGGAATAATTATGGTGTTCTATTCCATTAATAATTCAAAATAAAAACAAAACAGTATTATAAAATGTGTTAGGAATTCCAATGAAGTTCATGTGTTCCAGTGATTGCTTGTCTCTTTCTTTTTAAGATAAATATCGACTGTTTCCTTAATCTTTCTTTCTCTCTTTTGTGATGCTGCTTTGCAGGACCCTACACAACTGATTATTTCTGTTTATTTGCCCAATAGTGATTTTCGAATTCTTGGTACAAGACAAGGGGTACACCAAGACTTCTTTGGGAATCATCATAAAATAGAAATCCCTGTTCCAAAGAAACCCCATGCAAAGGCAATAAAGTTGATGGTTTATTAATTTAAACTGTCCATTTATAAGAGCCTCTAGAGGATCGATGCATGAAATTCGTGCAAGAGTAGGCCTTCCTTCTCCCGGCTGCCGGCACCTGCTTCCCTCTGGCACCCGGGACCCTGGCTTTGCTCACAGCACCGGCTTCGTCTGGAAGGTAGTCCCGAAAGGACATTCGGTCTAATTAGCATAGTATGCTTTTATTATTATAGATAGCAGCAGTAATAAATCTGGGGACCATCTAGTTCCCAGTATAAAGTGTTATGCATTTACAAGGCTTGCCAGCACTCAAACCACTAACATTCATAATGACAATCCAGAGATGCGATGCTGCCCAAGCAGTCTTTCCCAATGATGAGAGTACTTATGTTCCATCTAGTTTTAACTTTAAGTTTTTTTTTCATTTGTGCTCTGATTCTTTGAAAATTGGTACATATGCCAAGATATATGATTACGCAAAACATTTTATGCCTTGATCATATGTGGTAATAGGATTTAAGGCAAACACGAATTTTGTTATGATTAATAACTTAAAAATGCTGTACTAACTTGTTGACTGTATTTATCATGTGAATTCTTGTACGTTAGTTTCACAATCTCCTCTCATGGGATCTTAAGCTTTTAACAAATTTAGAGGTTACAATTATTTCTCAAGAATTCTGTGAAAAACTAAATACTAAAATGAATGAAAACTGACTTATAACACCTGTGTTTAGAAAATTAGTCCTCTGATGTAACTGCTTCATCTTTTTTTTTTTTAATATATTTTATTGATTTTTTACAGAGAGGAAGGGAGAGGGACAGAGAGCTAGAAACATCGATGAGAGAGTAACATCGATCAGCTGCCTCCTGCAACACGCCCTACTGGGGATGTGCCCGCAACCAAGGTACATGCCCTTGACCGGAATCGAACCTGGGACCCTTTAGTCCGCAGGCCGACGCTCTATCCACTGAGCCAAACCAGTTAGGGCCTGCTTCATCTTTATTGTTACTTTAACCCTACAAGAAACTTTTTTTTATGGTTATCATGTAAAGGGGTGAGAGAGTGAGCATTTTTTCTATAAATAGTGTGAGGCATTTTCTATCCCAGCCCAGGGTGCTATTACTACCCTCTGCAACTGGGCTGACACGTTCTCATGATGAACTGACCTCCATAAGAGTTCCCAAGTTACAGCAGAAAAAGTACAGAGAAACCCTGCCAAGCCTTGTTACGAGGGCAAGCCCTTAAGAAAAATAAACTGCTCCCTAGGGGAATGGCACTGGTTTAAAGATTTGAAGTAAACCCACAGTGAACCACGATTATTAAAAAAAATTACATATAGTTTTAAAAAGCAAATAAAAGATACTTACTGGAACATCAACATATTTTGCAGCTGCTTTCACCTTAAGTGGAAAAGAGATAATTATGAGAATTATTTTCTTAGTTGTGAATAAGTACTATGATGAGTCAAAAGACAGCAGAAAAGAACGCATGTAAATACTTACAGTGAATGACAGAATGGATGAAAAGAAAGTGCCTTCATCGTATCTTGACAGCTTAGACAACACCCCTTCCAACACTGAAATAAACTATAGACAGTTTCTGGTGAGTATTTAGAAAATTTCTGTGCATACAAACTAGTAACAGAGTAAATAATTCCTGAGCCAACTTCTGCCACAGCACAGAAATCCACAATGCATAAACTGATAGCTGAAGGGCTGACTTGTAATGTTTGCTCTTTCATTTTGAAGATGAACTCTAAGGTCCTTTTTAATTGCTGGAAATCACACAGACGTTTTTAAAGATAGAAGAATAATACGTAATAGGAGTTTGGTCACTATATGTGAGCTAACTTAAACCATTAGTAAATAACTTTAAATTTAAAATAATTTTCAACTTCACTACAGATGTTTAGAAGTCCTCATCATAATAAAAAATTATAACTCTGTATGAGAATGGATGTTAATTAGACTGTGGTCATTTCACAATACCTACAAGTATCAAATCATTCAGTTGTACACCTAAAACTGAAATAAATCAATTATACTTCAATAAAAACATATAAAAGTTATAAGTAATGATAGTCAAGCATAATCAAATTCCTTCTACCATATATCACTTGGCCATTCCGTGAGGTTTTCTATGTATAGAAGAGGTTGAATAAAAAAAGAACAGATAACGATGTGTAACATTTGGGGCTCTTGTAACACTAAACTGAAGTCTGACATTAGTTAATAAGCATTTAGCAAGCAGTTCTAATTGTATATATAAGGATGAACCCCACTTTCAAAAGCTTACAAAGAAGTTGGGGAGCTAATACAGATATACACACTACAGGATACAATAGAAAGAACTTAGCTGGATAATATACACTGAGTGGCCAGATTATTAGGATCTCTGAACTCATAATAATCTGGAGATATATATATCTATATATATCTATATATATCTCTATATATCTATATTTATCTATATATATCTATATATATCTATATATATCTATATATATCTGAGGCCCAGTGCATGAATTCATGCATGGGTGGGGTCTGGCCAGCCTGGCCAGGGGGAGGGGACATGGGCAATTGGCTGGCCTGCCTGCTGGTCGAACTCCTGGTCGAGGGGACAATTTGCATATTAGCCTTTTATTATATAGGATATACACTGAGTGGCCAGATTATTATGCGTTCAGAGATCATAATAATCTGGCCACTTAGTGTATATGCTGATTCTGTCACTCACTACTCTGTGAGCTCAGGCCAACCACTGCATCAATGACTTTCTCCATCAGTTAAATTGTGTGTGCACGTGTGTATGAATACGCGTGCGTGCGTGCGTGTGTGTGTGTGTGTGTGTGTGTGTGTGGTTTGGGGGGGCATATAAAATTAAAATTAGTTTCAAAAGCGTTTTACATTTCTAAAATTCTATATATCTATGACATGAAAGTTAAGACATGTATACTGTAACAGTTAAAATGTGGAGATGTCTTTCATTGAGTGGAAATGTTAAGATGTGGCATGAAGATAAATAAGAGATATAAATAAGGATCTACGACCCTACATCTTTCCTCTTTAGTACTTAAATAATATGTACTATTGACAAATTATACACTCCCAAAGGGAAAATACTGACAAGGTTTTTTAAATATGAGAAGGGAAATGAACAAAGGCTGGTTTTTGTTCACATAGCAGCTTCTTCAACAAAGTGATAATAGTTCGAGGGACAGAGCTTATTGGTCTCTGGTGACTAGCGAGCTCACCGAGAGCGCACAGGAGATAATCTTTTCTCTGTGGCTGGTCAATTACTGCAAAATAGTTTATGCAAAAGAAACAAAAACTTCCCTATAGGTTTCTCCATCACATCATGTGCGACATGATGTAAGAACACAGAAACAAAATCATGCAAAGTGCCACCGAAACTTTATTTTTAAAGAATGAGGATTATGTAGAGCTGGCTAGCTATCCTAAGGGATACAAACAGCAAAAAAACACAAAATTATAAACTGCTCACAACTAAAAGTCAATTTAGCACTTTCCTCCTGCCCATTAGGATTTCTTACCAAGCACAGCTGACTAACTCAACTTGATGTGGTTTGCAAAGACCCAGAAGACCAATACTCCAGGGCTATGTCAAACCAGGGGAAGGGAATTCCAAGCTTAATGGCCCTCTGTGGAAAATGCCTCGTCTCTTGTAACCCAAATCTTAAGAGCCAGTGTGTGCTGGGTGATCTCATTTGCCACAAGGAGAGAGACAATTGCTATGGTTACCAGCCAACCTGAACCGTTGAAGTCTCTGGCACAGCACCTGGTTCTCGGTAATTTCAAGCGAGTCTATGCTTACACATGTGAGCCATGCTGAGGGACAAGGCAAGGCAGAGGCGAGAGCCCTGTTGTTGGATTCAGAGGATCTGAATTCAATATGAAGCTTTGCCACTCTCTGGCTATGAGACAGCAGTGTAGACATTGAGCTTCTGTGTATTTATCAGTAAAATGGAAAAAACAACAACTAACAGCTGTCCTGCCTGTTACAGGAATGGTGTAAAGATCAGTGGAGATGATTTATGTGAAAGGACTATGAGAATGGCAAAATACTAAAGAAATGCAAAGAATTAATACTCTTGATATAATTAACTAAATCTCTATCCATTATATAAGTCTACAAACCTAAATATGTTAAGTAACAAGTTAATGGAGGCAGCTTTAGGATTGTTTAGTGATGAGGAGTGATGAATTTGGTCATCAGTGAGTGGTTTCCATACAATTGAATATCTATGAAGGTAGAACAGGGTTGAGGCTGTAAGTTAGAAGATCCGCATTGGAATCCCATCTGTTTCTAGGGCCTTTGGCTGATGTTAGAGGAGCAAGGCTTCGAACCCAGGTGGTCTGGCTCCAAAACCCATGATCTTTACCATCATACGACAGAGGTGTAAGCGTTAAATGAGATGACATGAGTAATGTGTCCAGCATATAATAGGTACTCAATAAATGTCACTTTGTTGTAATAATTTTTACTGAGTACCTAATATGAGAAATAAAAGAAAATGAGTCTTAGCCCTCTCCCTCCAGGAACATACAAACTAGTGGGAGAGACAGACATATATACAATTGTTCACCACACAAGGTTGAAAGTGTCCAGGGCCAATGTAGGTGGGCAAACAGTGTAACTGAAACTAGAGGAGGGAAAGAATGGCTGACTGCAGGGTATGGCTAAGCTTCATTTACTAGGTGACACAGGGGCTGAGCCACAGGGTGCCAGAAAAACAGTGGATAAAATGACACCTGGGGAAGCCTATTGGCACATGAACCTAGGGCAGAAGTTTCCCTGCTTGGCAGCCTCTCTGGCTCGTCTTCTCTTCAGAGTATGAAGCAGCCTTGGGTTATATCCAAGTCAGTCCTACGCTGGACTGGTGTCACAGCATTCTTTGCTTCCATTTGAGTAATAGGGGAGAGCCTGCTCTTGGGCTTCCCCCCAACCCCGAATGACCTCTAGGGAGGCATGGCTCCAAGGACTTACACAGCAGTGAGCAGCAACTGCCCCTCTGGGATCAATGAGGTGAGCCGTGCAGTTCCTACAGGAGGGTTATTCTTTGTAAAACTAAACTCTATTAGCATCGAGATTGACTAATAACAATATATTTCCCATCTGGCTTTTAATTGCACAAAACAGCAAGATTCCAAAGAAATCCAGTTAAATGCTACGTTTGGTTGCTGTGTCTTTAACTGCTTCCTGTGAACTTTCTCTGTGCAGCTCAGGGAGTATGTAAATACTCATGGGTCTGCCTTGTGCACTCTGCTCTCGGGAGGGTGTCCGGTTGGAATGAAACACCGTCATCTCCTTCTCTCCCTGCTCTTTATTGCGGATGCCATTCCCTGGGTTTGTTGGAATAATATTTAACACATAAACTCTGTCTGGGTAATTATCAACTTTGCCTCACCATGCATACTCTCAAGGAAATGAAAGATGAAAATATTTTGAAATGACTGGTAGAATGAAACATGAAGCATGCCACAACGCATGCTGGCTTAAATTTTCTGTTGAATTTTAATAGGGTATAAGATTAATTTTCCTACATGTATGGAAAGTAGAAACTAAGTCTAGGAAGTGATTGTGAGGAGTCTAGTTATAGCGTGGTGGTTCGAAACACATACACTTCTTGCCTTTTCAGCTGCATTTCATGAAGTAAACAGGAAATATCTATATCATTTATACTACAAGTTATAAAATCTTCCACAAAGAGATTCATCCACAAATAAGACTGATCTTTTTGGGGGGGTGCTTTGCTTTGAGTGGGGCTAGAGATACCTATAAGCAGATGCTTCATATTTGTTTTGTAAAATCAGGACTAACTAGCAATATTAAAAATCCACATGGAACCAGAATACCATGGACTGGAACAAAACAGGTTTCCTTCCCTGAATGGGATTATTAATGTTATGATGAAATGCAACTGTCTCTTCCTCACCCACATTTTTCCAAATGTAAACCATTTCCTCTTTGAACCTCTGATCCAATAACTCCTAAGAGGTCTTTCCAGAATATCCACATCTGTATTAAGGATGGGTAGTACCTGATAGCATGGATTTACTCATGACATACCTTGCTGGGCAAGTTTCTTAGACAACTTCCAAAATATCACACCTAGTCTACATGCTGGTGAATTTTCCATACTTTTCTCATTGTTTTCTTTCCCCTTGCCCCATAAATAGAGTGACTTATCTTATACTAATTTCCTCTCCTAATGGCTCCTAATAGTGTGTTATTCCTTCTAAGCTCATACTTGAGTTGCATAGTTGTCTTCTGAGCATATGGACTTGATCCAAAATGTAAAATTAATCTAATTAATCTCATCAGATTTTGCTTGTAACTTCCTTAAAATTTGAACTTTCCTTGCAACTTTTTAAACTACTATTTCTCAACAAGGTATATAAAAGGATAAGACAGATTTTTCTAAAATTCTCAGAAACAGAAAATAATTTTAAATTTTGATTTTAGAAGTTGAACAAATAATACATTACCTTTGAAACTAGCAGTGAAATGATTTCTTTTACAGTGTTGTCAATCAAATCATCTATTTTGGAATGGTACTGTTGCTAGATATTAAAAGACAAAGATGCATTAGTTGATGTAGACACAAAACTTTAAAGCTACTAGTTATGACATATCTGATTTACTTAAAATGATCATCTTGAACATTAGAAAAACAAAAGTTTGAAAATGATCTACCTAATCAACACTTTTTGCATTGTTGTTTGAAAATTTTCCCATGTGCTTTGTTGAGTTAAGCAGCTAATGGGGTTATTATATAGATGAATTGAGTTCTTATTCTTATTCAGATGGAGGAATGTGAAGGATACTTTTTGTTTTCTCCTCTATAATTAAGGTGGCCATGTATTTTTCTAAAGGGTTGGTTTAGCTGGAGAAGCGAAAAGACTAGAAAGAGATTTAATTAATACAGCATTTCATGTCTGTCAACTCTCATTCATAAGTTATTTTAAATGTGCTCTAGAAATAAAATGAGCTCCCAATTGTTCACTCTAAAAGGACATTTTTTGTCAGTGCGGAGAGCAGCAGTTTATACAATTCTCACAATATGCTTAAGCAAGGGCAAAATTAAAATTTCATAAACAAAGGTGAATAGATGGTAACAAATTAATAGGCCATAAAAGCTATAATAAAACGGCACTCACTCCCCATCATGTTATTACTGCTTCCTCATGAAAAAGGCACCTTTAAGTAAATGCAAAAAAAAAGATGTATTTAAAATAAACCTTTAAGACCCTCTCTCGCTATCTCTCTCTCTCTTTTTGCTTTCTTTAGAAAATACTAAAGAGTTCCATTCTTAAATTAGCAGGAGCTTCGGCTTCTACAGCGGCATGTGAAGGCACATTCACTTAAACAGCAATTCTTCCTTTAGAAGCATTTATCTGACAGCTGATTGTCCCCAGGAGCCACTTAACAGAAAATGTGACTTGTAAAGACTAACCCTATCTTGATGGTTCAAGGCTTCTTGGAACAGCTAACATAATGCATAGAGTAAAAGTACTCAGGTCAGTATAAACATTAGACCAACTTATCTGCTGGTTGAATGGTTTCCTAAGATGTAAGTTTTTGAAAGCTATTTTTTCCTCTTCTAAAAACATGTCTCAAAGTTTCCATACAGAACAAAACATCAACTGAGCTCTGCTTTGGAATACACAAAAAATGATTCCTCCCCTTAGGCTCTGACAGTTACAAGTGGTCATCTACCTGCGTCAACAATAAAGAAAGGAAGCATGATTTTGGAGCGTGTGAATTATTTTCTCTCTCTGCCTGTGTGTGTGTATTGACAAGTGTTCTAAAATCATCAGACATATATAAACATGGCACTTCCTGGGCAAGTATTTTGCCCAGTAAAGTGAATACTAAGTGTCCTTCTCACTTAAAGCCTTACGCATCCCAACCTTGTGCTCCCTGGAGGACAAATGGAACAGAAACATAGAGGTGGCTTTCTATTGCATTACACAGACACTTTTGCTGTTAGAACAACTTGGAGAGAAGCAAAAGGGGAGAGAAAAATAAGGAAAAAAAGTAGAGGAGAAAGAACCTGAAAAAGCTGGTTGGTTATTGAAAAGGCCAGAGCGCCCCCCACCCCCCCAGACACAGGTACAAAAAAAGCAGCTCCCCTCCCTCTAGCTGACTGAGCGGTGAAAGAGTTTATGCAAATGAGCTCTGCCCCAGCTCTCCCTCTCGGCCACTCTCTCTTCACAGCCTTCTCCCTCCAAATTTGTGTCTGTACAGAAGGGGGAAAGGAAATACCTGACTGAGGGTCCCTCTGGGGTAGACTAGAAAGGGGAGACAGCAGAGGCCTTCCAGCTTCTCACTCCCTCTTACATGGGAAGAGCTGTAGAACATACAGTGATGGAGGCACCCAGACCTCCAAACGGTTCCCTATTCTTTTTTTTTCTTTTCTTTATTGATTAAGGTATTACATATGTGTTCTTATTCCCCCAATACCCCCCACACCTCACACCCATTCATGCCCTCACCCCCCTGGTGTCTACGTCTATTGGTTATACTTATATGCATGCATACAAGTCCTTTAGTTGATCTCTCCTCCATATTCTTAAATATGCCCTATCCTCATTGTTTATTGCTATTTGCCATAAATTTCATTTTTTAACTCAAAAGTAATCAAATGTCATTAGAAGGCTATTGGATATAAAATAGTAGAGTTTCTACATATTAAACTTTTAGGTAGGACAAATTCAGGCAATTCTTAAAATCAAGGGATAAGCCACAAAAGAGGTAACTTTTGCCTGGCCAGCATGGCTCAGTAGTTGAGTGTTGACATATGAACCAGAAGGTCATGGTTTGATTCCAGGTCGGGGCACATGCCTGGGTTGCAGGCTTGATCCCTAGAGTAGGGCATGCAGGAGGCAACCGATCAATGGTTCTCTCTTATCATTGATGTTTCAATCTCTCTTTTCCTCTCTGAAATCAGTCTAAATATATTCTTAAAAAAGAGGTCCCTTTTTATTGAAAGGTAGGGAAAGCCACAGACCCTGGAAGCCACAAAATTCTCCTATAATACATATTTTTAGAATGCTATTTTGATACCCAATCTAGCCAAAAGCAGAATGGGAGAGGGGGAGAGGGAGAGAAAGTTAAAAAGAGAGGAAGAAAAGTATACATCTTAAATATGCTACTTTAAAGGACAAACTCAAATTGGATGAGGTTTATTAGGTTTGTGTAATATAATCGTTTGCTATTGTAGATTTTTCTGATTAGCTCTGACTGACACGAGTATTAAATGTGAATGCTGCTGGGAACTCCCAGGAGCTGTTCTGGCTGCACAGTTGGTACAGGTGGTCAGGGAGCATTGTGGGTAGGAATGGGGAGGTGGCCTCAATTTTCATATTTTACCTACACTTTCTCAAAGAGAATAATCCACATATGCCACATATGGAGAACAGAAAGTTAGGTAGAAAAAGTCATTCATCAGGGGATCCATACAAATACGAGCACAGAAAAAGAGATCACAAACAGATAAGAACAGAACTGATCTGCAGAGAGATTTATGTTACCTAAGTTAAAATTGTTAGATTTTTCATTTAGAGAAATAAACCAAATTTTTGATAAAATTCTGCAAAGTTTTTATCTGCAATAGAAAAATGATAAAATTCTTAGCATATTTCAAGTTTGATAAATAATCCTACATACAGGGCTATGGTAGGTTCCAGACTAATTCTCCCCACATATGCCCTCAAAAGTAAACTGTTGGTGCCTTTATTTTCCAGTAGATAACTTTGAACTCAGATGAACAACAACCCTTGAGGAAGTCTTACTTCATGGAGCTCAGGGAATTCAGAGATCAGCCCTTCATCACGTGACACTCTGGTAAATATCATCATTTCACTGGACTGTCCTCATGTAAACATACAAGAAATGAAGACTAATCAAATGCCAGTATAATCCAGCATTCATAAAAGATGTTGATCCTTCTCTTGGGATGAATTTTAAATATATTTGAGTGCCAATCTAGAAATGAAAGTATTTCACTGTAATTGAGAACAAATCCCCTACAAGAGGCCCCCTGACATCCCCGTAGTGGCCCCGTTAAGGTGCTCTTATCCTTAACAGATGGGCCATGGGACACAGTGGCTCTGAGGGTAGATGGCTGCCTAAGGCCCACGCAGTCATCTGCGTTTCTGCAGGGATGGATAATAAGGATTTCTAAACACTGGTGGTTCTGTGATCGCAACACCTGTCCCTGAGGGACTGGCCTGAGATTGCTGACTCATTACATACACGTGTCACATGAGCAGATCGTTCACTCCTGATCACTCCATTAAGCAGTTCTGGGCTGTGGCTGAGCATGTTTGCATCAACAAGTGCCACGTCAGAGAACAGAATCATAACTCAGGAGCCTTGTGGGTAAGGCATCCAGAAGGTTTTATTCACTGACAAGGACAATGTAACAATTTATTGGAGATTGTGCAGAGGTAATTCCTTTATAATTTAGACGTCTCTGCTGGATTTACCTATCAGTATATATATATACATACATACATACACACACACACACACACACACACACACACACATATTATATATATATATAATATTTCCAAAATGTGTAATGGGCTAGTATTTTCAACACTGTTATTTGTTGCTTACTACAGAATGGAGCCCACTGGCTCACCTATGCATGTAATATATTTACTAATTTACAACAATAACTTATCTCAAGCTAATATAGAGCAAGAAAGTCTGTGTAATTATATGGGTATATTTACTGGCTATTAAAAGCAAAGTATAAAGTCCTTCTTTGGCACTGAAATTCTTGTCTACCACTTTTCAGGGTTCCTGATGGGTTTTACACCTGCACATTTTGAACGAGAAAGCTGTGGGGGAATTGTCTCTGGTGAGAAGGTATAGATGCAGACATAATGAATGGTAGCAGATTACCCTTCAAAACCCACCCACCTATTGATGTAAAGACTCATTTGGCAATGCACTGATGTCTTGTCATTTGCAGATATGCCTGTTTTCCTTTTTAAGTGCAGTACCAGAATTGCTTCTAATGGGGAGAATTTTTAAAGCAGTGACAACACTTCAGAGTATGCTAAACTAAGAACAAATGGATAATTCCAGTATTAGTGAGAAGAGGCAAGATGATTCAATAAACCTGATGAGAAATGGATTGGCTTATTACAAAGAGACTTAAGACAATATTCTCCAGTAGACAATCAAAGGCTTACCTCTGGGTATTGAAAAACATGAGGTGAATATGAGCTATTGATATCCAAACCAGCTGCCTCCTTATCCAGATAATTAGGGAAAATAAACCATGTTGTAAATGATCAGATAATTACTGAACACTCTACAACTCTTAGGCATCAGCTACTTAATATATAACATTGTACACTATGGTATTAGCAATACATCATTTCCTCCTCAATTGCAGAAGACACATGTATTTTGAAAATGCTAATAATCATTCTGCTTCTGAATTTACTTAGAACTCAGTTTAAAGGAGAGTGAACTCATTCGGTTTTACATGTAAAAATCTCATAGCTATTTGTAGATTCTGCAGCCTAACAGGGAAGAAACGTTCCCCCTGACATTACTTAAGGTATTTACATATGTTTTCATGTGACTTGGGGCTATTGCTATATTATAGGAAGCTGTTAGCATTTTACTCACATGCAGAAACCAAAAACTTGAAAACAAAATTAATTTTAATTTGAAAATATGAAAATAAAAAAATGTACATCGACAAAAATAAAAATTCAAATGAGAATGTGGTTTAAAAAAATGAGACTTACCCATTGACTACCAAGCTGGATCATGTCATGGGAAAAAAAAGACGATGGAGAACATAGGGAAGAGTAAAGAAATGATGAAAAAGTAATTACAATGGGGAAAAATGCAATAAAATGTCAACTTAAACAGATAATCTAAGAAAAAACAACCATTTTCACTCAATCATGACTCTCAACAAAAACAAATCATGGGATAAAATAATTTATTTCTGAATGTAGACAAACAAATATACATAAAATTAAAACAATGGGATACTTATTAAAGAGAATAAAGCCTAATTTTCAAGTGTATTTCAACTTGGTCTTTAAAAAAATAGAAATTTTTGTGTAAATAAAATATTTCTTATGCTATTTTCTGTGGCTTGTTTTTTGGATGCAAACTTTGTATATGCTAGATTTGTATAAACAAAGCAGCTAGCTTTCTCATTTGCTTGTGAAAAGTAAGCTTTATGTAAATACACAACACCTAAGTTGTTAAAAGGTATATCTGAAATTCAATGGCTATTTGTAAAATTGTAGGCAGTCTTCATATAAAAAGAAGAAACTGACAGAAGCAAAGGATAAAGGGCATTCCATATTAGAGTGAAGAAAAGACCAAAAATTTGTATTGGAGAACTTGGTCTTTTTAATTTAATCAAGTGGATGAATTTTGGAAACAGCATTGTCCGTTGCCAGGGCATACGTGCCACACTTCCACATGTGACACTCAACCCACTCACCTCTTGTCCTCCATCCAGGGCACAGAGTTTGGTGCTTTGCTTTTTGGCATCAACTAACACATTAAACATGGTACACACAGAAGCGGGAATGCGCAAATCAGTGGTTTTGTTTGCCTTTTGCAGCTTGAGTTCAAATGCAGCTCTTGTTCTATTCATTAAAACATGAATTCAGAGTAAGAAATACTGACATCTGTCCCACCTGTTTTGTAAAAGTGAAATCAATACTACAAGATGCTAATTTAAAACATGCAAATAGGAGTGTGGCAGTGCTTGGGAGCTGGGATGGGATGGCCTTCTTTTCAGGTGAACATTTTATATTAAACGTAGCTTTTTCAGTCATTCAGACAATCTCTCTACCCACATGAAGCAATTTGCCACATCTAATGTATCACTTTTAATGGAACAACCTCACAGTTTCACTTAACTACCTGAATTAATATCCAAGTAGAAAAATTACTTGCTTCTTTGCATTAAAGCAGAACAAATCCTCCATGTGAAGATTTATTGCCAAGTCAAAAAACAAGTCTGGAAAACTCTAAAGCATCATAATTAATAGCTCAACACAGAATGTGTAATTCTTTTACGTCCCCTAGGTTCTCTTTCAAATACCCAAAGTTGCAGTTAGGTTTTTTAAAGAAACTGAATAACAGGCAATTTGGAATTGGTCTTGATTAAGTATCAAAAGAACATCTACTGATTTGAAACATTAGAATCACAGATGATGAACACGATTTTCTTAAAAAACATTAAATTATCTACTCCATGCCCAGCCTTGGAAGGCCATCATTATTCTAATGACTGAATTTGTCTTGCTTTAAAGAATTCAGGATTATTCAATTGCTCCAACCAGCATTTGTTATTCCACTATTGTTCTTGTTCATATTATGAACACAGACAATGATAAAATAGTGCTTGGCTAATTAGGATGCAACGCTGATTTTGTAAGAACAATTAAATATGAAAGCACATCTGGAAGAATCCAAAGCCACATAACTTATTTCTGGTTAAGTACTGAAGAATGAAAATGGATACTTGGAACTCACCTGATGGGGATAGGGAATACCAGAAAACACAAGTGATGGCACTGATCATAATTAGAATTTGCCATCCCATTTCATGGCGCACACAGTACATAACGCAAAAGTACTTAACAGACCTTTTCCATATGTCTCGGGCAGTACTGCCTTGGGAATTTATATTGCCTTGGGAATTTAAAGCACTGTATTCCAAAACAGGGGACAATAAACACAATAGAAATGATTAATGTAGTATGGGTGCTACCGATGAGGGCAATGGTTGGGAGACCTAAAAAAAAACTATCAGGCCAAGTTTATGAATTACATGGGTCCCCAGAATTTAGGTCAGAGAACCTAATGTCCATTAAATTTTGGAAGAGTAGTACATATTGAAATCTTTCTTGTGACAATGATATAACAAATATTTGGTGAAAAGTGGTATTTTGGGTGCTGGCATATTAAGACGCAACTAGAAAATGCATGTCTACCTTTTGACACAGGCCTCTATCATATCACTGGCCATTAGTTTAAGTCTTTGCTCTAAGTGGTGGGCAAATTCTTGTTCTGGCCAGTGTAGGTCAAAGACAAACATTTGAAGTGCATCAAGTTTCCAAAAAAGGTCTTCAGATGTTGCTGAGCCATTGCTAGAAGAAAAAGGAAAAATGGACATCATGAACCTCCACTGTTAGCCCTGTGGGTCACTAATATATTGTTTTTTCCTCTTTGTATCAATTTCCCTCAGTGAAAAAATACCACATACAATTTCTAATACAAATATTTTCTTTGTTCAATCTTCTAATTTTTCCTTTTCACTTCTCAATGAATAAGGCAAGGCAAAGAGAACAAATTATACATAATAAACCATAGTAAGGTTTCATAAGAAGGGAGAAAATGGATAAGGATACTTTATTAAGGAAATTAAATTGTGTAGATAAGAACAAATATCTTAAATGTTCTTTACTAATCTCTAGGAAAAAGATCAAATATATAAATATCTCCTTCTAGAAATTCCAAAAAATATGTTTTATGCAAGAAAATCCATATGATAGCAACTACTAGCTTTATTCTTCTACTCATTGGTATGTGTTTCTGTCATCAAGATGGATGGCTTCTGTCTGTCTACAGGTAGGTAGCCCCTAAACTTTTCAATTACAGGTAAAGGTGAAACAGGTACTGGAAATGAAATAACAGGTCGTAGGAAAAAAAATCTTATACCTTGAAATGCTTTGTGCCTTTTCTAGCTCATAATTAAACCTAACAGTATCAGATACGGTTTACCACAGAAAGGACATTCAGTGTGTGCTAAAGTTGGAGCAAAATCATGTATTTCAGGTCATTACTTCTATCTAACTTGGAGCTAATATCTACTGTGCATTCATTACTATAGTGCAATTATATTTTCCATTTATGAAAATAATTTGTACCAGAGTATATATACTATTGGGGCGAAGGATAATACTATTACTTTCCATTATGCACATATGTGGGAACCCCTTTCACGTCCTGCATGGTTCAGGGTTCAGGTTCAGGGTTCGGGTTCTGGAGAAGGCCGCACACAAATGAAAAGAGACTTGGAAAAGTATTAATTTGGGAATATTGGGGGCCAGGCGGGAGCCCACCTCTAGTGGGAGGACTGCCCCTTGCTCTGGCCTTGCAATCCCTTTTATTGAGACTATGGGATACACCAATAGCCCTTAGGCAGGAAACTCCAATAACAGAATTTATATAAGACACACAGAGGTGGAGGCTACTTCAGCTAACAATGTTTCAACTAAACAGTGAGTGATTAGAGCAATGAAGGTTGTTGACCAGCCTTCCAGGTTTCCTGTCCACATCTTTCTATTAGTGGGACAATGACTGGTTTCCGGCACACATAGGTAGCCTAGTAGGGAAACAGATGTTTTGAAAGTAAAATATTCCTATGTTAAAACATATTGAAACTTGGTGGTAAAAAAGAACAACAACAAAAAAAGCAGCTATATGATTCATTTCTCTTCAGCGTTCCAATAATTATTTAACATATACTAATCTAAAATGTATATTTTTAGTTTGTAAAAGAAAATAAGAAAAGTAAAATAAACTCATTCATCACAAGGGAATAGTGGAAAACTTTTATAAAAGACTAGAGGCCTGGTGCACAAAATTCATGCACGGAGGGCAGAGGGGGATCCCTCAGCCTGGCCTGCACCCTCTTGCAATACGGGACCACTGGCCCCTAATTGCTCGCCTGCCTGCCTGATTGGCCCTAACCGCCTCTGCCTGCCTGATCACCCCAAGCACTCTGCCTGCCTGATCGCCCCTAAGTATTCTTCCTGCCTGATTACCCCTAACCACCTCTGCCTGCCTGACCCTCCCTAACTGCCTCTATCTGCCTGATCGCCCCTAAGCACTCTTCCTGCCTCCCTGATCACCCCTAACCACTCGCTGGGAGAGTGGCTGGCTGGGGTGAGGGGCTGTGGTCATTCTGGTCTCTGGTCATTCTGGTCGTTCTGCCATTTTGGTCACTGGACTTTTATTATATAGGATAACATTATTTTAGATAACTATATCTCAATTAGCTAGCTTTAAAAAAATCACCTCTACTCTGCTCCCCTACTTTCTCTCTCCCCACCCCCACCCCAAGCCTCAGCATCTTAGCTCCATCACCAATCTCCTTTGCTTTCCTCCTACCATTCTCCCAATAATTCCTCATGATCTCCTTGTCTAGCCAGGCTTTCCTCAGAGTTAAATTCTGCAGGGACTAATCACAGCAAAGCACTGAGATGACCCATCACACTTTATTCACTAACTATCTCCTAACTTTAGGTGCCCCAAAAGTATCATTAAACAAACAAGAGAACCAGAACAACACCATGCTGATATTGCTGTGAAAAATATTTGAAAAAATACTATATTTACTTCTCCTTTTTGCCATAGATATGATGAGAAAAAAATGACCAAGCAAAACCGCCCTTATATTCATAGTGTAATATTTGGTAGATTAGAGGACCTATGTTTTAAGTGTAATTAGTATAATTGGCTAAGAAGCAAATCGACTTCTTATAATTTTTTACTTAGCAGAAAGATTAGTAGCTATGTGAAACACACATGCATTCTTTAACAGCATAACAACACAGCAAGAGCAAAAATCATAATCAAAACAAAATCCCAAATAGAAAAGGCAGAATTCTATTAAAATAGACTTCTTCATTATATGTAACAATTAAATCTTCATAGAGAATATGGATATATGTTTCTTCTGTTCTTTAAGGCTATGGTATGATTCTGAACAATAAATGTGCTTAATTGGGAATGTAATTAAGAAAACTGTTTGCTATAATTAAATAGATGAAAAAATATAAATAGGTTTGCTCTCAAGATAGTGTAGATAACCTGCCATTTTATCAGAATTTTTTCATTCTAAAATTATTTCTGAGTGACTTATTCCTAAAAGTATTATTAACAGATTAAATAATTCACATATGAATACTAAACTCAGGCAGAAAACTTACCTTACTAGTATTCAGTTTCAGAGCTAAAACACCCAGAATGAAGATTTTTATTGAGGGAGAGATGTGGGGAAGCACCTCATTAGTAGACAGGGATATATCTTTCAAACCCATGGTTCTTTGATATTACTCATCTTCCCTTAATCAGTAATTATAGTCTTAATTCCTTATACATGTGAAATGGAATTTTTTTTTTTTTTTTTTTTTTTTTTTTTTGCTATTTACTGCTTTCTAGCAAAAATTCAAAAAACCAATTGCAATGACATGTTCATTGTAGCATTATTTATAATATCCAAGATTTGGGAGCAGCCAAGTGCCCATCAGCAGATGAATGGGTAAAAAAGCTGTGGTACATTTACACAGTGGACTACTACTCAGCCTTAAAAAAGAAGGAAATCTTACCCTTTGTGACAGCCTGGATGGATCTGGATAGCATTATGCTAAGTGAAACAAGCCAGTCAGAGAAAGACAAGTTCCAGATGATTTTATTCATATGTGGAATCTAACTAACAAAATTAACTTACAAGCAAAATAGAGATAGACTCATAGAAGGAGAGCAGGCTGACAGCTGTTGGTGGTGGGGGTTAGGAGGCTGTATGTGTGGGGGTGGAGGGATTGAGAAAAAAAGAGAAAAAACTCAGACAACAGTGTGGTGATTGCCAGGGAGCAGGGGTAGGGGTGGTAGAGGAGGGTATGGGGTGATAAATGGTGATGGATGGAGACTTGACTAACCAAGCTCTTAACCAGTATATTCTCTGGTGGTGAACATACAATACAGTGTACAGATGATGTGTTGTGGAATTGTGCACCTGAAACCTGTGTTAACAAGTGTCACCCCAATAAATTCAATAAAAAGAAAAAAACCTGAATATTTTCTGCCACTTAAAAAAAAAAGACATGTGTGGAAAAACTGGTAAAATACAAATAAATTCTGTAATTCATTAATAGTAATTTAGTTGTAAGGTACATTTCTTCATTTTGATAGCTGTTCTATGATTATGTAAGATATATAAGAGAAGCTGGTTGAAGGATATTTGGGAACTCAGTGGAATTCAACTCTTCTGTAAGTCTAAAAACAATGAAGTTTATAAGAATATGATGAGCATATCCTGGAATTCCTAGCACAGGAGGGATGGAACACCAGATGAAATCAACGTACACTCGCTGGATATTGGGAAAAGTTCCCGTAAGTTCAGAGAACAGACAGACAGGATCTCATATCCGGAGATCCTGAAGGGAAAGTGATTCAAGAGAAAAAGTGGACTCTAATAAAAACAACCATATGAGATAAATAAATAAATTACTTTCTAGGCAAAGTTAGAAAAACTTAATTGCAATGACATCACAGCATTATGAGTAATTCTGACACTTTGACAAAGAGCCTAATGTTGATCATCTTGGCAGGTAAAGATAATGGTCATTAACTTAAAACAAACATTTTTTATTTGCCCAGAATGATGAAAGCACAAGCACTTAATTTACAAAGCCACAATTTGTCATGATTCCTGTCTTCAATCGCAGGTCAATTTAAAAAGGAGCTCCCAAGAATGAGATGCAGGGTTTACACATATCTCAAAGTTAATAAAATAGTGATGACAAAAAGAACAATAACAATAATACTCTTAAATTTCATAAGGTAATGTCCACAATAGCATTCTTGGTTAAAATTAAGATTTTTATACAGATGATAAATAAGGATGCAAAAAAGTTAAATTATTAAACAGTATAAAGAAGTACAAAATTTCACAAACTTATGAAGGTCCATTATACTTCCTAGGTAACTCCTGAGCACACATAGACGCACTATAATGGCCCAAAGCATTTGCCTATAAGAGTAAGATTCACATGTAACCTAATATCCTAATAAATATTATGAGTACAGTGATGATATTTAACTTGCAGAAATATTGCCAAACCATTTTGCAAGGTTGTTCTCTTTCTTAGTCTTTTCTCGATTGGATGCAGACTAGACTGGGATTACATTTGACAGGTCATGGTACTGTAGATAGAAAAGATGCTAACCAAGCTCTTAACCAGTATATTCTCTGGAAGCAGAAGAATGATAAGTGAGGGCTCTGAAGTCAGGCAAACCTGGGTTCATCTTACCTATATCACTTCCTTATTGTGAGGTATTGGGCACATTTTACTTCTTAATGTCTTTATGACTTAGTTTCCTTAATTGTAAAGTGGGGATAATGACATTTACTTCACAGGGTTGTTATAAGGTTTAGACGCAATAAATAAGTTGGCACTGTACCTGGAACATAAATTCTTAGTAAATTGTAATATTTTTTTCCTAATTATTTACTTGCTAGCTGACTTCAGATGACATCTTGGGTCAAGTATGGGCTATTATTGGGTTCATTTGATTGCTGTGAAGGCCATACTTTTGATAACTATACTATTAAGGATAATAATGATGATGATTGATGATAGTAGTAATAACTATCGTAATAACAATCATAATGTAGAATAGCAGTAGTTATCATTTGTTGAGAAATTAGGATGTGCCAGGTGCTTTTCATAGCTTTTTAAAAATCCTCACAAGAATGTCTTGAAATCAGGTGTCATATCCATTTTAGTGTTTAGGGAACTGAAGCTAAGCATGACTTAAGAATTAATAACCTAGGGTCTAAATCCAGGGCTCATTGATTTGAAAGTCTGTGTCCTTTTCACCTTTATGACTCTCAGTTACTGAATCTACAGTAGGTAGGCTGGTCACAACATGGAGTTAATAAATATGGTTTTTAATGATATAAAGATCATTTAACAATAACAAGGCTCATCAGCTGATTTATGAAGGGACAAAAGAAGACCTTGCTGGTGTTGGGAAATAAAGGACAACCCCTTCTCTGCAATTAGCAAAACTGTTCCTTTAAAGGTGAGACTAAGATAAAAACAGAAAACAATTATATTCTCAAAACTGTTCTTTTTATTTATTTATTTATTTATTTATTTATTAATAAATCTTTATTCAGATTATTACAATTGTTTCTCCTTCCCCCCCCCCCATAGCTCCCCTCCACCCGGTTCCCACCCCACCTTCTGCCCTTACCTCCCCCCCACTGTCCTCATCCATAGGTGTATGATTTTTGTCCAGTCTCTTCCTGAACCCCCCATACTCCTTTCCCCCTGAGAATTATCAGTCCAATCCCTTTCTATGCCCCTGATTCTATTATATTCACCAGATTATTCTGTTCCTCAGGTTTTTAATTCACTTGATTTTTAGGTTCACCTGTTGATAGATATGTATTTGTTGTTCATAATTTTTCTCTTTACTTTTTTCTTCTTCCTCTTCTTTAAGAATACCTTTCAGCATTTCATATAATACTGGTTTGGTGGTGATGAACTCCTTTAGCTTTTTCTTATCTGTGAAGCTCTTTATCTGACCTTCCATTCTGAAAGATAGCTTTGCTGCGTAGAGTAATCTTGGTTGTAGGTTCTTGCTATTCATCACATTGAAAATTTCTTGCCACTTCCGTCTGGCCTGCATAGTTTCTGTTGAGAAATCAGCTGACAGTCGTATGGGTGCTCCTTTGTAGGTAATTAACTGTTTTTCTCTTGCTGCTTTTAATATTCTCTCTTTGTCTTTTGCTCTTGGCATTTTAATTATGATGTGTCTTGGTGTAGTCCTCTTTGGGTTCCTTTTGTTTGGGGTTCTGTGCGCTTCCTGGACTTGTAAGTCTATTTCTTTCACCAGGTGGGGTAAGTTTTCTGTCATTATTTCTTCCAATAGGTTTTCAGTATCTTGCTCTCTCTCTTCTTCTGGCACCCCCATAATTCTGATGTTGGTACGCTTGAAGTTGTCCCAGAGTCTTCTTACACTATCTTCAACTTTTTGGATTTTTTTTTTTCTTTTTGCTTTTTCGGTTGAGTGTTTTTTGCTTCTTTGTATTTCAATTCTTTGACTTGATTCTTGTGTTCCTCTAGTCTGTTTTTGGGTCTCTGTATAATATTTTTTATTTCAGTCAGTGTATGTTTAATTTCTAGTTGGTCCTTTTTCATATCTTCGAGGGTCTCGTTATATTTATTGGCCTTTTCTAGGATATTCTTGAAAAGTCTTATAACCGTGGTTTTGAATTCTATATCCAGTCGTTTATTTTCCTCCATTTCTTTCGTTTGTGATCTGTTTCTTTGACGCTGCATTTTCACTGCTTTCCTGAGTTGGTAGGGTAGATTCGTGTGCTAGGTTTCCTATATGGCCCAGTGGGTCGGCCTCCCCAGTTAACCTGAGGTGGACACTCTTGGTGCACCCCTTTGTGGACTGTGTGTACAGCCTTGTTGTAATTAAGTCTTGATTGTTGTTGGTATCACTGGGAGGAATTGACCTCCAGGCCAGTTGGCTGTAAGGATCAGCTGTGTCTATGCTTGGAGAAGTTCGGTGCTGGAGACAGCCTTATAGGATTAGACTTGCCAAATTGCAATAGCCTCTGTGCTCAGCTTGGATGGGGAGGAGTCTCAAGGCGGAGCAGACAGTCTTGGCTTCCCGTCGGCCTTGCCCTTGCGCGCACGCGTACGCCCTCAGACCTCTGCCTTCCCCGGCTCCCGAGTCTCCGCCCGAGAGTCCAGATTCCCCCCACAAGAGCGTGGGTCCCCAGGGGCTCGGCTGGAACTGAGGTTCAGTGCAGTCAGAACTGGGACTCAGTGCAGTCAGGAGCTTCTGACTCCCTTCCACTAGGGAAAGCCTGTGGCAACCTCCGCAGCCTTTGTGCACACTGGCACGTGCGCGCCTTCAGACCTCTGCCTTCTCTGGCTCCCGAGTCTCCGCCCGAGAGTCCAGATTCCCCCCACAAGAGCGTGGGTCCCCAGGGGCTCACCTGGAACTGGGGTTCAGTGCAGTCAGAACTGGGGTTCAGCGCAGTCGGTGGCTTCCTTCCCCCTTCCGCCAGAGAAAGTCAGCCAGGCTCTCAGCCGCCCTTCCTCTCTGTGTGCACAAAGACCCTTTGCCGTACCTCCAATTCTCTGTGAGCTTTTCTCTTTCCTTCTAATTGTAGAATTTTCACTCAGCCAGCTTTCCTGTGTTTCTGGATGGTGACCGTTCCGTCTTTTAGTTGTAGTTTTAAAATTGTTGTGTGAGGTAGCAGTTTAGGTGCTTACCTATGCTACCATCTTGGTTTCTCTATCTCGAAACTGTTCTTAAAATGGTTTTCTACATGCACAAGAGAAGTCATGTGGGCAGTAACAACACTGGAGCCAGGGAAGGATGCAGACATACTGTTTGCCACACTGATGGCCTGAAATTGGAGGACTCAGGTTATATCACTTAGGCCAGAATCTACAACCTGAGTCACAAAATGACCCTTGCCCCACAGATTACATATAAACTACATGAAACCAGTGAGTATTTAAAAAAAAAAATCTATATAATTTATCATCCATGTGCTAAACTTAGATTAATAGCTTAAAAAATGAAACCAAAACCAAAACATAGTATTCCTCAACCAACGATGATAAATGCCATGCAATCTAAACACATCTGCACAGAACACAGCCCAGGCCATGCACTAGCTAACACAGCACCAGGAAATAAGTGAGGAATACACACGTGGACTCATATAAAGGAGCCATCCACGAAGGAGTAGAAAAGCTAGGAATCTGTGGAAGATTAAGAGGCAGACTTGGAACTTTTGGAAGAGCTACATTGGGAAGACTGTTGGCGATATTCCTGTAAAGAAACAAACAACGGGGGAAGGGACCACCATAAGCAATAACTACAGATGGCCATGTGGAAAGTCATAAGGTCAGAACAGAAGAGGCAGATGCTGTATGGTCACTAGGCAAGATACCTACTTGACAGGCTGCCATGTCTCTTGCTCAAAACCTCTGTGAATTGACTGGGCGATGGAGGACTCCATGAGATCAACGTAGCGAACAACCAAGGGCACAAAGATTTCTTGCAAGTGTTTGTGAAATTTTCCATTACATAAAAGTGCTGAAATAGTCAAGCAGAAACAGTGTTTATCAGAGAGAGAACATCAGGCATTTGGAAAATATGGGGGGAAAACTTTTCCTGAAGGAGTCGGACACAGAAGAATAAAACGTAGATGATAATGGATCTTGCTCCTCCTACTGAATATCAAGTCTTCAAAACTGATCAAGAAGTATAATTGACCTTCTATATATGGATCTCAAAAGCACAAATAGATTATATTTCTATGAAATGTTCCTGGAAGTGGTATGTTTTTACTTTCTAAGAGGTTTAACACATGAGGCATATGACCATTTGCTGGTGAATCTCTATGCAAGGGAGCTGCTGGGTCCCCTAAAGGTCTGGACACATGTAAATATAGCAATTAAACAGTTACAATCCTGGTACTATGTTGTGTATTACTGAAGAGCGAAACCTCTTCAACTCTAAGAGCTAAGCTTGGCTGCTTCTAAGAGAAATAGTTGTTAAATTCACTAAGAGGCTGACTGTGGCCTTGGGAATGTCTCTTCTGATTCATGAACTTATTAGTTATTTCTGGATTTTCTTTTTAGTCATCTTATTTTCCCTTTGAGTCTTTAAAAACAGTCAGCACATCACATCACATGCACTTTTCATTTGCCCATTTGTCTTTAATGAATTGGGCATAAAACATTCTTCCTAAAGCAACTGTAGAAGCCTTAGAGTTTATGCAAGGTGTACCTACCTCCATCAGAAGATGGACGCTTTCTATGCACATACTTTCATTAGAACATACGTCAGTGCTATAGACTGAATGTTTCTGCCACCCCCACCCAATGTGATGGTATTAGGAGATAGGTGTCTTTGGAGAGTGATTAGATCATGAGGGCAGAACCCAAAAATGGGATTAGTGTCTTCATAAAGGAGATCCTGGGAAGACCCCTTGACCCTTTCATGATGTGAGCACATAACAAGAAGATGGTTGTCTATGAAGCAGGCTCTTATCAGACACCAAATTTACCTGCACCATGATCTTGGACTTCCTAGCCTCCAGAACTATGAGAAATAAATTTTTCTTGTTATAAGCCACCCAGACAATGGTAGTCTGTTATAACAGCCCAAACAGACTAAGACAGTCAGTATGTGCCTACACTGCACCATGAGAAAATAGAGAATCTGTAGGAAAATACTAAGTAATATTTAATAAAGAATTTGTAATGTTTCCAATGATGGTACACATTTTTTCATGTGAACATATCCTAAACCCAGTTGTGATTTTAAAAAATAGCCCTCAAAGTGAGAACATGTTCATTTAAAAATATTCTCTGTGATTAGGAAAGGTATTTTTTAGGTGATGGTATTTTAAATGCAACTAAATGTCAAAGGAATCATCCATGGAAAATTTGAAGGGAAGATTTCCAAGTAAAGAGAGTAGCTAGCACAAGAGTTTTAGGGAGGGCTAGCTGGTGCTCTGCAAAGAAGTGTGGTAGGAGTAGAGTGAGGGAGAGGGGAGAAGAGTCCAAGGTGGTGTCTATATTATGGGGCATGGTGAGAAGTTAGAGTTATGGGGCATGGTGAGAAGTATTGGGTGCAATGGGAAGCATTATTGTTTTTTATTATTACTAAGTAGAGGAGCGACATGATATAATCTCTATGGCTCCTGAGTGAAAAATGGAGGAAGTAGGTGGCCAAGAGTGGAAGCAGAGAAGGTGGTTGGTCTAGTTCTTTTACCATCTTTTGCCTGGTCTAGTTCTTTACCGTACTAGACCAGGCAAAAGATGATGAGGGTGATGGTGGTGGTGATTGTGGTGCCTTGGATTAGAGTGAAGAGGTAGAAGATGAGGAAAAGTCCCTCAGCAATTTCATTCACAGATTTGAATAGCTGTATATGCTTATAGTTACTAAATCTTAATTACTAGCAACTCTTATAGTGTCGTCTTATTTTGACAATATCTCATATAATCTTTTTCAGGGCAACAATACCCTGAAAACTAGTTTGTTTGTTTTTCTAATTTGGGTAAAAATGTGACACTATGGTGGAATGAATGTGAAAATTCCTATTATATATTACTAGAGGCCCAGTGCACGAAATTCGTGCATGGGGGGGGGGGTCCCTCAGCCAAGTCTGCAACCATGCCAGCATCCTGCACCCCGGCCTCTGGCCAAAGGCCCTCCCTCCACGCAGCCAGGCCGCAGTATGCTGGGCTCGTTGCTGGGGGTGACTGTGAGCCCAGCGTCCCATGCCCTGGTCTCTGGCCAGAGGCCCCTCCCTTTGTGTGGCCAGGGTGCGGGACGCTGGGCTCATGTTGCTGGGGGCGACCGCTCCACCCTCTGTGCGGTTGGGTATGGGACGCTGGGCAACCGCCCCTCCTTCCACATAGCCAGGCGCGGGACGCTGGGCTCATGTCGCTGGGGGCGACTGCCTCTCCCTCCGCAGGACCGGGAGCCCAGCATCCCACTCCCGGCCTGTGGCCAGAGGCCCCTCCCTCTGCACAGCCGGGGCATGGGATGCTGGGTCCCCGGCCCCTCCCTCCGCGCGGCCGGGCGCGGGACACTGGGCTCACGTTACCAGGGATGACCACCCCTCCCTCTGTGCACTGGGTGCGTGACGCTGGGCTCACATCGCCAGGGGCAACCGCCTCTCCTTCCGTGCAGCCAGGCATGGGACGCTGGGCTTGTGTCGCCCCTCCCTCCACACAATTGCAAGCCCAGTGTCCTGCACCCGGCCTGTGGCCAGAGACCCCTCTCTCTGCACGGCCGGACGTGGGATGTTCCCCCCCTCCTCCCTCCCCCCACTATGGGTGCCAACATCTTTGTCGCGGAGTGACAGTTAATTTGCATATTACTATTTTATTATATAGGATTTTAATTAAGTGATTCTGAAATTTATCAGTCTGGAAAACTATAGAAACACAAAAGTGGAGTAGGCAGTAATTATAAATACATAAGAATTTTCTCCTCTCTCTAGCTGATATGGGTTAGTATTTCTTTAAATATGTCTTTATTAATTTTAGAAAAAGAGAAAGGGAGAGAGAGATAGAAACAGTGATGAGAAACATTGACCAGCTGCCTCCTGCATGCTCCCTTCTGGGTATTGAGCCTACAGCCCAGGCATGTGCCCTGACTAGGAATCATACCAGTGACCTCTTGGTCCACGGGCCAGCTCTCAACCATTGAGCAATACCAATGGTTGGGTGATATGGTTTAATATTTTTTGTGGCTAAATAGTCTTTTCTGGCTTGTCTATATGCTAAAAGATTTCCTATTAAAGTGGGAATAATAATTATATTTAAAGATAAATGTCTTATTTGGAAGACTAATGTTATCTTAATGATATTTTCATTAGCATTGAAAGAGGCTTTATTTATTCCTGGAGATCCAATCATGGAGCTAGAAGGTATTACGGGTCATGTAATTTAGTTCCTTTTACCAAATGTCATGAGAATAGGATGCTGAACACTAAGGATGAAAAGATTCTCACTCAGATCATCTAAATTTAACTGTGGTGAGCAAATTAAAAAATACATCCAAATCTGAATTTATTAGATCTCTACCTAACAACTCTCCTCTTCTTCTTCCTCTTACTCATCGCTAGCATTTTTAGTGTCAAACATGGTGTTAAGTGTTTGATATGCATTCTCTCATTTAATCACCAGAAAAACTATGAGATAAACACTATAATTTTTTCAATCTTATCAATAAGGAAACTGAGGTGCAAAGAGTTTAGGACTCTTGTCCAAGTGACTTAGTTATTTGACAATAGAATAAGAATTATTTCAAGCCCCCTCTTAACTTCCATAGCACTATAATACCATCATTCCAATTTGTCACCATAAATCATTATCTGTCTGTCCATCCATTCACATATCTATCCAACCTACCATCATCATATCAGCATCTTTTAAGACATAGAATGTAGTACAATAGGTGGTTTTAGGTTAAAAAAAATATCTTGCAAATGACAAAAAATTACACCATATCTTAGATAAATTATATGTTTTCAGAGTTAGAATTTTGAAAAACTGTTACAATATGAAAAAGACAGGAGGTTGAGCAAAACTATTATATTCAATGAATTGAAAAATGAATTAATACTGTGAAAATATTCAGTGTGCTTACAGTACACATTGAAAGCAGGACAATTTTACATTGCTACATAGCTAGATTGTATGCCTAAGCCTTAATTTATATGGCCTATTAATAAAGAATATAGAACTTTTGGCTGTACATCTTTTTTTAAAAAATATATTTTTATTGATTTCAGAGAGGAAGGGAGAGGGAGAGAGAGATAGAAACATCAATGTTAACAGAGAATCATTGATTGGCTGCCTCCTGCACACCCCACACTGGGGATCAAGCCTGCAACCTGGGCATGTGCCCTGACCGGGAATTGAAACAGTGACCTCTTGGTTCCTGGGTCGACGCTCAACCGCTGAGCCACACCCGGCTGGGCTTGGCTGTACATCTTGATAAGCACTGTTGTTATTTTTTTACTACTCCAAGGCCAAAACACATGCTTATGTAATAAATAATTACATCTACAAATAAGTTCAAATGCTACTTTATTATACATTTAGAGATTAGCTAAATGTCATACTTAGGTTGTTAAAATGAAGAAGCACATTAGGAAAATCATACTTGGTTATTAAATGTTATAAAGATTCTAAGATTAAGTAACAGTTGACTCAAATGTATTTCTAGTAACATATCTTTTATTAAACACTTGATAAACATTTAGTTTATTATCTTGTTAAATAAGTCTGCTTCTCTTCTTGTATTCCCATCAAGAGAGTAGACATGATCCACCTGATCACTACACCAGCAACTTGGAAGCTGTTTCACAGGCCTTTATTTCCCTCTCTACATCTAATTAGTAATCAAGATCTGTGTATTTTATATCCAGATTATCTTTTTAACCCTTCCCCTGCCTCTCTTTATCACTACTGCTATTTTACTAGTCCCGGCATTCTCATCTTTTGCCCTGATTATTGCAATAGTTTCTCCTAACTGGTCTTTAGGGTCCTCATTTTCCCTCTGCCAATTCTTCTTACAATCTCAAGCAGAGGGACTTGCTAAAATATAAAACTAATAATGTCCCTCCTAAAGATTATAAGCCATCAATGGACCATCACAACCAACTCCAAAAGCCTTAGGATGGTTTGAAAGCCATCCTTGAGCTGTCTTAAAATGACCTCTCTGACTCAATTCTATTGCCTGACTCTGTCTCCTGAAGTCCAACCATAATGATTTTCATAGCTCAGTTCAAGTACACAATTTCTCTTCCAAACCTTTCTTGTAATGTTGTCCCTTTGCCCAATTACTCCTTTCCCTCCTTACTCTCTTTACAGGCTTCCACTATGGTCCATGTTATATTTTTGCATTGCTTACGTATCTCTTTCTCCCTACACGGGTGCAAGGTCCTTGAGGCAGGGACCATGTCTATATTCTTAGTAGCCAGCAAAGTCCTTCACTCAGAGCAAGTTTTCAAATGCTTATTGAATGGATGACTATTTAGATGCAATATTAAGATTAACACCTAAGAATCTACTGAGGCTTGTGTATCTCTTCATATTTTGTATAAAATATATGACATTAAATAATAATGTTATGAGAAATCCTATATTTGACTTACATGTCTAAGATCATACTGCTAAAAATTCTACTGGATATAAATGTTGGCCACTTTGTCTCTTTAAAAAAATATATATATATATGTATTTTTTTTTTTAGAGAGGAAAGGAGAGGGAGAGAGAGCTAGAAACATCAATGATGAGAGAGAATCATTGATCAGCTGCCTCCTGCACAACCTACACTGGGGATCGAGAATGCAAAGCAGGCATGTGCCCTGACCGGGAATCAAACCGTGACCTCCTGGTTCATAGGTCAACGCTCATCCACTGAGCCATGCCGGCTGGCCTATGTCTCTTATTTTAATAAAGAGAGAATTTTCTCTGTTCAGTCATGATACTTGATAGCAAACTATTACATCCTACAAAATTAGGAAAAAAATGGAGATTTCCTATATTTCCTAAGACCTGTCACAAATGTTTACTCTGGCCAAAAGTCTGCTAATGTTTCAGCATAGTGTTCCTTGTTATATTTAAAAAGTCAATTTATAAACCCATATTCCAAAGTTTTAGAAAACTGGCAATTGGCAGTATTATTTATTTGGTAACTAGATTCAGGAAATGGGAGAAAGAAGGGAGGCAGAGATGGAGACAGCGAGAGGGATAAGGAGATAGAGGAAGAGGAGAAATAAAAAGAAAATACACAGTGAGGGGGAAAGAAAAGATAAAATCCAGTTTCAAATGGCAGGCCCACAGAAATACATGCCACAGTGCACTTCTGTATGTACATGTATGCTCCTTTTCTCAGTTGCCCATATGCCAGTTTGTAATCCACTCCTACCAGACACTGTCTAAAGCCCTCTTACTATGTAGCCCCAGGCATCAGAATGAGGCTTCTATCCTTTCCATATGGTTTAATAAAAATAGGCTATAATTTGGGGCTGCTACCTGTCCAAATCTAGCCTTTACAAGGCACCTATTGCAACTGCTCATTGGAAGAGGTATGTTCTCAATACGACCTCATCCATGGTTGCTTCTGATATTGTACCTGACGTGAAGTAGAAAGGACTGCTCAGAAGGAATCTCAAATAGTGCTTGCAAGAACATACGTGGAGGATCAGCATCTACTTTGTTGATAAAAATAATCTCTCCCCTCCCCCAAAAAAGATTCCATGTTTCAAAATATCACCTGGTCAGAAAATACTGAAGCATCAATGACATCAAGCCCAATGGCACAATTAGAAATGACAAAAAAAGCTGACCTCTACCAAAACTGAATTATCCATGACCCACCACCATATACAAACACCCCCCACCTCTCTCTCTCTCTCTCTCTCTCTCTCTCTCTCTCTCTCTCTCTCTCTCTCTCACACACACACACACACACACACACACACACACACACACACGCCCTGAGACCTAAGAACAGCATTCAGCTGAGAATCTGGCACATTAAGTAAGCATTCAATAAATGTCTGTTTATTGAGTGTATGTCCATAAAAATCCATCCCCTAAAAGAAACTCTGAGAGATCCCACTGAAGTTGAAGTAGAATAAGAAACTCATAGGATTTTATTTTCCCTTTAGTTTAAAATTTGATAAGTATTTTATATAGTTTGGTAATATTAATTTATACCATTACTGGCATAATAATCCCCTAAAACTCTTTCTTTCCCCTTGGGGTATTTATTAAAAAATAGCCATCCATCCATTGAAAATACCAGAGAATAAGACCACTGGTGTTATAATGCTTATTATGTTTGGGCAACAAATCCCAGTGTGGGTCCCCCTATGCTCACGGGGCCCTCAGTAGTTACAGATGCTTCCACGAATCTGCAGTGAAAGACACATATGCATTTAGAGCAGATTATTTTCTTTAAGGCTCTAATTTCTAAAAAAATATACAAAGCACATTAAAACTTTAAAAGGTCTACATGTAGTAAAGGAACAGAGCGGTACTATGGAATTTACTTGAAAAAAAATTAGTGACTCTTTGCTTTTATATTTCTTTTAGTATACTGGCTGGTAAAACAAATGCAAACATACAATTTCAAATTCAATCAACTCTGGGGACTGGAGTTAAATACACTTTCACATTTCATAGTCATTTCATCATTTGTAAAAGTGCTTACCTATAAAACTAAGCCGGCCTGCAGCCCTGCCTTCACCCAGAAGTTACATTCTTTCTGCTTTGTTTCTAATATGTGTACAGATATATCTCTATAAACAGCAATTCACGAATTTCAGGTGCACAGCTCTTTTAAGCACTTGAGGTAGAAGAACATGCAAGTGTCAGCACTCTATGTTTCAAAGCTTGAAGGTTAACCTAATATACAATATGGTGACCTAGCAGTTCTTCATTTGAAAGGAATTGGAAAAATCTTATCTGATACAGCCTAAGTGTGAGAGCAACCAGCGGGACTTCCACCTCTTCATTTCTTAATGACTTTTTTGATAATGAGAGGGTGACTTTGCCAGTCACTCTGGGCTCTATTATGGCTAATTTGACGCCACTTCACTCTCTTTGTTAATTATTAACACTAGCCTTTTTATCCTCATGAGACACTCCGATTTTTCTTTTTTTCCCCCCGATTTTTATGAGCTCATCTTTATGAAGGTGAAAGTCTCAGAGAATAGGTTTTCACTTAGAGTAGAACTCGGACATTTATTATTCCTCTAGGCAGAGATGCTGTGACATTGATTATATAAGCACGGGTGTTCTTCAGGATGGCTTTAATGTGCTAGCAATGTGAAAGGGCTGTTAATTAAAGAAGAAGAACCGCCGTATTTTTTCACTTGGGAATTAGTTCCCAATAGAATGGTCATTTGCCACTTGCTAGCATATCCACAGATTAAAAGGTGACTAGCTCTGAGGGTTTGCCTTTCTGTAATGTTGAAAGACGTGATTTGTGCCATTTGCAGATGGCTTTCATTGGTCAGAAGCGGTCACTTGCCATTTCTCTATCAACAGGACAATGGTGGGCAATAGCATGCAAGGGTAGAATCTATAATTAGCTTTATAGTCATTCAGTATCATTCAAATACCATGTTAATTGCTTTATTATAAAAACATTTATTTCCCCTCCATTCTAATACATCTCATTTTCAACACTGTTTTCTTAGATGCCATTTAAAGGGACTGCCCATCCAACTACCTCTTTAGTTGGCGGGGAGTGGATGAGGGTGGGAGGAGGCAGGGGAATAGACGAATGGGATTGTAGCCTGTTTGGGACAGAAGGGAGAGCCTGAGTGTGTTTTCATCATCAGTCCTGCCCTGGGAATCAGTGAGTGAGTCTGTGAGGGGCGGGAGTGTGAGGACAGTTGCTAAAATGATGGTGCAGCTGGTATTCATCCCTTGAGGAAAACCACATTTCATCTCCAAGGGTTCCTAAGGCTTAGACTTACCCTAATCATGCCCAACTGTGAGAAAAGACACATGCCCCAGATAGGGTTTTCCCCCTTAAAAAAGAAACTGAATTTTATTGAATCCCTTTCCCCAATAATTAGTTCAGCTTCTGGAATTCTCACCATGGACATTTCGTGACATATACATACAGTAAGACATTATATAGCTTTATCTGTACCCTTTAACCAATTCTCTTCCTCCGTCCCCACAACTCAAGACCCTGTTCATAAATATTTTCTCGGGTAAAAATAGAAAAGATTACATTATTTTATAAATGCCTGAGAACCTGCTTTTGTCACTGTAGACCAAGACAGAACTGGAGGCCAAGTGATCAACTCTAACTCCCCTCTGTGCCTGATTCCCTGTGAGCAAGCCCCTGACCAGGCATCGTCTGTGAGGGATGTCATTTCCCCACTGGAAAACAAAGGTCTAAGGACCCTTCCATGCACCTGCAGAAAAACATCTATTTTGAAATATCAAAGCATAAAGATTTTAACAAAAGTAAGATGGCAAACAACCAGTGGACTATCTAGTCATTAAAAACCCAAAACAGAGCCAGCTATGAAGATTTCAAGGTACAAGTAAAGTACACATTCTAACCAACACCTTCATTAGTTGGAAACATGTTAGTAATTTTTATTTTGGAAAAGCAAACATAAGTGACATTCTTAATAATAAATCATTATTTATTAATGAGCTGGTTAAAGTTGTAATTAATTAGAATTTGGACTGTAACTTTAATGGGGTCAATCTGATAAAAAGTCATGCCTGGCAATAATGTAAGGATCTTCTTATCAATGGGGGCTAAGAGGATAAAAGCTTTATATTTTCCCATTGGCTTTCAAAAGGGACAAGTTGGAGGCAGTATAAGTTGACATTTAACATTTGAACTGAATTCACTAAATCACTATGTAAATATTTCAGGAATTTAATAAAACAAACAATTATTAACAATATTCATTATTATCAAAGGTGATATTAATAGCCAATCATTATGTTTTACTAATATCTGAGATATTACTCAGTAGTTTTGGCTTTGGATAGTATCTTATGAGTTTGGGAAGAAAGTCACTGTATTTTATTTCAATTCCCCAGTCCACACGGTACTCACAATGCCAAAAGGAAATTATGACACTGGGGAACCTTTCTATTTACCTCACTGCACAAAGGTGCTGTTTTTCTCTGAAATAATTGATGTTTTTTAAAAAATCTGTTAATCACCACAAAGTCAAAGCCAAGATCTAGACTTAACAGCCCTTCCACAAATAGATAACATTCAAAAGAGATCAGTAATAAATACTTTTGTGTTTTGTTTGAGCAATGTATACCAAAATATCGTAACATAGAACAATACTTTATGCATTTAATAGCAGCCAATGGTGTAGAAATGGTTTAAAACAGGAGAGAAATATGAAACTCTTTTGAATTAAATATTTGCAAGCCTGGTTAAAAATAAAAATTCTGTTATTCTCATTTTAGTGGTTTTTTAAAAATATAACTCTCATAAATTTATACTTGCAATGTGAGAGCTCACACTGATGTCTCTCTCTCTCTTTCTTCTTCTCCCCCAGCCCCTCCCTCTCTCTAAAAAGCAATGGAAAAAATATCCTCAGATGAGGATTAACAAAACAAAACAAAACAAAACAAAACAAAAACAGACTTGGATGAGAATAATTTGCAGAATGAATGAACCAGAGTTTGAAGAAAACAGAGCTCAGTCTAGAATGGGAAGAATGTTATAGAATAGGTTAATAATGATCTCATGATTACTACAAGTGTTAGAGCAAGCCTCCAAAAGCTACCAAACTAGGGCTAACAGAAACTTAAAAGATCCCTCCTAATATATAAAAAGCCAGGGGCTGTCCCGAACGAAACAACCAGATGGTCGACCGAACACAGGCGTGTGGAGCGACAGGGCTGGCAGGAGGATTAGTGAGGGATGACCAAACGACTGAACAGCAGGCTGTGTGGGGCAACCAGGCTGGCAGGGGGGTTAGTGAGGGACAACCAAATGACTGAACAGCAGGCTGCGTGGGGCAATCAGGCTGGCAGGGGGGGCAGTTGGGGTTGACCAGGCCAGCGGGGGGGAGGGGCAGTTACGGATCGGGCCTAAACCAGCAGTTGGACATCCCCTGAGGGGTCCTGGATTAGAGAGGGTGGAGGCTGGGCTGAGGGGACCCCCCCCCCATGCACAAATTTCATGCACCGGGCCTCTAGTCATTATATAAAAGGTAAAAAAAATCTGTATGTTAACAAATGACCCCCTGCCCTATCTGGGTGGTTCAGGTGGTTGGAGTGTTGTCCTGTACACCGAAAGGTTGCAGGCTTGATTCCAAGCCAGGGCACATACCTAAGTTGTGGGTTTGATCGCTGGTTGGGGCGCGTATGGGAGGCAACCGATCAGTGTTTCTCTCTCCCCCTTTCTCTCTCTATAAATCAATAAAAAGACATCCTTGGGAGAGGATTCAAAAAAAAGTCCCCCTAAAATTTTGATGAAAAACTAGGTTTGTACTGATTACTAGGAGACCATATAACAAAATAACTGTGAAAGTGATATTGCTTTGGAAAAATTATCTCAATAGAGAACCTTTATGATCTATTTAATTCCTAAATACTAAGAGAGCAAGCTATACCATATCCTATCACCTTTAGAATCCATTTCAGAAAACCAATATTATCACAATGCATATTAGAGAAACCTTAATATGACATGATTTCTAGAACAATGACAACTTTCTAAGGTGTCTTTCAGAGATCTAAGTATTCTCAAGTGCTTTAGAAATGTTAACCTTTGAAGACTTTCTGATTCATAAGGTACAATGAAAAGGGTGTCTATGTTATCCGTCCTCGAAAAAGCCAGGAGAGTAGGAATAAGAGGAACTCCAGAGGCCAGGGAGCACGGTGGGGGTTAGCTGGTGTCCCCAGGCCCCGGCCTGATACACTCAGGGAGGAAGAGAAAACATTCATGTTATCCATGTTGACCTGTTGAGCAGCTGCCAAGAGCTCTGTAAATGTACTTTCCAACACACAACATTCTCCCGCCTCTCCCCACTTCATATACCACAGCAAATGAAAGTGCTTACTGTCATTTCTGAGGAAATTATTAAGCAGTTGGAAAAGAGGAAAACTATCCCAGGAATCTTGTGGCTGAGCGTCCAGTGCCGTATCCATATCCACTGTGAATAAAGCCCAAAACTTCTCCGCATGCTCCGCCAGTAAATCCGGCCACCAGGCAAATGCCTGTTAAAGGATAAGGAAATACTGTAAAAACAAATTACTTGTTAGAAACATACACAAAAACTGTGCCACTTCAATACATATCATTAAAAGTGCAGTTGTAGCTGTAGCTGGTCTGGCTCAGTTGATAGAGCATCAGCCTGTGGACTGAAAGGTCCTGGTTTGATTCCCATCAAGTGCACATAGCTCGGTTTTAGACTCATTCCAGCCCAGTGGAGGTGCATGCAGGAGGCATCCAGTCAATGTGTCTTTCTCACCTTGGTATTTCTCTCTCTGTGTCTCTCCTCCTCCCTTCCACTCTCTCTAAAAAAAATGTCATGCTAAGCGAAATAAACCAGTCAGAGACAGTATCACATGATCTCACACATATGTGGAATCTAACGAACAAAATAAACTGATGAATAAAATAGATTCAGAGATATAGAAGCATGGGAAGAGATCAACCAAAGAACCTGTATCATATATGCATAACTCATGGACACAGACAATAGGGTGGTGAAGGCCTGGGGCGGGGATAGGGGGGCAGGCTAAAAGGGGTTAGTGGTGGAAAAAGGGGACACATGTAATACTTTCAACAATAAAGATTTAAATTAAAAAGGAAACTAAAAGAAAAAAAAATCAATGGAAAAATGCCCTTGAGTGAGGATTAATAAAAACAAAACAAAAAGTGCAGTTGTAGTAGAATGAAACCAAATGTTTTAATGTTTGCAGAAAAAAAAGAAATATTGGAAATAAATACACCAAAAGATTCATAGTAGTTATGTTTAAATTATGACATATGGAATTTTTATTTTATACTTTTCAAATGTTCTAAATTAAACATGTATTTTTAAAATATAGCAATGAGGGCCATTTTATATTTTAATTTCTATTTTAGATTTCATAATTTATTCATCAATGCCAAATGTGCTTATTATTTGAGTATGTATATCTATAAAATTTCTTCTCACATTTAAAAATCATTGCTTTTTATTTGTAGTACATCTTTTATAAATCTAAGGTCTAACCTAAAACACACTTTCATACAAATTCCTCACCCTCCAATGTGCATTGGGTCCTCTTAAATAGTCTCTCTGATACCAGGTATTTTTATTTCACAGATCTTAGCATTGCACATATGACTGCATATGCGAATATTTTTAATGTCTGCCTCTTAAATTAGACTTTATACTCAACAAGGCATTTTCTAATGCCTTTTAGGTAATGGCAATAACCACTTTAAAAAAATCTGTGCTGTTTAGATAGGTAATCATAATAATCAATTATTTATTGATTTATTTTTTAATCTTTATTGTTGAAAATATTACATATGTGGCCCCCCTTTTCCCCAATGACTCCTTCTAGCCTTCCCCTGCTCCCTGCCCCAGGCCTTCACCACATTATTGTCTGTGTCCGTGGGTTATGCATATATGCATACAGGTTCTTTAGTTGATCTCTTCCCACCCACCCACCCCCGCCTTCCCTCTGAGATTCGACAGTCTGCTCTACACTTCTATGTCTTCGGATCTATTTTGTTCATCAGTTTATTTTGTTCATTATAAAAGTTAACTTGGAAGACAGCTGTGGTGGGAAATGGAACATAACTTTCTCTTAAAAAGTAGCGTCAGGTGACAAGATATTTTCATCAACTTGAAATTTTCATCATATTTTGCATAAGCATCTATTTATGCCTTAAACTGCATTTCTGATAATGTTATCCCTGATGGTGCAAACTTCCTGATGTAAACCAATCTGTGATGAGTGCTTATTGTTCTAAGGAAGACTAGAGAAAGCTTTAAGCAATCACTGTCTTTCCAAATAAAACTCAAGAGCCGCAAGTAGTTGACAACAGAGGGTCAATTCTATACCTATCCCCTCCTCCTTTTGGCCACCACCCTGGGTGGCAGTCATCCAATCTGGGTTGGCAGTAAGAAGAGGGGTTGTCTAATTTTCTCCCTAGAGACCACCTTCATGAGAGAGGCCCGAGGTTCCACAGCATCAGCCTCCACCCAGGAGGAGAAAAGCCCTCTCAGAAATGCATCCATCTGAAGAACACGGATCAAAAGTCAGGATCATCTGGGTGAAAGCTATCTTGGCTCTAATGCTAAGTCCCTCATTCGTGTCAAGGAGATGGCAGAGGCAGAAGGCCATGTTTACTTAGATTACAAGGGAAACACAAAACAAAACTTGGCTGTGATCCTTTAGCCATACCATTTCAATTAAGGTCTAACAGTAAATAAATATTGTTCAGTGAAAACAACGTGAGGCAGGCCAGGCTGACCATGCTCAGAAAGCCGTGTTTACTGAACGTGGCTGAAAACAGTGGCAGGTAAGAATGACCCCTGAAACGGAGCAGAGCACTGAGCTTTTGAACTTGGTGATGAGATGGGAGTGATCATGGGACTTCCATTTCCTCATCTGCAAACTGGCAGCAACAATACTTGCCCTAACCGTCCCCAGAGTTGTTGCTGTGAAAATTCAATGACTATAAAAATCTCTTGCTGCACAAAAGTAAAAAATAAAACAAAACAACACACAGAAAACCCAAACGAAAGCCTCAAAACTAAACATCATCAGTAATTACAAAAATGAATTGAAATTTATACAGATCTTATCATGTAAATCTACATATTTTTAAAATAGTAATGCCCAACATGAATTGAATAGTTTCTATATATCAAGTACCGTTCTAAAGGCTTTTTATATGATTACTAGAGTCCCAATGCACAAAATTTGTGCAAGGGGCTCGGCCCTCGCAGCCCCAGCTTCATCTGGAAGGTCATCCAGAAGGTCGTTCGGCCGTCCGGTTTAATTAGCATATTACGCTTTTATTATTATAGATAGCTTAATTCTCTATACAACACTTTCAGGTAGATGGTATAATTTTCCTTATTTTATGTTGTCAAATTCAGAGAGATAAAATAACTTGCCCAAAGTCATATAGTTGATAATAGGTAACAGAGCAATAATTTGAATCCCAGTCAACTGGAGTGCAGAGACCAAGCTCTTATACATCACTATATATGGGGGAGAGCAAAAGCAGGTTTACAGTTGTTTGTATGGAAAATAATATAATAATGAAATAACAGTACAAGAATAAACTCTGTTTTGCACACTCACAACTGCAAAACTACCTTTGCCCTCCCTGTATGTATGTATATATGCATGTATCCCTATCTATCTATCTATCTATCTATCTATCTATCTATCATCTATCTATCTAAATATCTTTTTGCACATCAGACCACTGGTAATGTTCTCTGATTTTTTTCATGTCAGGGCATCTATTATGGCATGATTTCTTTGTGTCTTTTCTAATTTCTTTGAGGTCTGAGGCTTTTGATTACCTTCAAAATATAGTTAAATTTATAATTTACAACAAAAAAAGGAGGATGCCTACCTAAATGAACAAAACCAGTGAATCTGATTTTGACATGTATTAAGTGCCCCCCCCCCGCTTTTTCCTATATTTTGTACTAGTAAATGATGCCAAAAACTCTAGAGACAGTCCAGTGTCTAAGGTACAATCCGTCCCCAACATACACATACACACGCCTCAACATGTGCTGAGGGGCCATGTTCTAGAAATATTTATGCTGCTTTGAGGAGCCTGTAGAATGAACTAGAACCCTCAGGTTGACAACTAAACTACTGGCAAAGTAACCAAACAATTTTTACAAGTCTTTTATTGATCAAAATCTCTCCATAATTGGATTCATACCTGAATACAAATATTGAAATAACCAGATGAGATGATAAACTGAAAATACTTTAAAACATATGCCAGGGTAAAGGCCTATTCTTATTACTATATATTTACACATTAGTAAGTGGTGAGCAAACATTTTGGTAGGTATTTTTGTCCATGCAATTTCGCTTGACAGATATTGCATCTGAAAGCCACTTGCTGGTCACCTTCTTCCAAAATGAGGGACATTTGTTAGGCCAGAGCCTAATCTAATCCTAAGCCCAAACCCACCGTTAAAAACATGTTGGTTTATCTCACTGGCTATCCAGTTATAAATACTATGCAATTACAATTAATTCTCTGCAAATGATTTTGGAATCAGACCAATTCACTCCCCAATATTGTTCAGAGAAAAAGATCTTCTGGTTAAAAAAACAAACAAACAAAAAACTCCCAAATGAACAAAAAAGTAAAACCAAAATATTAAAATCTTCTCAGCTGGCCCATACTTAAGTGGCTGGCAGTAATTATGCATGCAATTATTAATAAGACATAATCACAGAAATACTACAAAAAAAAAAAGATTAGTCTAGTCAAAGAAATAGTCTTTAATTCCAAAGAGAAGAACTAAGTTGGCTTTAAAATGAACTACTATCCAAGTGGGGTCTATCTTATCTTCACTGAGTTATTTATTCCATGTTAGAAAAATAGCAGAAACAATTTTACGTACCTCTCTTCCCTGAGGGATTCCAAGAATTTGGAAGCATTGTGGAGTGGAAAAATGCCATAGTGTTACAAAGCATTTTGAAAAGAGATCATTATAATAGTTCTATATTTCAGCATATAGCAGAGTGATACTTATGAGTTATGATTATCTCTGTTCAATAAAGCCAACTCAATTTTTGAGGATTAGAAAATAAATAATATTTACATTTTAATTGTGTTTGGATACATGATATTTCAGTAAGCATTCAGTAACTGTGAAGTATATAACACTTATTAATTACATTTTTAAAAAGGTTATTTTCATTAGTGCAGGAAAATGTGTTTTTTTGTGAAATGTATGAGAATATTAGATATACCTGTGTAGGTGAAATGTACTGCAATTGGATATCCAATCAAAAATTTTTTTAATTCAAAAAGGTCTAATACTCTGATGATAATGCCATTTAACAAAAGACAAAGACAACAGGCACATATATTTTATCATATAATCACTTTCATTGTAACATAGCGGTAGTACTCGCCTAGAAAAGATCCTCCTGGGAATTCATTTCAAATCATTGAAGCAGCTGTTTCTTCAGTTTAAAATAAAATATCCATAACAAGTTCACACATGACAGATGCAAGGTAAAAACTAGACTCCACTGTGTGAGCTAAAAGCAGATGTTTTGAATGATCATATTTATAACCAGATACAATAAATCTTAGTTACCTATGGTAAGATTTCATGAATACTCTTTTCCAAGAATTTGCTTCCAATATACTTCACGTAGTTTCTTATATTTTGAAGAACTAGCCTTTATTAAATATAAATATTCTATAAATTCTTATGTATCTGGTTATCTTTTATTCTTGCTCATTTCATGTGCTTCTTCAAGAATAAAAGCATTATTAGGGTGCTGGCATTTAATAAATTTATTTAATTCCACAGATTTCCCCCATCCAATTCCAATTCAGAAAACTCCTTTAAAAAAAAAATAAACTCATGACTACTAGAAAAAGTGATTCCTTTTAAGTCTTAGAATAAGCAGTTTGCCCGAAGAATGACCACTCCATATCTTTAGTGAATGCTAATATATAATTAGAACATCTAAAACCTATAAATAATGCAGGCTTAGTGAAAATTTAAAGAAAAGTTTGATGGTAAAGCCAAAGACTAGAGTTATAAATGCCTTCCTTTCGATGTTATCTTATAGCTTTCCTTTTGTACACTGACATTTCTAAAGTAAAGCAATCATGGCTGCAGGAACCGCAAGTGACCCGGCATCACTGGGTGGGGTTCGTGTTCCAGGTTTGCTTCTTACTAGTTGTACATCATTAGTATACCCCACGAGCTCTCCCATGCGCGCCCCCCCGCAACGAAGCTATTGTCAGGAATAGATATTAAATCACACACACACACACACACACATACACACACACACACACACACACACACACACACACACACACACACATATATATATATATATATATAATGGTACATATATACATATATGGCATTCCTTTGTGATATGTAGGAGTTGTATTTCTAGGCAATGCACATCTGTTCTCAGTTTTTTACAGGTAAATGGCCAAGTGTGTATCAAAGTCTATAGGAAGGCCGCTTCTTCAGTATTATTCTTACTATGGCATAGTATCACGGGTAGCATTGTACAGCAGTGAAAACAGGTCGTCACCTCTGCATGATGCTCTTCATTTTGCTGTAAGACTTCTATGCAGAGCTCTGCTAGGTGAAGAACTTCCTCCAGCTTCCTAGCAGGAGTCGCCTGGCTCATGGTCTCTATATTAAAAACAAATCATAATGATGTTACCTTAAACATAAAAAGCCAAACATATTCAAAAAGAATGTGAATGCATATTTTGGAGACAGAAGAGATGCAATACATACAAACACATTCTTTACAGAAAGAAAACCAGTTCACCCGACTGCAGAAAACATTTCACCCACAAAGCAATCCCAGGGAGCTGCGAGTGCTCTGCCATTCAATAGACAAGAACTAACAGGTGCATCCGCACATCAGATGCTCAACTTCTGCAATAAACAAGTTATAATTCTCCTCAAGGTCAGGGACATAAAGAGAGCAGATACCACAGTCTTTTCTTTCTCTCTGCATTGTGTTATCAATACAATACCATTCTCACCAGATGAGTCATTCCCGGCATTGGCATTAGCAAAACCCATGCTTTTTTGTTGCTATTTAAATTCCCAGCCTGACATGTCTATAGTTCACATTGATCTTAAATTCAACAAGTACAAAGTCACCTAAAACAACTCTGACAGCCTACAATTAACTGATTTCCTCACCTGTTCCCTGCCCACCATCACCCCATCCCACACCCTCCTCCAGCTGGGGAGGAGGGGAAGGCGGTTTGTAAACCTGAAGGTTCTTTCAGCATTAAGACGAACTGGTAGAAAAAGGCCAGACCACAATGACATTAAGTGCAGCTACCTGAAATTCAGTAACACCAAAGGCAAAGTCGCTGCTTTAAGAGATACAACCAACTGGAAGGAATTAGAAGTGCCCTGTGTAAAGAAACTGTTTCAAAATTGAAAGTGAATAGAGTTTCCAATAAGGCCATTAAAGATGACCTTAGATTCCTGGACCCTCCTTACCCCGTATGGCAGTTTAAGGAAGGGAAATGAAATTTGCAGGAAAAGAACTTCCTCTGTGGAATCTAAGGACTCTTTTTTTTTTTTCTGCAACAGAGCTTTTCCCCCAACTTCTCCCTAAAACTTCATACTTAAATTTGGAGGAGACTCCTCCATTTGCTCTTAATTTGTTCCCAAGGGACATAAAATGAAGCAGTAAAACATGGCGTATGGTGGTGCTTGTTCCTTAAATATTTAAGTGTAATCTAGGTCGCCGTGTGATGCACATGGGGGTTACCATTCCCCAACCCTGGAACACACCTTGCTAAACTCCCCTGCAGGAAGAAGAGCCATCGACAGGGGTCAAGAGCACTAGGATTCTTCAGGAAAATGAGACGGCAGAACACCACATCCTTGAGCCAACCTACAATGTCCTTAGCTTTGGGAAGAAGGAGGAAGTATAAGACAGGTTGCTGACATTAAACAACTCAGACTCCAAAAGTCATTACAGAAAGGACCCTTAGCTATCATCGATCCAGTCTTCCACCGGTTTCATGAATACTTCAACATCCTCACACAAGGGCAAAGTCAAGGAGGCTCATGACTTTGCACCACAGTCTCCTCCATTGGGGGTGGCTCCATCTATCACAGCGTGGGGAGGAAGACAAGACCTTTAAGAAAAGTTTGAAAACGATGTAAACCAAACATAGCAGCACTACAGGAATGTGAGAGTGCTGAGAGCAAGTGACTTTAGGGAAGGAATCTGGGAAGGTAAGCAGGACCTGAAGCAGGTTCTAAAAGAAGTCACAGATGACCAGGGTAAGAAGAGGAGTTTCTAGAAATGTTTGTATGACAGGGATGGGATGCATTTCAGAAGAAGGTGAGGAGGACGGTGATTACAAACATTACTATTCACTGAGAGCCAATTAATGTGTCAGGCACCGCACTAGGAACTTTCCATGTGTTATCACACTAATTGTTTTAATAGCTTTAAGTTGTTTGCTTTTGTGTCTATAAAACGCAGAGATCAGGAAACAAGCTTGGAGAGATAAAATGCAACAGCCTATGGGTGGGGAAGGCTAGACCGGAAGTTTAATGTGGGCTCTTACCACCTCTGCCTTACCTGTGCAAGGTGTTGGGGAATGGTGAAGGCTCTTACCACCTCTGCCTTACCTGTGCAAGGTGTTGGGGAATGGTGATGGGTGATGGAGCCCGAGGCTGGATTGCTGCAGGCTTTGAGACAGACAATAAGTAGACTGGAAAACTATATCCTCCAGATAACTTGGGCCAATGTTTCTCAGCAGGACATCAGAATAAACTGATTTTAGGAAAATGTGTTTGGTGGTTGTACAGAACACGAAAGGCTTGGTGAGGTTGTGTGACGTGGATCCTGAGGGGCAGGTCTACTCTTATGGAGATCTGTGGGAAGACGGTAGTGGGAACAGAAAAGAAAGTGCAGGGATGCCTTGAGAAGAATTGGCAAGCCCTCCTGAGTAACTAGAAATTCCAGGCCAGAGCAGAGGATAACCCTGATGTTTGGAAGCTACAAGGCTCAGAGAATGATGATGCATGGTGGGTGAAACTAGGAAATAGGTCTTCAATGCACCGGCACATATACTAGTTAGGACCAATTACTATACATGATTAATAATAACTACAAAATCGGCATGCACAGGGAGTTAGGATATCTAACTGCCTGAAAAACTCCTAACTCATTATCCAAGACCCAACCTTAATGCTACCTTAAATGTGGGACCTTCTCCAAGTTCTGGGGCTGAATGCTTTGCTCCTCATTCTGAGTTTTCTATGACAGGCTCAGAAACTGGTCTCATTATCCTGTGCTGCCAATATCTTAAATAGGCTTTGGACCATGCAGGGTACTTAGGAATGTTTACTGAAAATGCACTAGCATAATATTTGGGAAAAATCATGTTAAACATAAAATCGATACCCAAATGATTCCATTTAACTTTGTGTTGGACTACAAATAGCTCTTCTGTCACTAACATGCCCAGGGTAGGCTAGACAGCAGGTCCCGCAGTGAAACCACTGCTCAAGGAGCTGATGAATACCATGTCCTCATATTATTCAAAACTTTTTTTGGAAAAGTGTCTTCAAAATAATTTTTAATTCTCAAGAGCATATCACTTATATTTCTGAGCTTTTCCATGGTTAGATTGAGGGTGTTGAGTTATGTTAAGGATTCTTAACTCAGGATGTAAGGACTAGGTTTTAGGGCATCCTTGAATACCTTAAAGGTAGATGCTAAATTTTGTGTACAGAGGCATTTTGTGGGAAGAGATAGGTTATAACTGTCAGATTCTCAAAGCAGTCTGTAAACCAAACAAATGCTAAGAATTACTGAACCATATAATCTCTAAGATTCCTTCTAGCTAAGAGAGTCTATGCTTCCTATAAATGTGGGTTTTATTTATGTTGGATTATATTATTTCAACATACTTGTATGTGCTGATATCATGTATTTTTCATAGGGAGAGGCGACGCAATTTAATTGGGCTTATCAAAGAAGATAAACTTATTTTTCCTATGTACTCGAGTACATCATTTACTGAATCCTTACAACCGTTCTGTGAATTAGGGAATAATGACCCTCATGTCCACATTAGGAAAAAGTGTATTGGAGGGGTTAGAGAGGGTGTCCAAGGTCAAACAGATACTGGCCAAGATGGCATTAAAGTCTTACCTCTGATGTCATGCAAGCGGCAATAATACAATTATTTGAATTCTTTTTCATTTTCAATTTCCTGAGTAGCAATAGCACACACACAAGCACACAACTGAATATGTATTTCAATAGGAACTTCTGAAATAGCTGAAAGCTTGAGGAGTTTATAAAGTCATCATATCCTTAGCCACAAGTAGGCAATAATGGAATAGAATTACCTAAAACTCAAAACTTAGTTCTGTTTACATGTGATTATGTCAAAACTAGCTTTTACATTTGACACTATCTTAAGAACAAACTCTGAAAGTACCCTGCATCCTATTAAAACCTAAAACAGTCTTAAGCATTTTATCCTTCCTAGATTAAATTTACGGAGAGGATTGAAACTTTGTACTTGAACATAATGGCCACTCTGATACTTTAATAAACAGCATTTTTGTCAAGTACACCATGAATGCCATCTCGTGCTAGCTCCCAGGGGGCCACAGCCCAGCAGTTTAATGCATTCTATAGTCATAATGCTATTAGATAACAAGGTTATCAATAGCTCCATTAAAATTCTGAACACTGAATATTCGTGAATTCCTCTAAAATGTACACTTTCCCTCTTTTTGCAACATTTCTACAGCATTACAGATGTCTCTATATTCTTCCAGCTTCACAAATTGCTGGTTGTTGCAATACATTTCAAATGACATTTCAAACAAACCTGCCCCAAGCAGCAAGGTTTCTTGACAAACCACAACGCATTGCTCTTGGCTATAACTTGTCTTCATTTTGGAACATGTCTACTTTTCTCTGAACACTCCTTAGCTCCTCAAAGCCATTCCTTTCCCTCTACGTCTATGTCTACATTGAGGATGAGATCTCTCTGAAGAAAAGGTAGGGAGGTGGGAAGATGCAAAGAAGACACCTGACTGCTTTGCTTTAATTCTGCCTCAGGGATGGTGCACACTTCCAGCACTTTCTCCTTAGCTGCCTCCCTTAGCCCAAGTCCTGTCAAGTCCCTACTGATGGATATACAATGATGCCCTAGGGCCGTGGTCGGCAAACTGCGGCTCGCGAGCCACATGCAGCTCTTTGGCCTCTTGAGTGTGGCTCTTCCACAAAATACCACGGCCTGAGCGAGTCTATTTTGAAGAAGTGGTGTTAGAAGAAGTTAAAGTTTAAAAAATTTGGCTCTCAAAAGAAATTTCAATCGTTGTACTGTTGATATTTGGCTCTGTTGACTAATGAGTTTGCCGACCACCGCCCTAGGGGAAAGTTATAAGGGGACATGGGGAGACCCAAGATCACTTCAATTCCTTTTTCTCCAAAGAGGATATGTAGGAATTTGTAATGTGTTTGACCTTAACTTTTAACAGTCTGGTTGTGCCTGTACTTGCAGCTAAATAGGAAACAGAATTCAGGATGGTACTGGTTTGCGGCACATGGGAATAATCGCATCACAATGCTGCCCTGTCTTCTTTTCCTTGCGTCTCGGTCCTGATGACCTGCTAGGGTGCCTCAAAAAATAAGTCCTGTATATGCACTCAGGTTTCTTGGTTGGCTCTTCCACAGCCCCAGATTGTGTAGCCCTGAATTTGATTCAAGAAACATGTTATGTACTCTAGTAACAACTGAGGGGATAAGACAATGAACAAGGAAATATTTCTGCCTTCACAGAATTTATGTATATCTGTCCCTAACCCAATTATAAGGTAGATGATCACTATATATAATCCACTTTTGGTCAATATGAGGAAGTTCTGTAATACATCTCTGGTAGAAAGTGAATTAAGTGCACTCAGTATGCAAGAACGAGGTTATGAGAATCAAAGATACATAGCTAGGAAGGCTTTAAATTGCTCATTTATAACAGGTGGAGTTCTTCGGAATGAAATGATTCTTTTAGTGGGTGTCTGAGTTCAGAAACTCTAGATCAGAGAAAGCTAGCAGCAGTCTGACATTGAAGTCTCCCACATTCTCCCTCCTCCCACCTGAAGAAAAAGAACTCACTCTTCCAGTGCTTCTCCCTCCTTCTAAAGAACATAAATGAGATGAGGAGAAAGCCCTGGCACGCCGGAGATGGCTTGTAAGGTTCAATTAAGAAGGGGCTATAGGGCTAAAGAAGGAGGGGGAGGAGTGCCCCCCCCCCCCTGCACTGCCCCCAATGGGAGAGGGCTTAAGGCAGGGGTGGGCAAACTTTTTGACTCGAGGGCCACAATGGGTTCTTAAACTGGACTGGAGGGCCGGAACAAAAGCATGGATGGAGTGTTTGTGTGAACTAATATAAATTCAAAGTAAAGGAGCGGAGGGGAGAGCAAGAGAACTGGATAGAACAGCCGGATCAGGCCCGCGGGCCATAGTTTGCCCACGGCTGGCTTAAGGGAAGGACTAGGGTGGAAGCAGTAGGGAGGTTAGGACCAGGGTGGCATTCCCCTGCCACACTCTCTGGAGACACAAGCCCTGAGGCTTTACCTTGCAAGGTTTACAAGAACAAGGAAATTAGGCCAAGGATACAATTTCTGATTTCTACCATCTGGAAACCCAAAATTCACCCAGTGGCAAGGACTATCAGCATCCTCTCTGTGGACAGCTGACTGGCAACATTGACCTCAAACCCAGCTCAGAAACGCTGAAATGGCTCTCTCCATTTCCTGTGCCCCCTCCCCACAAAGTAGTTAGTGATCACTACTTCCACGTCCCTCACCCTACAGAAATACAGGGAAACAGCACACCACACACACACACTGCTATGGGCGCATACACGATCTGTTCCAATTAGAGGTCAGGAAAGGTTCCGTCTGAGCCTCCATGCTACATGACTTCTTCCACTCGCAAACCCCTGTAGGATGGCCTGGCTGGCTCAGGAAGAGTCTACTGGCTTTCTGGCCTATCCTAATTCGAACCTTAGTGCTCATCTGGTGTCAACGTTCCCACTTTGCGCGATCCAGGTTGATGACTCAGTCGAAGGTCTACATTTTTATTGAAATTTTCAGACCTAACCTCTGCTCTAGGCACAGCACCAGAGTCTAGCACAAGCAGCCTCCTGGGAGTCTCAATCCAGGACAGATCTCAACAGTCATGGGCCCTCTCAGCCCAAGAGGGAAGGCGCACAGGAGATCAAAGACTTTCTTTCCTGTTCTACAAAGCAGCCCCGCTCCTCCAAATCTGTCTGTCACTTTCCTTAGAACATGTGACTAGATTAGATGATTTTGGGGGAACTCTCTTGACTTAGTCCCCTAGGAGGAATAGTATATAACTTGCTGGTTACTTAAACTGCCCCAGAATCTAGGGGAGAGGTGGTTTCTAAAACTAAACCGCACTTCCCCAAATCCTCAATGGGACTTACACTTACCCAGTATCTGACTCCCAAGGACCTGGCTCTGTCAGCTAATGCAAGAGCAGGATCTCATGAGCTCTCTCCTGGCTGTCTGACTGCATCCTAAGTGCTATTATGGTTCTATGAGTGCCAGAATATGCAGGGGTTTGGCCAAAACAGGTTTTCAGTTGTAATACAAATAAATAATATAATACATAATAATGCATTATTATTAATAAACTGTTTCATGAACTCACAACTGTAAACCTACTTTTGCCCACCCCTGTATGTTGCTATATTTAATGAATGGAGTGCCTTGGGTATAGGTCTGTGGTTCCACTTCAGCGGGAACCAGAATGACCTGGAGGGCTTGCGAAATACAGATTGGTTGGCCTCACTCTCAGGGTTGCAGATTCCGTAGGTCCTGTGTGGGGGCCCAAGAATTCACATTTCTAACAAGTTCCCAGCGCATGCTGAGGATGCTGGTCTGGGGAAAGCACCGTGAGAACTATCAGTGTTCATGGAAAACAAAGCTTAAGGCGAAGACCTGTTTAGACTTTAGATCATTTACTCTGTTACCTGAAATCAAGCCACATCTTTATATAAACTTCATTTGGGAAAAAAGGTGACTTCCTGTAGAATCTGTACATATTTTACTCTCTGTAACGTTATTCTAGACAGGATAGCTTACATATTTGGACAATACTTTTTGTTATGTCCTCCCTATGGCTGCTTAAGTCCGTGAGAAAACTAATGCCACGGATGTATGAAAACAACGGGGCTGCAGCCTGCTAATACCCAGCCTCCCTTTGGGGCCAACTTGTGTAATGACCCTGTCATTTAAAGCAACAGTTCCAGTTAATACCTCCTTGCAATTAACCATGCTAATAACATAGTGCTTTGGAATAATTGTCCTGTGGTCACTATTTCACGTTAACTACTTTACCTGGATTATCTTTCACACCAGTAAATTCATTTTTAAGCAACATGGTCAGCTGTGGAACAAAAGAGAACTGGCCACTGGAGTATAGGTCAATGGCAGCCAGATTGGATCCAAACTGAGCAATCTCCTTAGCCAACAGCAAGTGGTGACCCATGAGTGACAGGCTGTAAAACTCAGACACCTATAGAGGTAAACGTCAGTGATGCCTTTTGTGAGTCTTTAGGGGGCATATTCTCCTCTTAAGATCTTAAAATAAGGTCTGGTAGTGATGGAATTACAGATAAAAGATTACTAGGTACATGCACAAAATTTAATGTATAGTTTTAACATCTGTCGCAGGCTTTTATAGTTATGTGATTTCTAAGAGTGGAGAAACACAGACACCTTGGATTGAGTTTTATTAAAGTTGTCCTTTTCACTGCTGAGACACTGGCTCTCCTTAAGTTTGTGAACCAGGAAGAGCTAAGATCTCACAGGGAAAAAATTTTTTTCATAGTGTTACTGTTGTAAGAATCATGAAAGTTTGAAAGAGAGAAAAGTTTGCTATTTTGTATATTTACTTAGCTTTGGTTAGCTCTGGCCAGAACTATGATGTAAGAGTCTAATGACAGCATAAAAAATTTCCAGGTAATGTTGCTTGTATTACTGGAGCTTTCCTAAAGATTGGTTTTTAGCCAGGATCTCTCTCCCATATGTATATTCAGCCATTGAAATCAATAAATTCCTCCTTGATTTTATTGCATCATACCCTTTCTCTTCAATACAATCCAGATTCAGAAATTAAAAAAACACACACATCAGAATAATCTCAATTCTAATAACTGCCATGCCAACACTAAATTATCATGTCATGAAGATCTACAATAGCACCTTAAATTTCACGCCTAGTCCTTCATGCATGAAATGCCTCACATCCTCCTCCTGCGCCTTGAACTCCTTTTATCATTCCTTTTTTTAACTTTTAAATTTTATTTTTCAATTACAGTTTATGTTCATTATTTTGTTTAGTTTTGGCATAATGGTTAGACAATCATATACTTTACAAAGTGTCCCCCCTGATATTGCAAGTACCCATCTGACACCATCCTATCTAATAAAGAGGGAATATGCTAATTGACCATCACTCCCTCACAAATGGAGGCACCCACAGCCAATAAGGAGGGAATATGCTAATTGACTGCCATGCCCTCAAAGATGGCAGTGCCCACAGCCACAAGATGGCAGTACCCAGTCCCCTCAGCCCCGATGGGAGTGGCAGGCATGTGGCACAGCTGGGCCCACCCCCAGATGGATCCGGCCGCTCTGCGTGCCTGCCTCTGGAGTCCCCCAGTCCCCTCAGCCCCCCAGCTGCTCAGGGCTGGCCCGAGGCGCAGGCAAGCCTCGGATGGCAGCTGCCCAGCCGTCCAGGGCCGCCCAAGGCTCAGGTAACCAGGGCCGGCTGAGGCTTGGGCTGCTGGCAGTGGCAGCAGCAGAGGTGTGATAGGGGCATCACCTTCCCCTGATAGCCGGATTGCCTCCCACCCCTGAGGGCTCCTGGACTGTGAGAGGGGCCAGGCTGGGCTGAGGGGACCCCCCCCCCCCTCCAGTGCATGAATTTTCATTCACCAGGCCTTTAGTACATTATAATGTTATTGACTACATTCTCTATGCTGTACTTTACATCCCTGTAACTACTTGGTAACTACCAATTTGTACTTCTTACTCCCTTCACCTTTTCCACCTAGTTCCCCAACCCCCTCTATTCTGTCCTTGAACAGTGGAGGTCAGGCCAGGCAGGATCCAGTAAGTGGTAGGTGAAGATGACCACTGTGGAGTGGGCAACAGAGAAGATGAAAGGGACCCCAGAGGCTGGTCAGCTAGGGGGCAAGCTGAATGAGAAGGAAAGAGAAGTTTCCTGGACATAGCAACCACAATCTGAAAGATATCGTTTGCAAAGATTTAGAGCCTTGGGTGCGAAGAAATTTAGTCAAAAGCTCTTAATGTCTGTATGCATGTGTTTCCTTTGACACATAATCAATAGCTATTGCATACCTAGGGCAGCCTAGTCATATGTTAGTAGTGATAATCCATTTGATACTAAGATTTGAAGAAAGGTTCCTAGATGGACCAGGTGTAGAGGTAGGGTTGGGCTTAGTGACATCTTAAATATTTCTACAATTTAAACATCCGGGGTCCACCAGCCACTGTGAATGTGTGTGTGTGCCTCAGAGATATGCTATAGGTTTCCCTGTTTAAATAATAATAAAAAAATATCTGGCATTACAAATGTTTCCATTGGACCTTTTAATTTCATGCTTGAAGCTATATGGCCACTTAGTTATGGCGCACAGTAATGAACCCTTCCTAACTTTGAAAGCTGTCCAGGCTTTGAGTACCTACAAACTCTGCTGAGAAACAAAGAGGTAGAAATTTGTCAGTTTCCATTACTCTGGTTTTGTCCAATTGGACAACACTTCTTAATACATCTAAAGTACCTGGATATTCACGGTGCTGCAGGGGCCACACTGCTATGTCACTTGGTTTACCTGTTGACACATGTTAGCAAATAAACGAGAGGGTCATCAATCAGTTGGTTTCAAACCCTGGAGTTAGAGAATGACAAATTCTACAGAATTGCTCATACAAGGCAGAAAGGTTACTATTTCGAGTCTGTGTTTATCTGTGAATCACATTCCATATAAAAGCCAAAAAAAAAAAAAATCACAAATACCTGACACACTGTCAAGTGAGCTGGGTAAATGCAAGACCTTTCAGGGAACAGGTGTTGAACACTCGTAATGAGATTTCCATGCATCTTCAGAGGAAGGAGGTAAGATTCTAGCAAGAGCTGTGCAGGGTGTTACAGATCATGGCCGAGGGAATGATTCTCAGTGAGGAGCACAGCGAAGGACACGTTACATAAAATGCTTTGTTTTCTCAGGAGGTGCTTATGTTCTCACTGAGAATTTTTACAGAAGGCAAATATTCACCAAAGAGAAGCTTTGTAAGAATATAAAATCATTTTTCCAGGCCCCAGCGATTAAGTACTCCTGATGTACTTTCCCGTGCGTACATGAATCTTCTTTTGAACCTGGGCATCAAAATATGATTCAGGGAGCTGTTGTAGCATTGCTTCAGAGTATGTGAAGTATTTGTTTTCAAGCACAAATGGTTGTCTAATAAACTAAATGGAACCAGTTATGTTTTATAAGAAAGTTAAAACAATTTTGTCTCAACTGAAATAGACATGACATGAACTTAGGATATCATCAAGGAAGTGAAAAAGTAAAATATTAATTGGGGGTAGTTATGATAAAGAGAAATGCTAAATTTATATGGCAGATATTTCCTTCTTAAAAAATTGAGGTGTCTTACTTTCTCTGGAGACCATGTTTCTATTAGAGAGGAGTTCAACTTATTTTTATCCATTGTGTAAGTCCATCTTTCTAACATCACCTCGCAAACAGCCCATCCTCTGCCCACTGTGTTTTGGTCCCACTTTACTAAGGGGGAAGCATATCAGGCTCCCATATACACAGCAGGCCCTTGAGTAATGTCATTTTGCTCAATGTTGTTTGTTATGTTGATGAAATTAGCTCTTGTTTATATCAATTAGACTGTGGTAAAATGGGTTTCATTATATGTCACTTCACGTTGCAGAACCTACTGAGAACAGTAAGTGAGCACTTAGTTTACAAGAGTCTCCCTACCTTTCCATTCTGAGTATCTGCCTTATTGTGCGCCTTGGTGATTGTCTTCTAATTTGTCTTAGTATCTGGCAAGGCAAGTCTCCACACTCTGTTCTGTTCTTTCTGTTTTTAAAGCTGACTTAGTTATTCAGTACCCTTTATTAATCCACTTAAATTTTAAAGTAAACTTATGAAGTTCTTTAAAATACCTTTGGGATACTAATGGAATCTGGGAGGAGAGCTTACATATTACTAGAGGCCTGGTGCATGAAATTCGAGCACGGGGGTGTGTGTGTCCCTCAGCCCAGCCTGCACCATCTCACAATCCAGGACTGCTGGCTCCCAACTGCTTGCCTGCCTGCCTTCCTGATTGCCCCAACCGCTTCTGCCTGCCAGCCTGATCACCCCCTAACCACTCCCCTGCCAGCCTGATTGATGCCTAACTGCTCCCCTGCCAGCCTGTTTGCCCCTAACTGCCCTCCCCTGCAGGCCTGGGTCCCCCCCAACTGCCCTTCCCTGCAGGCCCGGTCCCCCCCAACTTCTCTCCTCTGCCGGCCTGGTCACCCCTAACTGCCCACCCCTGCAGGCTTGATCGCCCCCAACTGCCCTCCCTTGCAGGCCTGGTCCCTCCCAACTGCCTTCCCCTGCTGACCATCTTGTGGTGGCCATCTTGTGTCCACATGGGGGCAGCCATCTTTGACCACATGGGGGCAGCTATCTTGTGTGTTGGAGTGATGGTCAATTTGCATATTACTCTTTTATTAGATAGGATAGAGGCCTGGTGCATGGGTGGGGGCCAGCTGGTTTGCCCTGAAGTGTGTCCCGGATCAGGGTGGGGGTTCCCTTGGGGCGTGGGGTGGCCTGGTGAGGGGCCTGTGGTGGTTTGCAGGCCAGCCACGCCCCCCAGCGACCCAAGAGGAGGCCCTGGTATCTGGGATTTATTTATCTTCTACAATTGAAACTTTGTAGCCTGAGTGGAGGCCTGGGCCAGCCAGGATGTGCAGAAAGCTTGGCTTCCTCCATCACTGGGGGCAACTCAAGCCTCCTGCTCTCTCCAGCTCTGTGGCTGCCGCCATTTTTTTAAATGGGTGTGTGGAAAGCTTGGCTTCCTCCATCGCTGCAGAAACCCAAGCCTCTTGCTTGCTGCAGCTCCATGGCCACAGCCATCTTGGTTGGGTTAATTTGCATACTTGCTCCTGATTGGCTGGTGGGTGTGGCTTGTGGGTGTAGCAGAGTGATGGTTAATTTGCATATTACTATTTTATTAGGATAGTACAGTATCAGTTCACCCTCTTAAAGTCATAGGTTATCCCTACATCTACTTTGATTACTCTCTAGGAAGTCTGACTTTCAAATTTTCCTTTATATCAGTTTAGGAAGTTTTACATGCTTTTGGTACAGTTAATTCCTGGATACCTTATAGTTTGGGTGTTCCTATGAAAGGTACTTTATTTTTGTTTATATTTTCTAGCTAGTTGATTGACACTGTGAAACAGCAGCTCTCCATGTGGGCCATGGACCACTGGGGATTTCTAAGACTGTTAGGGAATCTGAGAGATAAAAACTATTTTCATAATAATAGTAAGATGGTTTGCCTTTTTACTCTGTTGATATTTACAGTGATGATGCAAAAGTAATGGTGGGTGGAACTGCTGTTGCCTTAGTGTGAATTGAGACTAAACCACACTCATGATTGCATTCTTTACCACCATGCACTAAAAAAACTCACACAGCAAAGACAAAAACAGTTTTCATATGAATACCCTGATGAAACAGTAAAAATTATTAATTTTGTTGAATCTCTCCCTGAGTATATTTTTAAATATCATCTGTGACAAAATGAGAAGTTTGCATAAGTCACTTCTGCACTGAGCTATCATGATTGTCTCCAGGGAAGGTATTTGTGTGATTGAGCTGAGGGCTGAACTAGCTGTTTTTTGTTGTTGTTGTTGTTTTTTTTTCTTTCACAGAGAATCAATTTTAGTAGAAAGGAGTACTGATGAACAAAATTATGGTTTTTCAGACTTGGCTATTAGGCAGATGCATTCCGAGAAACTAAGTAAACCTGTCACTTTAAGGATAATAGACTGTTTTTGTTTCCACTGACAAAATTAAGAGCTTTCAAGGAAAAGAAGAATTTTAGAAATTTGTCATGAGATTGACAACTTCCCAATCCTTTAAAACATTACTGGTTGGACAGGTGATATTAATTAACAAGGGACTTTTTTGATATAATAACCTTTGTCAATATTTTCCTTGATCAATACATGATGTCAAAAAATCGTACATGGTGAAAGGTTTATTCAAAGTGCATGATAAACCATTTGAATTTAATGAAATAACATGAAAAGTTCATGATATGCTTTCAGATTCCACATTGCAATTAACCTGTAAGAAACTATTTATTGTCAAGTTTTGATGCAATATCATAAAAGAAAGCCCACAATTATCTAAAAAGTCTATTAAAATATTCCTCCCTTTCCAACTACCTATCAGTAGGTGGCCAGATTTTTTTCATATACACCAACAAAAATATTATATTGCAGTATACTAAATGCAGAAGCACATAGGAGAATGGAGCTGCCTTTTATTAAGACAGCTGTTAAAGAGATGTGCAAAAAAGCAAGTTTTTTTTCTGTAAGTTTTTTTCTACATGGGTTTTATAAAGTTAAGAAACTTTCTACGACTCTAATGGCATAATTTTAAATTATACATGAGTATTGACCGGTTTCACATACTTTTTCCTACATCTACTGAGATGATATGATTTTTGCTGGTTTTCTGATGTTGAACCACTTACATTCCTGGAATAAACTCCATTGGGTATGATGTACTATTTTCTCTGTTGGGTATTGTGATCATATATTTAGAAATTTTGTGCAAATGTATACTTAAGATAAAATGAACTTGTACTCTCTTTTTTTCTGTTGTTTTTATCAGGTTTGGGAATCAAGATTATATTTGCTTCATGAAATGCATTGATCAGCTGTCACTCATTTCCCATTTTATTGAACTTATTTTGGATACGAATTATTTTTTCCTTAAAAGTTTGGTAGAACTCAGCTCCAAAATCAACCTGGCTTAGGTATTTGGAAATTGAAGGTCTTTGATAACTACTTCAATTTCTTTAAAACTTATTGGCCTATCCCAGTTTTGTTTCTCATGCTGATTATACCAACATATGGTTTTTAAAAAAATGTGTTCATTTCATCCAGACTTTCAATTTTTGTATTTATTCATAATACTTTTATTTTCTGTGTCTTGTCTCTCTAGTTATTTTCCTCTTTCATACTGTATTTATCTACATCTCCTTTTTTTTCTTAAACAGTCTGATGGAAGTCTTTTTCTATTTTTATTCCTATCCTACAGATTACTTAGCTTTTCTATTTTTTTCTAATTCTTTTTTTTTCTTTATTGATTAAGGTATTACATATGTGTCCTTATCCCCCCATTGCCCCCCCCGACTCCCCCACTCATGCCCTCACCCCCCTGGTGTCTATGTCCATTGGTTAGACTTATATGCATGCATACAAGTCCTTTGGTTGATCTCTTCCCTTTACCCCCATTCTCCCCTACCTTCCCTCTGAGGTTGGAGCATCTGATCAATGCTTTTCTGTCTCTGGATCTGTTTTTGTGCATCAGTTTATGTTGTTCATTATATTCCACAAATGAGTGAGATCATTTGATATTTATCTTTCTCTGACTGGCTTATTTCGCTTAGCATAATGCTCTCCAGTTCCATCCATGCTGTTGCAAATGGTAAGTATTCCTTTTCTCCTTTCCTGCTGCCCTCATTCTGATCCCCCAGGTCACTAAAAAGTTCTGCAGCTGCATTCATTCTGTATCCCATCTTTCCTACAACTATTTTCATGCCCAATATTTCCACTTGGTTTTTCATGACTTCGCATCCCTATATTATATTGTAGCATATTCCTGTAGCCCCTTGTGAATACTTATTATGTTCAATTTAAATACTTGCTTCCTAAGTTCTAACTGGTAGATACCATTTAGTTTATTGTCTTTTATAGGGACTGCACTCCTTAGCAGTCTAATTATTTTGGCTTGAGAGCTCATGATTATTTGGAGGTACAGAGGAAGGGATGATGGGCAGGCCTGGGTTGCTTGCTGGACTTTGATGAGACAGAAGTTTCAGCTCCAGAGCAGAGAACCCCAGGCAATTCAGAACCGATACTGATAATGTCCTTTTCCCATCAGTCCATCAGGCAAATCCTACTGACAGGGAACCATGGGTGGGTTATATTCAAAGCAGCAGCACTTGGACAATAGGCTCCTCAGGTTGCATTTCACTAGGCTGGGGGGTTGGAATGCAAGTGAAGGGGTGACTGCCCGAGGGTGTCTCAGCCCATTCCTGTGCCCAACAGCTCACTGCAGAACAGCTGCAACCTGTCTTGATAAAACTACAACAACTGGCCACCGGGCCATTCTACCAATTCAATGGCAAAAGGTAATGAACAGATTGTTCAAAGGCAATGCAAAGGAAAGCAACAGAATTCAGAGACTTACCCCCTTCCACTCTCCCTTTGACAAGCCATACTGCAGATCTGGTGTAACCCCTACCAGAAAGATTAGTGAGATTGCAAGCCAAACTTCCTTGGGTAGAGAAGTGAAGATGAATGAAATGAAGTTGAGTGTATACATTTGGCCCTCAGTTCTGCATCTGTGGATTCAACAAATCGCGGCTAGAAAATTGTTCCATTGTTGCTGATGTGTACTATGTAGTTAGGCTTACAATGGCTGCATCTGTACTGAACATGTGTAAACTTTTTTTTCTTGCCTTTATTATATAAACAATACTGTATATCAACTTTTACATGGCATTTACATTGTATTAGGTATTACAACTACTTTAGAGATAAGTTAAAATATGTGGGAGGATGTGCTTAGGTTACATGAAATGCAATGTCATTTTACAAAAGGAACTGGAATATCCATGGATTTTTGTATCTGCAAGGGGTCGTGGAACCAATGGTCCTCGGACACCCAGAGACACTGTACACTGCTCTTTGGATGGCAGCTGGGAAGAGATGTAAAGTTCAGGTTAGGGCATTTTAAAAGGAGATAACATGGTTATAGATGGAAGGAAATATGTAGAAAGAAGACAGAGGTAAAAGCCACAGGGAAACAAAGAGATATAGGATGGAGTAAAATCCATCCAGGAAAATGTGGGGTGAATATCACAGGCAGAAGAGCTGGCCTTGATGGGGAAGACACCTCATATTTCCTGATGCTGGAGAATAGGACACAGAGGTAGGCATGGAGCCAGTAAGTTTTAGGAGCACAGCTAGAAAGCCGAGGCAGGCTTACTATGCTTACAAGGTGGAAAGGTAGCCACTGCCCTCAAATACCCTGTTATGTGTCATTTAAACTTAAGGGCCAGTGCCTATGATAGCCTGATTTGAAAAGAGAACATTGCTCAAGATTGAATCAAGGTTTCATTTTTATATGGGATTAGCTGTGACTATCGCTGATTGAAATTGTCCTTATCCATTACAACTCACCCTACAAAAATAAATTATATTTTTAAAAAAAGGAGAGAAAGGATGGATAACTCATTGACAAAGACTGTGGATCAAGGAAAGGTGCCTCTTGTTCAGGTCACAGAACACCTTGGCAGAGGCTGATGGCGCGCCCGAGCGCGCAATATTAGTTCCAATATAAGATGAGAAGCCACAAGCAGAGCGCAGCATGACGTGCTCCCAGCGGCTGTTTTTCATGGATGAATACTTGCCCAGAATCAAACTCAGATAAAACAGAAAGGATGGTAAAAGAACGCAGACTCAGAAACAATTCCAGAGGAGAGAGAACTCGGTGGCCTTAAACGTCTCCATGGTTTGTCTGGAGCTGACAGAATGCCTGTCCTTCCCTTTGGTCGCTAAGCTATGTGTAAAGAGTACAGAGTGTTGTAAGCATCCCCATCATGTTGCCTCAGTATCTGAGGGTGCTCCTCGTGTCCTCATTCGACTTTTCACTTATGTGGTTAGTACCTGAGTGTGCAGAGCTACTGCGACACTGCACAGCACACTCTTCCTCTGTTTTCAGCTAACTGAAGGTATACGCAGAGCTTCAACACAGTCACATAGCAGTGTCTTCATTTGCCTCTTCTAATAATAATCCCTGCAACTCCTGTTTATTGGTCCCCAAAACATCTTTTTTAATCCTCACCTGAGGATATGCTTACTGATTTTAAAAAGGGAGAAAGGACGAAGGGTGTGAGGGGGGGAGGAAGGAAGAGGGAGAGAGAAGGAGAAAGAGATAGCGAGAGAGCGAGAGAGCCAGAGCGAGAGCGAGAGAGAGAGAGAGAGAGAGAGAGAGAGAGAGAGAGAGAGAAACATTGACCAGTTACCTCCTGTACCAGTATGTGCCCCTACCGGGGATCAAACCTGCAACCTAGGTATATGCCCTGATCAGGAATCAAACCCTCAACCTTCCAGTGCACAGGACGTTGCTCCAACCGAGCCACCTGGCCAGGGCCTCAAAACATCTTTTGATACATAGGAATTAATCTGTTGACATTGTCATGGTAACTAATTGGTGTGAACACAAATTATATATTGTTGGGTTGTTATCTTGGATGGCTATTGTGGTGGTGGCAGAAAAGTTCAGCAAATAGACTAGAAACTCTCATTCACTCCAGATCAGATGTGGGAAAGGATGAAGTGGTTTCGTATTACTTACATAGTACTTGAAAGGGAACCTGATCATAATGCAAGGAGGTGTGTACACTACCTAGATTAAGGCTAACGGTGTGGCAAGGAAGTGATGTTAATGACATCTAATTCAATGTTGATGAGAACATGTTGATAAGAACAGTTTAAAGTTAAGCTTCAATTGTATCATATTAGATGATAGGAATCAAAGTAATTTATTGCTATCAGAAAAAAAATTACCTTCTTAAATAACCTAAGTCGTTCATTGACCATCTGAATAACACTCATAGTTTTTTTAATGTAGAGTACAAAAATAACTTTTAATTTGGTCCCTATCCAGATGATCGCAGACACTAAGTCAGTGTAGCTCAAGCAATGAGGTTTTACTATAAACATACTGCTTTACAAACAAAAAACGTTTGACCGATTTATAGGATTTTCTCAAACAGTCTAATGAAAAAGACAGTAAGTCATTCGTTCTTTTAGAGCCAATTTGTCCCTAAATCATTAGGTGACTCAGAAGCAGAAAAGGTCACCAAGGTTTTACTTTTAGGCAAAGGTCTATCCTCCAAGCCACACTTTCCCAAAAGGCAGCACAAAATTTTTAAAATTACCTGTTGTACTCTATTTAGGGTGAGGATTCTGTCTTTTACTGATGGACACATTATATTTTGCAGTGCTGTCAATACTTATGGGAATACAAAATTTCAGATCTATCATTTAGTTATTGGTAACCTGAATCCATGGTAACATATAATACTAATTTAAAAAAAATCAAATTGATAAGAAATCATAACTTTTAAGAGAAAACTGTTATCCTAGAAATATTAGTACATAATTACTCCCTAAAAAAAAGTATTTCCATCAACTGTGCAGTATTTTTATATACTTCCTTTTGTAAACATACATCCTTAAGCAGGGCAATTTTATTTATTTATTATTCATCGCTACTGACAATGAGTGCTAAATTAAAACGCCACCCAGATGGCAAACACATCCTAATGACGTAAGCAAGTCGCCACAGGGCAACTTCTCCTCTCAGAGACTGTCAGCAGCATGGCCCTCTGGGAAACCATCTCTGTCCCACTCAACTGAGACTGAACTTGAGCTCACTGGGGTTAGACCGGTAGCCTGGCAACCAGAGGCCCAGCCAGAACCTCACTGCACAGAGACTCTGTCTGTTCAATCCATGCTACCTTTTGTTTAGGGCACCTCCGAGTTCCTGGATTCACAGTGAACCCAGGTGCTAAATCTATGCCAACGATCTCAGGTCAAGGCAAGCTCTAAGTTGTGGTTCTCACCTCTTTTGTCGTAAGTCACTATATGATATGTCGTTTTCAGGAAAATGATGGGGCTGATATTAGATGCATTATTGTTGTTATTGTCTATAAGAAATCCCTCAAATTAAAGAACAAATGGTTTCTTCATTAAAAATCATAGTGAGTTTGCATCAATGGGCATATGATTACAAAGACAATTAGGAAAATGGAAAATCAACCCAGAAATCAACCCAAAATGAATCTGCCTATTGAGTATGATGTTGGTTTGTCATACTTTCAATCTTAGGTTATAAATAAAAAGGATCTTACTATTAAGCCAATAATAGAGTTCATGATAAAGTTAAACCAAAGAAGAAAGCTAGTTGGTTTTGCAAGAGTGCAAATCTTAAACATTTCTTAAAATAAATGAAAAAACACATGAGCTTTCTAGAAATTTTATGTTCTAAAAAGAAACGTCCTGGTAAAACACATGCAAATAGTTTGCCAAAAGGGAAGAAGGCACGTAGATAAAGTTAATTTGTTTTATTTCATCTATTTAGAAGTTGTGAAATCCCTTTCTTCTGCAAATGTATGCTGCCAATGGAGAATTTGGAGAATTCCCAAGGATGAAAGCAAATAACGAGTCAAAACTGAGCATCATGCTAAATTACAGAAACAACTGAGCCAGGTTAGATGACTAGATATTGGTAATGTAACTGCAACCTACAACGTCTGGCTTCTGTGATCCCAAGTTGATGCCTCCTTGTCCCTCCCCCAAAATACATGAAATCCTAGTGTAATTTGTTTCCATCTTGTTACTTTTTAAGTGGTTAATTTTTGCTCTACATTGTTCATTATTCAGCGATTGGTTTGAATGAACCTTCGCAAGCCAGTTTGCCATTTTACAGGTGTTCTTTCTGCTACAAATAGTGTGATCATTCTTTGTGCCATATGCTCATTCATTTATACAGTAAATATTTATCGGGTACCCACTATGAGCGAGACACTTTTAGCACGGGAGATGTAGCAGCTATTAAAATACAAAAGCCCTGCCCTTGTGGGGCTAACATTCTAGGACAACAGTCAGATGAATGAAGTATCTTACATGCTAGGTTGTAAGTACAATAGAGGAAATTAAAGCAGGGAAGAGGGAGAGGAGATACTCTGAGTTCAGGGGAGGTGGCACATTTTAGTCACTTTCCACACCTGACTCTAAAGATGTGAGGGGGGGCGGATAAAAAGATTCAGATTCTGGAGCCCACTCTCAGCCTGTCCTGACCAATTCAACAGTCACTTGCCACACATGGCCAATGAGACTTGCAATGGGGCTACTCTGAACTGAGGTGGGGTGTGAGCATAAAACACACACTGAGTTTCTCAGACATTGTATGAAAAGGTAATGTAAGGTATCTCATTAATAATGTTGTATATTGAATACACTTTAAAATAATATTAAATATACTATATTATTAACATTCATCTCACCTGTTTCTTTTTACCTCTTTAATGTGACTACTGGAAAATTTTAAGTTACATGTCATATTTCTGCAGAGACCACCATTGAGGACTCCCTTTCAAGTGTCCATGTCTCAGTTGTAACTGAGAGCAAATTTAACTTTATACAAGCTTACCAAGAAAGGGCAGGGAGAAAGACACAGGAGAATAAGAAGATAGTGCTATGATTATATAATAGTTAGACAGAGGTTTATAGTCTTCCACTAAGCTCTGTGACCACAGCCCAGCTGGCCAAGTCTCTGCTTCAGTTTCCTGAAAAAGTAATCATAATAGTAATGGTATTTGTTTAAAGAGTTATAAGGAATAAATGAATACATGTAAAGTGCTTAGAATAGTGCCAGGCACATAAGAGTTAATTATTAAATATTAGAGGCCTGGTGCACAAAATTTGTGCATGGTGTGTGTGTGTGTGTGGGGGGGGGGGGGGGCGTGGGTGGCGGGGCTCAGCCCGGCCTGCACCCTCTTGCAATCTGGGACCCCTCTGGGGATGTCCAACTGCCAGTTTAAGGCCCAATCCCTGCAGGGCCTGTGGGGATTGGGCCTAAACTGGCATTCGGACATCCCTTTCACAATCCAGGACTGCTGGCTCCTAACTGCCCGCCTGCCTGCCTAATCGCCCCTAACAGCTCGCCTGCCTGCCTGATCACCCCTAATTGCTCGCCTGCCTGCCTGATTGCCCCTAACTGCCTCTGCCTGCCTGCCTGATTGCCCCTAACCACTCACCTGCCTGCCTGACTGCCCCTAACTGCCTCTACCTGCCTGCCTGATCACCCCTAACTGCCTCTACCTGCCTGCCTGATTGCACCTAACCGCCTCTGCCTTGGCCCCCGCCGCGGCAGCTTTATCTGGAAGGACATCTGGAATGATGTCTGGAAGGTTGTTCAGCTGTCCAGTCTAATTAGCATATTACACTTTTATTATTACAGATCATTACTTTTTGAAAAAGTGATCCTACAAATGTTAATTAACCCTTGACTTTTGTACGTGGCTTAAGTGTTTATTTAAAAAATGCCACTGCTTCAAATCAGACAGGCTTGGAGGCAGAGCAGCCAGTGGAAAGAGCATGCAGAAGGCTCTGGTGTCTGAAGGACTTGGGTGCAAATCTCAGTTATGTTGAATTTTAATAGCAACAGTACAGCCTTGTGCAAGTTACTTTTTTTGAAGTCTCAGTTACCTCTTTTGTAAAATATTTTGCGTCAATTTGTGGGTTCTCTGTTCTGTCCCATTGATCTATATGCTTATTCTTGTGCCAATACTGGGTTATATTTTTTATTATAATTGTGATCCCTCCTACTTTGTGCTTCTTTCTCAACATTGCTATGTCTATTTGGGCTCTTTTTGGTTCCATATAAATTTTTGGAGTATTTGTTCTAGATCTGTGAAATATACCATTGGTATTTTAATAGGGATTGTGTTGAATCTGTAGATGGCTTTGGATAGTATGGACATTGTAATTATGTTAAGTCTTCCAATCCACGAACATGCTATATGCTCCCACATGTTTGTATATTCTTCTATTTCTTTTTTCTATGTCCTATAGTTTTCCCAATACAGACCTTTTACCTCCTTGGTTAAGTTTACTTCAAGGTATCTTATTTTTTTATTGTTGTTGCGATGGTAAATGGGATATATATATATATATATATATATATATATATATATACACACACACACACACACACACACACACACATATATATATATATATATATATATATATATATATATATTAGTTTCTCTTTCTGAGAGTTCATTATTGGTGTATAAAAATGCCATCAATTTCTGGATGTTAATTTTGTATCCTGCTACTTTGCTGAATTCATTTATTATATCTAGTAGCTTTTGGTGAAGTCATTAGGGTTTTCTATGTACAATATCATGTCATCTGCAAATAGTGACACTTTTACTTCCTCCTTTCCCATTTGGATACCTTTTATTTTTTCTCCTTGTCTGATTGCTGTGGCTAGTACGTCCAGTACTATGTTGAATAAGAGTGGTAAAAGCAGACAACCCTGTCTTGTTCCTGTTGTTAAGGGAAATGCTTTTAGTTTTTGCCCATTGAGTATGATGTTGGCAGTAGGTTTGTCATATATGGCCTTTATTAAGCTGAGGTATGATCCCTCACTTTGCTGAGAGTTTTTATAAAACACTAGTGGCCTGGTGCATGAAATTCGTGCACAGATGGGGTCCCTAGGCCTGGCCGGTGATCAGGGCTGATCGGGGCCTTCTGGCTGCCAGCAGGGCCTTCTCTCTCACAGGCCCTCCCCCCAGCCGGCCCTGCCTTCCTGCCGGACACCAGATGGGGCCTTTCTTCTGGCTGCCAGCTGCCAGCTGGGTCCTGCTGGACAGGGGAAGGGGCCGCGGGAGGTTGGCTGGCGCGGGGAGGGACCAGGGGAGGTTGGCTAGCCACAGGAGGTTGGCTGTGGGAGTGCACTAATCACCAGGGAGCAGCTCCTGCCTCAAGCGTCTTCCCCCTGGTGGTCTATGGGCATCATAGCGACCAGTCGTTCGGGCTGTTCTGGCAGCTTAGGCTTTTATATATATAGATGGGTACTGGATTTTGTCAAGTGCTTTTTCTGCATCTATTGATAGGATCATGAGATTTTTATTCTTCATATTGTTTATATGATATACCACATTTATTGATTTTTGAATATTTTACCAGCCTTTCATACCTGGAATAAATCCCACTTTGTCATGGTGAATAATCTTTTAAATGTATTGCTGAATCTGATTTGCTAATATTTTGTTGAGGATTTTAGCATCTATGTTCATCAGGAATACTAGCCGGTAATTTTCTTTCCTTGTAGTCTGTTTATCTGTTTTGAGATTAGGATAACACTGGCCTCATAAAAAGAGATTGAAGTATTCCCTTTACTTAAATTTTTGGGCATAGTTTGAGGAATATAGGTGTTATTTCTTCTTTGAATGTTTGGTAAAACTCCTCTGTGAAGTCATCTGGTCAAGGACTTTTGCTGGCTGGAAGTTTTTTTATTACTTCTTCAATTTCATTAGTTAATATTGGTCTATTCAGGTTTTCTGATTCTTCCTGATTCAGTTTTGGAAGATTGCATGTTCCTAGGAATTTGCCCATTTTTTTTTCTTAGACTCTGTGTCATTTATTTCCACTCTGATCTTTATTATTTCCTTCCTTCTATTTCCTCTAGGATTTTCTTATTCTCTAATTCTTTTAGTTTTAGGGTTAATTTATTAGAGATTTTTCTTATTTCTTAAAGTAGGCCTTGTAGTGCTATGAACTTCTCAGGAATGCTTTCACTGTGTCCCATAGATTTTGGGTTGTTGTATATTCATTTTCATTTGTTTCCAGAAAGTTTTAAATTTATTCCTTGATGTCATTGGTAACCCATTCATTAGTTAATAACATGCTATTTTGCCTCCATGTGTTTGAATATTTCTGAGTGTTTTTATTATAGCTAGTTTCTAGTTTGAAGAGTTGTTTAAGGAACTACTGACGCAATGTAAATAAAACAAAAATCTTTGGAGCAATAGACAGTGGGTAGAGAACATGATGACAAGTCTTGGGCAGAATTTTACTCTTTTCTACAAACTAACAATGGATAATGATTATAATGCCCTAGAGAGTGCTGTTTGAAAGTCTTATCCGACATTTGCGCTCTTAACACATTCAACTGATATCCTCATTTTTACTCACCTTTCTAAGCACCCTAACATCATTTCTAAGTAACCCTGTTAACTCACAACCAAATGCAACTGAAGGAATGTAACTACATTTCTTAAAAACCTCTCTTCCGTTACTTCAAAACATTCTTCACTTGAGATTAGCTTTCTGTTCCATCCACTTAAATTACCGAGAACTACTCTCACTTTTTTTCTTTTCTCTATGCAAGCATTTAATTTTTAAAAGGCCTTTTTCCTCATGTCAGGCTGTCCAGTTGAGCAGAGGTGTGGATGTTCAATGCATGTGAAGGAAAGGCTTCCGTCTGGTGGCAATGAGGTAAGAGGGGACAACAGCACATGTCCTTTCCTGGGCTCTTTAATGGGAACAGGGCAACAGTCTGCGCCCCATCCTTCCTGAAGGTGGACTGTGACCCCCCCCCCCCTTTCGTATTTCACAGGAGAAGGAGCGGAGCCCTATAGGTGGGGGATCAGGACACCCGACTCTCATCCCAGGTGGCCTACTTATTTACTCTCTGGCAGTGGGAGAGCCACTAACAACCCTGGACTGCTGTGTGCAAACTATAAAAACTGTGTTCACCACAGCAAGGTTGTGGGGGATAAAGTGCCATAGAGGTTTAGAAAAAGTTTGTTAAAGAGCACTGGACTGTTGCTGTCACAATGGGCTGTCATGAAAGGGACTGGCAGTCTCATTCCTTTTTCCTAATTCATTTTTTTCTAAAGTGCCCTTTAGTGCCATGATAGGTGTGTTCTCTTCCCTTTTCCTGGCTCTGAGTGTTTTGTTCCTGACTCTTGCAGGGGTCAAATACTTTAGGAAAAAAAAAAGAAAAATGTAGGGAAAAAAGAAAAAAGAAACAAAGTCCTTAAAAGAAGACTTCAATTAAAAACAACCCAAGCAAACTTGTCTGTAACACTGCATGCAAAATTGGACAAAATAAGCAAACTGGGACTGGAAAGATTCATTCATCACTTTTCTCTTTCTCCATTGTTTTCAGATGAAACTAACTTCTTGTCCCTCTCCAAAGTATTAAGTACCTGCTTCATGTCAGTGGCATAGTCCTGGATGCTGGGAATACAACAGTGACTGTGGAATACAAGTTCAGTCAGCATCCTGCCTTCATGAGGCTGAAGAGGAGATAGGTAGGATAAATAGGTAACAGCAAATGTAACTAAAATAATTCCAGCACTGGCTGAATAGCACAGTTGGTTGGAGTATTGTTCTGATGCATCAAGGTTGTGGGTTCAAACCGCAGTCTGGGCACATACAAGAATCAACCAATCAATGCATAAACAAATGGAACAACAAATGGATGTTTCTCTCCCTCCCTTCTCTGTATTTCTCCCTCCCCCCTCCCCCCCTCTCTTTCTGAGTTAATAAATAAAAATATTCAAACATAAAAGAGTTACAACTATGACAAGTGACACTAGAAAAAAGTAACAAAACTTTCAAAATTAGCTCTTTCCCAGCAATTTCTTGAGATGGATTTCATAACCTCTGCTCCTCCCTGTGATTAACAATTTTCCAAGTTAAGAGCTGCTTACTTTTTATTTAACAGCATTGGTGCTTTTCACTCTCATGTTATTTTTCAGGAGTGATAAAGGAAAGATGGTCCTCTTTTCTGCTTGAAAGAGCCCTTCAAATACTGGCAACAGCTTCCAAATAAGATTAGCATCTATGCTTAAAAAATAGCGCATAACATTAACACAGCCTCAGGTGTTTTGCTTTGAATTCATATCAGAAACCAGTGCTGAACTTTTACAGAGATAAATGGCCTATAAGTTTCCCTACAGAGCATTCACAATAGTTCTGATAAAATCAAAGTTTTCTTCACCATCTTAAAGTGATCCAATAGGAGTCCTGAAAAGGAAAGGGCTACTCATAATATCAAAACACAGCAGCACAGGTTAGAAATAACACGTGCATGCACAAGCATCAATTACCTGTTTCCTTTTCTGCTGGGCCTAAAACATAAGAAAAGACAATTTAGGAGAGAAGCAAACTCTATCCATGCTGCTCACATAACACAGTAGGCCAATCCAGCCAAGAAAAGTAGCCCACTTCCTACTAACTTAGATTTGACTTTGTTCTTAGTCTGATCCTAAGCATAAAAGAAAAGCTCTGCATTTTTTAAGACACAAAACAAAGGGGGGAGGGAGATAATAAAAAGCATAGAAGTTTTTCTCATCCAATAAGCATGCCTTGTTTTTTTAAAAGGAGACTGCTCAGTAGTCCTACCTGACTAGATTTCTAGGATCCATTTTCTAGAATATTCTCAGATAGCAGAGGGTAAGTTCCAGAAAGTATTAGGTAATGGTCAAAATAATGAACTAAAATAGACAGTTAAGAACAAAAATAATAAAATAGATCCAGACCAATAGAAGCATGGAACAGACTGACCAATCTCAGAGGGAAGGCGGGTGTGTGTGTGTGTGTGTTGGGGACAGACAATAGTGTGGTGAAGGCCTGGGGGTGCAGGTGTGAGGTGGAGGGGGGCAATGGGGGGAGAAGTGGGACATCTATAACACTTTCAACAATAAAGATAAATTTTAAAAAAGATTTTCATCTTTTTTTATAGGATTCATAATATTTAGATAAAGCAATATTGTATTTATTCAGGTTGTCCACATTTTTCTCATTGCCAGATTTGAAAGGTTTTAATATGTCTACTTTTATATTAATTCTTTCAATCCGTGTACGCAACACCCATTATTCCCAAAACATAAAAACTGAACGAGTATTCAAAATGTGAAAACCAATCTGTTTATCTTCCACTTTCCCCAAATGATCTAATATTCATTGCTTGTGCTTTAACACAACATGATATCATAATTAATGATGTTAAACTGGTAACTAAGGAGGTTTCATGTTGTTACTCTCGTGATATAATACTGGTTGCTATAGTGATGGGATGGCTTTTTTGTTAATCACTCAGGAGGTTGGTTATCACATGCTTGTTAGAAAGCTTGATCAGATTTGGAGAGAAGAAAGGATATAACACAGCCAATTATAGTCATCTTTTCCATTGTCACCATTTCGATGAAACTATTATAACAGCATCTAATTAATACATTTATAATTCATCATGTAAAACTTTATATTAAAAGTGACTAAATTTTTTCTAATGATTTACTTTTTATAGTTAGAATAAATATTCGACATTGCAAACTTTTTTCCTCCCTAAGTAAATGATACATGTGTTGAACAAGCTAGTTTTATAATTAGAGTAGAAAATTTAAGGTCCTTTCTATTACTTTTAATTATATCAATCAAAGGACTGTTGAGTAAAAACTGCTTGTGTGACTTGGCCACAAATTTCAACCTACTTATTTCTAAACATCTTAAATGACAGTTTCCTCAATGAATAAAACCTGAAGAATGAGAAAAAAATGCACAGTCCTCTCAAGAGATCTAATCTTCCAATGCATCAATATATTGCAAGCAATTAAAAGTTGCAAGTAATTCTATCCATTTATTTCAGCCCTCATGATAATCAACAAGTTTCCCCCTCCTCTGAGTGACACTGCAGAATAGAAAATAAAATTATGTAATACTACACTGTTACTGATCAGGAAAGAATACACTGTCCATAGTTTAAATGTTAGACATACTTACAGTAATGCCAAAAAACACAACCCACGAAAACACCTCTTGGTTTCTTGCAAACTCAAAATAAGAACAAAGGACAACTTAAGCACGAATCCTGGGTCTTTCATTCAAGCAGAGTCCCAGGAGGCATATTAAAGCAATGAATAGGAAAAAGCTCTTCAGTTCACCAGCTGAGATTTTAATGAGACATTTCCCTTTGCCAGGGCACAGGTTTGTTCAGAAAAGGAAAGGGCTTCTCACAGAAAATTCAGTTAATAGGCATTGTTGGCTCTCGCTGCCACTTCGGCAATTGCTCACTGCACTGACCTTCTATTTTGGCATATTCTGTGAGTCTAGTGTAATTGATCAAGGCGGCTTTCTCCAGACATTTTCTGACCACTTTTTTCACCTCTTCTGCTGGTATGGGAGTGGCAATATCTTTCATTAAAACCTAGAGTGTGGGGTGGGGGGGTGGGGGGGGGGGAGAGAGAGAGAGAGAGAGATTTTGCATAAAATACTAAAAACAAATTATACAAATTGTTCTAGACCCATTTATTAGTAGGAGGGGTCCTAGGTAACACGGGGAAGTAATTAGTCGGCACTTCACAACTGGGAAGTAATCCTCTAATCTTGGCTCCTCCTGCCGAAGCCTCATTTGTGCACATCAAAACCTCCCACAGGCCAAGCCACCATTCAGTGTGACTGTCATTCTTCCCCCAGGGACCCATGACACCATTAGAGCAGCTGTTTCAGATCAGGATTACCATTACTGGGACAAGCAATAAACAAAGTTTGTCCTCCGTATCTCTTAATTTCAAAGCTTTAAATGTTTTGAGCAATATAGATAAAAACAATAACAAAACTCCATTAAGAAGAAGCATATTTTTTTTGTGCTCTATAAAAATCAAGACCACTGCTTTTACTAATTAAACTTTAGTTACTATGATCTACTCACCAGGGAGAAAACTTCTTTGTCTCAGTGAAATGTAGTATCAAGTGTTGAAAGACATGGAAACTTTCTAATTTAGAAAAAAACTGATTATTCTCCATTGGGTTCCTAAATTGTGTTTTTGGACTTTTCCCTTTAAAAATATTACTATTGGTAAGGGGGAAATACAGTAATATCCATAATTCAAAATACAATGTATTTAAACACTCATTTTGTGACTGATAACTTTCCTTAAAACTTTCCTAGTGATAAAACTGCTCACACTAAGTTTTGATTACACTATTAATCAAACTCTATTTTTCATAAAGTTAATGGCTTTATCCTGATTTGCTTACATTCAAATTATAAAGTATATAGCAAAATGTTACTATAAAGACGACGGTACTTAAGTGTTCTTACTATCCTAATAGTCTTTTATTGGGTAAGAAATAATGATAGAGCCGAAACCGGTTTGGCTCAGTGGATAGAGCGTCAGCCTGCGGACTGAAGAGTCCCGGGTTCGATTCCGGTCAAGGGCATGTACCTTGGTTGCGGGCACATCCCCAGTGGGAGGTGTGCAGGAGGCAGCTGATCGATGTTTCTCTCTCATCGATGTTTCTAGCTCTCTATCCCTCTCCCTTCCTCTCTGTAAAATATCAATAAAATATATTTAAAAAAAAAAAAAGAAATAATGATAGAACATGAAAACACCCATTTCCTGCTTCATTATTTCTTTCTCTTTCCATAAGTCTTGGCACTAAGGATCTTATAATCTCAAATGTATTCAGTGGTTCTAGCATTGGTGATCCTATTTTAATTTTGTTAGGCAAAGTTTCCTTTTGAAAACAACAAACTCTATCATTTGAAAGCTTCCTCTCCATCAACTTCATTTATTCATCATACTCTCATAGTACTAATCTTTAAAACAGACACATATTTGCACTTTATTTTGAACTGAACATTAGACTCTTTATAGTCAGAAAAATCTTTCTACTTATAGTAAAAGAAATGTACAAGCATTAACATGCACTATCATTTTTATGTGATTATTAGTGAAATTTGAATATCAGATTAATTTTGTACCCTAGGCAGAATTATAAACTTTACCACTAGGCCTTACCATGGTAACAACCTTTTAAATAATAGAAATAAGCAGCTGTTAAAATTAGAATGAGGTGAGTCCAGGCTTGAAACCAGGCAATATTTCTTACTAAGTATTAAGAATTCACATGTAGATTTTATTTTATTTTGCTAAGGTGTCAGTAAGTACAGAGTCATGAAAACGAAGATAAGGCTTTTACCATCCTCCCTCACTTCAGTAAGAGACATGATTAGTGACTACAACTGCAATAAAGGTCACTGTCCATCCTGCGCCCTGTCAGTGCAGGGTATGGGGCATCACTGCTGCCACTAACTCTTCCCTGCTGGGGGTGGGGAGCGGAGGAGGGAGCTTTGCTATGGAAACCAGCTCAGAGAGGCTGGTACCCAGGATGGGATGCGGTTCCCAAAAGTAAAGCTATCTTTTAGGATTTTACCTTATCCATGTACCTTAATGAATATGATGAGATATATCCTTTGAAAAGCTTGGGTTGCATGCAGCTCTTAATATTATAAAAATTCTAATTAAACAGATAATTCCTACAAGAATATTTCTTTCACACAATGCACAGTAATCAAGGATAAGATAGGGATATGTAGATGAAACCAATTTATATGTGAAAGACCTCATTTTAGCCACTAGTTCTAGCCCTCATCTCCCAAGCCTTTAAATTCCTAAAATCCCTTTGGGGTTTTCAGAGAGGTGCTAATAAACAATGCAATCTAGAGTTCACTGGGCTGGAAAACGGACAGGAACAAGTGCTTGAAGTTGATAAATCAGCATCAGAATGATCAAATCATGGGCCACAGATGATTCCTACATATTGTCTTTTTCTTTTTTTTAGGGAGAGGGAAAGACAGAGAGAAACATTGATGTGAGAGAAACATATCGATTGATTGGTTGCCTCCTGCACTAACCCTTACCAGGGCCTGGGCTGGGGTGGAGCCTGCAACCGAGGTACCTGCCCTTGACTGGAATCAAACCCGGGACTCTTGGGTCTGTAGGCCGATGCTCTATCCACTGAACCAAACCAGCTAGGGCATAGACATTGTCTTTTAACACTGATAAGGAATAGGAACTGGCCACCCACTTACCTGTTAGCTTCCAATGAGGATATGAAAAATTTTATAAACAGATGAAAATGATAATTCCCTTTCAAACCTAATCTATCACAAAAACAGGAGTGGAGAATATACTTTCATTAATAAACAAATTTTCAGCATGGAATGAAACCTTATTTGCTATTTATTTTTTGAGGGGAAATGAATTTCTACAATTCGTGAATTCATTTAGAGCAATACACAGATTGAATTGAAATAAATTCTGAGATGATTTTAGAATAAAAAGAATGATATGTTTGTGAATATTAAATGATAAACTCTTTTAGGTATGAGGACTATGACGGGTAGAAGTACAAATAAGTCAGGGGGAATGATGAGACAACTGTGAAGTCTGAAAAACAGTTCATTATACTTGACTGAAAAAAAACTACCACACCTATTTCATGATGGGAGGAAAAAAGATTAAAAAACAGAAAATTACCAAAAAGATGCCATCAACTTAGCATATGAAGCCAAGCTGCGCTTCAGAAAGGCTTTGGGAGGAAGAAGCAGGGTATAGGGAAATTTTGAAGATCGCAAGAAAACGTGAGAAGTTGGTGAAACACAATGGACTCAAAGGAGAGCACACTCCTGAGGAATGAGACTGTCTGCCTAGACAGCTGAGACACCCAGCAATTGACACTGTGAATAGTATTTTTAAAGTAATGTTGAAACATACCCTTTCAAGTAAGGAAAGTGTAGCTTTCAGAGCACCTTCAGGTCGTCCAAAGGGGAAGCAGTATCTTCAAAAATAAAAGGAGGAACAAAGGTCAAACCTTTAATATCCAAACTGTTAAACCATCCCCTCTTCTATTACCTGGCATGATAGAACAATGACAAGTGGTTAAAATAGCATCAGCCCATCCAGGAAACTTTTAGTGCTGATGTTCACCTAGCCCCATGATTTAAATGTCTTAATAAGGGTACAAACTATGATGAAAAAGGTTCTAAAGTTTTGATGACACATGTACATAAAGAATATAATAATCAGAAAAGAACCACTAGGGTTCTATGAGTAAAGAGATACTTAAAAAGCATTCCCTAATGGCCCAGCCAGTTTGGCTTCGTGGATAGAGCATCCATCTGTGGACTGAAGGGTCTCGGGTTCAATTCCAGTCAAGGGCACATGCCCAGGTTGTGGGCTTGATCCCCAGTGTGGGGCATGCAGAAGGCAGCCAATAAAAGATTTTTCTCTCATCAATGATGTTTCTGTCTCTCTCTCCCTCTCTGAAATCAATAAAAATATATATTTTTAAAAAAGCATCCCCTAATAATTTATTTTCTATGAGAACATTGAAACGACTTCCCCCATTTATTCCTGTGGTTTAAGATGGAAACACACAACCGACATAACTTCTAGTACAAACAAGGTTCCAGCTCCCCGATCCCTTACATTTGCCTGTCCACACTGGTGTCTAACTCTCCCTCTTCCCCCACAAAACACAAAACCCTAATGCAGAAGAGTCACTGATCCCGAACCCTTCAGGCCCGTGCATCCCTGACACACACCCACAACTGAAGGGCAGGTTATGCGGATGCTCTGAAGTCAGGGCCAGAGGCTGGCAGCTCCAGTGGCTCCTCAGAAGTTACTGCCACATGGTGATGAGAGGTGACTGCTCTTTACAAGGGGCGGTGGGGGTGTGTGTCCCTCTTTAGGTCACTCCTGCTGGGACTCCTGGCTGTGGTGAACCCTCCCAGACCACTGCTCCAGCTCCAAGGCCAAGTGCTACAGGCAGCTGGGCTGTCCCCAGGCTGCACCTTACTCAGACTTAGAAATCTCCAAACCAACAACTTGAGAAAGTTTCCTTATTGCCACGTCCTTTGCCATTATTCAGGGACTTGGTGGACATATTATCTAAGATGTAATGCACAATGAAATTCGTTTCTCACACTATCATTTGAACAGGTTTTCCTAAAAGGCGCTTGTGTTTTAAGTTGAATTTGTTTTATCGGACCGAATTTAAATGAAAAAGAAAAAGAAAGATTTCTTACAAAGCAGCAGTTGAATATAAAGCCTGAGTTTTAGTTTCATGAAACTTTTATTTGTCTTAGATAAATGCAAATAAATGTCTTGTATGTCTAATCACTCAAATTTTTCTTCAGAATATTGTTCATTTCCTGTTAAAAGTTTCCTTCCCTTAATCTCATCTCTTTGCACCCTATTAGCCTCTCCTACACACAAAAAAAGCCAGGGCCAATCTATTTTGATAGTTTTCCCTGTGTAGTGGTGCTTCTTAGCATTAGCAAATTAGCAAAGTGGCTTTAATCATTTTGTATACCATAAACCTTAATCCGAGTTTAAATAAAACACAAATTGGGTTCTTGTTGTCCCCTCCCCTTGCTTAAATCTTTTCAGTGTATTTGCATAATCCACTCATTGTCTTGCCTGTTGTTTATTTCCATTAACCTGTGGGCAATGCATTTTATGAATGGAATGTTACTGATCCCCAGATTACATTTAGCATTGCAGGGCTCTGAGGTCCCACTGGGCATGTTCTGAATTAGCATTAGCTGCCCAGGATGTGTAAATAATTCAGCACATTTATAGAGTACAAGCAATCCTGAATCAATAAAGTACAGAAAATAACAACATAGAACCTTAATTAATCTTTACAATACAAGTTTTAAAAGGGAATCGTTTTGGCCTGCCTTTCAGGCAGGATAAATATTTTGGGATTTTATCACTTTGACAGCTCTATAATAACAACACCAAGTGGAAAAAAAATAAATTATCAAATAAAATTCAACCAAGTTTAATCCCTAATAGGAATAAATTGAAATCCTCTTCATTCCCACTTTAGTACATTAAATACTCAGATAAATGAGCCTGCATAGATCTGTCCTATGATTAAGATGTTCTTTTACTTAGCCACTTTTAGATGCAGTATGTAGTTTCATCAAAGTAATATATGTACATAATCTAACAGGAAACTTCTAAAAGGTTTTATATGAAAAACAAAAGTCCTTTATGTCAGTTCTACCCCATCCCCCAAGTAATTACTCTAGAAAAAATACTTTTAACTTTTAGCTGATTCTTTTGGCATTTAAATGTCATATCCTTAACCTACTTGCTAATATTTCTAATTCTTGATATTACAGTTTTAGATATTATTCTAAACATCCCACTATGGAAGAGAAACAGCTTTAAAAAAAAAAGTTTTAAAGACGTAAGTGACATACAATGAACTACACATGTTTAAAGCATGCAATTTGGGTAGAAGTCTTTTGTGGAATATGTACTGTGCAAATATTTTCTCACATTCTGGGACTTGTTTCTTTATACCCTTACAAATGGCTTTGGAAGATCAAAAGTTCTTAATGTTGATGAAGTTCAAGACAACATTTTTCCATTTGTGAATTTTGGAATCAGGTTTCCAATTTCTACAAAATCTTTTTGGGATTTTGATTGAGATAGCATTGAATCTATAGATCAATTTGGGTTTTCCTTAATTTCTTTCAGAAAGACTTTGTATTTTTCAGTGTACAGGTTTCGCACATCTCTGTCAAATTGAACCATAAATATTTAGTAATTTTTGTTGCTATTGTAAATTGTATTGTTTTTAATTTCAATGTGTTGCTATCATACAGAAAAAATTGATATGTATATATTTGAGCTCCTACAACTTTTCTAAACGTACTTATTAATTAGAGCAGCATTTTTTTTGGTAGTTTCTATAGGAATTTCTACATAGATAATCATAACATCTGTGAAGAAAGGCTGTTTTACTTCTTTTCCAATCTGAATGTCTTTCTTTTATCTGCCTCATTGTATTGGCTAGAATATCATCATTACAGTTTCAAATAGAAGTAGTAACAGCAGACTTCCTGCACTATTAAGTATGATGTTAGCTGTAAGTTCTTCATAGATGCCCTTAACATATAACATAAGAGTAATAATTCTTTTAACACTACTGTTTATTAATTTTTATCTTGTGTCATTTTTACTTTGTTGGTTGGTTTTATTCCCTTCATTAATCATACTTTACTATTTCTTTGTATATCTGGAAATTTTTGACTGGATGTTAGACATTGTTATTTTATCTTTTTGATAGCTCAATACTTTTATATTCCTTTAAATACAACACTTTGTATTTCGGAACATTGTTTTGGAATGCAGTTAAATTATTTGAAAACAGTTTGATTCATTTGAATCTTTATTTTAATCCACATTAGAAGAGTCCATGATAGTGTTTATTCTAGGACTAATTTTTTGCCACTATTGAGGAAAAATGCTGTACTATACCTGCTGCCCATGAATTAGAAGGTTTCCACTCTGGGTAGGAGGAAATGGAACTAGCCCTGTGTTAGCTTTGTGGATTTCCCATAGTTTTTTGGGAAATCCTTTCACATAGTTCTTTGCCTGACTTTGGATAGTTTTCTCACATACATGGAGAGAAACCTCCAGGGGGACTTTCTGCAGATACCTGTAGGTCTCTCCACTCTTTCTCTTCTTTAGGATTCTAGCCTGAAAACTGGCTGCTTTGGCCTCCCTAGCCTCCCAGCCCTGCCTCCTCAAGTCAGGATGTCCCCTGGGATCCACCCAGGTTCCTGCTCTCTGGGCCATGGCCTGGAAACACTCTTTCCGCAGCAAGAGTGTTTATTTCCAGCTCTTCATTTATTTCCAGCTCTCAGGAATCAAGTTGTTCATTGCTTACGTTTAGTGTCTTAAAAAGCATTTTACCCACATATTTTGTTCTTTTTTTAAAAAGAATTGTTTTAGCTAGGAGGGTAAATATCATCCCATTACTTCATTTGGGAAAAGCTCTTTTTCCCCCTTAAGACCACCTTCCCCCACTCTAAACATAATTCCTACCCTTCTATCCTACTAATATGGTTACATCATTTGGGGGGATTTAGATCTAAATTCAGTAACTTCATATTATTTATGTAAATGTCCTAGATAATGGAGAAAACATTTTAACTATGATTACTATTTTGCTTAGAATACTTGTCTTTATTTTTAATATCCAGTTTTTATATACTTAATCTATATAATAAAAGCCTAAGCGACCATTACGGCAGAACAACCAGAACGACCAGTCACTATGATGTGCACTGACCACCAGGGGGCAGACGCTTAACACAGGAGCTGCCCCTGGGTGGTCAGTGCACTCCCACAGCGGGAGCACCACTCAGCCAGAAGCCAGACTTGTAGCTGGTGAGCACAGCAGCAGTGGTGGGAGTCTTTCCTGCCTCTACGGCAGTGCTAAGGAGCAGTGAGCCGAGCAGTAAGGAGCAGCGAGCAGGTGGGCAATAAGGAACGAGGGCTCCCAGACTGCAAGAGGGATGTCCGCCTGCCGGTTTAGGCCTGCTCCCCGGGGTGATCGGGCCTAAGCTGGAGGCGGACATCCCCCGAGGGGTCCTGGATTATGAGAGGGTGCAGGCCAGGCTGAGGGAACACCCTGCCCCCCTCCCCCATGCATGAATGTCATGCACCGGGCCTCTAGTCTAATATAATTCCAAAATCTAATACAATCTAATTAATACAATTCTACACTCTACTCCAGACATGTTAAAATAATGAAGAATTTTCTGACCTGTTCCAGTGAGAATTGGTTGCTCTCTAAGCTCCATTGCCACTTTGAACCCTTTTTAAAAAATATATTTTTATTGATTTCAGAGAGGAAGGGATTATGGTAGAGATAGAAACATCAATGATGAAAAAGAATCATTGTCCGCTGCCTCCTGCATACCCCACTCTGGGGATCAAGCCTGCAACCTGGGGATGTGCCCTGACCGGGAGTCGAACCATGACCTCCTGGCTCATAGGTCAACGCTCAACCACTGAGCCATGCTGGCTGGGCAACACCACTTTGGAGTCTATTAACCATAACCTTGCCTCCTGTCTCAGGTTGATTTCCTATTACAAGGATCTTAACTCTTCTTTTTTCTTTGTTTTCTCGTTTGTCTTGGTAAGTTGCATTATCTTTTGAGGTTCTTCATATCTGAAAATATCATTCTACCATTACCCTTAATCAAGACTTTTGCTGGTACAGAATTCTGGGTTGAAAGTAATCTTTCCTCAGAACTATAAAATCACTGATACACTGTTTTCTGGATATATAGTACCACCCCTCAGGTCAAAATGAAAGCTGCAGAAGCAAAGGATCTTTTTAGTTGTTGTTCACTGCCTGACACATAGTAAGTACTCAATACACATTTCTAGAATAAATTAACATTGAAAAACATTGTGATTCTTTGTATTTTGGGATCTTCTCTTTATCACCAAGAATCTGAAAATTCATGAATATGTTCCCTGATGAGTAAATATTTTAATCCATTGTGCTGGGTACTAAATGTTTCAATCTGAGCACTTATGTCTTTTAATTCTGGAAACCTTTTTGAATGATTTTATTCAAAGTTTCCTTCCTTTAGACTTATCTCTTTCTGGAATTCCTATCTTCTACACTAATAAAAGAGAAAGATGCAAATTGACCATACCTTTGCAATGCCCACCAGCCAATCAGGAGTATGCAAATTAACCCAACAAAGATGGTGGGTTAATTTGCATACACAGGCGCCGAGTGGCTGGGGTGGGGCGGGACGCTTGTGTCATCGCCATGGTGATGATGCAGGCGTTCTGCACCGCCCCAGCCACTCCGGGCCTCTGGGCAGCGTGGGAAAGCGGAAAGGCAGCTCCGGGCCAGAGCAAAGGCGGTGCCGGCAGCCAGGGGAAGGAAAGCCCATTCTTGCATGAATCTTCATGCATCGGGGCTCTAGTTATTTATAAGCATGGTATTGTTAAGCAGATCTTTTTCCTATCTTTGTTGTATTCTGATTTTCCTCTCCCCTACCCTACTTTCTGCAAGGTTTCATTAACCAATTCTTTCAGTAGGGTATATATATTTGTGTGTCATTTGCATATAATTTGTAAGAGGTTCTATTTGTTCCAAGGTTTTTTCCTTTCTTTTAACAACATCTTATTTTTGTTTTACAGATGCTCTATCTTCTCAAACCTCTCTAAGGATATCAGTAATTCATTCCAGCCCCCTCCCCCATTTTCTTCTTCCCATATAATCTTTGCGCTTGTTTTTTCCAAATTGCTTTTTTAGTATTTATTTGTTTGAGGCTCTGTCTTCCATAGTAAATACTTTCCTCAAATGTCTGATGGCTTTGGCTCTCTGATCATTTTCAAAAGCATGGTATTAAAAACCTGAATGGAAGCAACATGCACCTAGATGGGTGCATGTAGATCATGGTCTTCGCTGAAGGGGGATCTGACTGGACTGTTTCCATGCAAGTCTTTATTGTCCAGAGTTTTAGGTTTTTTCTCTTGGGCTAAACAGGCTCCGATGGGAAGTCACTTGTAACAGGCTAGGGAGGTATAAACCTACCTACCTGCCTGTCCGCCAGCATTTTGGGAGTCAAGGGGATGAGCTGGCAGGAGAAGGCTGTGGTTCTCAGATTTCAGAATAAATGTTTATTTAATCTCCATGTGTCTGCATATAATCCTAACTCCAACTGTGCCTGTTGTTTCCTCCCCTCCTCACCCCAGTCCAAGTGCCCTCTAACCTGACCCTCTTCAGAGACTGAATCTGCAGTGCTCTGCCCAAGGGTGGATTGGGGAGGGGGAACACAGAGCAGTCTGAGGTGGAAAAGAGATGTAGGGATCTAAGTGAGTTTTAAGCACATTTACAACAAATTGTCCTTCACTCTTATTTTCTAGAAGGGTTTGATATGGGCAATACCTAAACACTTTGTTGATCATATGACATAAATCAGATAGCTTCTCTGTTTTCCCCACTGCCAGCTTATGATTCAGTTCTTCCTGGGTGGCTAAATTAGATACCATTCATCCCTCTGGCTTCCAAAAACTCTTTTCCTCTTTTACTTTAGTTGTCCTTGTGGGGTTGTCTTCTGAAAAATAGTGTTCTATTATTTTAGTTAGGTCCTAGGAGGAAGCTTTGCAAACATGCATAAATCTGCCATCTTTAACCAGAAGTTCCTCATTTATTGTTAATTTACTTTGCCTTACTATTTTATCTGTGTCTTTGAAATGCATTTCTGGAATACATAAATTTATGGATCTAAATAAATAAATTTCTATGTGAGCTATGAATAGTACTGTGATTACTTCTTTAGCCTGAATTGATAAGTAATTTATGTTCCTTCTAAATTTTAACCTAAGTGACTAAGAAAGATCATTTGGTAGAATCCTTATTTTCATGGACAACATATGTATTTATATATTTTCTTATGTGGATGCCTAAAATTTCTTGTTTTATTTTAGTCCCAGGTCCTGTTATTCAATATTTTATGGACTAAGAAAAAAACCCCCACAGAACTGGCAAAATTTATAAAACTCTACAAACATCGAAAGGGAATATGAAAATCAGCTCAAAATGTCTAGACTGATTCCTTTTAGTTCTTGTCCTCAGTGCTAAAGAGATAAAAGCTAAAGAGTATATCTTTGGAGAAATTATTAAAAGAAGATGTGCATTTAAGAGAAACAGAGAACAAATGTGAGAGGGTAATAATTATGTGGACAACTGCCTTTCCCTGCCTCCCTGTATAGTTGCTGGGGGGCAACGAGGGGGATTGAACTGCCCTGGTGGGTGGCCCCAATTAGGCTAATCAATCATGGTGATCCCATACTCCTCAGCGACTGCCTGAGGCACTTAGTGCATGGGCATCCCCTGGCCACCGGGTTTGGTACAGGACTGCCTCGTGACGTATTTAGGGCAAATGAGATATGAGGGGTAGGATTTGCTAGGATTGTCTAACCATAACGTCATGGTCTTAAGAGAGCATCACAGAAAGAGATGGCGCCACTACTTCCTTTGAAAAATGGCATATATGAATGTGAGGCCAGGGAATTCTGTGGTCTGGCTACCAACCTGGGGATGAAGCCATCCCACGATGGAGGGCAATTATGTGAGAATCACCAGGAAACAGAGCCATGGCTACTGAAGTCAGCCTGACTTGAAGTTCATCCTACCTGAGACCAAGTGATGACGTATACACTTATTTCTTTAAACCAGTTTGAGGTAGGACCTGTTACTTGTAGAGGGAAGCATTAATATAAAAAACATATATATTGAACTGAAAGACAGAAAATCTCGGCCTCAATGTCAAAAAAAGGAAAAGTATGTGTGACTGAGAGACACATACAACAAAGTTAAGGGTCTCTACAGAGCCTAAAAGACAATACTCTTAATACAAATGCAGAAACATTCTATGCAAATGCAAAAGCCTTCCTCATATCCCCATTTATTTATTTTAAAAAATCAGCAGAGAATTCAGTCTTAACCATGTAAGTTGAATTGCACAATGCTCCCAAGAATAGTGTTCCCTAATGTGAGTCTATTGGTCTTTTAGGCAAAACAATTCTCCAGCGTGAGACTGTCCCATGTACTGCATTCCTAAACCCAGAACTAATGACTGTCCCAGTGCCTGGCTACTGTGACAATGAAAATACTCCCTCATTCACTTACCTTAAGGTGATAGTACCAGCCCAGTTGAAATCACTAATGTTAGGGGAACAGATGTACAGTATATTCTTTGAGAATTTCTTCCTTCAAGATCATTTAAAAAAATACACACCCCACAGTCTAAAGCTTTTCATATTACAAATAAGAAAATTGAGGCCCAGAGCAGCTAGGCATACACTACTCAAATGGTTAAATAACAATATTTTCAAATGGCTAAAGGGGAATGTGAACTGAGCTCATTTTTCCAGTAAGTTCACATGGAATGATTCCAAATGACAGGCATGCTATAAGACACAATATGTAGACATGGCAACATTTTATAGGATCTAATGATGAGTGATAGAAAAGGAAGTATATTGGCATATTTCTGTTTTTAACCCACTAATTTCTATTGAGCTAACTATAACCAGGGGAAAAGAAATATTATCAAGATATTTATCTTTCACTCTGCAAATGTTTCATAGTATCAATACTTAATTTTTTGAGCAAGGAACTGTGCTAGGCACTGTGGTCCTTGTTCTCACAGAATGTAAATTTAAAAGAAAAAAGTGACCCAAGAGATGTGTATCAGAACCATGTGGTCAGTGCAGAGTACAGATAGGACTTCAGCTTTTCCAAAGAACTGAGAAAGGTTCTGCTGTGAAGGTGGCACCTGAGAGTCTCCACACCTGATGACACAGAGAGAGAGAGGAAGAGTCACCAGAGTTAACGTGAAGAGGCTATGCAGGAAGGAGAAATGCACAAGGCAAGTGAGAGGGACTCTGGGAGAGACATTGCAGGGGAAGGGGCCTACTTAAGTGAGCAGTGGAAACTGAATGGCAGGCTGAGAAGCAGACCACAGACCGATGAATGTGGAGAAGCTACTCCTAATTGTTGAGTAGTTGTAAAAAGTCATAAACATTTGCAGGCGATTGGATGGTTGAGTGAAGTAATAAAGCAAATACTTGTATTAATGAAGAGAGTACATACCTGAAATGGCTTATCTGATTTTCTAAAAGGAAAGACAGTCTCTCTTTTATCTCTTCAAATCTCTCTTTTTCTTCTATTGAAACTGTTCCAATTCCATCAGGCCTGAAAAACAATCAGAATCAGTCATTTATACTGATAGAACATCTACTTTTATATATTTTATATCTATATCTACGTCAGCACACACACACACACACACACACATATATTTCCCTAAAAATCCAAATAATTAAGGAAAATGCATAGAGTCTGTAGTATTCATATTACTTGTGTCTATAGTGAAAATTTATTGCAGATATGTGTAGCCATTTGCTTTATATTTTGATCTGGAATTAATGGAATGGAATTATTCTCTTTTAGACAACCTTCAAGGTAAAGGATTACAATACATATTTTCCATATCTACAGAAAACAATGACTAGTCCTTGAGAATGGCAGTGAAAAGTGTTTTGTAGCGGTATCAAATATTTGACCAATTAAATGAATATCCCCTGAATGGAAATATTATTAAAAAATACTGAATGCATGCTAAAGTGTCTTAACGGCTTCTTTTCTTAATTAAGCTAATGTGGAGTAAAGGATTTAATTTTAATTGTTAAAAGAAATGTAGATATCTTGTTTGGATACAAGTAGTGGTTTACTGTTCCACTCTTTTTGTTTGTTTAAATTTATGTGCTTATAAATAAAAATAAATATTTTAATAATAACATGCAAAGAGAAAAGACCATCAATGTTGCAAGATTTTTGTGTTTTAACCAATATCCCTATGGAATCAATGTGAATTTTCATTAGGACTTTTAAAAGTAGCTATGAGGATGAAACAGAAATCTTCTTTTACTAAGATTAGCATATAAAATATAAGATATATCTAATGGCATGGATTTAGAATTTATTCTGTATCAATTTAAGTTTCTGGTGTATTGCAAAAATATGAAAATATAAATTTTAACTGTCTTTGTTAACACAGAGGAAAGGTATAGTAATCTCATATACATTACAACACCTATATATTTCAACAAATCTTTTTGCATTTAATAACACCAATAATTTCTTCCCCTATTAGTTCATTTTTCTAAAAATTATATTTTAATTCTCAAAAGATTTATGCATTTCATTCCAATTTACTATTTTTAAAAAATATATTTTCTTGATTTTTTACAGAGAGGAAGGGAGAGAGATAGAGAGTCAGAAACATTGATGGAAGAGAAACATCGATCAGCCGCCTCCTGCACACCTCCTACTTGGGGATATGCCCGCAACCAAGTACATGGCCTTGACCAGAACCGAAACTGGGACCTTTCAGTCTGCAGGCCACGCTCTATCCACTGAGCCAAACCAGTTAGGCCCAATTTACTAATTTTTAATGTTTTTGTGAAAATAGGTGGAAACAAGGACTACGAAAAACAAATGCTTAAAATAAATTTCCAACAAGATTTTTATTTGATATTCCCACCGTTTTCTTTGTGTGTGTGTGTGTGTGTGTGTGTGTGTGTGTGTATGTATGATGCTTGTAAACTAGTCAATTAGGATAAAAAGCAATTAAATTTTAAAGCTATACCTGTATCTCACTGACATAAAGACCTTTTATTTAATTCAAAGCATCATTTAAGTTTGAAGTTTTTTTCCAATGTAGAGTAATAATTTATTTCAGAAACTCATGTGCTGCTAGGATTTATGCTTTGAAAATATTTCTTACAATTATATTTTGCTCCTAAGTAAGGAAAGATCAATTATTTCACTACATAATCAGAGTAATACATCACATTTTCCCCATCAGAATGCATTTGAATGTTAACTAAAGAAAACTAATGGCAAAATATTGGCCTTTCAAATATTTTTAGGAAGAAGAAAAGAAAGTCTGGTCTATAAATTATAAAGCAATTAAGTATGAGCAAGCTCCAATGTTTTATCATTTAATAATGGATTTTTTTCACATATTACTTCAGAGCCAATTCTCATGGAGCAAATGATAACACAAAACCCAGACTGCAACCTATGAATGAATACATATTGACAATGATGACAAAAGTTCAACCGGAGAGTTCTATTTTACTCATCAATCTGGGAATTTTGACATTCCAACAAAAACCACAACTACATTATGCTATCTAATATATAATAATAAAAACACATTCCACAAAGTTGCAGGTGGTTATTTCACTAAACACACTTATGCAAACTTGATAGAAAACAGCAAAGAACTCATTCTTATCACTGACATGCCCTTTGGCTTTGCTCTCTGAGAGTGCCACCTGGTTCTGAGTGAATTGTGCTGTTCTCTTCAACTGTCGCCCAGTGATAGAGCACGTCGTCCTGTCACTGAGAACGCAGTGCACACGGCCTACCTGGAGTGGAGCAGGGGCTTCGGGCAATGAAAAGCGAGAAAGGTAAGTCAGGGGAGCGTCACTTATGTCGATCTTCACTAAGATAAAGACCATTATACACAGTGAAGGGTCATCATTTTACTGAGTTTATTACTAAATTTAGGTACATATCTGACAGGTTAAATATATCATTTAATGCTGTGGAATTGCTCTTATTCTGAATATTAGGTATATGAAGTGGTGTTCTATATCTAAATTATTGGGAATAAATGGTAACTTCACTGCAGTCAAGCCTGAAGGTAACAGCTCCTTCTAAAATGAGTCTTCCCAATATATGCAAATACTTCCTGTGTCAATCAATATTTTCCTGTCATCATCATCATCATTAAAACAAATGTAGTAATTATCAATTACAAACTTTTAAATATGAGGTTGGTACTGTGCTAGCTGTTTTATATGCAGAACAACACAAAATGTTCACAGCAACCCTTTCTGTAGTCTCCAAGGAAGGAGGCTGCTAGGGTCCAGGGAGGTTAGGCTACTTCCCCGAGGTCACACAGCTGGGTGCCAAAGCATGGACTTTTGCATTTCAAAGCCAGTGCTCTTTTTTTTTAAATATATTTTATTGATTTCTTACAGAGAGGAAGGGAGAGGGATAGAGAGCTAGAAACATCGATGAGAGAGAAACATCGATCAGCCGCCTCCTGCACACCCCCTACTGGGGATGTGCCCGCAACCAAGGTACATGCCCTTGACCGGAATCGAACCTGGGACCTTTCAGTCCGCAGGCTGACGCTCTATCCACTGAGCCAAACCGGTTTCGGCTCAAAGCCAGTGCTCTTAATGTCCATGCCTTATTCCCCCTTCCTCCATTTTCACAGAGAATAAAGAGCAATTTTTAAAGACCCATTAGAAAAATGGAAGCTTTATTTGAGAAGCAATAATGGCAGCACTATTTTAAATACATGTACTTCAGACATTTTCTATGTTTTGTGTATTAAAAAGCAAAGACGTTAAAAATTAATACAATTTTAAAGACCTATCATTGAATCATTGAGTCAATTAAAAAAGACCATAAAAAGGAAGTCCTAGAATGTGCTCTTTCAGACACTACAGAATATGTTATTGCAGAAGCCTTGAGGAAAACTTGAACTAGTTATATTTTATGACTGTTTATCAAGTAGACTCAGGGTAATAAGAGACTTAAAATAACAGGTTCATAAACTCAGTTTTAAAGTAATTTCTATCAGCTGTACCTTCAAGTCATATCCAGAACCTGACCAGCCCTTACCACATCCACGCTTCCCCTCTGGTTCCAGCCATCAGCTCTCCCCTGAGAATGATGCCAGTCTCTTTGGTCTCTCCTCTAGTCTCTTGTTCGAGTATTGGCAACACACTATTGTGAAACCTTTTCAAGCATCAGTCATATCTTTGTAATGGTGGCAGTCATTTTAAAAGCCGAAGCCCTTATAATGGTTTACAAGACTTAATATGATCCTCCTACCCACACTGACCCTCTGACCTCTTCCCCTTCCAGCAAGTCCTGTCACTCTAGGTAGCCTGGCCTCCTTTCTGTTTGCAAACATATGAAGTATGCTCTGCCCCGGGGCCTCTGCATGTGCTGTCCCCTCTGCCTGGGAGCTCTTTCCCTACGCACACACACAGCTTGCTTGCTTCCTTCTCATCTCTACCAGTTTGACTCAGGATTAGCGAGGTTATCTCTAATCATCCCGATATAAAGGTATAGTCTCTCTCATTCCCATAGGCCTCTTTTCCTTTACCAGGCTTTTTTGCTTGCCATTTTACATAAGGCTATCATCCTACATGTGGCATATTTGTTTATAGTCTGCATCCTTCATGTTATACCTCTAGTGCTTAGAACATCTTGTTGATGTTCAATACTACATAAATGCCAAAGAAATGAATGAGTTATATATAGACTATAAAAATATCAGTTATATAAGATTATGAGAATTCATGAAGTAGTACTATCACAAATATTGCTTTATTAGTGTTAACATGGCATACATTATTTGGAACATTTGCTATGTAACAGTAGATAAAATAGGATTTTTTTTTTGAAAAGCAAACAGAGGCAGGTATTATAGTTAAGCATTCTGGGTAAAAAGATCTCTAACAAAAGTTAGCATGTATTTACACAGCAGAAAATTTTCAGTGTTTACCTGCCACTTTAGTTATTAGTAAAATGATTTACTTTAAATCTCAAGGATAAAATTTTTCCCCTGCGATAATAAAAGTAAAAAGAACAATGCTTCTTTGACAATGATTAAAAGACTGTGAAAATGTGGTTACTGAAAATTCTAATACAAGGGACCAATTTTCTTATTTGAATGTTAATTTGGGTTTAACTCTATACTTATAATTAAATATTAAAGTGGTTCTGACGAGAAAGAAAAGTATTCTCATATATCAAGATTTACTATTTTTTGTTTTTTTTCCTGGGGCCTATAGTTATTGAAACTACATGATTTAATAATAGCAGAGTGTTCTCTGAAAGAAGTTCAAGATATGAACAAATTATAAAACACAGTGTAATGGTAGATACATATCTTTTAATTATAGATATTGTCAAATAAGTAATGACATGGAACTTCCTGCTGGCATTACACAAGCAGTTGAACACCAAATGCAGTTGTGTCTATGTTAATTATATTTCAAAGATTCTTAAAAAACAGAATTCATACAATAGCACCTTCTGCAAGTATCGCTTAATAGGTTTGATCTTACATCTGCCTATGGGTGACATTCTGTTTTAAGAGAAACTATCACACCTTGATTGTACACAAACAGTATCTTTTTTGAAAGCCAGATTCATCCAAAAAACAGTTCCCACATATACTAAGGCTTATACAATTAATTTCATTAAATTCTTCCATGATCTAAAGGATTTTATCATTTGTGCTATTTGTCAATCTGACAAATTAGGCATTCTAAAATAACAGAATCCTTTATGTATACTGGACATCTTGGCATGGCTACCAATTCCTTTGGTAATGAGTACAACATAAGCTCTAAAAGGACAAAGGTGTTTTTTTTTTTTAAAGACAACTAAAAAAAACCAAGAAGGATAAACAGTGTAACTGATCCATTTTCTATGATCTCTGTGGCTTTTGGGATAGTTTAGATGAGAAATTAGTTTCAATGAAGTTAAAGGATGATTAAAATATAGCTCAAGAAAGATCTAAGACAAAAGGGTATAAAAGTGGGTAACAGTCAGGCACTTGAGCACAAGACAAATGATCAATGAGGGAATCTTCCATATTCAGATATGGACTAATCTGGTAGCTTCACTTCCCTTAGTTGAACTGTTTACAGTTCACACATTTTATAGTCTTTTTTCCCAATGTAACACCAAATTTCAGAGACTCTTAAGGCCAATAAAAATGAATTTTGGCATGTTTAATATCCATTTTATCTGCGTAAGTTGGAGTAAAGAGATCTTACCGGTTGTCGACATGTTTTCATAAACAGTGGTCCTGTGATAAGCTCCAACTAAAAGGGTTAAATCGCCCAAGCATTTTGTGAACAATACAAATTGTAAGACCTTCTTAGAGGATCATAGTGCAATCAAGGTGTATTAGAGTCTGAGAAGCCTGATAGTAAAGAAATCTGTTTAACTTCATTTGTTTTTAAATATGTATTTTTATTGACTTCAGAGAAGAAGGGAGAGGGAGAGTTAGAAACATCAATGAGAGAGAATCATTGATCAGCTGCCTCCTACATGCCCCCTACTGGGGATTAAGCTTGCTACCCCGGCATGTGCCCTTGATTGGAATCGAACCTAGAACCCAGGACCCTTCAGTCCACAGGCAGATGCTCTGAGCCAAACCAGCTAGGGCAAAAATCTGTTTAACTTTAAAGAACATGTCCCAAAGTTACTTAGTCATGGGATCTCCTCAAAATTCCCACTTCAGTGCTGATGAGCAGTTTTTTTGTTTTGTTTTTAATGAAAACTATAACATCTTCTATGGTTATTTTCTCAATCACTTTCCTCAGCTGAGTAGGTTCTCGATGCTTGGGAGTAAATGTGACCTTGTCTTTATCATCTCTAGGAGTCTGCATTTTGCCTGCAACAGAGTGCTCAGGGAGCCAGTGAGTTGAATAAATACACCAGAATTACCATTGTGCAAAAAAGCCTGGGAAATTGATGAGACAGATTTTCTCCCCCCTCCCCCACCTACTCCCTCCTTTCCCAAGCCATCAGGTAAGTTTGCCTGTCCTGGCAGTTTGGTGGTTCGTGGTTAAAAACATTTTGGAAGCAAGCAGACAAATGACTAAGTTTATGGTGCTTTTGGGTTTCGTATAGGGCTCTTTTCACCTGCCCTCTCCTATGAGGGATGTATGACATCGTAGCTTCCTCTAAGAGAGGAGAAGAGGAGAGATACCTAGAGTGTGGTATTTCTGAATTGTCAATTCTGCCTGCAGCACAGCAGGTAAAAGTCACTTTGCACTTCGTGTATTTCCCACCAATATCCATTTGTGAACAGAATAAAAAAGAGAGGAAGGCACAGCATGAGAATAAGAAATGATGGAAGAGCAAGGAGAAAAATCTCTTATTTTTGTTTCCCCAAATTTTAACACCTCCTATTGTTTCAAATGTAATGACACATTATTTAGATGGTCATATATTACATAATCAGATTCCTTTTATTTTCCTGAAATTTTACATATCCAGAGAAGACATTAATTTGACCCCTTCACATTCACTGAGGTAGAAGAAATAGTTTTTCTATGAGAAAATATTTTTAAGACAATTTTAAAATCATTCTTCTCTTTTTCCAAACACTCTTCCCTCCGACTCCTTTCCTTATTTGGATTTCCTACCACATTCTATTTTCTTTGGAGGTTTTTAAAGAGCAGACATTTCCACAGAGAAAGCAAGAACCTGACACTGTGAAGGTATGTGATTTTGTGACGTAGTTTTTGTGTGCAGTGGTTCTCAACCTTTCTAATGCCGCGACCCTTTAATACGGTTCCTCATGTTGTGGTGAGCCCCAACCACAAAATTATTCTCGTTGCTACTTCATAACTTATGCTAAGACCATCGGAAAACACAGATATTTACATTACGATTCATAACAGTAGCAAAATTACAGTTATGAAGTGGTATTTCTGAATTGTCTATGTTAAATATTCTAACATATGCTTTTTAGTGGAAGGATATTATTTCATTATTGGAATGTACCATAATTTATTAATAGAATACTCCATTAGTAAAAATCTAGACATTTTCTCCCTTTATTTTTCCTACCATAAATTCTGCTGCCATAACAAATCTTACACATACATATAATGTTTATTATTGAAAGTATTACAGATATCCCCTTTTTAAGAGATTAACCAAAGAACTTATATGCATAACCTATGGACACAAACAATACTATATATTTTTAACCCACCTCTAATTGTTTCCTTGGGATATATTTCTGAAAAAATATATTTAATCTATTTTTATTGATTTATATATAGAGAGAGACTGAAACATCAATCTGTTGCCTCCTGCATGCCCTCTACTAAGGTTTGAGCCTGCAAGTTGGGCATGCTCTGATTGGGAATAGAACCAGCGACCTCTTGGTAAATGGGTCCATGCTCAACCACTAGACCACACTCTGAAAGTATATTGCTAGGTTGAATGGTGCTATGAATTGAATTGTGTCCCTCCTTCAAATTCATACCTTGAAGTCCTAACTGCCAATGTGAATGCATTTGGAGATAAGGCTTTAATGAGATAAATAAGGTTAAATGAGGTCATAAAGGTGAAGCCCTAAGCTGATAGGATTAGTGGTTTTATAAAACGTAGAAGAGTGAGATCTCTCTTCTATTATAGGAGGACACAGAGAGAAGGCAATCACCTGCAAGCCAGGAAGACAGTCTTCCCCAGAACCCGACCATTCTGACATCCTGATCTCAGAGTTTCAGTCTCCAGAACTGTGAGAAAATAAATTTCTGTTGTTTAATTTATGATATTTTGGTATGGCCAAAATAACCAAGACAAATGGGATATTATTGGGCATTTGATACATATTGCAAAAGTGCTTTTTAAGAAAGCACTTATCAGCTTATACTCTGACCTATAGTCCATGAAATTATTAATTTCCCTGCAACTTCATCACCCATGGTCTTTTATCATTTGTTATGATAGTTTTCAACTTTATATATAAAAAGACTATTTCATTGTTTTAATACATTAATTTCTATGGTACAAAATGACACAATTTTGCTGGTTATATAGGGACTTTCTGTGGGCCATAAAAACCATTGCATTTAATTAAGAACATTTAATTGTGAACTCTGCTTATGAAGTGTCCCAACATGTCACTTATAAAATTTGTAAACAGATGGCCAACGTCATTCTTTTACTTATTGAACAAATATGTATTGAGAACCTAGTTAGGTCCTGGGGATACAATATAAGCACAACAGAAGTGATCCCTACCCTAATAGAGTTTAAAGTAAGGAAAGGCATAAAAAAGAAAAATCAAACCATAAGTGTACAATTACATTTAAGAAGGGCAAAAGTACATAGACCTGATGTGGTTTATATTTTCAAGGAATGATTCATTTTGGGAACGATTTAATCGGGTGGAACCTGCAGCAGAGTGGTCCTAGGAGGTTCTCCATAGAGATATCTAATTTTTCCAAAATGCAAATTTCAGCATATGACTTCTGCTCCTAATATAGTCAACTTACTTGTTACTCTCCAAATCCCTCTTCACTACAAAACACCTAAACACTGAATAACTTATAGCAGGCACACTGTTAAATATTGTACTATACTTACAACAAGAAAAAAAGAAGTTAACCAAAAGGTAGGAAAACAAAAATTGAATCAGGAGCTAAAACCAAAGTAGGAGTGAAAGTGAACACCAGAGCTGCCTTGAAAGCAAATGCTGACATGAAGGACTCTTGACAGCTATGCTCAAAGGACTTGACCACCGGGTCAGAGACCTAATGTGCATGGGCCACTAAACCTGAGATGCCTGTGAATGACAGGACCCTGGAGTAGGCTGTGCTATCAGTGAAAGGATGGCTAGAAAGAATAAAAAATCTTGCAAAGGGAGGCAACAAGGAAGCCTGCCTGTATCCACCACATTTATAGACTGAGTGAAAGAGTCTTTCCTGAGAATATGCATCATAGGCCTGACCTCATTGTATTGAGCACTACCGTGCAGTCAAGGGGTCTCCAAAATGAGAGAATATAGTAGCTCAGTAGCACCCCTATCACCAAGTAAAGCAAGAGCAAATTCTCTTTGGAGGAAAGCATTTTCAAATAGGCCTCATAGAATTCCCACAGATTGATTTCAAAGATGTGTGTTTAGTACAAAAATGCTAGCTGAATAAGAAAATGGTGACCATAGCTTAACCCAGCCGTGGGCAAACTACGCCCTACGGGCCGGATCCAGCCCGTTTGGCTGTTCTATCCGGCCTGCGGAGCCGAAAGAGCGGAGGGTTCTCTTGCTTTCCCCTCCGCTCCTTTACTTTGAATTTATATTAGTTCACACAAACACTCCATCCATGCTTTTGTTCCGGCCCTCTGGTTCAGTTTAAGAACCCATTGTGGCCCTCGAGTCAAAAAGTTTGCCCACCCTTGGCCTTAACCACTGGCAGAAATAGTAGATATAAATAACTAAAATACTGGACAACATAAATATGTCAGCAAGGAAGAGGGTGATTGGAGTGACATGTTCTAACTTCTACAGGAAGAGGGGAAATTTTATGATTAGTATAAGACTTTAAAAATATACATATGGCCTGGCCGGAACCAAGAAGTTAGAGTACGATTCCTGGTCAGGGCACATGCTGAAGTTGCGGGCTTGAGGCACCTAATGGATGATGTTTCTATCTCTCTATACCTCTGCTTTCCTCTCTCTAAAAATCAATAAACACATATATTAAAAAAAAGACAAAAAACATACATATGACAAAATCTCAAATGTTGGACAATGTAAACTACTAAAGAAAGAATGAAAGAAAGAAAAAAAGAAACAAAAAGCTTACAAACATGAGCCAACAAAGGAAAGCCAAAAATGGCAGAAATGAATTTACTTATATAAATACACATGATAACTGTAAATGGACTAAATTGATTAAAAAATGTCATGTTGGATAATTAAATCAGAATCTAGTTGGCTATTTATAAGATGCACTAAAATACAAGAATACAGAAAAGCTAAAAGTATGAATAAACACATATCAGACAAATACTCACCAAAAGGCTAACATTAATAACTATCTAAATAAACTTTAATGAAAAATACATTATTAGTTATAAAGAGGGCCACTAAATAATAATTTCTGTTCACTAGGAAGATTAAATAATTTTAAACTTAAGTGCAGTGATTAAGCAGCTTTAAACTATAAAAAGTAAAATTTGTCAGAAGTAAAAGGAAGAAGCCAATGGCAGTGGCGGTTTCCATTCACCCTGGTCCCAATCTCACAGATCAAACTGGCAAATAATTAAGAAGAGTTTAGGAGATCTGAACCACGCAAATCCTGCTTGCCCTATAAGCTACAGAGTAGACTTTTTTTCAGGCAACATGAAACATTTACAATATTTGGCCATAAAGAAAGTCTCTCAGCAAGTTATTAAGAATCAGTATCACATAGATTACATTCTATGAACAGAAATAAATTAGGTTAGATATCAGTTCTCAGGGAAAAAACAAAAAAGGTTCACTTTCTTAGAAGTTTAAAACTACACTTATAAATAGCCCTTTGTCAAACAGAAATTATAATGACAAGTTAGAATTACTTAAGAGTGAATTTTAATCAAATATTATATATAAAAAATTTATATATGTAGTAAAAGCAGTAATTGGTGGGAATCTTCAATGCTTATGTTATAAAAGAAGAAAAACTAGTAACAGGAAGTTAGCAAAAAATAACACAGGAAAGTAGAAGAAAGAAAGAATCAAATTAAAGATAATATTTAATAAAATGGTTGACTACAAAAAGGGGTACACAGAGAAACTTAAAGGGTGATGGAACTGTTTAGAATGACACTAGCGTAGTGAATATATGACTCTGTGTTTGTCAAAACCCACAGAACTGTAAGAACTGGCCAGCACAGAATGTGAGCTTTATTGAATACAAACTTAAAGAAAACAAACCACACTGTACCAAACAAGATGCCAAAGGATCTCAGGATGGAATGCATATTGTGACAAGTGACTGTACCATATGACATAACCTCACTAAAGAGAGTCGGGGAGAACAAAAGCTGTCCTACTGAACAGTGTTTGGACTGAAAACTATAAAGCTACTGACGAAAAGACCTGTACACAAACACTGAACTCTAAGTAAATAGATGGTAGCTGCAGGAAGCCAGATTTCTCACCACTGAAGAGAGAAGCTACAGACAAGCAAGAAAGGAAGGATAACTTGGGCTTTGTTGTATTAGACTAGAGTTGGAGACATCAGGATGAACTAATGGGTTAGTAAATGAACATCTATAGCCTAGCTCTGTCCAGTGAGAGGGCCTGGAAGCGATGACAACCCAGTAGCAATGAGCATATCCATCATCCTGATCTTGTTTTCTAAATACCATCGGTAATAATAAAAGTGTAATATGCTAATTAGACCAGAGTTCTTCCAGATGACCTTCTGGATGAAGCCGGGGCTGAGAGGGAAGCCTGGGTCCCAGGTGCCTGCCAGCGGCCAGAGGGAAGCCTGGGTCTTGGGTGCCAGAGGGAAGCCTGGGTCCCGGGTGCCAAAGGGAAGCTGGTGCCAGCAGCTGGGGGAAGGAAGGCCTACTCTTGCATGAATTTTGTGCATTGGGCCTCTAGTTCTTTAATAAAAGGAATTAGAGCTCCTTGGAGAAATGATTGATTCTAGGGTGGAGGCAGGGAAAATATAAGATGAGCTTGGGGCACATTTTGGTACAAGAAAGAAAGAAAATGCTCAAAATGCTCATAGTCACTAATCATCAAAGAGATGCAAATTAAAGGGACAATGAGATATCATCTCACACCTGTCAGAAATCATCAATAAATCAACAAACAGTAAGTGTTGGTGAGGATGTGGAGAAAAGGGAACGCAGACTGGTGTAGCCACTGTGGAAAACAGTATGGAGTTTCCTCAAGAAGTTAAAAATGGAATTTCCATATGACTCAGTGATCCCACTTCTAGGAAAATATCTTAAGAAACCTGAAGCACCAATCAGAAAGAATACATGCACCCCTATGTTCATAGCAGCGCAATTTATAATAGCTAAGATTTGGAAACAGCCCAAATGCCCATCCGCAGATGAGTGGATAAAAAAGCTGTTGTACGTTTACACAATGGAATACAACACAGCTGTGAAAAAGAAAGAACTCTTACCACTTGCAGCAGCATGGATGGACCTGAAGAGTATTATGCTAAGTGAAATAAGCCAGTCAGTGAAAGACAAGTATCACATGATCTCATTCATATATGGAATCTACTGAACAAAATAAACTGATGAAAAATACAGGGCCAGAGACATAGAAGCATGGAACAGACTGATGATTTCAGAGGGAAGGTGGGGGTGGGTGGGGTGGGGAGTGATTAACTGGGAAACTAATATGCACACTAGAGGCCTGATGCACAAAGATTCGTGCAAGAATGGGCCTTCCTTCCCCTGGCTGCCAGCACCACCTTCGCTCCAGCCCGGAGCCACCTTTCCGCTGCCCAGAGGCCCGGAGTGGCTAGGGTGGTGTGGAATGCCTGCCCCCGGCCGCTTGGTGCCTGTGTATGCAAATTAACCTGCCATCTTTGTTGGGTTAATTTGCCTACTCACTCCTGATTGGCTGGTGGGCGTTGTGAAGGTACAGTCTATTTGCATCTTTCTCTTTTATTAGTGTAGATATCCATAGCCCATGGACACAGACAATAGAGTGGTGAAGGTCTGGGAGCGGTGAGTGTGGGGAGGAGAGGGTCAATGGGGAAAGAAAAAACAAAGGGGACATCAGTAATACTTTTCAACAAAAAAGATTAAAAATAAAAAAGTGCTCAAAAAAAAAAAAAAGCCACCACAAAACCCAACAAATCCCAAAAGGATGGGGCACATCACAGGGAGTCAGTCTGAAAGACCTCTCACTAGCTCAAGCTAGAACAATTTGAACAACAGAGCAAATACACCGGTATTGGATTACAACTCAAAGTATAAAGAAATTATATATGAATCCATATTGATATAAATGGCGGACCAAATCATTAGAGAGGAGAGGAGACAAATCTTCCTCGCAGAAGATTACTTCATAATGTATATAGCTAGTCCTAACTCCAAGGAAGTGGGAGGACTAGCTACATAGTTAGTTATATATATATATATTTAATACACATTTAATTCCTCTCTCCCCTTGTGTGTGAATTGTGCTTAGTCACTTGCTTCCTAGTAGTATGAAGAAAGCAAAATATCTTCACAGTGGAGAAACCTGGCAAACACCACCTTAAACCAAGTGATCAAGGTGAACATGGCCAGTGCTGTCCTGTGGATAGCATTACTCCTTGAGAGAAACAGAAGAAAAGGTATTTCATCTCTTTAAAATCCCATAACCCCAGTCTAGACATGAAAATGTCAGAGGAATCAAATTGAGGAATGTTTGACAAAATACTTGACCAGTACTCTTCAAAACTGTCAAGGCCATAAAAACAAGGAAAGGCTGAGAAACTGCCACAGATCAGAGAAGACATGACAACAACATGCAATGTGGTATCCTGAGTTGAATCCTGGAACACAAAAAAGGACATTAATTTAAAAAATGGACTGATGATCAGCCAACAGTAATGTACCAATGTTGGTCTCTTAGTATTGACAACTGTACCATGGTAATTATGATGACAACCTTAGAGGAAACTGAAATACAAAAGCTCTTTCTGTGATCTTTTCAGTTTTTCTGCAAATCTAAACTTACTCTAAAATAAAAACTTTACTTTAAAAAAAATTCATGAAATGGCAAACAAAGAAACAAGTGAGTTCAACAAAGCCAAAGTTGTAATCGTTGAAAAGAGTTTATAAAAGTTTACAAACTTCTGGTAGGATGGATTGAAGAGAAAGAGAGAAGGGGGAAAAAAGAATGGGAAAAGGGAGATGTTTGGACATAGAGAAAAGCATCTGAAATGCACCATTTCCTAGAAAATTATAACCTGATAAACTTACTGAAGAAATAAATGGGAAGCCTGAATAGTTCTTTAACTATAAAAGAAACGATGCAATAGTTAAATATCTCTCCACAATAAGTCCCCACACCCAGATGGTTTTAAACAGTTCTTTTTTTTAAATGTAATTTTATTATTGACACTATTACAGATGTCCCCCATATTCCTCCTCTTTGCCAACCTCCTCCAAACCCTCCTCTCCCCTGCCCTTCAAAGATGAGTTCTTGATCAACTTAAAGAACAAAAACAAAAAACCAAACAAGTTATTTGCCTGGCTGGAGGGGTTGAGCATCGTCCCATGAACCAAAGGATTATCGGTTCTATTCCTGGTCAGGGCACATGCCAGGTTTGTGGGCTTGATCCCCAGTAGGGGTTGTGCAGGAGGCAACAGATCAATGTATTTCTCACCCTCTCCCTTCCTTACTCTCTAAATCAACAAAAATATATAAAAGAACAAGAAGAAAAAAATATACAAGTTCTTTGAATATCATCCATAACAAGAGGGAAAGCTACCCAACTCATTTTATATGGCTGCAATAACATGTATACCAAACCCTGACACAAACAGCATGATAAACAAAAATCACAGGCCAATCTAGAGCATCAGCATAGATATGAAAATCCCAAATTGATGGGAAACAGTAATGATAAATGCTATATATATATATATATATATATATATATATATATATATATATATATATCTTTTTGTTTTGTTTGATTATTTCTAAGTAAAAGCATTACATATGTACTATGTGCTTTAAAAACTTCAGTATGTTAGCAAACTCCATGGAAAGCCAACTCAAGAACCCAAATTCTTTACCCCTCCTAACAATGCTAAGAAGGCTCTGAAGATCTCCAGTTCAAGACAAGCGAACCAGAGGAGTAGCCTTGCTTTTCTGCTCCTTGTTAACCTGGCCTATATTCTAACACATACTGACTCATTCCCTTTCCCTTGTCTTCCTCAGCGATTCACCTTCAGCAGGCTCTTTTAGGCACTGTTTCAGAAAAACCCAGGAGTTGTTTGCTGTGAATGAATGGTGTGAAGGGAAAACAGAGGAGAGTGATTAAGTAACCCTAGTAACTATTCCCCAAGTTCTGGTCTGGCGACTGCTTACCTTGCACAATGGGATTCTTTACTCCTGTCTGAGTGTTGGTCACGCCCATATTAGGCCCACAGTGTTTTCCAGCAGCATGGGGGTGGGGTGGGGTGAAATAGCCTCACCACGGCTCCTCCTACTGATCATGGACAGCACATGAGGTGAGGCACCTACTCAGTGCTTCCCAGCTGCATCCTCCTACTTGACACTTGTTGAGAGTATGCTGCTGTAACAATGACACCCTCAAAGTTCACCTCTGCACTGTTGGGTCTTCTACACAACAACTCCCCAGAGCTTACTTAACTACTGTATTGTACGTAAAATATCACCAACTTGATATTTAAACGATATTTCATCATTTACAAAGTGTTTACATGATTTATGTGACCTACTTAGGAGCCATGCAAAGGTAGACAGCATTAATATTATTAATCACAATGAAGCGATGAGAAACTGAGGCACAGACCATTTGAGTAAAATGAAATAGCTCCTAAGCAGTACTACCGGGAGAGGAAGACAGATGGTCTGACTCCTAGCTCACTGCTGTTTCCAAGGTGCCAAGTTTCTCCCCATACCATTCACTGTGCTCTGTTTGTCTGTCTTGTTTTGAAAGGCATAATTATCTTGCTTGAGTACCGAACTCGAGGTTGGGTGGAAGAGATATTACTGCTGGGAAAGTTCGAGGCAGATTTGCAGTTGTTAGATATTCAAAAAAGAACCCTCCGTGCAGACTGTAAAGGCACTCCGTGATAACCTCCCTTCAACCTTTGCACACGTAGCATGTAGAAGGTAATATGTCAGATTGGTCACACTGCGTGAGGATAACCTTGCTTTGATTTTTGATCTGATTGTTCACTTGTCCCAGAAATAAGTCTCCAGATTTAGGATTTGTATAGCATTATGCTTAATTTCTCTATGCCATATATCCAAGACTAGAATTAATAAGTGGTAATGACTCGCCCTGGCACAGTAGCTCAGTTGGTTAGAGCAGTGGTTGCCAACCTTTCGGACCTCATGGACCACCGGTTGGCGACCGCTGGGTTAGAGTGTCATCCCAAAATGCCAAGGTTGCAGGTTTGATCCCCAGTCAGGGCACATACAAGAATCCACCAATGAATGCATAAATAAGAGGAACAACAAATTCTCTCTCTCTCTCTTCCTCTCTCTAAAATCAATAAGATCAATAAATAAAAAATGAAAAAAAGTAGTAATGAGGGGGTGAGAGCTGGTTGAAGTGGGCAAAGGGGGGTAAAAATAGAAACATCTGTAATAGAGCCAATGATAAATATAAAGTAAAAACATGTGGTGATGAAAATTCTTAATGATCCTACTTGATGTGATTATGATTTTGCTAAAAATGCACCATTGTCTCTAAAATTAGAAGCACGAAGATGAAGCATAATTTCTGAGGTGATAGGTAAAAAGATGGAGGTTTCGTGATATGATTTGACTGATGCCCATAAAGACTGCCCACCACTCTGTGCTGTGACCCGGAACCCACAGAAAACAGGGACTCCTTTCTGCTGCAGCCTGTACTGGGAGCTGGCACGTCAGAGCGGCCCCTTCACTGTGCACCGGAGTCAGTGAACACACCGCGGATCTTACATTACACGGAAACACAAAAGCCATTTTGTGTCGCTGCTGTCGTTTCTCCACCCTCAGCCTGACTTACAAAACCAAAATGTATAACCACACAGATCAACCTAGAACTTTGCCCCCCGATGCATTGTCTCTGCAAGTCTTTTTCTCCTTCCTGTCGGTCCTCGGGGGCACCGTGGCTGAGCGAGTGGCTGTGTTATTCGCGATGTGTATGGCTGTCATCCCAACGAGTGTGTCTGTTTCTGTCCTTGACTCACTTTTTCTCTCTCCCTTTCTTTTTATTCTCTCTTTCTCAGTCCCAGCACCAGCCAGACCTTTTCTGTTGAGCTCTATTCTTTTATTCCCGAGACACTCAGAGTGCTATTCAGAGATGTGTCTGCACAGAACACACACACCCAGAGTGCTCAATGCCGGGGAAGAGGATGTGCTTCCGAGAAACTTCCCTGCCAGACAGCACTGCTGTCCTTCACATCAGTCACGAACAAAAGGCAATCTTTTTTCCTGTCCATTGTTTGCTAGAGGTAGTTCAGGCAATGAACGAAATGACTCTCTCCATGTGTGTCTTGACAGATATAAAAATGATCATAAAAGGAGACGATGGCAAACTCTGACTGGAAAGCCATACTTGACATTGACAGTATTTTTTATAAAATCTGTGTAGGTACCAGATGCTACAGATGTGGCTAAGAGATGCTAGTTTTCACAAGGACAGGTTGCTCAAACCTGAATATTCTATCAGTGAAGGAATTAAGAGTATCATTACATACACACTGAAATATTTCCATTTAGCATGAGGCATAACCACCGATTTTTCATGTTTTTCCTCCTCTCACAATTTACATTCTTGTCTCTGGGTGACAAAGAGAAGCATATTTGAATAATAACTAATCAATACGACATAGCATTTTATAATTATCCAGTACCTGCACATTAGTATTTACCCTTTTACAATGAACTCTGTTTCAGAAAGGATAAATGACTTGCCTGACAGGGATCAGTTTGCAAATTTCAGAGCCGAGATTCAAGTAGAGATCTGCCTCCTTTTATTCTGTCATTGCGACAGCATAGCATCTGTTTAACTCTAAAAATTACAGGAAGCGTCATACCTTTTAGTTTACCTTGTATAATGTCTAGCCTACACTGAGGTTCAAATCTCTCTAAAACCTGCACTTCTTGCTTTCTTTTTTAAAATCTTTTTTTAAAAATTGATTTCAGAGAGGAAGGGAGAGGGAGAGAGATAGAAACATCAATGATGAGAGAGAATCATTGCTCGGCTGACTCCTGCACAACCCCACTGGGGATCAAGCCCGCAACCCAGGCATGTGATCTCCAGGTTCATAGGTAGACTCTCAACCATTGAGCCATGCCAGCTGGGCCTTGCTTTCTTTTTACTTAAGCTACATGTGACCTAAATGTTGGATCAGAGATGGACTCAAATTTCTATTCTAAAACATACCCCGAGATACCTGCATATGTACATATTTTAATCTGGAAAATGGATTTAATATGTACTGTTAACATATGCATGAACATATAAACAGACCTTAAATTTCACTTTACAGTGTACCATGACAAAGAAAACAATACTTTTACAGAATACAAGTAACTATGGCAACCTATAGATTCCAATCAGGCTGCCTCCCAGGCAGTGGCAGCAGCTCCCGGCTGCCTAAATAACTTTCCATTAAAATGTTTCTCAAACGCATACAGTTTGGGGGCGCATTAGCTGAATTTCCTACTTAATGTTTTCAATTTAATGTTACCTTTCTGTGTTAAGGACAAAAATAATCCTATCATATAACATTTGCTGGGTATGTCTTTCATTGCATCCATGTTATCTTCTTGCTTCCGGGAGTGCTGCCTAACACTGGAGGCCTGCCCTCTGACAGCCACTGGTCAGGGGGAATTAGGATGGAGCCAGGAGATAAGACGAGCTGTAGTAAAACAGCCCCCGCCATGCTGGTTACCAATGGTTAGCCATCCTGACTGTGCCTGCTCCTCTCACTCCCCATACCCCCCAAGTTTGCTGAGTGCAGACGGTTTCATTCGAGGTGATGTGAAAAGCAACCACAACCTGCAACATCCCCCTGATTTCCACGAAAGGCCGAGTTCCAAAATGAGGGCAAAGCCTGAGCAGGTTCTGAGACTAGGATCGCTTTTATTTCATTTTGGGATGAGAAATGGCAACAGTGGCAACTGCAATTCAACCGATATTTATTGTGCTCCCAGAATATGCAAGGCACTGTGGTAAGGCCTTCAGAGGATAATAGGTGAACGAGACTAGATTTTGCCTTCAAAATATGATCTAGCAGAATTGAAGCGGGTGTGCGTGTTTATAGTATAAGTATACATGATACATTTCATAAGAAAGCTACAGAGAAAAGGCGTTTAGTGTTTGAACAAGTTAAGTTTTCTTAAAGGAGTTTTGTGATTCTAACTATTACAACACTTGGAAACAGAAACATTACAGTGAAAATACACAGGCTCTCTGGGGGGTAAAGATCATGTGTAGAATATCTGGACTTCATACTACGTAGAGAGAATGAGATGATGATATTGAGAAAACCCAAACATTAAAGCATGGGATCTATTTTTAATTTAATAACCAAATGAGAATCATTGAAGTTTTATGAAAGAGTATAGTAAAAATTAATCTGTAACATAGAAGGTGATTGCCAGGCTACTATAGGGAGAAAAGCAGCAATATAGAGATGCATAAACCCAGATAAGCAAGAAAAAACTGAAGGTCAGGATAGGAGTGGGTGCATGGAAATGGTAGAAAGAAAAGTTTGAGGAGTACTACGAAGACGGAATACAAACTGAGTCTAGGAGGTCAAGAAAAAGATGAATGAACAGTGAATGGCCATGAATGCAAGTAACAGTAGTACAAATAACAAAGCCATTCATTCATTCATCACATATTTACTGAACACTGTGTCAGGTGTGATACTTTTTGCCAGGCATTCTGCTAGGAGCTAAGAGAGGTACAGGAGCTTGTTTGACGAGATGATGGATTTAATTTTATATGAGGGTTGAAAGTCCTGGCAGAACATCCAAGCCAGCAATTGTTGACGGAGATCTGTTCTGTAGGAGAGTAACTGGGTTGGGATTATTTGCACCGAGAGAGGTCATAGTTGAAGCTGTGAGATCAATGAAGTTGAATTTTTCGCCGAAGTAGGAAAGGTCTCAGAAAGAAGAGAGCAAGTTTAAGAACAGATGGGAGAAAAAACAGTAGCCTGCACTTGGTGTCTGGAGGAACAGGACCTGTGAGCAAAGAGATGGTCAAAAAATAAATGAGAGGAGAGCTGAGGTGGTGCTGCCTCAGGGAGAGAAGCAGCACTTTAAGCAGCACAGGGTCTAGGATGTGCCGTAGCATCAACCTTCCAATGAGAGTCAGGGGAGTGAAGCTGGGGCAGAGATGACTGGGTTACGTCATTAGGCAATCCATTTCAGAAGGCCTCACTGGCAGCGAGGAGCCAGAAACCAGACAGGGGAGAGGTCAGTGGGAAAGTAGCTTGACATGATGACAATACGTAAGATGACATATGGTGTCACATAACGGCTTTTGACCATGTCCCAGGCAGGCACGGTTCTAAGCGCTTGATATATAAGAATGTATTTAATCCCAATCACAACTGATGATTTTTGAGAGAGATTCTATTGTATGTCTTTCTCAAAGGTAATGAAGCAGAGACACACCGATTCAGAAGTGTGCCCTACCTCACACAGTGCATGGGTAGCGGTTGGAAGCCAGGCAGTTGACTTCAGAACATCTTGAAATCTGTTATGTGGTGAGGCGAGGTGAAGTTTGGCCAGGCTTGTGGGAAGAAAGGAAAGGAAAGGAAATGAGGTACCACTACCCCATCTCCTTATTGACTTGCTTCCACCAGTATGCCATCAAGAGGGAGAGATGGCATACTGGTGGAACCAAGTTAAGAAGGGGTACCTCATTTACGTAGGAGTCCCCGGTTCTCTGGAACAGGATTAAGAAAAGACAGGGGGAGTGACATGGAGAGATTTTTAGCTCAGAGGTACACAGATTGGGGAGTCTGCATTAAGTGATTTCTTGCCCTTCTGGTAAAGCAAGAGACGAGGTCACTGGAGTGCTAAGGGTAGATTAGGGAAGGGGCTGGGAGACGACACTACATAAACTCCACTGTTGATGTTGCCTTATCAATGAAAGCTTATTCCACAGTGGAACAGCCAGGATCATTAGGAATACACAAACCTCTCAGCACCACCTGCCCAGACACACATATGCATCACAACAGAAATACCAATGACACTCAAGCTATGCAGACCTTGGTCCAAGGTGGCTTCTTAAGAGCTTAGAGGTGATGTCTAACCCCAGATATGCTCTCTCTCTCTCTTTTCCAAGCGGCTTCAAAGGCCAAAAAGGACATTAATATGCAGCCCACCCAAATCAACAGCATATCGATGTACATTTTTCCTTTGTGGGATTCTGTTGTGTTTTTTTTCTCTCTCCGAAGAAGTGTTTGCTATTTAAAATCTGTTACTAGGTGATAATGACAAAGCACACTTTTCACTCTTCCCAAGTCCACCCCACACCTTTCATTGTGTGTTTGCAAGTTAAAATACCTGTTGCCGTGCACATGAGAGGCGCAGAATGCAAAGCTGTAATGGAGCAGGGTTGGGTCAATGACAGCACCGTTCTCTGAGTGTTCCATCAGCTCTGCAAGGTAGCAGAGGTGTCTGTGGCAGCCACGTACACCATACCGGGCACAGTACTCATCCAACACAAAAACCTGGCCAGGGCTAAACCAACCCTACAAAAAAAAAAAAAAAAAGATTGTTTTTTTCCCCAGTACTGAGATCTGCTTTTCTGAAGGCACTGTTATGCATCATAAAGAAAAGGTGAATTAAAGTGTCTTTTTAAAAAAATATTTTTATCAGTTTAACAAAAGAAGGGTGAGGGAGAGATAGAAACATTAATGATGAGAGAGAATCATTGACCGGCTGCCTCCTGCACACTGCCTACTGGGGATTGAACCCGAAATCAGGGCATGTACCCTTGACTGGAATTGAATCTGGGACCCTTCAGTCTGTAGGGTTGATGCTCTATCCACTGAGCCAAACCAGCGAGGGCTAAAGTGTCTTGGGACATTTTTTCATTAATGGTATGTTTCTGGTTATTTTCAGAATATTGAATGTCACCAGTTTTTGAACTGATTTGGACACTGGAAACCTAAAAACATTATCTGTTTATTGCCATGGAAGGTATGGGCAACCAGTTCTCCATAACTGAAGGAATTCAAATGATCTTCTGAGAGTTAGATGAGACTAAAGCTTCCCTGTTAAATAGATAGCCCCTGCCCTATTTATCCCACTGTTTCTTTCCCTTGTTAATTAGGTTGTCTTTCTAGGAACAAAAGAGAGAATCGAAAAATATATCAACCTTTGGTGAACAGAACTTAAACCTTACAGTGTCTGTACAGGTGTTGGTTAATCCTGTCACAGAGGTGTTTTTTTTTTTTTTTTTTTTTTATCATCATTAAAGCCTTCTATTTTCATTTGACCTTCTCCAGAGGGACTGATAAGCCACAGCTCAGGGTCTGCCTGAGTCTATTCTCCTGTCTATTGAGTGGCACAGCAGTGGTCTTCAAGTGTATAATTTTCAAATTGGGAAGCAATCGATTGGAATGCTTCACCCCTAACTCCAACTACAGTTATTAAACAAGTCAGGAATAAAATGCTGCTTTATAACAAGTATTTCTCACTTTTAAACCTCTTGAATTCTAACCTGTGGGGAACCAGACAGAAAGACTTGTACTCACCAAGCAAGAATAGGAATCATTCAGTCTGTGATCCAAAGTCTGCCTCTGGAGTATTCTGAAAAGGGAGGCGTGGTCAAGCTTGCAAGGGTTTGCAGAAATAAACTCATCCATACCATGTTTCTGGAAACGGTCTGCATCTGTGAATTCAGAAAAGCATGTATAATACAATTAATATTTCTGGTTTAATAATGGGTAAGTGGATTTTTTTAAAAAAACACATAACAAAAGATTACCTTCTATTACATAAAATAGGATGAATTCAGCATATGAACATAAATTGCAATTTTTGGGGAGCCCAAATAAAAATGACAGGGAACAATTTGCAAGTCATTTGAAATGAGGTGACGAAATCCTATTTTCTTTCAAAGCTACTTCTAATACTCATCACAGAAATAGTATTTTTCAATTTTAGGAAAAGTTGATGCATTTTAAGTACATATTGACTGAGGAATGACTGGAAAAGAACCCAAGTCTATTCATAAAAAAACTGCAACGATGGCTAGAAGCCTGCTTCCCAAATGGCAAACTAGGACAGAAATGAACACACAAGCTTTAGCTGGATCACTTCCAGTCCTTTTTTTATTTTTATTTTTTGTATGGAGCCTTTAATGGGACCAACCTTAATGCAGAAATGGCAATGAATGCTCTCAAGCTTCAAGTTTAAGAGACATGAAAAAGGGAGCATCATGTTTGTGCAAATATGCAGACAAAGCCTAAGGTCCCACATGGCACTTCAATCAAAGGCCCACGTTCATTGTTCTTTACAGATTGCATCTTTCAACGCCTGTAGACCCCGCGGGTGTATCAAAAGGCAAGCTTTTATGATTGCTTTCATTAATGGCATGTTTTGTCAAAGTCTTCAATGTGAGTTATTTACTAAGGACAGAGAGAAAGAGCCACACACCACCCCAAAGAAGTGCTGGGTGTTACTACATTAGCTCTGTTGGAAATGGTGCGCATATTGGTCAAGCAATCAGTTATCAAGATAAAAGGGGACTCTCCTCATAATGGTAGAGCTGAAGCTCCATTGTTCCTTAAAATTCACAGATAGACCTCGTTTCTGGTCATCACAAGAAGCAGAGCCCTAAATGTAAGCTAAATGTGGTTTTTAAAACCTACATGGTGCAATCCTAAAGTTGCAGAGGAAAGGAGACAAAAGTTTATTGATTAAACCCAATTATAGAGTCAGGCTCATAATAAAACTCAATATTGATCTGTGGACATGATGCTAACATAATCAGTCACATTTAGATATTTAGCCCAGATCATATTGATCCATGTCAACTTCAACTTTCAGCCATATTTATGGATGGAAGAACTATATAATTCAAACTGAAGGGCCTTCAGAATCACATTAAAAAAAAAGATATACAAACTAATATATATCTAACAATATCAAAAGGTGGATGTAGCAAGCAATGAATGTCCATTTATTGATGATGAAAGGTAGGTGTTTATAATCCATGGAAAAGTAGCATATGTATCCCTTTACATGTAATACTCACCTGGATGGTTAAATATAGTACATGTGGTAAATTAGTATTAATTAGGTGAACACTAAACTAAACTCCTTTTCCTGAACTCTGAAATGAGACAATTCAACTTCCAATGTATTTTATTCTTATGTGTGATACTTTTAATATAAAATTAAATGTAATGATAATGCAAAATAATATCAGATGAGAATGAGGCAGACTGTTGAAAGCTGCAAGGCACATATAAACACAGAAGATTATGTTTTATTTTTAAAAAAGTATCTTAGAACCTTTATTTCTGCATTTAGCTGAGTACAAAATCTTTGAATATCACCTTTATGAAATTAAATTACTAGTTTTATAAAACATCTGCTGAATTTTATTCATTATTTTTTTTCACCAGAGAAGGTCATAACAGGAAGTTAAAAATAACACCCATTAATGGCTTATCTGTTGAGAATAGGATATGTAATAGAGAAAAAAAATCCACAATTCTCAATTAACTATAAAGGTTTATAGAAGAAAATTTCTATTTTAAAACAATAGGTATACAGTTCTTAAATAAAATATACAAGTTCCTGGAAAAAAACGAACCTATGGTTCATTTCTATAATTAATCATATTTTCAAAAATAAATGTACTTTATGAGGCATTTTCTTCATGAAAATATAACTCTAAACCATAAATGTGACAAGGCTTTCTGAGTCATATACATAAAGGGATAATTACTTTTCCCAACAATTGCCATTAGTGATAAAAATAATATTCATGATAGAAATTTAAGTCACATATACAAATTCTATAGTGACAGTGAGAAAACAAACACACTAAAAATTCTCTAAAAAAACCCCACATAACCCTCCATGGTTATAATTCTATGAAAGTACAATGTACTCTTAGGGATTATCCCATCTTCAAAACATAGGCTGTAAAGACCAAGCTCCTCGACTTCTTCCTTTCTATGTCTGAAAGCACAATTCAAAATATTTTATGCAAATATACTTCACTGTGCACCATCACACTGAGAAGGAGAAGAGGTGGCCATTCATTAGCATTGAGACTACTCAAGCGTCCAGACCTGGGACTTGAGAACCAAAAGGACTCAGAAGATGGTGCTGCTAGTTAATGGTCACCTCCTCTGCAAAACCCTCAGCTGATCTAAGCGGCCATGAACATTTTCAAATACAGTAACTTAGTTTAAAGTTGTCCTATGTTTAGGAGCTGGCCTGGAGCTGCATTTACTGCTACCCACACCTGATCATACTTTCCTTTTAGCGCAAACTCTCATTGAGCTTGAAAAATTTGCAGGGAGTTAAAAGTGGCATAGAGAAGTACATACCACTTCTCCTTATAGCACCCCTAGAGCTGCTAATAGGAAGAGCTTGATGTTAAAAGTTTAAGTAGATTCCTTCTGAGATCCGTCAATCTCAGAGGAAAGTAAGGATGGGGGGAGAGAGAGAGAGATGAACTAAAGAACGCATATACATATAAGCAATATCCATGGACACAGACAATAGTGCTATATGCCTGGGAGGAGGGTGCAGGGTGGAAGGGGTCAATGGGGGCAAAAGGGGACATCTGTAATACTTTCAACAATAAAGATAGATTTTAAAAATTTTCAGTAGATCATCCTGGTGGTATGTTTGTGTTTTATGTATAGATGTTTTATGCTGAGACCGAAGAGAAATGGTTGACAGATATATTAACTAGAAGTTTGTTCACACCTCTATTATTGACCCAAATGATTTCCTAGCTTGTTTTTGTAACTGATTAAAAACTGATGTATGGATTTACACATCTTGCTTTCTGCAGCAAATAACATGTAATATTTTCACATGATGACAATTTTAATCAACACATACAGACCTAGAATCACAGGCCAAGTACACCAATATTCAACATTTAGTTAAAATAATATATTCAATGTAAAGCAAGACATATTTTACCTTATGTGTGAAATTTAACTTATTAGATCAATCAGGAAAATTAGCTTATATAATTAAATGTAAATTTATACTCTGATTTAAGGATTAAAAATTGGCTTAAAATGGAAAAGAAGATAACTTTCTGTTAAATGTTTGACATTAATTTATGACTGGAAGTCCACTAGCACTGTTTTGGATTCTATATTATGTAACATACACACTGTGTTATGCTACATACATGAGTTAAAAGATAAAATGAAAAATAAGGTGCTTGCATATTAGTTTGATTGGAGACAGCAAAGAAGGATAGTTTAACCAAAGAATGTTCCATAAGTCAGGCTAAAGGCAGTGTCACCCTATTTCAGGATTTCTATATATCCTGAGAGTCAAGGAAATAGAGAAGAATAGATTCTCTTGTCAGAGCAATGTATAAGAACATGCCATTATTTATATCCTAAAAACATAACAAAGTTGTCTTCCAATAAGCTAGACTTTATTAGTTATTATTTGGTTCTGACTATCCCTAAATATCTGGTATGCTTAGTTTTGAAAACAAGCTTTCTTTTTTAAAGTTATAACACAGAAAACTCAGGAGAACAAATGAATTAGCAACTAGTCCTTCCACTTAAATTCACCCACTGTGAATATTTTAGGTATAATTCTACCTATATTTTAAAATTTTTTTACTTAGTGAAAGTAATATCAGATACATAATTTAGCATTTTTCCATTTAACCTTATTGAGCATTTTTTGCATGCTACTTTATCACCTTTATAGCCATTACCTTTATACCACATGAATGATAGGTAATAGGTTGTTTCTACTTTTCTATTGGGCAAAAATAGACATTTTGTTTCATAAACGGTAAAGTTAACCTAAATATTCTAGGTTTACCTAGAAAAAAGGAGATTGACGTTGTAAACAAGGTCATGATACTCCTTTAAAAATTGTGTCTTTACCAAATTTTTATACAGTGAAGCAAAAAACAAACAAACAAAAAAAACCCACGAAAATACTTACCCTTAACAGCTATCAGTCAGCAAAAAAATTAACAAACAAAGCATCATTAAGTGGGTTAGAAACATATTTCTTTCTATAACTAGTCATGCTAATTTTATTATTTTCTTGCTGTCTACGAATGACTCTAAGAATTGTTCTTCCAAGAGAGCATTACTAGGGCAGGACTTTCTGCAGTGGCCCACTGGCATCTCTGCGACAGCCACACTCAGCATTCTCATTCGCATGAGGTAGAAACATATTTTTCTCCCTTCCTTCCTTTTTTTATTTCTTTATTTTTCCTCTTTAAAGAAAGATAAAACAGCAGAGTCTGCTCTAATGGAAAACTTTACTACAAGCCTACAATACAGGAAAGCTGTCGTTAACCCAACTGAAACAGGTTGGCTTTTTAGAACAAGGTTAGCTTTTCCAGAAGAAGTTAATCGAAGGGCAAGAAAATTCAGTTCCACTTAGCCTGATCAACAGTGCCTTGACAGCACACATCTAACAGCAGAAGGTTTAGCCACAAAGAGATTGCATGGTACTCTGAATCAATTGATCATTAGAGCCTTAATTCATTAATTCTGTATTATACAGTCATGGCCTTAATTTTGTAGGCTAGTGGTTCCTGACCACATTTCTTGCCTCTCTGTGCAAGATGGGTGATATCCATGAGCTCAGAACACTCCCTGGGTATTCTTAGCATTTAGGATGTCAACAAAAGTGAATGAGTGAAATATTTTTACAAAAATAATTTTCAAGTCATTGCAACTCACTGGTTCTCAAATGGAGATAATTCTTTCCCATTGGAACCCTGCCCTCTTGAACATTTGGAAATGTTTGGAGATATTCTGGTTGTCAGACCTAAGTGGGGGGTGGGAGGGTGTACTCCTGGCATCTAGTGGGTAGATGCCAGGGAAGGTTCTAAACATCCTATAATACACAGGACAGACCTTCCCCAAGCCCTGAACAAAGAATTATCTGGCCCAGAATGTTAACAGTGCCAAGGCTGAGAAATCTTGTTCTAACTTATAAGAAATAATCACTATACTTCTTTCTGGTCAGGATGGTATAATTAAAAACAGATTTACCCACCCTACTTGAAAGAACTAAAAATTAAGAAAAAAAAACTTCTCAAAACATTGGGCATCAGGCAAAATAGGAGAGAGATTCCTAAGCAACGGGAAACATGAGGTGAGCCCTGTAGTTCCCGCCCCCTCCCTTCGTGATTCAGTTGAACCCTCAGCCAGTGAGGCAACCACCAGAGGCCAGGGGCAGAACCATTCTAAAGGGTTGGAGGGGATAGTGCCCACGCTCACACAGAGCCTGGAACAGCTCTTGTTCCCAACAGTCCGAATATAAAACCTCAAAATTCAGGGCTCACCAGTTGAGTCCTTAAGAAGAATCTCGGTCCCTGAGTGGGGGAAATTAACCCTGGATTAGACCCTGTTTGGTTCCACCTACCAAAACTTAAAAGCAAAACCTGAGAGGCTCCAACGATTTCCAAGGAACTTAATTTTAACTGTGTCTTGGAATAAAGGTCAAGAATATTTTCACGAAGAAAACCATACCAACAAACATCATAATCAAACTGCTCAAAACTGGTACAAAGAGAAAAATTTTAAAGCGGCCAGAGGAAAAATATACACATTATGTACAAAGGAACAAACAAAAAAGGTAGCATACTTCTCATGGCGGGGGGGGTGGTGATGGTGGGGGAAGCAACTTAGTTGAGAGTAGAAGAAAATCTGTGAAGTACTGAAAGAAAAAAGTCTTTCAAAACAACGGTAAAAACTTTTTCATATATGAAACAGAATTCATCACTTTCAGACATGCACTGCAAGAAAAGTCAAAGGAAGGCCTTCAAGAAGAAATAAAATATCTCTCTGAGAGAATGAGGAGCACCAGAAGTGGGTGAGTAAATACTTTTCCCTCATTATTTAAATTTCTTTAGAAGGTAACTGTTTAAGGCAATAATGCTAATAGCAATGCATCGTGGGATTTCCCACAGAGGCAGAAGTTAAATGTATGACCAGACTAGCTCAGAGGCCAGGAGGGAAGAAATGGAGGTCTACTCCTGAAGGGTCCACATACTATGCACCAAATGATATCACATGATGATGGACTGTGGTAAGTTTAAAGGTATATCATTTAACCCCAAAGCACAAAAGTGACTGGAGTTCATATTTCATCTGTAATTATTTGACTAAAGTGCCTTTAAGATGTCCAGATGTGACACTCAAGGGTGCCAAAAAGAAAAGGGAGTAGTTATTTGAAGCATAACAAGTAGGAAAAGAAAATGCACATCAAGATGTTACTCCTCTAAGAAGAATCTTGAGAGTAAAAGATGCTGATTGAAAAGTCACCGTTTGAGCTTAAATTTATAGACAAACGGATTTATTTCAGGAGAAACTAGATAAGTTTTACAAAGGAGCATAACAAATTAGAACATTTGGCCTAATGATTATAAAAGCCATGCTTGAAAATGTTTCTATCATTACATAATTTGTTATTAATCACTTATAAATTCAAGTGACAAATATATTTCGTTTTGATTTATTAATTTTTAGAGAGATAAAGAGAAATATCGATTTGTTGTTCCACTTATGTTGCATTCATTGGTTGATTCTTATATGAGCCCTGACCGGGGATCAAACCTGCAGCCTTGGCATATCAGGACGATGCTCCAATCAACTGAGCAACCCCACCAGGGCCAAAAAATATAGTTCTTAATAATTTAAATTAGCATTCAAAAATTGACATAAATATTAAGATATTTAGAAAAAGAAAGTTGGCTTGATGACTTATTCTTTTTTATCAATCCACAACAGAAAATAGCCCTGTTATCCTCTGAGTTATGAAGAAAAAATCTAGAAAGTAATAGTTCATCATTTTGGTTTTCGGAAATCCTATCAATGCCAATTTCATTTTGCAATACTTTCTTATTTCTATAAGACAAAGTTAAAATTTCTATAGGACACATAAGTACTTAAAACTACAAAAGTTAAAATAAAATTTCTTTTGAGAAGTTTTGGAAAATGTTCTTATATGCTGTTGTGATTCCCAGAGATACTCCAATGCTTGGCAAATTCATGACTGGAAACCATTTACTCTAGATCTGTGTGAAAAATTAGATAACTAATTCTATGACTATTAATATGAACTATTTTTATTCAATTAGGAATCAGTTCATGATGTAAACTATAACACTGAACAAATTTGCCTCAGATGATTTTATATCTCATTAAGGTATTAATTGTTAATCAAATTATTTTTTTAATAAAACTTACAAAGCTGAGGATCTGCTTGAAGAGTTCCTCCTTTAGGATTCAGCTTCTGGGTTTGAATTGCAGGAATGGGTTTATAAGATTGACCTGTAGCCCTATACATGGCTTGAACCCATAATATTCTATCCTGTTCATCATCACTGGCAAATATAACAGTGTCTCCTTCTTTAACAGCATTGAAGAACATGCGACCACCCTGAAGGCCTGTGGAGGGAGAAAGACATCACTGAAAAGCCACACAATTGACAGATTTTAATCTTACTCACTAAATGGTCTCATGGAACGGAATCGATTTGATACTAGCTGCTCAATGCTTTAGTTGAGGATCAAACCAAGAATTGTAGGAGAGACAATAAGAGAAAGGATTAAATCTCCATATTGCTTTGCAAATTAAAAATAACTTAGGGAAATAAACAGTCCATGTCACGGTAGCATTGTGCAAGACATACAAGCCTACCCCATAGAAATGCATACATAGTCTGACAGTTCATGTCAGAGAAGTGCTTATCTGTAGGCATGCTTTTCATTCTCTATGCAGAACTATGTGATGAGTTTAGCTGAAAAAAATATACAGATAAGCAAAAAAATTATACTTTCATTATATGGTATTTTATCTTTAGCAAAATTCTTTCACACAGAAGATATTTTTCATTTTTTAAATGAATGCAAAATTAGTGCATGTGATCACAGATTTCTATTTTTAATCTCTATATATTAATTTCTCAATCTCTGTATTTATTTACATTTTTCTTAATATCATTTTACTAATTTCACCAATCTCCACATGTGGTTTCGTTCCCTCACCAGCTTTAGTAACCAAGAGTCTAGTACTGGACCTAATGTTAATGTGGAGGGAGGGAAGAGAAGCACAAGAATGTGGTGCTGGGGACAAAACTGGTAGAACATATAATAATTCACTTGCCATTTCTTTCCCTATTTCTGTCTCTTATACATTTTGCTTTCCAGTAAAGAAGTTTAAGTAAACATTGATGCTATTTCTCATCTACTTTTTCTGTTAACAGTAACTTTCACATATTTCATACTCGTACTAAGACAGAGATTTTCAACTGGTGTGCTGCAGGAATGTTTAAAACATGCAATACCTGACTACTGAGTCAAGGGCACACTGACCTCTTTTCCCTTAGACTGTAACATAAAAATATGACAACAGCCAACACAAGAGCAGCCATCCTGTGGGAAGCACATCTACTATTTTTGGTCAGAATGGCAAAAAAATTTTTTTAATGTGCCGCAGAATTTTAGTAAGTAGTTTATGTGTGCTGTGAGATGAAAAAGATTGAAAATCTCTGTACAAAGATAACAGAGATGATGAGTATGGCTACAGTGAAGTAGCCCTCAAAAAGATACAGTTTGATTTTCACAAAGCCTGTTCAGGAATATAAGCGAAATATGCACCCCAGTCATTGAGTGGATATTGTAGAACAGAGACAGGATGTTTATGAGAACTTGATGAATATGTGAATGGCTGGGAAAGTGATTCAACTCAGAATTACCTGGATGGGGATCTGTATAATCCACAGTGTATCCTTCAAGTTGCATTAATTCTTGCGGCTCAGACTTCTTTTCTCTATAGCTGCACATAGCAAAGGTGTACTGGCTAACCTGCACGAGAAAGAAGTTGGCAGATTGGTTGCATGAAATTTGTCTTTTAGATGTTTCTGACTCTTTGCCCAAATAGAACATAACATTATTTTCCTATAAAATATTAAATAGTAGTGCGTTTCAAAACCGAACTCCCAGATGAAGGCGCCTTTCATCTGTCAGCTTGCAGTTGTACCTTCCACGCTGTGGGCCTGGCATTTCCAAGTCAGTGAGCCACTTGTCAGGATTCTGGGACGCTAATAGAAGCATCATAAAAAAGTATTCATGTTAAAAACAAGTGTGGGAATCACTGGGTTAAACAAAGATAAACAGGCTTCTTTCACCACAGGTTTTATGTTCTTTAATAAGCTAACCTATGCCGTGAATCTCTAGGAGTGAGATATATTAGAAGCATTCGCAAACTTCTATGATAATGGGACTTCACTTTCAAGGGTACTTCTTTCAAAACTTTTAAGTGAAAAAGACCTCAATAAAAGTTGGGAATTTACAGACCCACCTACAAAACCCACAGGAAGGTCTGGCGTACAGTAAGTGTTAGGTAGCAGTGACCTGGCAGGGCCGAGACCTGCTCTCTCTCTGCATTCTGCTGCTCCGGTCAACTTGCTTCCGGCTATGCTGCCTGGCAGAGGTAGACCGTGCTGTGGGCAGCTCTGCACACCTCCCTGACTGCTCCAGATGGGGTCACCGGCCCTATATGGACCAACCACTGCAGCCAGAGGGGACAAAAGTACCAGTGTTAGCCCTGTTTGGGTCAAGAGCTCACATGCTACAATAGGCAGGCCCTTAGAAGTTCCCTCCCCTCCCCTTCCCTCAAAAATAGAGGAGGTGCTGCTTCCCAGCAGGAGAAACAGAATGTTGGTGGATCAGTAAAATCTAAATTGCAAAATACCCTACCACACAGGATTCCACGAAAAACAACTTGGTTATTGTGAATCATATCTCTTTCCACTTTGAAACATGACATGAAACTAAGGAAACATAAGACCATCTCTCAACAGACAAACATTACTTCAAGAGGACTCCAAAGACCTAATCTATACTAATAAAAGTGTAATATGCTAATTAGACCGGATGTCCTTCCAGACAAAGCCATGGAGGCGGGGCCGAGGCAGAGGTGGTTAGGGGCGATCAGGCTAGCAGGGGGGCAGTTGGGGGTGAGCAGGCTGGCGGGGGAGGCATTTGGGGGCAATCAGGCCAGCAGGCAGAGTGGTTAGGGGCGATCAGGCAGGCAGGCAGGTGAGCGGTTAGGAACCAGCGGTCCCGGATTGCGAGAAAGATGTCCCAGATTGGAGAGGGTGCAGGCCAGACTGAAGGACACCCCCCCCCCCCCCAATGCACGAATTTCGTGCACCGGGCCACTAGTTATAACAGAAGAAGCAATGGCATGGAGTACAGTGGAATTTAGAAACTGTCCTTATTAAAGGACATCATGAAGAAAGTAAAAAGGCAAACACTAAGGTTACCAGAGAAGAGAGCATTCTGCAGCATACACTCCTGCCTGAGTTTCCAGCCTCTGGGTTGGCCTGTCTGGAGAGTCCTGACTGATACCTGACTATTTACTGTGTTTTCCCTTCAGTCCAGCAAATCATCTAAAACCATATCCCAAGGAGACAAATGGACAAGTATTCAAAGATGCTTGTGCACTGTGTTCATTGCAGCCTTGCATATAAGAAACACCAACAGTGGTTCAAATACCTCATGGCAGGACCACATAGTATAATGCTCCATAGCCATTAAAGACAGATTTTCTGTACATGAAACTATTTCTAAGATATCTTATAACATAAAGAGCAGGTTAAAAACAAAAACACAGAGTGTAATTTCACAGTAAACACTATACATACACAAATAGAAAGGATATATACAAAATATTAATAATGGTTATTATTGGAGACATTATAGGTTATTATAAATTACTAGAGGCCTGGTGCACGAATTTGTGGGTCCCTCAGCTGGCTGGTAATCAGGGCTGATGAGGGGGGAGTAGGGGGATGGCCAGCTGGCCGGGGCCGGGGGAGGGACTGTGGGAGGTTGGCCAGCCAGCTGGCCACAGGAGGTTGGCCGGCTACGGAAGGTTGGCTGTGGGAGCTCACTAACCACCAGGGTGCAGCTTCTGTGTTGAGTGTCTGCCCCCTGGTGGTCAGTGTGCGTCACAGCAACTGGTCGACTGGTAGTTCGGTCGCTTAGGCTTTTATGTATTTAGATTTTTTCAGTGTTTTGAATTTTCCCCCCAAACATTATGAATTACTTTTTAATTTATAAAAAGTACAGCTATTTCCACTTTGGAAAACAAGCAAACAAACAAACAAATCCTCGTTTGGAAAGAGTGAGGCCAATAACTTGAGACAGTTGTGGTTTCTGCTACTCTGAAGGTTTTTTCTTTTTTCACCTCACAGACTCTCGATGAACTTACTTTTAACCTGTCTATGCCTAAGGCTTGCAGATGAAACCCAGTGGTTCACACAGTGGTTTGTTATTAAAGAAGGCTTCAGTGTTCTTGTGAAAAAAGGTCTGATTGTGAGGTTTTTCTTGGGGGATGGTTTCATTCTTCGACTGAGCAGTAAACAATAACATTGTATTCTATTACTTATTCTAAAAAGAAGATAATTCTCTTACTTAAGAACAGTAACTTAGTCCAAAGTCCCACTATTCTTCCATAAAGTGGTTTAATGCAGTGTTATCTTTAAAACAGGATCAGATACTTCAAACATAAACAGAAGTACAATAATATTCTAACATGTATATATCCCTCACTCATTTTTTGAATCATAACTTTTTGTGTACTTATAACCTTTAAGTTTTTTTAAAAAAATGTCTTATTGATTATTTTAGAAAGAGAAGAAGGGAAAGGGAGAGAGAGAGAGAAAAAAACATCGATATGAGAGAGAAACAGCTATGGCCTCCTGTACACACCCTGACTAGGGATTGAACCTGAAACCTGCGTATCTGCCCTGACAGGGAATCAAGCTGTGACCTCCTGGTTCATAGGTCCACACTCAACCACTGAGCCATGGCCAGCTGGACTGGTTAAAGGAGTTTCAATTTCACTGTTATTTTTCTTCAGATGAGGTAGTTTGAGTGATTTGGTTTGTTCAAAGAGAGAAACAAGATAAAAAAATATCTGGGGGTTTAGCGTAAGATGAGTTAATGACAGTTAATTTTAGAGAAAGGGTTGTCTGTCTTTCCTATGCTATTCTTTATGTCTGATACCTCTGCCCTCTGGTTTATTTATTGGCTTAAACCAGTGGTCGGCAAACTCATTAGTCAACAGAGCCAAATATCAACAGTACAACGATTGAAATTTCTTTTGAGAGCCGAAAACCAACTTCTGCGCATGGGCCACGAAGTTTCAATCACACTGTACGTGCGCGCCCACACGTGGTATTTTGTGGAAGAGCCACACTCAAGGGGCCAAAGAGCTGCATGTGGCTCACAAGCCGCAGTTTGCTGACCACTGGCTTAAACAACAGAAACTTATGGTCTTGCAGTTCTGAGGGCTGGAAGTTTAAAATCAAAGTTTCTGCAGGGTGGTTCCTTCTGATGATTAGGGAGAATCTGTTCCGTGTCCCTCTCCTGGGATCCAGTGGTTTGTTGACAATTTGGGGCATTCCTCAGCTTGTAGAAGCATCATCTCCACCTCTGAATCCATCTCCTCTGGCATTCTCCCTGTATACATGTCTGTGCCCCAATTCCCTCTGTTTATGAGCGACCAGCCAGCCTGGACTAGGGGCCCAGTTTTTCACCTTAATCACACCTACAACAACACTATTTTCAAATAAGGTTACATTCTGACGTACTGGGAGGTGGGACTTCAACATAAGAGGGTTATACTTTTTAGTCTAGTTTTGTAGATTTTTAATATATATATATTTATTCAATAAAGTCCATTTCCCAGTTAGAAATTGATTCTTGATGAATAGGTTTTAAAAAATTTTATTACATTCCCTTTCCTTTCTCTTTAAACCTAATTGCTTAGTGGCATCTTCCTCATGGTTTGTTTGTTTTTACTCTTCCTTTGTGCTTTTCCTTTAATTTTTTGACTCTATAGCCTGTTGTCTCTTTTATTTCTTTATTTCATCCTTTCCTTTCTCTTGCTCTCTACCTTTGACTGCAAATGATATATGGCTATACTATATTTTTAATATTTGTTGGGTCATTTAAAAAATGCTTAATATAAGTGTTGGCAGTGGAAATGGGGCCCTTTCACATTTCTGGGCACCCATACATGGGAGAATGAGGTTTAGTGGTAAGATTTATTGGGGTTGAAATAAATGGCTGCACCCAGGTGAATTTTGTGGCCCTTTTTTTAACTGCAGAGAAGCATGATAGTGTGATGAAGATGATTTTGAAGCATAATACTTATTTCCTAAGAATAAAATTCCAGCCCAGCCAGTGTGGCTCAGTGGTTGAGTGTCAACGTATGAACCAGGAGGTCATAGTTCAATTCTGGTCAGGGCAAATGGCCGGGTTGCGGGGCTCTCTCATCATTAATGTTTCTATCTCTCTCTCCCTCTCCCTTCCTCTCTGAAATTAATAAAAATATGTTTTTTTTAAAAAAAAGAATAAAATTCCATTGGGGAAGAGTCATGGAAATAAGAATTCATGGTGAAAAAGCAAATAATAATGAATTTGCAATGGCTATAGGTGAATATAAAGTCACCACCATGTTTAGATTCCATTGGGCATATTTATGATTGATTTAATATTTTTATTGTCAAACTTGCATCCATTGCAACTATTTAAATTTATGAAAATTTTACAAAGACCTATAATTGTACACAATTATTTTAAAGGACATATTAGCAAAATAGTTTAAATGCTGAAGTGAGTGCTCTTTCCTATCTGGTGTTTTAGGAGGACACATCTGGTTCTTTCTAGTTATCCTTTAGAGATATGGAATTATGCCTTCATTGCTTTGTAGCCAGAATGGTAAATAATGGACTTCAGTTTCATGTGCATTTACTATTTTCATATCTTCCTCTGTGTTTTTGTGGGTATTTCCCTCTCTTTCTTATTCATTCATTCAAAAAATATCTACTGAGCATCTACAGTGATATTTTCTAGGCCTTGAGGCTATAACAGTATCGCCAGCATCAGAATCAGAAACAACAAAAACAATAGAAAGGAAAAAAATTAATCTCACAAAGTGAGAATGGAGAAGACTGAATTACCAATGAAAGGATATCTAAAAACAATATTGGGTGGCGAGTTGTTTTGAAGAAAAATAAAGCACAGTACAGAGAATCACATTGAAGGGGGTCTATTTCAATAGAAAAGGGCTCTCTGAAGACAATCATAGTAAGGTATTTCAATTGGAAGTGAAGGGGGATATAACAGATTTAATAAAAGAGTCTGCCCTTTCAAACGCAAGTCTCACTTTAATTCTCCCTTGCCAGTTACTTATCTGCATTCTTTCAACTTATCTTTGGCAAGACCTATATACTTTATTTTGATTTTCTGTGACACAGAGACAACAGTAACATACGTTACCAGGTTTGAGAGAATTAGAGATAACCGACATGGAGCACCTAGCACAATGGCTTGCCTACTATAAAGTAGTCTCCCCAATAAATCAAACCCAGTTGTCAGGGGACCATCCTTTTCTCACCCTATTCTCTGTGTCTTCCAAGAGTCATTTCCTTTTGGGTTAGAAATGCAGTTTGTTGCTGTAACACAGTGAAGGCACCTGACTGATTTGGGGAGTGAACTGATGATCCAGCCATATGCTTTTTCACTGTGAATGACCTGGGGACTGTTTTTTTTCATGTCTTGGCCTTCTGTTTCCCAGCCTCACTTGGTTCTCTCCCTTTCTCTTTCTCCCTACTCATCGTTTGTCTCTTTACATGAAGAACACAGTGACTATGTTGTGGAAGATACTTGTTGAATGAATACATAAATGAAAAAGAAACGGAGCGAGAAAGAAGTAGGATGCCGCTAAATGTAGTTTTCTGTTATCCCCTCTATTTCTAATGGACATGATCTTGAATATATATTTCAATGTATATATTTAAAATTATTGTTCTTTCAAAAAATAATTGATCTCTAAAGCTCTTTACATAAATCATGTTCATATATTATCATGCATTAAAGAATCTACACTTGACAGGTGTAACCCACCAAAAATGCTAAAAATTTGCTTGCTACTTAAGATCTAGCCTTAAAAATTCCCTGTCAAAGGCGACTTGTCTTTTTATATGCAGTGTAAAATGCTTACATCAATGCTGACTTTTCTTTATATACCAACTTAAACACAAGGTCCAGTTGCTGTGTTATTTTTCAGGTTTAAATATGGTACTTTGAACTAGCTTTAAATAATACAATTGTTTCTTAACATGATGGATAAAATTGTAAGTCCAATTTCAAGATCTTTAGAGGTATTGCATAAGAAACTCCCAAACAAAAAACCTGTAGCTTTAGAGGAATCACCTACTTTCTGAAGCCATGTTGACTTAAATGATAAAGTATTAAATATTCATCTTATTTCCTTCTTCTTTTAATATTCTGTTAATTTTAACATCTCAAAAGTCACCAGACAGATCCTGAATCCGTCACAGATACCTGGGCCTCGAGTTTAATGAAGAGTGCAGCTGGAAGAGGAACAAAACACCAACGACTAGCAAAGCTGTCACTGGCAATTAAGAAATCCGACCCCGGAGACAACTGAACACGTGCAGTTTGGCTTTCGAATACATTGGTTCCAGAAGCAACTACCTATTTCCAGAAAATGATGCTGCCTTTTGTGCTTCTTTGGATTCCTCTAGTGTCTCCAATGACTTTCACTTGTGCCCTTCTCTTTTGCAAGGTCATGCTAAATCACATTCCTGAGGCAAAGCCCATACCCAGTCTGCAGGGCCAACTCAAGCGAACCACTGGAATAGTGCTACCCCTTGCAGCTACCCCTTGGCAGGCAGTAACCAGATGAAGGGTAATGTGGAAAAGTTACACTCTGAAAAAAATGTCAACATCGGTTGGCACTAACAGTTAAACGAAGCTGCTGAAAGACAAAACAACAGGGACCAGGGGGTCACCTTGCCCACTGTGCTCCTAGCTGGAGGCAGTCTGCGGCCCTCCCTCTGCCCCATCACCACATGCCAGGGAGTGAAAAAGTAACAGGTGGTCTGACCTATTCTGATCTAGTATTTGTTTTCTCCACTAAGCTTTCTGGTATATTACTGAACAAAGCTTATATAAAATACTACATTGCAATGAAAAATCCTTTCCGCAAAAGACAGAGCAATGATATACACTCAATGTCCTTAACCCAATCCGCTCTTAACAACTCCAAAAATAATGGATTTGTTGAGAATTGGGGGATTTAAACTGACTTAAATCCAATGGTAAGTCAGGTTCTGATATCACGACCTATGACAGGTCACTGTAACTGAAGGTGTTCAGGTCCCACGAGGTGTCTGCACCTGGTCTGAGCAACCTCCCATTTTGTTTTCAATTGCCAACCTGTTCAACACCTGCCCATGTCCACATGGTTAAGGGCTAACTATGAGTTTTTAGAGACCACAGCATTCAGGTTAGTAGGCTATATTCCTGCTGCAGGGATCATGTTAACAGCTGGCAGCTTAGCAACTGCCACCATCTAATTTCAGTAAAGATTAAGGCTTAAAAATCCTTAGCTGGAAATGCTCCTGGCAGAGGCCAAAGGTGCTGGTAGAATTTCTTTCTTTTTTTTTTAAATCTCATAGCTTAATTTAATCAAAGAAAATGAATATATCTTCAAGATTATGATGGATTTAGGGGAACTATATATTTATTGTCTCGACTGAATGGCATAAAAAGACTTAGCAATCAGTGTATATAAATTAGAAAGAGAAAAGGCAGTCTTGTAAAAACAATGTTCAGAGCTATTCAGATATATTCATTTATTTAACAAATACTTAGTTTCTACTCATAGTAGCTTATAAGAAAGACAATGTCCTTAGTTTCATGGAGCATATATTCTAGAAAAGGTAAAGAGATAATAAAAAATAAATATGGAAGTAAAAAATAATTTTGATTAGAGATAAATGCTCTGAGAAATATAATGTGATAGGAGTGAGTTGATCTCTAGATTGGGAGGACAGAAGACCCCCATTTGAAGTGGCATGTGACCTGATCCCTAAAATGGGAAGGCAGAATGAGCTGCCATGGAAAAAATGAAAGCCAGGTAGCCAAGCCTCAACTGGGTTAAACAACAACAACAACAAAAAACAACAGGGGACTTAATTCAAAGGCATATTTGCATAGAAATCACATTTAAAAAGCACACCCATATTATATATTTAGTTGAGGTATCTTTGGAGAGCAGGGCTGATGACTTGGAGGTGCTAAACTCCAATTATTGGCATTTATCTGGGCGCAGAATATTACAAGTTAAAAGTGCTGCTCAGTGACAGGGAGGGATCCAGCAAAGAGGAAACTAGGGGCCAGAATATGCAGGACCTTCTCTAGATGATGGTCAGGGGTATTCTAAGCATAAGGGGAAGTCGTGGAAGGATTTAAGCAGCAACTTGCTTAAATGTTCAAGTAGATTATTCTGGCAATGAAAAGATTGTAAGGAGAATGACGGAAAGTGGAAGCAGAGAAAACTTGGAGTCTGCATGAAAGATGTAGGGTCCCGTTGTATGGGAGAGTATATTTACCAATGATACATCAGATTAAGGGTTAATTTCCAAAATATATAAATAACTCATACAACTTAACAAAAGGAAGACAAACAGTCCAATTTAAAAATGGGCAAAGGATCTGAGTAGACATTTCTCCAAAGAGGATAAACAACCCCCCCAGGACTGATCTAATAAAGCCTAATTTTCATAGTAAAGCAATCAGTGTATTAGAAACTCTTTCGCCTGTTGTCACTTAACCAATCTCCAATAAATATATGTCGCAATGAGCTCCTTGGTATTTACCCAAAGGAGTTGAAAACGTATATCCACACAAAAAATCTTCACATGGATGTTTAAAGTAACTTTATTCATAATTGCTAAAACTTGGAAACAACCAAGATGTCCTTCAGTAGAATAGAATAGATAAACTGTGATTCATCCAGACAATGGAATATTATTCAATGCTTTTAAAAAGTGAGCTTTTAATCCATGGAAAAACCTTAAATGCATATTACTAAGGGAAAGACTCAATTTGAAAAGTCTACATACTGTATGACTCCAACAATATGACATTCTAGGAAAGGCAAACTATGGAGACAATAAAAAAAACCAGTGGTTGCCTGGTGAAGAAGAAGAATGCACAGGCTGAGCACAGAAGACTTGTAGGGCAGTGGAAACCTCTGCATGGTATTATAATGATGGACACGTGTCATTTTACATTTATCCAAATATACATAATGCACAACACCAAGAATAAACCGTAATGTAAACTATTGACTTAGGATGATCATGGATGTGTCAATGTCAGTTCATCCTTGGTAATGAATGTATCAATTGATGTTGATAATAGGAGAGACTATACATGTGTGGGGGCAGGAGTTATATGAGAAACCTCTGTACCTTTCTCTCAATTTTTAACCTAAAGATGCTCTTAAAAATTAAGTCTTATATAAAAAAGGAGAAAATTTAAAAAAAAAGAGTTACTTGTAAAACTCTATGCTTATTAAGAGTCAGCTGGGGGGAGAAACCAAGATGGAGGCATAGTTAAACACCTAAACTGCTGCCTCGCACAACAATTTCAAAACTACAACTAAAAGACAAAATGGACATCATCCAGAACCACAGGAAGGTTGGCTGAGTGGAAATTCTACAACTAGAAGGAAAGAGAGAAGCACACTGAGACTCAGAGGAGCTGCAGAAGGCAGAGATACTGAGACGCACACGTGGAGAGGACTGGCAACTGAGTGCATGGCTGGCTTTCTCAATTGGGAGGGAGACAAAAGCTCCTGACTGCGCTGAACTTTAGACTGCGCTGAACTCCAGATCCGGGTGAGACTCTGGGGACCCAGACTCATATGGGGTGAAACTGGACTGTCAGGAAAGAGAAAAGCACACTGAGACTCAGAGGAATAGCGGAAGGCTGAGGTACCGAGGCATGAGTGTGTGGATGGGAGGAAGACAAAAGCTCCTGACTGCACTGAACTCCAGTTCCGGGCAAGACTCTGGAGACCCAGACTCATTCGGGGAGAAACTGGACTGTCTGGCAGCAGGCAGAACTCGAGGGCAGCTTTCTCTCAGAGGTACTTGCAGCGATTACCATGGGACACTGAGACAAAGGCGCCTATTAGGGCAGGGCTGATGGGAAACCAATGCTGTCTGCTCTGCCCTGAGACTCCGCCCCACCCAAGCTGAGCACAGAGGCTTTTGCAAGTCTTGTCTCATAAGGGTGTCTCCAGCACAGAAGTTCTCCCAGCGTAGACACAGCTGATCCTCACAGCCAATTGGCCTGGAGGTCAATTCCTCCCAGTGATAACAACAACAATCAAGGCTTAACTACAACAAGACTGTGCACACAGCCCACAAAGGGGTGCACCAAGAGTGTCCACCTCACGTAACTGGGGAGGCTGAGCCACTGGGCCCTATAGGACACCTAGCACACAAAGCCACTCTATCAGCTCAGGGAAGCAGCCAAAATGCAGAGACAAAGAAACAGATCACAAATGAAAGAAATCGAGGAAAGCCAATGATTGGATATAGAGTTCAAAATCATGGTTATAAGGTTTTTCAAGAATTTTCTAGAAAAGGCTGATAAATTTAGCACGACCCTCGAGTATATAAAAAAGGACCAACTAGAAATTAAGCATACACTGACTGAAATAAAAAATATTATACAGAGATCTAACAGCAGACTAGAGGATCGCAAGAATCAAGTCCAAGATGTGAAATACAAAGAAGCAAAAAACACTCAACTGGAAGAGCATAAAGAAAAAAGAATCCAAAAATATGAAGATAGTGTAAGGAGCCTCTGGGACAACTTCAAGTGTACCAACATCCGAATTATGGGGGTGCCAGAAGAAGAGAGAGAGCAAGATACTGAAAACCTATTTGAAGAAATAATGACCGAAAACTTCCCCCACCTAGTGAAAGAAATAGACTTACAAGTCCAGGAAGCGCAGAGAACCCCAAACAAAAGGAATCCAGAGGACCACACCAAGACACATCATAATTAAAATGCCAAGAGCAAAAGACAAAGAGAGAATATTAAAAGCAGCAAGAGAAAAACAGTTAGTTACCTACAAGGGAGCACCCATACGACTGTCAGCTGATTTCTCAACAGAAACTATGCTGGCCAGACAGGAGTGGCAAGAAATTTTCAATGTGATGAATAGCAAGAACCTACAACCAAGATTACTCTACCCAGCAAAGCTATCATTCAGAATTGAAGGGCAGATAAAGAGCTTCACAGATAAGAAAAAGCTAAAGGAGTTCATCACCACCAAACCAGTATTATATGAAATGCTGAAAGGTATTCTTTAAGAAGAGGAAGAAAAAGAAAAAGGTAAAGATAAAATTATGAACAAGAAATACATATCTATCAACAAGTGAATCTAAAAATCAAGTGAATAAAAAAATCTGATGAACAGAATAAACTGGTGAATATAATAGAATCAGGGGCATAGAAAGGGAGTGGACTGACAATTCTCTGGGGGAAAGGGGGTGTGGGGATTGCGGGAAGAGACTGGACAAAGGTCGTACACCTATGGATGAAGACAGTGGGGCGGGTAAGGGCATGGCGTGGGGTGGGCACCGGGTGGAGGGGAGCTATGGGGGGAAAAAGAGGAACAGTTGTAATAATCTGAACAATAAAGATTTATTAAATTAAAAAAAAAAAGAACCCTTAGTGCCATGATAAAACAAAAAAAGTCAGCTGGGTGTGTTTATGCCAGTAACATAAGGTATTGAAATTATGGAGTTAAGTTTCTCAATGAATGTATGAAATATGACTGAATCAGCATATTTCATAGAAGCTGCTGATTCTATGAAAAATCAGTTGAATGCTTTAAAAAGACTTGATAAAGACAAGTCACCGGCGGAACTTTCCAGAACGCTTGGTGAGAGGTGGAGGAGCGGCGGCTGCCTGAGCTGCGCGCAGCAACGCGCTCTTTCCAGCTCCTCCACGCCTGCCTCGGCCCGCTCACCGGCCGTCAAAAATGGTGAAAGAAACTACTTACTATGATGTTTTGGGGGTCAAACCCAATGCCACCAGGAAGAACTGAAAAAGGCTTATAGGAAGCTGGCCTTGAAGTACCACCCTGATAAGAATCCAAATGAAGGAGAGAAGTTTAAACAGATTTCTCAAGCTTACGAAGTGCTCTCTGATGCAAAGAAAAGGGAATTATATGACAAAGGAGGAGAACAAGCAATTAAGGAAGGTGGAGCAGGTGGTGGTTTGGGTTCCCCCATGGACATCTTTGATATGTTTTTTGGAGGAGGAGGAAGGATGCAGAGAGAAAGGAGAGGTAAAAACGTTGTGCATCAGCTCTCCGTAACCTTAGAAGACATATAATGGTGCAACGAGAAAACTAGCTCTACAAAAGAATGTGATTTGTGACAAATGTGAAGGCCGAGGTGGTAAGAAAGGAGCAGTAGAGTGCTGTCCCAATTGCCAAGGTACTGGAATGCAAATAAGAATTCATCTGGGGAAAGGATCAGTCCTAAAGACAGATGTAAAAGCTGCAATGGAAGGAAGATAGTTCGAGAGAAGAAGATTCTAGAAGTTCATATTGATAAAGGCATGAAAGATGGCCAGAAGATAACATTCCATGGTGAAGGAGACCAGGAACCAGGACTGGAGCCAGGAGATATCATAATTAAAATGCCAAGGGCAAAAGACAAAGAGAGAATATTTTTAGATAGAAGGAACTTGCTGTTTTCACTCGACGAGAAGACCTTTTCATGTGTATGGACATACAGCTGGTTGAAGCATTGTGTGGCTTCCAAAAGCCAATAGCTACTCTTGACAACCGAACCATAGTCATTACCTCTCATCCAGGTCAGATTGTCAAGCATGGAGATATCAAGTGTGTATTAAATGAAGGCATGCCAGTTTATCGTAGACCTTATGAAAAGGGTCGCCTAATCATCGAATTTAAGGTAAACTTTCCTGAGAATGGCTTTCTCTCTCCTGATAAACTCTCTTTGCTGGAAAAACTCCTACCTGAAAGGAAGAAGTAGAAGAGACTGATGAAATGGACCAGGCAGAACTGGTAGACTTTGATCCAAATCAAGAAAGACGGCGCCATTACAATGGAGAAGCATATGAGGATGATGAACATCATCCTAGGGGTGGTGTTCCGTGTCAGACCTTGTAATGGGGCCAGTGAATAACACTCACTGCTGGCATTTTATATACAGTAGTGAATGAGGAAGGACTGTAACCATAATATGCTCACTACTTGCTGTTATTTCTGATTTAATATTCAAGTATAGTAGTGTTTTAAAAGTTAAATGAAGAATAAACTCAAATGTAAAAGCTCTGACTTTGCCCTGTATGTGTGATGACTTAAGTGTGCAAGGTAAGTTTAATACCTGTAAAAAAAAATTCCCCTAGCATTTGCTAGGCCATACTTTGTAATTAATTTTGGCTATGTATATGGAATAGCTTAGACTGAAATGCTAGATATATGTATTGACTTTGGTGTGTGACCCTTAATTGTTAAGCTACGAAGTTAAAATTCTGTATTTAACTGGCAGTCAGACAAAGAACTTAATTTGTAGAGAAGTGTTAGTTTGTATAGTTGTATTAAGTGGGATTCATTGTGATGCCTCTGCATTTATTCTATTGCCTCAACTGTTACTTGAAGGTGGCATGCCATATAATTTAACCTGTGGTATCAATGATAGAAATGATACCTTTCCAAAGAAGGGGTTTATCATAATCTGCTTCTTGAGGGCTTGCACTTGTAGAATTGCATTCCCTTCTGTGGTGCCATCTTCTTTTTTATTATTATATATAACTATATATCAATCCTTGGTTACATTTTTCCCCCTTCTCTTTGGACCATAAGCCTTAGAGTAGTGACTTCTGGAGTAGGCTAACTTAGAAGAAGTTGAGTGATGAAACCTTTACACGGAGAAGTAATTTGCATGTATGAGATAGGAAGGTGTGTTTTAGGTATGTTACAGGCTTACTTTAAACCATTTAACTTATGCTCCAAAGTAACTGTAATTTAATGTTGGTAGTATAGCAAATTATGAATAGCTTTAATTGTATGTTTAAAGTCATATGTTCACAAGCTTAAATCTGGATATCAGAATTTAAGCAATTCTTGAAATGTATGAATGTCTCCTTAATACACTGATTACAAAGTAAAAAAAAAAAAAAAAAAAAAAAAAAAGACAAGTCACCAACACAAACTTGTCATACTAGATGTGAGCAAGACATCTATAGCTGGGAATAAAATCAAAATGTCCAGAAAGGTCTGCACTCAAACTGCTTGGTAAATGCATTTTAGTTCTTGTGCCAATATAAAGAAATTAAATCTGTAAACCAAAGAACATGACTTACAGGTGGGGTTTTGGAAGACAGATCACTAAGAACTTCAAACGGTGCCCTTACTCAAAGAAAATGCTTGGGCTTCATATCAAAAGACTGTCAATGTGTGTGCACATGTGTGTACACCCTTGATTGAATTAGCTAAAGTGTCAACGGAGGGAAGGAGACATATGTAATACTTTCAACAATGAAGATTTAAAAAATAAATAAAAAATTATATGAACTTACTACTAAATAAATCATATTAAAAATAATGGTAATATATACTAAAAAGATACTGGTTCTAATCACACAAGAAAAAGTTACACTTCAGCCATTAAAAATAAAAGATAGATTGGCTGTTTGCAATGTAAATAAAACTACTTTTGACTAAATTTTTTTTATTTTTCATGAAATTTCTATGCCATATGGCAAATAATTTATTTAGCAATTAATAGGTGGACATATTGCTAGAAGATAGCAAATGACAATTTTCCTTCCTTGACATTTCATCATATCATTCTGATTTAGATAATTTAAGCTTGCTTAATGTGTGGGTAGGAATTAATTAGTTTTGTGTTAAGTTTTATGTTAAGAATTTTAAAAATGAGTTTTTTAATATATTCCCATTGGAAATAAAATACCTTAGGCTTATCATAGAATAAAATGACTACTACTTAGAAAGTTATTCTTTAATGTAAATTTAACTTACTGAATATATTCTATGAGCAAATGTTATCCATGATTCAAAAAGAACAAAACATAAATCCACAAAACCAAAGTATCAGCCAAACTGTATATTCTAGTAATGGTCTACATTCAGAATCCTATCGCAAACAACCTACCAGTCAAGTGATTTAAAGACATAACTATGTGCCAAAACCGGTTTGGCTCAGTGGATAGAGCGTTGGCCTGCGGACTGAAGGGTCCCAGGTTCGATTCCGGTCAAGGGCATGTAACTTGGTTGCGGGCAACATCCCCAGTAGGAGGTGTGCAAGAGGCAGCTGATCGATGTTTCTCTCTCATCGATGTTTCTAACTCTCTATCCCTCTCCCTTCCTCTCTGTAAAAAATCAATAAAATATATTTTAAATAAAAGACATAACTATGTGAGTAAGTGACATATATGGCACATCTGTATAAAATGAGTGCTTTTGTGTATGTTTACCTTTAAAACATCAGAATGATACACTGGTACTCAAGGTATCATTTGATAATCCAGAAGACCTTACAAATCTTTTCAGGGGATCTATGAGGTCAATAATAATATCCAGGCGTTATCTGCCTTTTTCACAGCTATTCTCTCATGAGGGTACAGTGGAGTTTTCCAGAGGCTAAATTTGACCCAATATTCAACAGATCAAATGTAGGAGCTGATATAAAAATCCAGCTGCTTTCTATTAAAGCAGACACTAAGGAGATGTACGAAAGTATGAAGGCCACTCGTGTCACTAAATAGTTTGGTTTGGAAAATAGCTGTTGCATATAAAAATGTAATTTGTGTTAGCTAGTCATGAACTTACTACTTTTATTTTAAAATAAATACTTGAACTTTATTTCAATTTTAATTTTTAATACAGTGAATATTGGTAGATATAACCCACAAAAAGAAAAGTTTGAGAGCTACTCTCTTAGAGCAATTAAGTAACAGGAAGAAATTTACTAACCTGAACAAGAACAAAGTAACGTTTTTTCCATCTTTTCCAAACCTTCTGTCCAAGGGCATACAGATACCTGGTAAGAAAAACAAACAACCAAAGCATACTTTACATGTGTAATCATATCCCTCTCACCGGTTTTCATCCTTGAGACCAGCCTGCTAAAGCCAAAGTCTAGTTAATTTGCAATCTGAGACATAAGCAGCTTCGATATTACAAAATGAGCTTATTCTAGGTTCCTGAAAGGCAACTGATTTATGTAGTTTATCAATTTGTTAGTTCACACCACAAATTGAATGAAGTTGGAGTTAGAAAGGATAATCAGGGAACCAGAAGGAACTTAATTCTTATACATACTTCTCAGGGGAGTCAAAGGCTAGGGATTAAGAATAGAGTACTAAATGTTTCAGCTGTCAGTGTGGCCTGTGAGGACCCAGATGTAGAGCAAAAACCCAGGGTGAAGGAAAGGGTCATTGTCCAGCAGAGTGACCCAGAAATGTGCCTGCACCAATCTCAGCATCCATGTCCTCAACTACCAAATGAAAGGATGGGAGTTGCTGATTTCTAAGGTCTGGGTCAGCCCCATAATTTGGGGGTTTACCTGATTTACAGGATCATCTTGCTGCAAATTTCCCTAACTATGAAATTCTGATAACAATGAGGGTGACATGGTGTAATTTAACATAGTTTCAATCAAGGCTTTTGTTTAACTCTGCAATGCTATTAGTAACATGAATTAAAATGATTAAAGTAGTCAATCACTTGAAAATAGAACTTATGTTCTTACTGAATATACAGATGTAAGCTTAAGTATCAAGGGAAAAAGAAGAAATTAAAAATTAATCTAGGGACAGCATGTCATGGAGAGCTGTTTTAAAATTATACCACAAAACTCCACACACACCTCCTATAAAACGAGAAAACATAGTTAGAAGTTTAAAATATGACAAATAGAAGCTTAATTTTTAAATTAAAGTAAGCTTTTTCAGTATTTTATCACAATCTCTTTTTCTGGAGTGATGGTTTAACATTGTAGATGCTGCTCAAAGGAACTCAGTTTCTATACAGAAAAGCACTGCAGCTAATAGTTTATTTCAGGGCTTAAGAGTCTCTAGACTTCCACAGTTTTTAGAACTGAGATCGTGGCTTCAACGTTTAGTTTCTGTCTTGTGAAAAGAATTCTCTCGTGCAAAACAAAGCAAACTACTGCTAGCCCCTTTTTGCAATGTAATAGGGGCTGTTGGCTAAGGTGTGCTGAAATGGACAGGCACTCGTATTCACTGTTAGCGCAGTGCAACATGAGATCCCTTTCCGCAGGCTAGCATGGCAATACGTAGGCACAGCCCCAGCCTTTCATCCTGGAATTTATTAGGGAAATAATTAGTATGCTACATGGATACACAGAACAGTGTTGTTCACGTTACTGAAAACACCACAACTTAAGTGTCCAACAGTAGGTGAGTCATTTAAGAAAAATGGCATATGCATAGAAATAACACGCTGCCACTGAGATTATGTTTTTGATAAAATTAGCAACACAAAGACTTTTTCTATGTGAAAAGAGCAGATTCAAAACTACAAGTGTAAGTAATGATTTGGAATTCGTAAAACATATATATGAAAGAAATACTAGAAAATATTAGTAATAGTTATCTTTGAGTGATAGGATTTCAGATGATTTAAGTTTCCTTCTTTAGTCTCTGTATTTTATAAATTTTCAGAATCAAACACACAAAAAAGGATGAAGTTATTAAAAGTCAAAATAAAAACTTGGCTCCTGCACTGGAAAGCATCCCTCACGCTGCCCAAGTCAATTAGATATTTTCTTCCAGACGCATCAGCTAGCCGAAGTGCTTGGTAAACTTGTATTTGGCTCTCACAATACCCTTAATACTGTATCATCTGTGCTTGTGCATGTAATGGGAACTCAGTTACCGACAGAGACAACTACTGCTCCTGTTCTCACCTGCTCACTCTGGTCTCCGATGGTCCCCGGAAGCCCTTGGCCCCACCTTTGCTCTACCCTCTGATTTCTTTCCTGTGAGTCTGGTGAAAGGTGCTGAGCTGCTCTCTTTCTGGCTTTCCTATGTAATCCCCCGCTGCTTAAATGCACATATCCAACCTCTTGTTACAGGGTTAACAGCAATGACCTTGGGAGCCACATACTGTGGACACAACAGATGCCCTCTATAAAAGTGCAGTAGCAAGATGTGCACCAAATAGCTGCCTCAGAGCCACAGAGGGTCATTTGGAATGACCTTTGCCTGTGACCACAGCCTGTTTCTCAGCTCCTTCAAAGCATCTCACTTAGCATGTTGCGGGCATCTGGGTCATACATAAGTGAAAGTGAATATTGATACACAGGCCATCAACACCACAAGCAAGTCAAGGGTAAGCCTTGCTGACAGTGAAGGTACTGCAGAAGGAATAATACTGTCAGCTGCAAAATCATTCAAAATGATGGCTCAACAAATCTGGAATGAAATGGATGGTTTTTCTGAAGACACGAAGCAGAGGGTGGATGCATAAATGTGCACACTAGAAGATGTTCAAAGGTAGAATAAAAGCTTGAGACTGGAAGCAAGGTAAGCATTTGAATGCTGGGTTTTAGGGTATTTGGGGCTGTGGAACTATAAAAAAGAGCTCAACTGAACATAAACAGAAGTCACAATTGACCTAATGTATCTAGAAAGTAACTGGTCAAAAGAGTTTTAGTCCCCGCATAAGAAAAAAAATTACATTCATTAAAGATTAACTGCACTAAGGAAATGTTAGTTTCTGTCCTTTAGTTTTCATATTAGCCAGTCAAAAATTTAATGTACAGCAAATGGAGTGAATAAAATACATCAGAAAAGATAACTATACTGAATAAAAACACATCAAATTTTAGTTTTTTAACTATCTTGATGAATTCTAGAATTAGGAACCAAGTACCACTGTTTAGCTGTGTGTGTTTCCCCCCCCACACTGGTATCAAAGCAGATTCTTGGCATAATAGACACATTTATAATTGAGCGAAGGATAAAGCAAAAAGATGTTCATTAATATTATTTAAGAGCAAAATCTCAAAACCATCAAAGAATCAAACAGTAAGAAATGATAAGGCTATCATGAAAAGTGATGCCAAAAAAGAATATGAAAAAAAGAATGATATGGAAGAATTATTAAGTTAAAAAAAAGCAGTTGCATGAGCTTATAGTATATGTATGGAAAAATACCTCAAAAGATTGTAGCAAAATAAACTTGAAAAATATTTAATAACACAAAATATAAAAAATAATACAAAATAATTTGGCTGGTGAGATTAAATATAAATTTCATATTCATTATGCCTTTTTACATTTCCACATTTCTACATTGAGCATGTCTTCCAATTTTTTAAAACTAACGTTTACTGGTATAGTTTACATGAAGTAAAATTCACCCATTTTAGGTTTATAATTTGATGAGTCATGTAATCACCACTGCAATGAGCTTTCAGAACATTTCTATCCCTCAAAGGTTGCTTTATGCCCTTTATGATCAATCTCCTACTCAGATTTCTTACCTTTCAGTTTTTTGTTTTCCAGAATCTCATATAAGTAAAATTACAGTTTGTAGCCTTTTGTATCTGCCTTCTTTCACTTAATATAAAGCTTCTGAGATTCATTCATGTTGTGTTCTATATCAGGAGTCCCTATTTATTGCTGAATATTATATTTCATTGTATGAATTTACAGTCATCCATCCACCTACTGGCTATCATAAATAAAGTTGCTATAAACAATCATGTACAGGTCTTTGTGTGGGCACATATTTTCATTTCTCCCAAGTAAATATCGAGGAGTAGGACTGTTGAGTTAAATTGAAAATTGTACGTTTAACTTTCTATGAAACTGCCAAATTGTTTTCCAAAGTGGCTGTAAAATTTTGCAGTCCTAGTAGCAATGTATGAGAATATATCCTATTTTATAATCAGAAAAATTATGATTATTAAGAATTTGGGGAATGTAGTCATTATGGCTCCATAAAGAATATTTGTGGTCTACGTTGAATACCTATACACCAAAGATAAGGATTTTTGTCCCTTTATCTTGAGCACCATGGAGGGGACTCATAAGCTTTAATGGTTAAATGGGTTTCCCTGTTTTCAAGGCTATTCTCAAGTTTTGGAATCTGGAGCAGTTGAAATTCTCTGTAGGTGAGTGGTCTCATCAGCTTTGGGAAGGCTGAAGTGTGGAGGGTAAGGGAAAAGGAGACAGAATCACTTAAAATGTGTCTGCAATCCGATGATCCATTCATTAGAAAGCATCTGTAAAGAAATCAAAATGCTTCCCCCCCGATCCTATCTTTATGACTAGCATTGCTGTTGAATCACAGTTTTTATTTTGTTTGCTTTTTAAAAATGTTCAGTGCTAGGTCACAAGTTATCACTTTTATAGATAAGAATCCAATAATATTTTTTATTTCAGCAAAAATACACTAAAGTTACATTTAACAAACTATGTTCTACTCGGCAATAGATTCTGTTCATTACACTTACATAGTGATGTTCCAGTACTCTTAATTACTGAAAAATGAGTTGCTCTATACAGAGACTGTGTATCTATCTATAACAAATTTTTAAAGAATTTGTATACAATATGTTGACTTGACTTCAAATAGTCATAAAATATAATTTGATCTTTCTTTAATGATTTAGAAATGACTATAACATCTCAGGGACATTATTATGAACATCAATTGTAAGTACATACTTCCATAAAAGGAGACATGAAATCTAACTATTTGACATACAATGGCAATAGCATTAATTAAACAGATCCTTGGAAACTATTTACTTGCATTTATTTCTGTTTCATAAAAATAGTTTAGATTTTTAAAATTTATCAGGGTGACATCCTATATAATAAGAGAGGAATATTCTAATTATCTGTTACGCCATGAGGCATAACAACTGACAGCATAAGGACCAGAGCATGGATCTGCAGGAGGGTGGGGCAGAACTACAAGTGGGCGGTGGAGAGCTACAGGAGGGGGTAGGGCAGCCAGCTATGTGTGTTGGGGGGGGGGGGTTAGGGGGCGAGGGGAGCTACAGGAGGGCAGGGCAGCAGGCGGAGAGCTACAGGAGGGTGGCAGAGAGCTACTGGCGCACAGATTGTATTGTGTGTTCACCACCCCAAGTCAAGTCTCCTTCCATCACCATTTATTCCTTTAAAATAGTTTAGAATTTTAAAAAGTTTATTATAAATTATTCTTGCCATCTGAATTCTGGACAAACTATTTTTTTCACTGCTTCATGAAATCTGATTTCACCCAATGAAGACACAGAGAACAAGAAGTGCATTTGTCATCCTGGAGAGAGAGTACCACTCTAGTGTGTTATAGATCTGTTGGTGGATCTGCTCTGCAGCTGTATTCTTTCTGAATATATATATATATATATATATATATATATATATATATATATATATATATTCTAGAGGCCCAGTGCACAAAATTCATGCATGGGAGGGATGTCCCTCAGCCCAGCCTGCACCCTCTCCAATCTGGGACCCCTCGAGGGATGTCTGACTGCCTGTTTAGGCTCGATCCCAGTAGGATTAAACCTAAATGGGCAGTCAGATATCCCTCTCACAATACAGGACTGCTGGCTCCCAGCTGCTCGCCTGCCTGCCTTCCTGATTGCCCCTAACTGCTTCTGCCTGCCAGCCTGATCACCCTCTAACCACTCCCCTGCCAGCCTGATTGCCCCTAACTGCCCTCCCCTGAAGGCCTGGTTACCCCTAACTGCCCTCTCATGCAGGCCTGGTCACCCCTAACTGCCCTCCCCTGCAGGCCTGGGTCCCCCCCAACTGCCCTTCCCTGCAGGCCCGGTCACCCCCAACTTCCCTTCTCTGCCAGCCTGGTCATCCCTAACTGCCCTCCCCTGCAGGCTTGATTGCTCCCAACTGCCCTCTCTTGCAGGCCTGGTCCCTCCCAACTGCCCTCCCCTGCTGGCCATCTTGTGGCGACCATCTTGTGTCCACATGGGGGCAGGATCTTTGACCACATGGAGGCAGTCATCTTGTGTGTTGGAGTGATGGTCAATTTGCATATTACTCTTTTATTAGATAGGATAGAGGCCTGGTGCATGGGTGGGGGCTAGCTGGTTTGCCCTGAAGCGGTTAGGGGCAATCAGGAAGGTCCTTCAGCTGGGCCTGCTCCCTCTCTTGTCTGGGGGTTCCCTTGGGGTGTGGGGCGGCCTGGGCGAGGGGCCTGTGGTGATTTGCAGACTGGCCATGCTCCCTGGCAACCCAAGCGGAGGCCCTAGTATCCGGGATTTATTTATCTTCTATAATTGAAACTTTGTAGACTTGAGCGGAGGCCAGAGCCAGCCAGGAAGTTTGGCTTCCTCCATCGCCAGGGAAACCCAAGCCTCCTGCTCGCTCCATGGCCACAGCCATTTTTGTTGGGATTTACTTATCTTCTATAATTGAAACTTTGTAGCCTTGAGTGGAGGCCTGGGCCAGCCAGGGTGTGCAGGAAGCTTGGCTTCCTCCATTGCTGGGGAAACCCAAACTTCCTGCTCAATCCGTGGCCGCAGCCATCTTGGTTGGGTTAATTTGCATACTCGCTCCTGATTAGCTGGTGGGCATGGCTTGTGGGCATAGCGGAGGTACGGTCAATTTGCATAGTAGCCCTTTATTAGATAGGGTCCTATCTAATAAAGGGCTACTATGCAAATTGACTGAATGGCGGAACAACTGGTCATTATGATGCACACTGACCACCAGGGGGCAGGTGCTCAATGCAGGAGCTACCTCCTGATGGTCAGTGTGCTCCCACAGGGGAAGCGCCACTCAGCCAGAAGCCAGGCTTACGGCTGATGAGCGCAGCAGCAGTGGCAGGAGTGGGTCTAAGCCAAGGGGTCCTGGACTGCGAGAGGGCGCAGGCCAAGCTAATGAATGCCCCCCTACCCGCCCAGTGCACGAATGTTGTGCACCAGGCCTCTAGTATATACATATTTGTTATTCCTCACCCAATGATATTTTTCCATTAATTTTTAGAATAGAAGAGAGAGGGAAAGACAGAGAGAAACATCAATGTGAGAGAAACCCATCGATTGGTTGCCTCCTGCACGAGCCCAGACTAGGGCCTGGGCCGGGGAAGAGCCTGCAACCAAGGTACATGGCCTTGACCGGAATCAAACCTGGGACCGTTTGATCTGCAGGCTGATGCTCTATCCACTGAGCCTAACTGGCTAGGGCTGAATATATATATATATATATATATATATATATATATATATATATATATATATATATATACACTAGAGGCCCAGTGCATGAAATTCATGCACTCGGAGGGAAGCGAGGTCCTTTAGCTGGGCCTGTTCCCTCTCTTGTCTGGGAGCCCTCGGGGGATGTCCAACTGAAGGCTTAGGCCCATTCCCCACAGGGAGAGGCTCCTGCCACCGCCACTGCACTTGCCAGCCATGAGCCCAGCTTCTGGCTCAGCAGCGCTTCCCCTCTGGGTGTGCACTGACTACCAGGGGTCAGCTTCTGCGTTGAACACCTGCACCCTGGTGGTCAGTGCGCATCACAGTGACCAGTTGTTCCACTGTTTGATCGATTTGCATATTAGCCTTTTATTATATAGGATATTCAGCCCTCTTGATTGTATAATTAACTTAAATAAAAACAACAAAGTTTGCCCTGGTCAGTGTTTCTCAACAGTTAGAACCTCAGTCAAATACCAAAGGGTCTCAGGTTTGATTCCTGGTCAAGGGCATGTATCTTGGTTGCAGGTTCGATCCCAGGCCCCAGAGGTAAGTGTGAGAGGCAAATGGTCTATGTATCTCTCACATCGATGTTTCTCTCCCTCTCACCTCTCTCTCCTGCCTCCCCTTCCACTCTCTCTAAAAATCAAAAGGAAAAAATATCCTTGGGTGAGGATTAACAACAACAACAACAAAAAGTTTTTTTTAAGGGTATGTAAATCAGAGTTGTCAAATACCAATCAATCTGGACCACACATTTAACTGAGTTTTATGTGACAATTTGTAATGTTATCCAATAAAATAAATATTTATCACACGGCATGAGAGCAACAGTATCTAATGGGCATTGTGAATCTTTTTCATCTTATTTTAAAGAGGAAAACAGGTTTTTTATTTTTTATTTTTTGTGGTGGGTGTTTCAACATTATTCATTTTCATCATCCTAAAGAATTTGGTTCTAAACACAGCATTTTTTCTCATCCTTGTCAAATTATCTCAGTAAAGTACAAAATGGATGAAAAATTAAGGAACAATCTTAGTTTTACTATATTTTCCACTAATCTATTTGAGTATGGCCCTAAAGGAACAAAAAAATCCTTAATCAAAGTTAAATTGGATCCAAGAAGTATTATTTGACTAGAGTAAAAGAGATATTCTGTTGTACATAACACATTCCAAAAGCACATATTTCCAACACTAATTTGTACTAAGTATAACACTTTTCCATTGAAATATTTCCAATGTATCACAATACTAATGTAAGTATAGTATTTTAAGTTATTTAAAAATAATTGTTCCAATACTATTTAAAAGTGTTTGCTTTCATCAGCACATCCAACTTAAGTAAGGTATTAAGAAGTTGTTCCCTTTGAACAAAACAAAACAAAAAAATGCCTGCTTAACTTTAAAATCTTCTCTTCTTACACAGGATTAGGTAACAAAGAAATTAGCAGCACCGACACAAAGCTCGGATTTAGCACAGAAGAGCAAAGCCGTAAAGCATTTGGTTTTATAAATCAGTACAAACACAGCAATAATCTTAAAGTATTAATCCCTCTTCTAGGGTTGTTTCTAATGGAGAGCACTATTTGCTCCAAAGAAACATAGGAATCAATGCTAGAAACCAGGCACAAAACCAGCTGAATGTGTATTAATGTTTCATCCGCCTGTGACTATCTCTTTAGCATTTCTAACTATTCCTAGGTCATGTTCTATCCTCAAGTATCAAAGATATGAGAAGCTAAATTTTAAGATATTTGATTACATATTTAAAATACAATGTGAATGAATAGATCAGATATAATGCTGTTAGGAAAAAAGTCAAGAGAAGAGAGAAGAGAAAGAGAAAACAAAAGAATTGTGCTATGGCCAAACTTCAAGCCAATGTAGTTACTATCAACAAGGCAAACAGGGAATTTTTTTCATCTTCTATATCAAGAGTTATATATGGTCATAGAGTATCTCAACACTTACACTAAAAAGTGTACAATCTCTGCGGGATCAGCATGATCCTTAAAAGAGTTATGTTAACTTAATAAGCCATAATTATTTCAAAAAGTTTTCACTTGTGCAAAAACAAAAGCAGAGTCCTTATGAAATGTGCCAGAATGTTCTGACAACAGGAATAAAGACTTTTCTTTAGATATAAGTTGATCCTTACAATTATGCACTATTCTAATAAAATGATCTCAACAATAGATTTACTGAGTAAAATAAAGTTAGGTAAAAATAAACTTAAGCGAAACAAAAATCAGAAAAAAATTACTTTGCTTGTTTTTGTTAAATTACAAAAGATTGCATAACATGTTCACACTGCAATGCTTATAAAATTATTTTGAGTGCTTTTTTTACACAGCACCTCTTTCCATATGTTTTTTTTAAAAAAATAGATTCACAAGTAACATGCTGTGATTTGTCTTACTTTAAGCCAAAGAACTCAGAAATTAGTTTTACTAACAAATTAAGACATTTTTCTATAAATACTATATAATCACAAAAGTTAATGAAATTTCATTTTCTGATTAGTTTTAAAAATTGAGATTTAACTCATCTTTATAACACAATATATTGGGACTAAAATATACCCCACTTCATTCCAGGAAGGAAACAGCTCATATTCTCTATTTATGCCATATTTGAAATTAAAAAGGACAACATGAAATACTGTCATTTATTCAAACACATTAATAGCACTTTTAAAACATTTCTAACTTGAAGATTGTTCAAAGAATACTTCCACAAAGACCACGCCTTCTTGAAGAGCAGGACTGCTTGTGACTAGGACCCTAGCCTCACCACCACCCAATCTGGTCTCAGACGCAAGATGGGACCCTGCAACCACTCGGGACAAAGACCTGCAGACCCACGGACACCAAGACTCTAGACATCTTGGCCGCAGATTACTGTGAGTCACAGAGTCCATTCCCCTCCCTGCTGGCCCGCTGCGGCAGCAGAGGAACTGCCAGACCTGCTATGCACGAGCAGGCTTCCTGCCTACACAGGGCAGCTGTGCGATTTAACTTTGACTCTGGGCGCAGTGTGCGCACGGGAGTCTGATTCCCACTGTGCAGGAGCGGGCCTCCTGCTGACACAGGGCGTCTGTGCAACCCAGCCCCTTAAGCAGACTGGGGACACTGATTCTCCGTGCCAGAGGCAGCATTGAGCACCAGTGACTTGACTCTTGGCGCACAAACGTGGGGACTCATCGTGTACACATGGGATCCCTGATTCTCAGTCCATGCACAATGAGCACCTGTGATTGCAATTCTCGGTGCACATGCACACAGGGACCCTGATTTATGTTGCGAGGCCTCACCAAGCTACAGAGACTCCAAAACTTGATTCTCAGTGAATGCACATGGGGTCTCTGACTCCTGGCATGTGTTAGGAAACTCTGATTTTCGGCGTATACCCATGGGGACTTTTTTTCAGTGTGGTGCATGTGGGAGTCCCTGATTCTAGGTGCACGCACGAGGCCGCACTGAGCACTGGTGACTCTGATTCTCGGGGTGTGTGGCTCCCACCGACCCACGGCAGCCACACGTCTCCATGTTGGAGCTCTTCAGTGACACTCGGGTGGTGCGACGTTCCCACTGCACACAGCTCAGGCCGCTGCAACTCGGCATTTGGACTTCTGGTGATAGTTAGAATTGGGGAGACAACAAAACAATCCCCAGAAGAAAGAAAAAGAGGAATCGCCAAGAAAGGAAATAAGTGAAACTGAGGCATGCAATATGACAGAAAAAGAATTCAGAGCAATGGTCATACAGTTCATAAATCGGATGGATGAGAAAATCAACAACCTATGCAAAAATCAGGAAGAAATCAAAAGTGATATAGCTACAATAAAAAACACTATTGAAGGTTTCAACAGTAGACTAGAAGAAGCAGAGGACCGAATTAGTGAGTTAGAAGGTAGAGAAACAAACTCAATCTGAACAGCAACTGGAGAAAAAAATTAAAAAGCAGGAGAGCCTAAGGGAACTTTGGGACAATGCAAAATGAAGTAACATATGTATAATACGGCTGCCAGAAGGACAAGAGGAGTAGCAAGGATTAGAGAATCTATTTGAAGAAATAATGACAGAAAACTTCCCTGATATGGGGAAGAAAAAAGTCACACAAGTACAGAGAGTACCAAGCAAGATGAATCCCAAAAGAACCACACCACGACACATCATAATTACAGTGGCAAATATCAACAACAAAGAGAAAATCGTAAAGGTTGCAAGAGAGAGACAGAGAGTTACCTACAAAGTATACCCCATCAGATTATCAAATGATTTCTCAACAGAAACACACCAAGCTAGAAGGGAATGGAATGAAATATACAAAGTGATGCAAAGCAAAGGACTGAATCCAAGACTACTCTATCCAGTAAGACTATCAATCAAAATTGAAGGGGAAATCAGGAGCTTCGCAAACAAAAAAATGCTAAGGGAGTTTATCACTACCAAGCCAGCAATGCAAGAAGTTCTAAAGGGAATGCTGTAAAAAGAAAAAATAGAAAGGGAGGAAGGAACACAGGCATAAAGCACAGAAATGGCTACAAACAAGTACCTATCAATAACAACATTAAATGTAAATGGATTAAATGCTCCAATCAAAAGACATCGAGTGACTGAATTGATAAGAAAACATGACCCATATATATGCTGTCTACAGGAGACCCACCTCAGAACAAGGAAATCACACAGACTGAAAGCGAAGGGATGGAAAAATATCAGGCAAATGGAAATGAAAAAAAAAGCTGGGGTAGCAATACTTATATCTGACAAAATAGACCTCAAAGTGAAGACCATAACAAGAGACAAGGAAGGCCACTTCATAATTCTAAAGGGATTGATACAACAAGAGGATATAACTCTGGTGAACATGTATGCACCCAATGCAGGAGCACTGAAATAAAGTAAAAAAAAAAAACTTCTGGAAGATGTCAAGGGAGAGATTGACAGCAATACAATCATAGTAGGAGACTTTAATACACCATTAATATCACTGGATAAATCCTCTAGATAAAAAATTAGCAAAGAAACAGCAATCCTAAAAGACTCACTAGATCAGATGGACTTAATCAATATCTTTAGAACACTCCACCCCAAAACTACAGAATATACATTCTTCTCAAGTGCACATCGGGCATTTTCAAAGATAGACCACATATTGGGACACAGGCAAAGTCTCTCCAAATTCAAGAAGATTGAAATCATATCAAGCATCTTATCAGACCACAATGGCATAAAATTAGAAATCAACTACAATAAAAACAATCACAAAAATTCAAACACTTGGAGGCTGAATAGCATACTATTAAACAATGAGTTGGTTACCAACGAGATCAAAGAAGAAATAAAAAACATCCTGGAAACAAATCACAATGAAAACACAACAATCCAAAAATCTTTGGGACACAGTGAAAGCAGTCCTGAGAGGGAAGTTCATAGCATTACAGGCCTACCTCAAAAAACAACAAAAATGGTAATAAATCATCTAAATCTGCAACTTGAAGAATTAGAGAGAGAGCAACAAGAAAAGCCCAGAGTGAGCAGAAGGAAGGAAATAATGACGATCAGAGCAGAAATAAATGACATAGAGACAAAACAAAACAAAACAAAACAAACAAACAAAACAATACAAAAGATCAATGACACCAAGAGCTGGTTCTTTGAAAGGATAAACAAGATTGATGAACCTCTAGCCAGGCTCACCAAGAAGCAAAGAGAGAGGACCCAAATAAACAACATCAGAAATGAAAGAGGCAAAATAACAACAGAATCCACAGAAATATGAAGAATCATAAAAAAATACTATAAGCAACTCTATTCCAACAAACTGGTCAACCTAGAAGAAATGAACATATTCCTAGAAAAATATGACCTTCTAAAACTCAACCAGAAGGAATAAAAAAATCTAAATTGGCTGATATCTATGGAGGATATTGAAGCAGTAATAAAAAATACTTCCAAGAAACAAAAGCCCTGGACCAGACGGCTTCACAGTGGAGTTTTATCAAACATTCAAAAAATAAATAAAACCTGTATTTTTCAGACTATTCCTAAAAACTCAAGAGGAAGGAACATTTCCAAGTTCTTTCTACGAAGTCAGCATTACCCTAATCCCAAAACCAGATAAAGACAATACAAAGAAAGAGAATTGCAGGCCAATACCCCTCATGAACATAGACGCCAAAATTCTCAACAAAATTCTAGCAAATCAAATCCAGCAATACATTAGAAAGATCATACACCATGACCAAGTGGGATTTATTCCGGGGATGCAAGAACGGTACAGTATCCATAAATCAATAAACATGATACACCACATAAACAAACTGAGGGATAAAAACCATATAATCATATCCATTGATGCAGAAAAAGCATTTGACAAAACCCAACACCGTTTCTTGATAAAAACTTTCAGCAAGGTGGGAACAGAAGGATCATACCTCAACATAACAGAAGCCATATATGACAAACCCACAGCCAACATCATACTCAATGGGCAAAAACTAAAACCATTTCCCATAAGAACAGGAACAAGACAGGGATGCCCACTCTCACTACTCCTGTTCGACATAGTACTGGAAGTATTAGCCATTGAAATTAGACAAGAAGAAATAAGAGGCATCCAAATTGGAAAAGAAGAAGTAAAATTGTCCTTATTTGCAGATGACATGATATTGTACATAGAAAACCCCAAAGACACCATAAAAAAAATACTAAACTTAATAAATGAATTCAGCAATGTAGCAGGATACAAAATTAACACCCAGAAGTCTATGGCTTTTCTATGCACCAATAATGAACTCACAGAAAGAGAAACTAAAAAAGCAATCCCATTTACCATTGCAACAAAAACATTGAGATACCCTGGAATAAATTTAACCAAGGAGATAAAGGACCTGTACTCAGAAAATTTCAGGGTGCTGAAAAAATAGAAGAAGACATGAACAAATGGAAGAATATACCATGTTCATAGATTGGTAGAATCAACATCATTAAAATGGCCATACTACCCAAAGCAATCTATAAATTCAATGCAATCCCCATTAAAATACCAACAGCATACTTCAAAGACCTAGAACAAACTCTCCAAAAATTCATCTGGAATAAAAAAGACCCCGAATAGCTGCAGCAATCTTGAGAAAGAAGAACAATGTTGGAGGGATCACAATACCAGATATCAAGCTATACTACAAAGCCACTGTTCTCAAAACCTCCTGGTACTGGCACAAGAACAGACATATAGAGCAGTGGAACAGAACAGAGAATCCAGAAATCAACCCAAGCCATTATGCTCAATTAATATTTGACAAAGGAGGCAAGAGCATACAATGGAGTCAAGACAGTCTCTTTAATAAATGGTGTTGGGAAAACTGGACAGATACTTGCAAAAAAATGAAACTATACCACCAACTTACACCATACACAAAAATAAACTCAAAATGGATAAAGGACTTAAATGTAACATGGGAAACCATAAAAACCTTAGAAGAAGCCATAGGCACCAAAATAGCAGACATTTGTCGTAGCAATATCTTTACCAATACAGCTCCTAGGGCAATGGAAACTAAGGAGAAAATAAACAAATGGGACTTCATCAAAACAAAAAGCTCCTGCACAGCAAAAGAAACCATCAACAAAACAACAAGAAAGCCCACTGCATGGGAGAGCATATTTGCCAATGTCATCTCCGATAAAGGTTTAATCTCCAACATTTACAGGGAACTCATACAATTTAACAAAAGGAAGATAAACAATTCAATCAAAAAATGGGCAAAGGACCTAAATAGACACTTTTTGAAAGAGGACATACAGAAGGCCAAGAGACATATGAAAACATGCTCAAAATCACTAATCATCCAAGAGATGCAAATCAAAACAACACTGAGGTACCATCTCACACCTATTAGAATGGCTATCATTAACAAGTCAACAAAGGACAAGTGCTGGAGAGGATGCGGAGAAAAGGGAACCCTCCTTCATTGCTGGTGGGAATGCAGACTGGTGTAGCCACTGTGGAAACAGTATGGAGTTTCCTCAAAAAATTAAAAATGGAACTGCCATTTGACCCAGTAATACCACTTCTAGGAATACCAGTATATCCCAAGAAAATAGAAACACCTATTAGAAAGGACATATGCACCCCTATGTTCATAACAGCACAATTTACAATAGCTAAGATTTGGAAACAGCCTAAATGCCCATCAGCAGATGAGTGGATTAGAAAACTGTGGTACATCTACACAATGGAATACTACGCTGCTGTAAAAAAGAAGGAATTCTTACCATTTGAAACAGCATGAATGGAACTAGAGAGCATTATGCTAAGTGAAATAAGCCAGTCAGTGGAAAAAAAATACCACATGATCTCACTCATGTGTGGAATATAAAGAACATTATAAACTGATGAACAAAAATAGATACAGAGGCAAAGAAGCATCAAACAGACTGTCAAATATAGTGGGAATGCTGGGGAGGGTTGGGGGAAAGTAAGAGATCAACCGAAGGACTTTTATGCATGCATATAAGCATAACCAATGGATGCAAGACACTGGGGATGGGGGGGGGGTGGCGGTGAGGGCATGTGCTGGGGGATAGGGGAGGCGGGGGGGAAGGTCAATGGGGAAAAAATGGAGACATATGTACTACTATTTGTAATACTTTAAACAATAAAAAAAAAGAATACTTCCACACAACGAAAATTTGCAAGCGTATTACTAAATATTATAGTTTAGTTGTCATTAGAGTGGTGGCCTACACTTCTAATAGGAAAGAGAGTATGACAATTTATTTGAACTGAGTCCATGCTGTGAGAGTTCATGGTTTTACTTTATGATGAAAAATCATCACTAATGAATATTTGAAAAACATAATTGTATACAGAATAGGGGAATTATTCAGTGTTTGAAAAAAGGACTATTACTTTTGGCAGATCACTTATGAGTCTACCTTTTAATTCAAAGAACTGGAACGATCAATCTACATGTTGAATGATAAAGCCTTTTCTCCTACAAGCCTTCATTTCTCAAGGAAAAATACAGAAAGGGAAAAAAATCAATATATAGAGTAGTTTAGTCCTGGAAAGGGCTTTCTTAAAGAGAAACCTCAGTCAAGGTTGAAAGAGCAATTAATGCAGGCTCAAGAATCTGGGCCATTCTGATAGAGTTCGGTTAACATGTGGCAGAAGTAATCATCCACTTGTGAAAATGATTTTCGGTTCATTCTCAAACACCTTTCAGACACTCATGATCCCATTTAACTGACAACAATACAGGCTATCTGCGGGTACCAGTGCATTGGATGTGAAAACCGATAGGGACCAAATGCCCTCAGGCACTTTCAGTCATCCCTGCAGTCCTCCGCTGCTTGCATAAAGGGACTCTTCCTTTCACTACCTTCTCTCTTTTATTTAACCCCATAACATTAAGACATTTTTGTTTGTTTGTTTTTGTTTTCAGCTAAGGATGAGAAAAAGAAACTGATTCCAGACAACAGTGCAACCTGGGCATTAAGAAACCTAGAAGTAAATACTTGGCAGTTGTTTTTTTCCACTTCCCGAATTCTTTTTTTTTTTTTCCACTTCCCGAATTCTTATGGGAAAGAGTACAGAGGTGGGGAGGTAAGGACAGGATCATCACCAAACAAATTATGTACCGTTTGAGGGAAATTATGAATGAAGAAAATTCAGAAGCTCCTATTGTTGAGCAAAACGTTAAAATGTGTGTGCTGTATAAAGAGGAGATTTATAAAAGCAAACTTCCGTAAAATGTAGAGTTCTCCACTCATTTTTTGTATCACTTTGCAGTCTCAATAATATAAACATTGTCACCGCTCCTTTTCCTAAATCCCATCATCTGCTAGTTTAATCTGAGTTAAACCTCAGATTAAGTGTAACAGTCTAAGGTGTAAAAGCGCTTTTAAAAACTGGCTTGCACTGAACAATCTAAAGTATGAATAGAGGCAAACCACTAAGCTGAGAAGGCAATAAACCACCATTCCACCCCAGAACAGACACCGAGAACTACAACTGGTCCTTCTTAAAGGGGGAGTTCTAAAGTCCAAAGCACTGTCACCTAGAAACAAAACTGAAGTGGGAACCATGGAAGTGGTTCTATGAAAAGCTAAACACAAGCCAAACAATCCAACTAAATCAAACTCTACAGAGAACTCTCTTATTAAAAAGGAAGTTTTTCCTACATTTAGCTTTGATAACTGATCAGCCTTCTTTCACATCTCGTTTGGCAGAAAAAGTGCCCTAATATATACTTTGTAAAGGTTCATGATCTCATCAACACTGGTGTTTGCAAAGTTATACAACTATGTAGGATATTTAATTTTGTAAAGCATGGTTTCATGTGTGTCCTCAGTTTAAATGTTCTTCAAAACATGGTAATACATTTTTGAATCTGCAGAAGCTTCACTGCTTTGTTAAAAGTTCAAGGAAGTTAGTGGACTTTCCAAGCTAATTATGAAATGTTTCAGAAGAGGATACGAGGGAAGAATATCCCAAGAATACATTAAGCAACCCACCCCCAACCAGGAAAACTTGCATAGAATCAAGTCTATGCTGCATCCCCTAGGAAGAGGGGAGAGAGGCTGCGCAGATCCTGGGGTTCAGGCTCTGATACTCTTCAAAGAGAAGGACACTCCACTTCACTTTACAAAAGCTCTAGGGCACCGTAAAGATTTAAACTGAAATAATCCACTTACACAATCCTAGATGTTTGTGTAAGATATCCCACGATGGCTTCCTCTTTCTGAAAATGTAAATGGGCTAGTAATGATAAACAAAAGTTTCAGCAAAAGCTTTTATGTATGTATCCAAGTATATAATACTGACTATAGAAAATGCCTTCCCTTTGGGCCACAATATTCCCAAGCAAAAGCAAAATGATCAAACATTGTTAAACATTATATGTAACATAGGTAATCCTGAGTTAACACAAATAATTTAGACCTCAGTTTCCTTATCTATTAATGGAGATACTATCATACTATCTTCCTATTTAGGATATATTCAAGTGAAATATACACATAAAATGCCCATTTTATAAACAACATCTACACTAAAAAGAAAATCATTTGAGAAGGTAATTTGAGATTCAATGTTGTTCACTGTGTGTCTTGGAACATCTGGATACAAGGAAGTATTTGGCAGAAAAAGAATGGGATTGGTGGGCAAATGTGAGAAATACTGAGCTAACCAAAGCTAAAGTCTCTCTGTGAGGACTTGCAAGAAGAGCCTGTAAAAGATGTGGATAAGAAGATGCTGAGGAGTGGGGTGGGCGGGGAGAACAGTGTATATAGTGTGTCCATAATCACAGAATCTTTCCACAGAAGGTCTTGTAGGAACAATGTCTTCTAGCATACACTTCAGGCAATTAGCAGGATTAGATGACTACTAATGAGTCTTTAGGCAATAAAATTATATGACTGAGTTTTTACATTCTGCTAGGAATTAACTAACACCCTAATCATAATTAAATATCTTCTTCACTTCTCACTTCATTTCACTAAGAATCTATAAAGATTTATGTTTGAAAAAAAAAGTTTTGTAAAATTTGAATTCTAATCTTCATGGATAATGTATGATTCCAGAAAGGGCTCTGTAATGCCCCTCTCTGATCTTAGTTAACAAGGGCATTTTTGGAGGGTGCTGAGATTTAGAAACAAGTGGGTTAGCCCACATTTAAAGTAACTATTTTCTTGTGAGTTATTTTCCAAGGTATTTGAATTTCTCCCAATGACCAGCATGTTTCACAGATTCTCTTCCCCAACAGCCTTCTTCTACCTGAACTGTCACTTGAACACTCAATATTATGCTTCGTGTTGATCTTGTCTGTATCCAAGGAGGGTGGAGATCTGGTTGAAGGCTCCAGGGACTGAGCAGTGAGATCCCCTTGCCATCATTCCAGCTCTGACCTTTCGCCTTGGCCTCTGTGTCTCTGTCCCTGTCCTTCACCCTTGTAGTAAGTACTTCAGTGGCTGTTTTGATGAGCAGCCCAATACTCGGTGCTGAAGATCCAGCTTTGCTCTTGTTCTTGCTAATCTTTCTCTGATACCCTGTTCTCGAATTCTGGACATGTTAGTTGGTCACAGACATTTCTTTGATTGCTCACATTTGTAAACATCACCTGTGCTGAGGTCCTGGTAATTTTCTTGGCTTACTTTGACACCAAGCATTCCTTTACAGAAATACGCAGAGTTCCCATGGCTTTTCTAATTGTTGGTGTGTTGTCTGTCTTTCTTACCCCATCGGTCTCGCACGTCTTACAATTTCATCATTTTCCAGCAAATTAAATTTAATACTTGAATCACACATTTCCAATTTCTTCCTTTCTCAGAGAAGCCCTCTCTGATATCCCCAATAAGAACACATTTCCTTATTACATGTAATGGGTAAGATGTGGGCATTTCTCCAGAGCTACGGGCTGTGGCGTGGCATAGTGGACTAATGTCCAATCCAGCAGGAGGCCCTAAAGATCTGTGAAGGCAAGGGCCTCAGTTGACTGACCACTCATTCTGGCACAGAACCTCTAGAGAGCAGATATTCCTCAAACATTTTTTGGAATGACTAAGTGGCTGTTCCTAGTTTTTTCATTAGGAACAATCACAATAAAAACATGATGAAGAAGGTAAACTCTAGCAAAAATGTGTATACTCCACATAAAGGTAAAAGCAAGACTTCAGATTTTCCATAAAGTTGGTATCTTTACATTTATTTCATCAAGAGTATTCAAATAGTTTTGGCAGCAGAATGGTATCCTAAAGTTTAACTTAAAATGGGAGGATATTTAATAGCATAAAGGAAGCACAAAGTGGCTCCTACGAAAGCAGGAACAGGTAGATGTTAGAGGAGACCAAGCCACCCACCATCCCAGTATCTGAAAAAGGGACAAGCAGCACTTTAGATGAGACCCTTTGTCCCAGAGCTGAAAATAGCCACAAGGTCACAGTAGTACAAGGGCCTTTTAAGTCCAAAAGAAATGGGATATATTCTATGCCTAAAGATCTCAAAATGCCACCAGATATTATAATTCTCACTAATATTCATTTTTTAAGAAACTTTCTGACAGGCCCTGGCTAGTTTTGCTCAGTGGATAGAGCATTGGCCTGAGGACTGAAGGGTCCCAGGTTTGATTCCGGTCAAGGGCACATGCCCAGGTTGTGGTTGTGGGCTTGATCCTGGGGGGTGAGGGGGGAAGGAGGCAGCAGGAGGTAGCTGATCAATGATTCTCATCATTAATGTTTCTGTATCTCTCTCCCTCTCCCTTCCTCTCTGAAATCAGTAAAAATATAAAAGCAAACAAACAAACAAAAAACCCCTTTCTGACATATAAATATTGCTGGAATCTCTGAGGAGGCCCAAAACCTTAGACCTCTTTTCTCTATCTAAGTTCTAAACAGTTGGCTAAAGACCAAAGAGTTAACAAGAGGCTAAAACATCCTATAAAATAAAAGCCCAATATGCTAAGTGTCCAACCGTTCATTTGACCGGTCGCTATGACGTGCACTGACCACCAGGGGGCAGATGCTCCGACCAGTAGGTTAGCTTGCTGCTGGGGTCTGGCCGATTGGGACTGGGCGAGATGGACCGGACACACCCTGGAGCCCTCCTGTGGTCCCTCCCTGGGCCCGATCATGCACCGGTGGGGTGCCTCGGCCTGGCCTACAACCTCTTGCAATCTGGGACCCCTCGGGGGATGTTGGAGAGTCAGTTTTGGCCCCATCCCCACAGGCCAGGGCAAGGGATCCCACCAGTGCACGAATCAGTGCACTGGGCCTCTAGTTACCTTATAAAGATAATACTGAAAAGTGTTTCTTTCTATAAGAAGGAGGCTCCTTTACTAGGGTCAGTATTACCATTAGACATACTTTCCCCACTCCAGTCACAGACAGGGCCAGATAGGATAGGCCTGCCCACATGGAGGCCCTGCTGCTGAGGCATAGATGCAGGGCGAAGCAGAGAGCTGGTGCTCCCTATGGACAACTCACCTTCAAGGGACAAACAGAGAGGAAAGGGCTGACCTATGCATGCCTGATTCCTGCTCTCAAGCTAATCAATCAGATACGTTAAAAAGGGGGGGGGGGGCGCAGAGGAGGGAGAGAAGCCAGGGGTAGTACTGTCCCTCCACATGAAAGCATATACCGGAAGTACAGAATAAATACTTTTCCAAAACAGTGATGAAATAGTGAAAATGATGGGGGGGGGGGGGGGGGAGGGAAAGAACAAAGAAAAACAAAGAACAAAAACACAAAGGAATGATTCTCTTAAGTCCCTTTAACTTTTAGTAACTGCTATGTGTCCAATGTGGCTTTCACATTTTTCATCTGTAAAATCGGAATAGCAATATTTTCTCTGACTATAATACACAGTGTCATTACAAAAATCTACTGAAATGATATATGTGAAAGAGCCTTTGAAACTATAAAGCACAATATAAATCAAGGCATCGTTACCATCATCATCATTATCATTATATTAGTAGTATAATATTCCAGAAATATTTCAATCCAACAATTTTAAAAGCTTGTTGGAAAGCTTGGAGTGGCAGTAATTTTTCAACTTTGTCCATTTAGAAAAAAGAACCTTCCAAACCGTGGGGCAAAACTTTGAGGGTATATATTTTTTTAAAATAAGCATAACTATGATAACACATAAGTTACAACTAGTTCTCATTCATCAGATAAAAGTAGTATTTCTATCGAGTATACATTTTATGTTTCCCAGCTATTAAGTTCCTTCGGTTCTTAAGAAATTACTATTTACCAACCAGGCAAAAATTCCAGACTACTGCAGAATGAAAGTGTACTTTGATGACAGTTTCTTTTTCCCACACATTTACTTATTTGAAGGAGAATAAATAGCAAAATACATAAAGGCAATAGTAATAAGGGGAGCATTTACAATCAGGTTGGAATTCATTAGGCTTATAAAATGTTTCTCTCTCTCTCAACTTAAAGATTAAGAATTCATGGGGTAGGGAGGAAGTGGGGAAAAGGGAGGAAAATGGGAGATATCTGTAATACTATCAACAATAAAAATATATTAAAAATAAATAATCTGTAATTTCAAATCCCAATTATAATCACTGTTGGTGTTAAAAAAAAGAATTCTATTTATTTATTTATTTATTTAATTTATTTATTTATTTATTTATTTATCTGTTAAACTATATTCACAATGCTTCTGCCTATAAATACAGGACACAAAGAAAAATGAAACCAAGGTAATCAACAGAAATAACCTTTATCATTTACAAAACATATTCAGAATTTCAAGTCTCAGATATTTTTAGTTAAAATTGACCGTAGTGATATATCTTTGATTATTCATATTAAACATTAAAGTTTTTCTGCATTAATTTGATAAAATGTCTTGACAAGTTTGATATGTGCAAAGTGAACTATAACTTCACCTTCTTTTAACCTCTTCTTACATTTCTTTCAAAAGAAAATGTCTTTAAGATTACTTACTACTGCTTAAACAGTGCTACCTTTATTACCAAGTTCTTTACTTTCTTTAGTCCAGACAAAAATATTTTCTATTTTCAGGGAATGCTTGCGCCATCTACTGGAGAAACATATTTCCACTTTTGTCAAACAAGAACTATAACGGCAACTTTGAAACAAAATCAGGCCCTTTTGCTTTCTCCCATTTTAAGGCATGTGTCAGTATAGGAAAAACATTTTCCTCGACGTAACAAAAATATACATTCATTCAAATAAATCAATATTCCCATCTTCATGGAATAACTTGACAGTTATACATTGACAGGCAAAAATAAAGTGAAAGAGAAGCACAGATGGAGAAAAGGAGATAAGTAACCACTTTGCACCTAAGTTTTTAAAGTATATAAACAGAGGCCCTCTCCCATTTAAACATAAAGTTAGGGCTAAAGATTAGAATTCTGTCATGTGAATATGTAAAATATGAGGATTATTTCACAGAAAGGAATTAAAGCCATTCTGAAGGTATCTCTGAATTTCTTTCTCTCTTCGCACACCCTCCTCACCCCCAATTTTAAAGCACTCACTGTTTATTAACTGGCCATGGTAGATATCTCAGTCCATCCTTCTAATAAGTCTATTGAGCTGGTCTTCCCTGTTGTCAGCGTTTCCACCTTCCACAAAATGGGTGGTCTTTTTCTTCATTCTAGCTCTTGGAAGGTAATTTGAAGGGCCACAGGAAGTTGTTTGCTTCTTTGAAGCATTTTCCAACAGTACAGATCTCACGAGTCAGATTCTCCATGTAGATGATGCGGTATTTACCAAAAGATTGAGCAATCAATGTGTTCTGTTGGGGCAATGGGCAATTCACTTTTTGTTGATTTTGCCATAACCATGCTTGAAGATCAATACATTTACTGACTTCAGGTTCGGGTACCCCATGCAATACATGGTTTCCCAATCTTCTGCATGTTCATTGAAGCCTTGTGGAGCTTAACAAAGGTGCCACTGGAGATCTGGCAAAGGTGCAGCAAGCACCTTTCCAACCTTTGGGCTCATACCACTGATCCCAGTGATCCTGAGGACAAATGCCAATCAGCGTTCTGCAGGTAATAAAAGTTGCCAGGTTTCTTGACATCCTAATCTCAGTTGTGTACATCTGCCTATGTTCCTTGTGATAGTGTTTTATCTCTTTCTTCCTTTTTGTGTGTGTGTGTCCTCATTGGAGGACAAGTTCATTGATTTTTAGAGAGAGGGGGAGGAGAGAGAGGGAAGGAGGGCTGGAGAGAGGGAGGGAGGGCTGGAGAGAGAAAGAGGGAGGTAGGGAGGGAGGGAAGGAGAGAGAAACATCGATGTAAGAGAGAACATAGATCGGTTGCCTACCATACGCAGCTGACCAGGGATCAAACCTGCAACCTAGGTATGTGCCCTTAGAGAGAATCGAACCACCACCTTTCAGTGTACCAGATGAAGCTCCAACCAACTGAGCCACACTGGCCAGGGCTAGCTTCTTCATAATAACATTCCCCCTTGCCTTCTGAAGCAGCTTTTGGGCAAACTTGTTTCTCAGGTGCTTGATGTTCAGCTCTGCCAAGTTCCTTTGCTTTTGCTTAAGGGTTTCTGGCGTAGCAGGAACCTTCTTTTCTTCTCTTCTGCCCCTCCATGGTTACAGCCAGAAAAAGCACTCCGAATTTTTCTTAGTAACCACAATAATGGAGCGTAAAAAAAAAAAAATCAGTACATAGATGACAGTAACCTGTAAATATATATTTGTTTCAATTCTCTTTATGGTGGCACCTCCGAAACAGCAGAAGAACTGAAGAGAAGTTTGAGATCTGTTCATATGCAATTAAGGAGTGCTATTTTTTCCTAGGGAAAAAAATGCGGAATCTTGCTTGCAGGTCCGAATCATAATTACATCCTTGGGTGGGGTACAAACATATCCATGTTTTGGTGAAATGCATGAATTACTAGGAAGTTATAAATTAGACTGTAACTGGCTAGAATCCGATCATTTTCAATTTATCAGAGGGCTGTTCCCCACTTTGTTTGCTCCACAATTAGAGAAAAATAGACAAGAAAAACTTACTTCACAGACTGCAAGACATATGTTGGAGTCAGTGCTCTTCAGTGATATTCACTTAATATTTATTTGGTGCCGTTTAGGACAGAAGATATGTTAACCATTAACACAAAGTAGAAAAATGATGAAAAGTGAAGATAAACTACCAAGGAAGTCAGAGAATCTCAGATGGATGATCATAAGCAAATAAATGACCCTTAAGAATCGAATAAAAGTAAAACATATTTATGGACTCTACTCTAGAAAGCAATACAAAATTGTAGTAAATATTAAGGGAATTTTCAACAACTTAGTTTAAAATATAAAAGAGATTTCCAGTGAGACTTATTCAGTTAGCATTCAAGTTAATTAACCTTTTAATTCAATCTAAAAATTTAAAATGACAGACTATAATACAGTATATTCTGTCATAGCATCCATTCTATACTGATAGTTTTCAAATAACTACTCCCAATGCATTTCATCATAGTTTTCCTTATAACAGGTTACATTTTTAAAGAATTACTGAATTCTAGCCATTTTATTTTATACTTTACATATATTTTGTCAATTAATATAACAACATATAAGGTAGATATAGCTATTATTATAAAACTACCATAAATATAGTCTATAACTTCTGATACTTTTAACACCACAAAAATATTCACTGAATATTTATATTTCAACTTTGCCACCAGATTCACTTCACAGTTATAGTTAACTAGAGGCCCGGGGCACAAAATTCGTGCATGGGAGGGGAGTCCCTCAGCCCAGACTGTACCCTCACACAATCCAGGACCACTGGCTCCTAACCACTCACCTGCCTGCCTGCCTGATAATCCCTAGCCACTCTGCCTGCATGATGCCTCTAACTGCTCCCCTGCCTGCCTGATCGCACCCAATTGCCTCTGCCTGCTTGCCCCTAACTGCTCCCCTGCCAGCCTGATCTCCCCTAACTGCTCTCACCTGCTGGCCTGATCCCCCTTACAGCTCTCCCTGCTGGCCTGGTCCCCCTAACTGCTCTCCCCTGCCAGCCTGATCACCCCTAACTGCCTCTGCCCCGCCACCGTGGCTTTGTCTGGAAGGTTGCCCATAAGATGTCTAGTCTAATCAGCATATTAACCTTTTATTAGTATAGATTGTAAAGAAATGGCCACCACCTAAACCTATATAATAAAAGGCTAATATGCAAATAGACTGAATGGTGGAACTGGACGCTATAACACGCACTGACCACCAGGGGGCAGATGCTCAATATAGGAGCTGCCCCCTGGTGGTCAGTGCACTCCCACAGGGGCAGCGCCACACAGCCAGAAGCCCTGAGCCGGGCTCACGGCTGGCAAGTGCAGCAGTGGATCCCGGACTGCAAAAGGGCACAGTCTGGGCTGAGGGACAACCACTGCCCCCCCCCCACCCCCCCGCCCCAGTGAACCAATTTCGTGTACCTGGCCTTTAGTATGTACATAAAACACTTCACCCTTTTATATGGAGAAGGTGGCCTTGATCTCAGAACAATCAGACCAAGACCACTCCTTGCATATTGGGAGGATGCATCCTGGACTATTTGTGACTTGGTTGTGAATGAAAAACTGGTTACTTACAGAGGAGGCCATTCCCTGCTGGTAGCTGTTAAGGTAAGAGTCTTCATCTGGAGAGAAGACTAAGAGCAAAATCCCAGGGTACCTTTGTGAGGTGCCAGCTAAATCAGGCCAGCCTTTGGGTAGAGCCCGACAGCAGATAAACAGTCAGAACCCACCAGGCTGATGGCAAGCTTTACTGGTGTTTCTTTTTTCTTTTAATCTTTATTGTTGAAAGTATTACATAGGTCCTCCCTTTCCCCCTTTTAATGGCTCACGTCTTCCCCTCTCCCCACAGGCCCTCACCACCCCATTGTCTGTGTCCATGGGTTATGCATATATGCATACAAGCTCATTGGTTGATCTCTTCCCACCCACCCTCCCCTGCCTTCCCTCTGACGTTCAACAGTCTGTTCATGCTCCTATGTCTCTGGGTCTATTTTTGATCATCAGTTTATTTGGTTCATTAGATTCCACATATGAATGTGATCATGCGATGTTTGTCTTTCTCTGACTGGCTTATTCTCTGTGATGACTTTATTTGTTCCTCCTCAGCATAAAGGCGTTGGAAGTTCTAACTATTGTAACTGACGAAAGAAAAACAAGGAAGGAGAGTCCAGATGGAAGAGAAAGAAAATGAGGGGCAGGCAGGCAGGGCACATCTGAGTCCTGGTCTGGTAGGAAGGAAGGATGTGAGAGAATACCACCAGGGAGGGAAACCCACATCCCAGAATATTCTCCTTCCTAACCAACACATTAGAGGCTTATGGTTCTTTTACGGCAGCAGGATTCCCTTCCAGCAGTTCTCACTAACTCTCAGGAACAGGGGAACAAAGTTAACCACTTATTAAAAGGGAATTAGTATAGTCTCTATCTGAATATTACACTTAGGATTCTAAAACCGGTCTCAGCTTTTCCTAACTGTAAACAGAGGCAATGATTGGTTTCCTAATAGCCTCAAAGAATTATTCCAAGGATCAGATGACCCAGTAGATATAATAGCTCTTTCAATGAGTGTAAAGATACTGTAGAGACTTAAAGAAACACTGTTAGCAGTATTAGGTTGAAATCTAGGCCATGTCTTGACATCATCACAAGGAGTTATATTTGAGAAATTAAATTACTTGGCTGATTTATCTATATAATAGAAAACAAATGACTTAGCTTAAGTTTCACTTGATTGAAAATTTGGGGGGGGGGTGGGGGAGGCATAGGGTGAAAGTGACTAATCAACTAACTGTTCTGACTCATCTGACCCTGGTTGTATAATCATGAGGGGAAAAAAGTTTAATTCTTCAGACTCATTTATTGTTCATGTAGGAGAGGAACCTTTCCTAAGAACTACATTTTCACAATATTTCAAGCCCATTTGATCATTTTTAACCTAATAATTTTTCAACAGTTAGAAGCTTTAAAAGTATGTCAAAATCCACCTATTCTAATTCAGTGGTTCTCCAACGTTAGCAAGCGTTGGAGCTTGCAGGGGGCTTGGGAAAGCCATACTGCTGAGCCCCACACCCTGATTTCTGATGTGGAGCAGCCCGAGGACCTACCTGCCTTTCCTACAGGCTGCCAGCGGATGCTGGGGCTCTTAGTCCAGAGACCACACGCTAACCACTGATCAGTCTATACCTACTGCAGCCCCAACAAACACAAACAAAAATCTCAGCCATATGTACATTTAAAAAGCTATGTTACCTAAAAGTATATAACTAGTTAGGGTTTCCCTACGGTAGTACTCTGAACAATTTTTCTAATTGAAGTAAACCAAATGAAAAAACACACCATTTTTCTCTTTTCTTCTTATACAGGGATGGAGAAAAGTAGGTTTATGGTTGTTCATATTGGAAATAATACAAATAAATGATACACTAATTAATTAATACAAGAATAAATTCTCACTGACTGGCAACTGTGAAACTACCTCTGCCCACCCTGTATTTGATCATAGTGCCCCCACGTGGATGGAAACATTACTGACAAGAAAGAAATTAGAACAATTCTCAAGAGGATTAAGTCACTGTAAATTTATCATTGTATTTGCCAGAATGCTCAACCTGGTGCTTTGCCCAGAGACACCCAGAACAGGTTCATGGAATCAATATATACCTGAGAAATGCTAGCCACTCTTACCCTCAATGTTTTATTTAAAAAACATTAATGTGTTTTGCCAATGATTGCAATTCTCTTTTAGCTCTTCACTTCTATGCTGGCGTGAAGTAATCCTATTTAGAATACAGTAGAATATATATTAGTCTCTCTCTCTCTCTCTCTCTCTCTCTCTCTCTCTCTCTCCTCCCCCTCTCTCTAATGTCATGCCTCTCCATGGTTGCAGCCAGAAAAGCTGGAAGTAACAGGAAGACCAATACTATTCTATGCTCTCCATTCTCACAATCATTAAGTTCCTCAAAGCTGTGATGGCATCTATACATATTAGAGGCCTGTTGCATGAAGATTTGTGCAAGAATAGGCCTTCCTTCCCCTGGCTTCACTCCCAGCAGCCCAGGAGCCTGCAAGTCCTCGTTCCCGGAAGGAGCGCTGCTCCTGTAGCTCCCTCCATCCCCCGCCCTCCTCCTCATAGCAGGCGTCCCGCCCCGCCTGGCCGCTCCACGCCTGTGTATGCAAATTAATCCGCTATCTTTGTTTGGTTAATTCGCATACTCACTCCTGATTGGCTGATGGGCATCGCGGAGGTATGGTCAATTTGCATATTTCTCTTTTATTAGTGTAGCTAAAAGCATAATATGCAAATTGTTCCTGCAGGAGTTCGACCGCGAGACTGATCGCTTGCTATGACATGCTGTCCACCAGGGGGCAGCGCAGAATGAAGAAAGGCCCAGCCAGCAGCCAGAAGGCCCGGATCGGCCCTGATCGCCGGCCAGGCCTAGGGATGCTACCTGTGCACAAATTTCGAATACTGAGCCTCTAGTTGTAATAACAACTCATTTAGAGGTTAGAAAGAAAATCATTCGTGCTTAATGACTGTAAGGCAAGGTCGTTACATGTGTTCTGGCTAAACTTGTTTCCCCCAATGCAGGATTACTGGCAATCGTCTATTTGTGCCATATCCTCGAGGAATTCTTTAGGATAAAATCAAGTTTTTCCTAGGTGTAATCAATAATACCTTTACACTCCACTCCACAGAAATGTGCATAATATTTTATGGTACTATACCTAAAAACTTATCAGCTGAATATACTTTTTACTTTGATGGGGATATATGGAATCAATACACAAAGGAGCCTTAGTCAATGTCACAAATGGAATACTGTTGATATCTAAAAATTATTTAACATAATTTTTAACATAATAGTAAAGAGGCTTGGAGCTTAAAGGCTTGATACTGACAATCTTTTTCTTAATAATTTCCTTATACGCATATATGTGTCTTTCGCCTATTTCCCCTCCTACCTACTAGCATTTATATACATATATCTTCTTCACTTTTCATCATTCTCTTACCTTCATATATATTTGAAATGTATATTCACATTTACAGTGTTCTGTGTTTTTCTTGGTAATTTTGGTAATCACTCAAATCAACAATCTCCTCTGGTATAATAAAGGAAAGACATTCACAGGACAGAATCACATAATTTGCTGGCACCACACAGCGGCACTATAAATGCTAACGGGGGCTAATGAATACATTTACCACTTTGCCTTTTCCTTAGCTTCCTTAAGCACATATGAAACACTCAGAAAAGCCTCATGTTATTTCATGCCAATTAACAAATTGCTAACATGTCATGTTAATAAAAAAAGCAATTGACCTAAGTAGAAGGGCTAATTAAATGGAGTAAGATAATTAAACGGTTCTCAATATGTAATCAAAAATTATGGCTGGAAGTGTTTCACAATGTTGTCTTTTTGTTTTCAAGTATCTATCCGCAAAATTCTAATCAGTGTATCCATATGCATAAACGGTAGATCTAGTGCAGATGTTAATTTGTTGCATGATGGAAATCAGGTGTTCAATTACAAATAATGGGGTGTATGAGAGAACAGCCAAGATTTCCATTTAGCTGAACACATGCATCTCAACCGACAAGTGATTGCAAAGCACTCATATTGGAATTAGCTACTAATATGCACCGGAGGCACATCACATTTCACTCCTTTATTATCCTCATTATATAATATTCACATCTCCAGCCCTGTGTGTTCCCTAATGTGCCACTGACTTAGAAGTTTGAATATGTGGTGATATAAATTACATTTACTGTACCTGAATTCTTTTAAAAGAATGATTTCGATTTTAATCTAAATTCCAGGGCACTTCAACATGAGAAATTTTGTTTCCTAATCTTACATTTCAATAATCAAAATAATTTGCTTTTGTACGAAGGCAAATTCCTTAAACTAGGACCATTATACACGTTTAACAGTTAAAGCTTATTTCAACAAAACCCTCCCACTATGTCTAAATGTTATTTTAGCAAAATAACTACACAGAGGCTATCAAAAATATTCACTTGGACAAAAGACATTATGCACAGTTGCTTTTTATATAAATTACTACAAAGACACAGGCTTAAATGTATTTATGGCCCAGCTGGTGTGGCTCAGTGGCTGAGCACTGACCCATGCACCAAGAGGTTTGCTGGTTCAATTCCTGGTCAGGACACATGCCTGGGTTGCAGGCCTGATCCCTGGGGGAAGAGGGCGTGCAGGAGGCAGCTGATCCATGTTTCCCTCTCATTGATGTTTCTAACCTTTCTCTCCCTTCCTTTTTCTCTAAAATCAGTAAAAACATATATTAAAAATGTATTTGTGAATTAAGATAGTCACCATGCCAAGCCTGTAGTCTGATACAATTCTGAGAGGATGAATAAATATCAGACTGATACTGAATTCTACGTCCTATCTTAAGACCCAAAATTTATTCAATAACTAACAGGGCTATACCTCGCAAACCTTACTGTCAGATAACTACAGAGGAGACGATGGGAAGAATCATGTGTCAGATGGCAGAGTAATAGCAGTGTACACCCTTGGGACTTCATTAATTAAAAAAAAAGAAAGTACATTTTAAGAAAGAAAAATATTAATTCTTTTCATTCTTATTTCAATGAAATCAATTTCAAAGTATGTAACTATGGTCCTTTACTCATTAAGAAAATAAATAAATGCTACTTCTGAATGTGTGGCAACTAGCAAAGCCTCAAATATTATTTGAAGGTAAAAATAGAGAGGAATAATTTCTATAAACAAAGATATGAAAATATGGTGAACTTATGGGTCAAGTCTGGCCTGCAGATGTGCTTTGAAAGCACAGCATTAAATATATATATGTATATTTTGAGTTTCTTTTCATGTCCTCTTGATTCTCACAATGCTGATTATTCCACTCTTCATGACTTTATATTTAATCACTTCACACATTTATGTGGCTTGCCTTGCCTTTGGTAGCATTTGAGTTTTATGAGCTCCTGGTATAATCACTTGAAAAAAGCATTGTGTACAATTAGACAGCGTTGCCTAGTGGTTTAGGAATAAGTTCTGGAATCCGAAAAACTGAGGTTTAAATCATGGTCACTTACTAGTTGTATGAACAGTCAAATTTCTTAACCTCTTTATGTCAGAGTAATCTCTCAGTAAATTGGTATAAAAGTGATCTCAATTATATCACACAAATATATAATTATATAAATATATTACAGAGTTGTGGGAACTAATTAAAATGATATATATTTAAAGTACTTAGCTACTTTAAATGTATTTAAAGCGATCATTCTGCTTTATTTTGATGTCACAGCTATAGGAAGTCATACACTTCATCAGTTTGCTAATTAACAGAATAACAGATGATCACACTGAAAGGGTGATAGTCTACTAGATAATGAATGCATAGCCCACTTTAAAAATTGACTGCTGCTGTTAAGGCATCTTTCCGTTATATTCACATGACTTCTACGGAAAGGGCACAACTACTGAAGTTATCCTATTGACATTGGCCACATACTCCTTTAAGAACTAATGGAAACCATCACTGTAAAACTAATGAGGACACTTACATATATTTGAAACTTCAACAAGAAACTCATGTCAAGCAGATTCTGTTTTAAGGCTAATGGCAAAGTTGCAGGTTAATGGAATGTTATATCAAGTCCAACATCAGAAAGTGACTCATATGCACTTTGAGGCCTCTTCGAACTTTTCAAAAAATTCTACTATGTAAATATAAGTCTTACTTTTACTTTTCCAATCAGACTTGAGGATAAGAGAGAATAACAAGACCTTAGAAGAAACCCTGAACTAAACCTCACTGCTGGGGAGAAGGAGAACATCTGTAACAGGACAAGTTGCCCTCACTGAAATCACCTCTGTAATTGGGTTTCTCCAAACCCAAATTTTATCATAATATCATCTCCATAGAATAGGGTAGAACACATAAGACAATGTTAGATAAAGAATGCCCTTTTGCATTTATGAATAATCAATAGTTAGAGGTTATAGTTACAGAATAGTAAATAAAGCAGACTCAACAAGTGGAGCTTTTTATGGTTATAATCGTCAATTAGATACCTATCCTTTGTAAAACAGTGCACTAAGAATTCAATGAGGAATTAAAGATGAAATAGACACAGATCATGGACACAGGGCTCATACAAGTAGGGCAGCTAAGGCATTTTCAGACATAGTTAAAATACACAGTAGAAAACTCTATGGGATTCAAGGAAGAAAACTAATTCTTCTATCAATTGAGCATGTTGAAAAATCCAAATTACTTCCCACTTTAAATAGAAATCATATTTATGAAGATCAATAATCTGAAAAGGCATCCAAATCCAATACATTTTTAAACTGGAAGTTTACTGAGGGAGAAAAATCAACACACTTAATCAGGTGAGACTGTTTACTGACGAGGGTTAGAAATGGTAGAGTGACATTTCTACACAGGTAGATCTTATGGCAAACAATCTTTTCATGTGAGTGGGGCGGCAGGAAAAGAAAAGGGGGTCTGGAAGACGTTTTCAGTAACAGTATTCACAGCACTTTAAGATTAAAAAAACTTAGCTATTGGATCAGAAATACGGAAGGGGTGCTAATGAAGATTAAGGGAAGGGAGGCCCAACCAAGCCTCCCAAGTTATTAGTTGGTCAGACGTGGTCATCGCTGGTTGGACCCAATAATTCATCGATGGGAGTAATGAAAAGTTAAAATGGATGAGCTGCATATCTGAGAAGACTTTCATGAAGCATATACAGTATTCAAGTATTTATCTAAGAAACATATGTACAACTATCTGTCCTAGGAAGTTTGCACAAATATCTGTGAATGGCAATTAAAAACAAAGAACAAAAAGTAAATATGATGCTTCTGAGTGTATAGAAACAATGCATACAAAGGGAAAATTCTGAAAAAATATTATGAAGTATAATACAATAACTAAGAATCACATTTATGCCAATATAGAAGGCAATTAAAGATAAAACTAGGTGAGCCGAAACCGGTTTGGCTCAGTGGATAGAGCGTCGGCCTGCGGACTGAAGGGTCCTGGGTTCGATTCCGGTCAAGGGCATGTACCTTGGTTGCGGGGACATCCCCAGTAGGGGGTGTGCAGGAGGCAGCTGATCGATGTTTCTCTCTCATCGATGTTTCTAACTCTCTGTCCCTCTCCCTTCCTCTCTGTAAAAAATCAGTAAAATATATTTTAAAAAAAAGATAAAACTAGGTGAGAAAAATAAAGGATCACTATAAATAGAAAAAGTAGCTATTTTGATATGAAAAAAGACTTCCTGAAGAAATGGGGGGAAATCTAACTCGAGTGATAGAATAAAACAAACAAAATCAAATCAAACCCAAATTAAAAAAAACCACACACATTAAAGAGTCAAGGTTAGCCCTGGTCGGTGTAGCTCCATTGGTTGGGCATCATTCTGTGCACTGAAAGGTTGCTGGTTCAATTCCCAGTGAGGGCACATGCCCAGTTTGAAGGCTCAATCCCTCATAGGTGGTGTGTAGGAGGCAGCCGATTGATGTTCCACTCTCTCATAGATGTTTCTCTCTCAGTCTCAAACTCTCTCTCCCTCTCCCTTTCTCTCTCTCTACAAAACAAAACAAAACAAAACAAAACAAAAAACAAAACAAACAAAAAACACACAATAAAATCTTATTTTTTAAGTTAAGGTTATTAGAATATAAAAAATAGAGGAAAAATGAGCTGAATTCAACTCAAGAAGTTAGAAAAAGCACAACATAACAAAACTAGAGAAAAAAGAAGGAAATATAGATTTGAGCAAAAATCACTGTAATAGAGCCCTAGCTGGTTTGGCTCAGTGGATAGAGCATCGGCCTGGGGACTGAAAGGCCCCAAGTTCGATTCCAGTCAAGGGCATGTACCTGGGTTGCGGGCACATCCCCAGTAAGAGGTGTGCAGGAGGCAGCTGATCGATGTTTCTAACTCTCTATCCCTCTCCCTTCCTCTCTGTAAAAAAGCAATAAAATATATTTTTAAAAAATCAATGTAATAGAAATAAAAAATTAAAAAACAAACACAATCAAGTGATAGTTTTTTACAAAAGATTAATAAAATAAACAAACCTCTTCAGGAATAATAAAAATTAAACAAAGAAATATAGAAACATCTTTTAAATGAGAAAAAAATGGAAAAAGGATAGCTATAGACACAATATTTTTAAATGTTAAAATATCAGTATCATTTTTTCAGATATAAAGGAAAATTGATGCAAGATGTACTAGAAAATTTAAACAGACCAAGTCAAACTAAAAATTTTGAAATGGCTATCAAAGACCTCCCCTTAACTGCCAACTCAAGCTTCCATTCTAGACAATATTACAAATACAGCAAAAGTAAGAAGAAGATACAATAAACCCCTTTATGTATGGGGAATACATTCCAAGACTCCCAGTGGACTCCTAAAACAGTGGATACCTATATTTACTATTAGAGGCCCGGCACACAAAATTCATGCACAGGTACAGTCCCTAGACCTGGCCTGCGATCAGGGCCATCTTCCCGGGCTGCTGGCAGCCAACCCCGCCCCCCACCGCCACCACCCACCCCCAGGTTCCCCATTCGAGATTGGGCGATCAGAGCCTGCTGGTCAGGAGGAGGGACCTAGAGGTTGGCCATTCCCGCCTGCTCGCTGACCCTGCTGCCCCCTGCCGCCACCCACACCAGGTTCCCCATTTGCCATCAGGCAATCGGAGCCTGCCGGCCAGGGGAAGGGACCAAGAGGTTGGCCAGCAGGCTCCCATTGGGCGATTGGGGCTTGCGGGCAGCTCCTGCATTGAGCGTCTGCCCCCTGGTGGTCAGTGTGCATCATAGCAACTGGTCATTCCACCGTTCAGTCTATTTGCATATTACCCTTTTATTATATAGGATTATTATATAGGATGCTATGTGTTGTTTTTCTTATAAATACATGCCTATGATAAAGTTTAACTTATAAATTACGCACAGTAAGAGATAAACAATAAAATTGAAAAATTATAACAATATACTGTAATAAAAGTTATATGAATGTGCTCTCTCATAACTGATCTAATAACCAAGATGGTTACTAAGTGACTAATAGATGGATGGGTAGCTTATACAGCATAGATATGCTGGACAAAGGAATGATTTACGTACAGGGTAGGATGGAGTGGGAGGTCAAGAGATTTCATAGGGCTTGCAATTTAAAAATTAGGATTCTTTATTTATGGCATTTCCCATTTAATATTTTTGGAGATTTCCTTTACAATCCCTGACCCCATGCAGGTAAACATTTAGCATCAGAGTGGTACATTTGTTACAACTGATGAATTTACATCTACACATTGTAATCACCCGAAGTTCAGAGTTTATATTATGGTTAAATCTCGATGTTGTACATTATACATGTATTTGGACAAATGCATAATGATACATATCCATCATTACGGTGTCATACAGAGTATTTTCGCTGCCTTAAAAATCCTCTGTGCCCCGCTCCATGACTGGCAACCATAGATTTTTTACTGTCTCCATAATTTTGCATTTTGCAGAATGTCATGTAGTTGGAAACATACAGCACATATAGCCTTTTTAAAAAAAAACAATGGCCTCTTGCACTTAGTAATATGCATTTAAGATACCTACATATCTTTTCATGGTTTGATAACTCATTTCTTTGCAGCAAAAATAATTCCATTTTTTATTTTTTAAAAAATATATTGTTATTGATTTCAAAAAGGAAGGGAAAGGAAGAGAGAGATAGAAACATCAATGATGAGAGAGAAACATCTATTGGCTGCCTCCTGCATGTGTCCCTGCTCCTCTCCCCCCGACAATGGGGACTGAGCCGGCAACCCAGGCATGTGCCCTTGACTGCAATTGAACATGGGACTCTTCAGTCTGTAGGCTGATGCTCTATCCATTGAGCCAAACTGGTTAGGCCTAATTCCATTTTTTTTAAACATACCACAGTTTATTTATCCATTCACCTATTGAAGGCCATCTTGGTTGCTTCCAAGTTTTGGCAATTATGAATAAAGCTACTATAAACATCCATGTGCAAGTTTTGTATGGACATAAGCTTTCAACTCCTTTGGGTAAATACCAAGAAGCATGACTGCTAGATCAAATGGTAAAAATATAATTAGCTTTGTAAGAAACTGCCAAACTGTCTTCCAAAGTGGCTGTGTCATTTTGCATTCCCAACAGTGATGAAAGAATTTCTGTTGCTCCATATTCTTGCCAGCATTTGCTGTCAGTGTTCCAGATTTTGGGCATTCTAAACAAACTTTCAATAACAGAAAATCTTACACAGGTTGTTCTAGTAAAAAGGTTTTAAAAAACAGAGAAAGTGAAAGAAAATGAATAAAAACAGAATAAAGCTGATCAACTGATATAATGAGATCATTATAACTTTTATTCCCAAACTTCAAACTAGATGAGAACCTTAAAAGAAAAAAAAATGTTGGCGAATTTCACCTATAAACATAGATGAGAAATTTGGCAATGGAGATGACCATATGAATTACAGAAAGAAGAGCTCAGGTAGTTAAAAGCAAGTGAAAACTTACTCAAATTCATGAGACAGATAAACTGAAGAGAATATTTCACTTATTTAATTATTAATAACTTTTATAATAAAACATTGTGTTCCATGAATGTAAGGATGATTTAACATCAAAAAACCACAAATGTCAATCACTATATTGATGGCTTAATGGAGAAAAATAATATTGGTACCTTAATAAATACAGAGAAAAAAGCATTTGATACAGTTCAATAATTTTTTTAAAATATATATTTTTATTCATTTCAGAGAGAAAGGGAGAGGGAGAGAGTGATAGAAACATCAATGATGAGAGAGAATCATTGATCAGCTGCCTCCTGCACGCCCCCCACTGGGGATCAAGCCCGCAACCCGGGCATGTGACCTTGACTGGAATCAAACCTGGGACCCTTCAGTTCGTAGGCCAATACTCTATCCACTGAGCCAAACCAGCTAGGGCCAGTTCAACAATTTTTGCTTCAATAAATAATTTAGTAAAGATGTGTACTAAGAACATAAAGCAAATATTATGAATAATAAAATAAATTTTAGGTATTTTGATGGTTAATGTTGTATCAACTTGACTGGGCCACCGGATGCCTAGATATTTGTCAAATAATATTTTGGGTGTTTCTGTGAGGTTGTTTTTGGATGAAATTAACATTTAAATCAGTAGACTCAGTAAACTGCCCTTCCTAATGTGGGAGGATCTCATCCAATTAGCCTGAATAAAACAAAAAGCTGAGCCTCCCACAAATAAGAGAGAATTCTCCTGTCTGACAGACTTCTAACTGAAATATCGACTCTTTTTGGTTTCCAGTAGCTTCTGGCCTTCAGACTAAAATTCAACTGGGAACACTGGCTCTGCAGATTTTGGATTTGCCAGATTCTATAATCATATGAGTCAATTCTTTATTCTAAATCTCCTAACACACACACACACACACACACACACACAAACACACACACACACACACAGGCATGTGTATCCTAATGTGTATCCTATTGCTCTTGTTTCTCTGGATAAACCTGACAAATGCAGATTTAGTTCTAAGACTGGGAAAAGGCAAGAATGCCTGTTGTCACTTCCAAATAACATAGCACTAGAGGCCCTGGGCCATTGTATAAAACAAGAAAAAGAGTAAAGACAATAAATTAAAAGGAAAAACTGCTATTACTTGCAGATGACATAATCACCTACAGAACAAAATATAACAACATCAAATCAACTTCTAATAGTCAGCACTATGCTTTCACATACAAAAGCAGAGGGGGAAGAATGGATTGCCCTCCACATAAAAATGTGGGAAAACTGGCTTGTTAAGAAAACGAAGGTAGAGGCTTTCTTTATACTATATCCATAGCATTAAAGGTATACTTCAAGAAGCAAGAAAAGTATCAAATTAATAATCTAACTCTACAACTAAACAAACTAGAAAAAGAACCACAAACAAAGCCCAGAGGAAAGGAAATAATAAAGATCAGATAGGATATAAATGACATAGAGACTTAAACAATACAAAAGATCAATGAAACCAAGAAGACAAACCAGATTGGACTAGCTGGGTCATTCAATTGGTTGGAGCAACGTCCAGGACACCAAAAAGATTATGGGTTTGATTCCTGGTCAGGGCACAATCCTATATTGTGGGTTCAATCTCTGGTCGGGGAGCTTGTAGGAAACAACTGATTGATGTTTCACATTAATCTCTCATATAAATGTTTCTCTCTCTCTTTCTCTCTCTCTCTCTCAAATCAACATCCTTGAGGATTTAAAAAATAATAATCATTATCAAGATTGATGAACCTGTAATTAGACTCATAAAAAAAAGAGAGGACTCAAATAAGTAAAAGAAGACATGAGAGAGGAAAAGTAACAACTGATAGCAAAGAAATGCACAGGATTGTAAGAAAATACTATGAACTATATGCCAATAAATTGGACAACCTGGAAGAAATGGAAAAAAATTCCTAGAAACATATAATATTTCAAAACTAAATTAGGAAGAGTAAAAAAAAAAAAACACCAAAAAACTGAATAGACCAATTACAATTAATAAAATCAAAGCAGCAATCAAATAGCTCCCAGAAAACAAGAGTCCTGGGATGGATGGCTTCACAGAAGACTTTTATTAAAACATCCAAAGAAGAACTAATACATATCCTTCTCAAACGATTCCAAAAAATTTAAGAGCAGGGAAGACTTACAAATTCTTTTTATGAAGCATTATATAATTCCAATACCAGATAAGGACACTACAAAGAAAGAAAATTATAGCCCTAACTGGTTTGGCTCAGTGGATAGAGCGTCGGCCTGCGGACTGAAGGGTCCCAGGTTCAATTCTGGTCAAGGGCATGTACCTGGGTTGCAGGCACATCCCCAGTAGGGGGCGTGCAGGAGGCAGCTGATCGATGTCTCTCTCTCATCGATGTTTCTAACTCTCTATCCCTCTCTCTTCCTCTCTGTAAAAAATCAATAAAATATATTTAAAAAAAAAGAAAGAAAATTATAGGCCAATATCCCTGATTAACACAATGTTAAAATCTTCAATAAAATATTAGCAAACAAGATTCAGCAATACATTAAAAGATCATACACCATGATCAAATGGGATTTATTCAGGGGATGCATGGTTGGTATAATATTTGCAAATCAATAAACATGATACATCACATAAAACGAAGGATAAAAATCACATGATCAAATCAGTAGATGCAGAAAAAGCCTTTGATAAAGTCCAGAACCCATCCTATCTAATAAAAGAGTAATATGCAAATTGACTGTCACTCCAAGACACAAGATGGCTGCCACAAGATGGCTGCCACAAGATGGCCTGCAGGGGAGGGCAGTTGTGGGTAGTTAGGGGTGACCAGGCCAGCAGAGGAAGGCAGTTGGGGTAGACCAGGCCAGTAAAGGAGGGCAGTTGGGGGGGACCCAGGCCTGCAGGAGAGGGCAGTTGGGGGGGACCAGGCCTGCAGGGGAGGACAGTTGGGGGGGACTCAGGCCTGCAGGGGAGGGCAGTTGTGGGCGATCAGCCCAGCAGGGAGGGTAGTTAGGGGTGGCCGGGCCAGCAGAAGAGGGCAGTTGGGGGAGACCAGGCCAGCAGGTGAGGGCAGTTGTGCAGGGAGGCGGACCAGGCCGGCAGGGAAGGTCAGTTGGGGGTGACCAGGCCTGCAGGGGAGGGCAGTTAGGGGCAACCAGACTGGCAGGGGAGGGCAGTTAGGGGCAACTGGGCCGACCGGGGATCAGTTAGGCATCGATCAGGCTGGCAGGGGAGTGGTTAGGGGTGATCAGGCTGGCAGGCAGAAGCGATTAGGGGCAATCAGGCAGAGGCAGGTGAGTGGTTGGGAGCCAGCAGTCCTGGATTGTGAGAGGGATGTCCAACCACTGGGATCGGGCCTAAACGGGTGGTTGGACATCCCTCAAGGGGTCCCAGATTGGAGAGGGTGCAGGCTGGCCTGAGGGACAACCCGTCCCCTCCCCCCATGCATGAATTTCATGTACCGGGCCTCTAGTTTATGATGAAAACTGTCAACAAAATGAGACTATAGGGATTATACCTCAATATAATAAAGGCTATATATGACAAATCTATAGCCAACATTATACTCAAAGAGCAAACACAAAAAGTGTTTCTTTTAAGATTAGGAACAAGACAGGGATGTCCACTTTCACCACTCTTATTCAACAGCAATTAGACAAAAAGAAGAAATAAAAGGAATCCAAATTGGAAAGGAGGAAGTAAAACTGTCATTATTCACGGAAGACATGATATTGTACTTAGAAAACCCTGAAGACTTCATAAAAAAAAACTACAAGATCTAATAAATGAATTTAGCAGGCTATTAAATTAATATTCAGAAACCAGTGGCATTTTTATACACCAATAATGAACTATCAGAAAGAAAAATTAAGGAAACAATTCCATTTACTGTTGCAACAGCAACAAAAAGTAGGGTACCTAGGAATAAATTTAACCAAGGAGGTAAAAGACATGTACTTAGAAAATTATAGGACACTAAAGAAAGAAATTGAGGAGGATATGAACAACTGGAAGCATATTCAGTGTTCATAGATTGAAAGAATTAACATCATTAGAATGTCCATACTACCAAAATCAATCTATAGGTTCAATACAATTCATATCAAGATACCAGTGGCATATTTCACAGCTCTAGAAAAAAATATTCCAAATATTGAGATGGAACCAAAAAAAAAAGACCCTGAAGAGCCACAGCAATCTTGAGAGAGAAGAACAAAGTTGGAGGGATCACAATACCAGCTGGATATCAAACCATACTACAAGGCTATTGTAATCATAACAGTTTGGTAGTGGCAAAAGCACAGGCATACAGACCAATGGAACAGATCAAAGAGCCCAGAAACCAACCCATGCCTTTATGGTCAATTAATATTTGACAAACGAGACAAGAGCATACAATGAAGTAAAGACAGTCTCTTCAAAAAGTGGCGTTGGAGAAATTGGACAAAAAAAATTGCAAACAAAATAATGAAACTAGACCACCAACTTACACCATACATAAGACTAAACTCAAAATGGATAAAAGACTTACATCTCTCATAGCAATATTTTGCCAATATGTCTCCGAGGGCAATAGAAGCACAGGATAAGATAAACAAATAGGACTACACCAAGCTAAAAAGCTTTTGCACCACAAAGGAAACCATTAACAAAATGAAAAGACAACCTACTGAATGGGAGAACATATTTGCCAATGATACATCTGATAAAGGTTAATTTTCAAAACAAAGAACATATACAATTCCACATCAGGAAGACAAACAATCCAATTAAAAATTGGGCAAAGGACCTAAATAGATACTACTCCAAAGAGGACATACAGATGACCAATAGACATATGAAAAAAATGCTCAACATCACTAATCATCAGAGAGATGCAAATTAAAACCACAATGAGATATCACCTCACACATGCCAGAATTGTTATCTTCAAAAAATCAACATGCAACAGTGCTGGTGAGGATGTGCAGAAAAGGGAACCCTTGTGTACTCTTGGTGGGAATGCAGACTGGTGCAGCTACTGTGGAAAACAGTATGGAGTTTCCTCAAAAAATTAAAAATGGAACTGTCTTTTGACCCAGCGATCACACTTCTGGAAATACATCCTAAGAACCCCAAAACATGAATTCAAGAGAATATATGCACCCCTATGTTTATAGCAGCATTATTTACAATAGCCAAGATATGGAAACAGCCCATGTGCCCATCAGTAGATTAGTGGATAAAAAAAGCTGTGGTACATTTACTCTATGGAATACTACATCACCATAAAAAATGAAGGAAATCTTATCTTTTGTGACAGCACGGATGGACCTAGAGATTATTATGCTAAGTGAAATAAGCCAATCAGAGAAAGACAACATGTATCTCACATATATATGGAATCTAATGAATGAAATAAACTAAAAAAATAGAAACAGAGGCATGAATACATGGAACAGACTGACTAGATGTCAGAGGGGAGGGAGTGGAGGACTGAATGAAACAAGATGAAGGGATTAGTCAAAGAACATATATGCATAACACATAGACAAAAACTACAGCATGATGATAGCCAGAGGGGAAGGGGACTAGGGCTAGGTGGAGGTGACTAAAGGTGGGTATAATGGGGATAGAAAGAGACTTTGCCTGGGGTGGTGGGCACATGATGCAGTATGCAGATGATGTTTTATGGAATTGTATGAAACCTGTATGGTTTTGTGAACCAATTTCATCCCAACAGATTTAATTAATAAAAATAAATAAATAAATAAATAAATAAAATGGAAAAAAAAATACTGTGAGTTCCATTCTTTCAAGCTCAATAATTCAATAAAAAATCAAATTGTACCAAATTTAAAAAAATTTAAAATTTTATGGTTGTTAACCTTTCTTAACCATACATTTTAACAAAATATGCTCTTGAATTTGGAATTTATATTTCAGCTCTTACATATATTCAAACTAATTATTTCAAAATGAACGTAAATGACATTTTAATTAGTAATGTGTCTCCTGGCAATTAAGATTCTCTTTCAGCAATTAAAATGGCAAGGCATATTATTAAAGTCCCATGACTCTTCCTACCTCTTCCTGACAATTACCATGAAAAACATTAAAGGCAAGATTGTATCTATAATCCATTCACTGAATATTTGTTAGCAGGATAAACACTTTCTCCTCCTTGCCTAGTAAATTTTCATTTCATATGTATTACCTATCAATCATTAATGTAATTAAATGTCACAAAGTTCAATTTTTCATTTTTATAACTTATTACAATCAATTGATTTTGTAGAAATATAAGTTGAAAGGATAACTTTAATTAAGAAATAATTTTTAACCCATTTATTCATGATATGACTTCAATGGTCAGAATATTAAATAAAAAGTGGTTGATTCTAGCAGAAAGTTATAGTGCTGAAAATATCAGACATCTAAAATTATTGTAAATTGAATATATTAATATAACAAGAATATATGCACAAAATTGTTTATAGTGCTTACAGGGGTATTAAAGAATAAAGGAAGCACTTTCATTTTAACTTTTAAATATCTATTTTTAAAAAAGGGTATTATGAAATTACTTTTATCTTCTTTGAATTATCACTGTAATAGAAAAACATCTCAACATTACATGGAACATATGACATATCAAAATACTTTATCATAAATTTAAAACATACTATATATTTGTAAATCGATTTGAATAACCTACTGTTTATTAATAGTTAAAATGTATTGTATTAACTATTTTCCTAATAAACAATAAGTAATTAATAACCCTCACAACAATCTTTTTTTTTCCCCTTGCCAGAGGATATTTTTTCCATTGATTTTTAGAGAGAGTAGAAGTGGGGCAGGGGGAGAAGGAAACATGGGTGTGAGAGACACATTGATGGATTGGCTCCTGCACGTGCCCCGACCAGGGCCTGAGATTGACCTGAAACCTAGGTATGTGTCCTTGACTGGGAACTGAACCCATGACCATTTGGTATGCAGGTCAATACACTACCACTGAGCCACACCGGCCTGGGCCCTCATTATCATTAGCATATTACACTTTGATTGGTTGAATGACCGAATAGCTGACTGGACACTTAGCATACTAGGCTTTTATTATATAGGAAGATGCATATATGTACCCAAAATTAAAAAATCAATATTTTAAACATTTTGCTGGTTTTCCTCTTAAGGCCTTCTTTTTTGGCATCTTAAGGAGTTCTTGTTTTCTCCACTGTCTGATCATGCATTCAGTGGAAGGAGGCCAAAATTGTCTCTCTGCAGCTCTATTTCCATGCTCTTTTGCATAGCTGATTACATTCAGTTTAAATTTTGCAGAGTAAGACAATTGCTTACTGGTATTTAGTATCTTTTTATTTTTTGACATCTTTATGGGCTCAGAATGCTCTGGTCCCTTGTTGCATCTGCGCACTCTCCACCTCCACCTCCAAGTACAAATCAGCTGACGTCAGTAACAATAAGGCTCCTGATTGGAGGAAGCCTGTTTGACAAGGTATGGGTAGCTGCGTACCCGTGTGGTTCCCTCCTTGGCTGACTTTCATGTATAAGACGATTATACATGGAAGTCGATTTTTCAGTCTGACAATTTTAGAAAAAAACAGCATTGTACACATAGAAAAATACAGTAATAAAGTTAGAGTCAGTATCCCTGCCTTCAGGAGACAACAACATAGCTATAGATATAAGACACACACATCAGCCCTAACTGGTTTGGCTCAGTGGATAGAGTGTCGGCCTGTGGACTCAAGGGTCCCAGGTTCGATTCTGGTCAAGGGCATGTACCATGGTTGCGGGCACATCCCCAGTAAGGTGTGTGCAGGAGGCGGCTGACCGATGTTTCTCTCTCATCGATGTTTCTAACTCTCTATCCCTCTCCCTTCCTCTCTGTAAAAAATCAATAAAATATATATATTTTTTAAAAAGACACACACATCAGAAAACAGAAGTATCAAAAGAAGACAGTACCTGGAGAACATTATGTTAAGTGAAATAAGCGAGTCAGAGAAAGACAAGTGCCATATGACTTCACTCATATATTGAATTTAATGAACAAACTGAACTACCAAACAAAAAAAGAGACACTCATAGACAGAGAACAGGCAGCCAGCTCTGGTTGGGGGATGTGCTGAAAAGACTAAGTGAACAAAAGAACTTATGGACATGGACAACAGTGTGATGACTTCCAGGGTAGAGAGGAGGAGAGAGGTGGAAAAGGGTGTGGGCGATAAATGGTGATGGAAATAAAAAAGATGTGCTTTTCCTCTCTGAATTGAATATTAATATACCATCCTTAGGGCTATAAATGATTCCAGGATAAATGATTAGAAATTTTAATACTTAAAAAACCCTTTGCTCTTTCTGTTCATGTCATCAACACTGGAATTAATTAAAATTAGTGACAATTGTGATTATGATTCTTTTTATAATCAGGACACACATTCATCCAGCTAAAATTCATTTGCTACCTTCCCCATTATTATGAACTTAAAATGATTCGCATACATATCAAATATAATCTGGATATGGAACTGTGGCTGACTGTTATATTCTGTTACCCATGCCCCGTTCTGTTAAACTCTAGCTATGATCATAAGAGAGAGGATCAGTAAATAGCCCTTATGACAGTAGGTTATCATTTATGAAAAGAATGCCAGAATTACATGCATTGTTAGACATTGGGACTACTTCTGGAGAAATGTAATAGTTTCTGTATTTTCAGACACTAGTTTACCCGCCAGTACTTTGCACTAACACCCTTTTTTCCTTGTAGACTCCTGTCAGATCCCTCTGTGCTCTCTTACACCTCCTTTTGTCAGGGCTTTCAAATGAGGTGAGCTTGGCTGCCACATGTGTTGATCAGGTTCTTCTGCTCCTGCTGCCCTTCTCTATTGCTATGCTTCATGCTCTTTTCTAATTTATGTAATCCTCGGCCTCCTACATTTCTTCCTCATTTTGACCCTCAGCCATGCTCTGACCCTCTGAAATCTTTACAAATCCTAGAGCAGACAGCCCATCTTTTTGCTTCCTCCAACTTCTCTGTCATTTATAGGCCCACAACTTGACCTATCTCTCTGAGCAAGGTGCTGGTTCCTTTTAAATGAGACAAGTACCAGATGATTTCATTCATATGTGGAATTGAATGAATAAAATGAACTAACAAGCAAAGTAGAGACAGATTCATAGATAGCAGACTGACAGCTGTGGGGGGAGGGGCAGAGGCACTGCGTTGTGAGGAGTATTGAGCCAAAAAAAAAAAAATAAAGAGAGAAAGAACTCATGGACACAGACAACAGTGTGGTGATAGCTGAGGGGAGGCAGGGAGGGGAGGTGGAGAAGGGTATCCTACCTAATAAAAGAGTAATATGCAAATTGACCGTCACTCCAACACACAAGATGGCTGCCCCCATGTGGTCAAAGATCCTGCCCCCATGTGGACACAAGATGGCCACCACAAGATGGCCAGCAGGGGAGGGCAGTTGGGAAGAACCAGGCCTGCAAGGGAGGGCAGTTGTGGGTGATCAGGCCAGGAGCGGAGGGCAGTTGGGAGGGACCAGGCCTGCAAGGGAGGGCAGTTAGGGGTGATCAAGCCTGCAGGGGAGGGCAGTTAGGGGTGACCAGGCCGGCAGAGGAGCGAAGTTGGGGGCGACCGGGCCTACAGGGAAGGGCAGTTGGGGGGGACCCAGGCCTGCAGGGGAGAGCAGTTGGGGGGGACCAGGCCTGCAGGGAGGGTAGTTGGGGGGGACCAGGCCTGCATGGGAGGGCAGTTAGGGGTAACCAGGCCTGCAGGGGAGGGCAGTTAGGGGCAAACAGGCTGGCAGGGGAGCAGTTAGGCATCAATCACGCTGGCAGGGGAGTGGTTAGGGGGTGATCAGGCTGGCAGGCAGAAGCGGTTAGGGGCAATCAGGAAGGCATAGTTTGGCAGGCGAGCAGTTGGGAGCCAGCAATCCTGGATTGTGAGAGGGATGTTTGACTGCCCATTTAGGCCCGATCCTACTGGGATCGGGCCTAAACGGGCAGTCGGACATCTCTCGAGGCGTCCCAGATGGGAAAGGGTGCAGGCTGGGCTGAGGGACATACACCCCCGTGCACGAATTTCATGCACCAGGCCTCTAGTGGGGTGATAAATGGTGATGGAAGGATACTTGACTTGGGGTGGTGAACACACAATACAGTGTACAGATGACGTGTTGTAGAATTGTGCACCTGAAACCTGTATAATTTTGTTAACCAGTGTCATCCCAATAAATTCAATAAAAAAGAAAAGAATTTTCTCTTCGTTTTGCTTTGTCAGTTGTTGGAAAGAACATTTTCATGAAGTGTTTTGTGCCTATCTAAAATGGAGTAAAGTGTTCATCAACTAGAACTGACAGAACAAATTCTGAAATAAATATGACTATTATAAATCAGCAATCACCATAGGAGAAAGTAAATTACTTTTGATTCCACAAAAATTGTATGTACAAAGCTCAATCTAGTTCTCTTTTTTGCCTTTAATAAGTATTGATTACATATTAGTAAAACATCATTCTTATCAACAAACCCTGAGATATACTTTTACCCACAGGAAAAGTTGCTAAAACTTCCTCCTACCTTTCAATCACATATTACAGGAATGGTTTAACTATAAATGTTGACATAATAGATAATATTAGAAATTTACTTTATCATAATTAGGCAAAAAGTTAATGAAAAAGGAAGCCTCACTATAAAAAAATAATGACTTTAAATTTAAAGTTTTTAGACAAGGATACATTTTTTTTACATAGTATGGGCTTTAGATTTCTAGTAATATAGAAAATTTTAGAATGAAACACTGTCATTCATTTGGGGGCAATAAAATTTTGAAGCATACTCCGACAAGCTATCATTCCAATATCACCAATCAGATAATGACCTAACTTGAGGCTTCTATCCAAACAATCAATCCAACACTTATTTCAAATATTTAAAAACTGTGACATAAGTTGTTTTTTCTTTATAAAAGAAAACATTTATTCATTTGTTCATTCAACAAATACTTATTGAGCTTCCACTAAGTGTTAGGCAATTTTCTAAAAAGTGGGTTTAAAAAGAGCAGTGAAAAGACAAGGTTCCTATCCTCTTGAAGTTAGATTTGGTTGGAGACCTAGTCACCAGCAAGTCACCTAAATGGAGACACAATTTTAGTTGGTGTCAATAAACAATAGCCAATCAATGTGATATCACCTACTCATAAGAGCTTAGTAAGAATGAAGCAGGTCAAAAAGAACACTGGCAGTAAGGAGAGAGAGGCATGACTCTATGGAGCATGGTCAGGATGGGCCTCTCTGTAGGACGACATCTGATCAGGACCTGACAGAGTAAGGGGAGTGGGTGTGGGGAAGGGCATTCTCTAACAGTGCTGGCAACTGCCAAGATCCTGTCCTCGGAACCAGCTGGGAATGTCCAAGCAGCAGCTTCATAACCCTCATCTCAACCACACCAACCTCTCCCAGTGATTATTTTCATAAAACATTAACATATATAATTAGGCTAATTATTCAATTACATGAATGTCTTGGGTGCTATGGTAACAACAAAATAACTGTCTTTGAGCTAGTTAGTATTAAGTAAGCTTATCAATCCTACCTTAAATTAAACAAGTATAAGCTATAATTAAAACACACAAAAACAGCTAATTTGAAGTTAAAACTAATGTATTTAGAATGTAAAAATTATTAAGACCAACAATTTACCAAAAAGTGGACAAATTTTAATACTAGCAAAACCTAATAGACTGTTTAGAGCTATGTAGGGTCAAGTACTATTTGTCTAATGATGCAGGTAAGAAAATTAAAAGTAAAACTAGCAATTGCACTAAACAAACCAAAGACACTACTAGTTATTAAAATATTCTTTGAAAGCATTTGCCCTTTCTTTCTTTCTTCTCTCCTTCTTTCTTTCCTTTCTTTCTTTTCTTTCCTTTCTTTCTTTTCTTTCTTTCTTTCTTTCTTTCTTTCTTTCTTTCTTTCTTTCTTTCTTTCTTTCTTTCTTTCTTTCTTTCTTTCATGTCAGAGAGGGAGAGGGAGAGAGAAAGATAGAAACATCAATGATGGGAGAGAATCATTGATCAGCTGCCTCCTGCATGCCCCCTACTGGGGACAGAGCCTGCAACAAGGGCATGTGCCCTGACTGAGAATTGAACCATGACCTCTTGGTGCATGGATCTACACTCAAACACTGAGCCACACCGGCCAAGCAGCATTTGCCATTTTTAATATGTTATACTGCATTGGGCTGAAATAAAGGGAGAAGTTCTATCTTATTCTTCTCACTTGATATGAAATATCCTCCTTTTATAGAATGTGAACTTATTTTATCAGATAAATCAGTCAAGTCAGCTCTTCAGGCACAGTAGAGAGCTCTCATGTAATACTAGTGACCCGGTGCACGAAATTCATACACATTAAAAGGGAATTAATTAGAGGAAATATTTTAATATTGCTATTTGCCCTTTCTCTATAATAGACATGTCAGAAATGAAAGAAAATTAGTAAAATGTATATGAAAATCTCCCTCCTGTCAGAGTCTGGGGTGCACCATGGGCCCCAGAGTCAAGTTCCCGTCCACCCGCACACACCTCAAAATTGCGCGAGACCCAGACCTGGCCGGCCCCACTCATCAAGCCCCACTGGGCAGAGGGTGCAGCCGCATGTTCCTTGTCAAGCCCCGCCAGGGTGGGGGCTCGGCCTCCAGTCCCCTGGTGCGGCCTCTGGTCCCCTGGCCTGGCCTCAGGTTCCCCAGCCCTGCTGTAAGGGCGTGAGGGTGTGATGACCATTTGCATATTAGCTCTTTATTATATAGGGTTTCTATTTTTCTAACTTTGGACATAGGGAAGACAAAAGAAAGCTAGCAGCAAAACATACACAGGCACACAAAGTGAAACAAAATACCACTGCCAACACTTACATTCATAGTAGCTGTGAAATAAAATGTAAATAAAAGCCAACAATTAAGCAGAAGGCCCTAATGAGGGATATAATTCTCATCCTCTCCAGGAATTACTGAGGACCTGTACACTTCTATTTCCCCATCTAACTCTGAACATTTTCTTCTGAATAAAATCAAATGACATGGTTAAAACCAGGTTTTATTATAGTTCATGGGAATATGTTTATTTTAATAACAACTGTCACTAGTTAATTGAGCACTTATTATGTAACAAGCACTGAGCTACATGCTTTATGAGTATATCTGATTCCATGCTCAGGGCAACCTAACTTTATGGTTGAGAAACGTGAGGCTATGTATGAGGAGTTAAATAGCTTGACCGATCTTGCATAAAAATGGCAGGGCTAGAATTTGAACCCAGGTCTGTCTAACTCCAAAGCCTAAATTCTTAACCACGTTGTATCTTTTTTTTTTTTTTTTTTTAATTGATTTCAGAGAGGAAGGAAGAGGGAGAGAGAGATAGAAACATCCATGATTAGAGAGAATCATGGATCGGCTGCCTCCTGCAAGTCCCCCACTGTGGATCGAGCCCACAACCCAGGCATGTGCCCTTGACCAGAATCAAACCTGGGACCTTTCAGTTCGCAGGCCAACACTCTATCCACTGAGCCAAACTGGCTGGCGACCACGTTGTATCTTGCTTCCTGGTTATGAAGATGTCCTTAAAGAGAATAAGGTGGCTTGAATGTAATTTTTTTTTCATCCTGCCCAAGAATATGAACATGTCCACCTTACTTTCCTTAAGAGAGATTTAATTTTAGGTTTAAAATAAAGAATCAAAAGAAATAGACTTCAGAGCTGAGAGAAACCTAAGGAAAGATGAAGAAACGAAGGAGGCACGTGGCTACAGACTCAGAGCAGCAACTTGCCTGCAGAACTGGCTACAGCCCAGGTCTCCCAGTCTCGTGGATGCTTGAGAAGGAGAGAGAAAAGGCATCAGACATCAGGGGATGTGTGTGCTCTATTATTATTAACGTGGTTTTTGCTTTGTTTCACAGCATAAATGTTTATTTTTCCTTCTTTGACTAGTGTCTCAACTCAAAGGTATACTTTTTTCGGGTTTTATCAATGGCTAAAACATACTGCATATTACTGTGAGAAAGCCAAGATGTGAAGGCAGGAAGTCTGCCCCAGAGCTCAAGTTCCTACACCATGCTGCTCCTTTAAAGACTGGATGGATAAGAGTCTTTCTTCAAGGCTCACCTTAAGGAATCCTCTCAAATGAATTTCCCTAATAATCAGATTTTGGGTAAAAAAACATTTAGCTATTTTTTATTTTAAAAAACATATTTGCTTCTTTACATTTTAGTGTGATAACTGCATTCTTTCATCATAAAAGTACTATAACTACATCATAGAAAATCTGGAAACTAGAAAACTTTACTCATAGTTGCATTATTCTATGTAGCATGTTTAGTATACTTACTTCTTTCTGAATTTTTATATGCATTTTTTTAAAATATATTTTATTGATTTTTTACAGAGAGGAAGGAAGAGGGATAGATAGTCAGAAACATCGATGAGAGAGAAACATCGATCAGCTGCCTCCTGCACACCTCCTGCTGGGGATGTGCCCGCAATCAAGTTACATGCCCTTGACCGGAATCGAACCTGGGACCTTTCAGTCCGCAGGCTGATGCTCTATCCACTGAGCCAAACCGGTTTTGGCTATGCATGTTTTTTTTAATACTATCAGAGTATAAACAATTCTATGTATATTTTTCAAATTAATGTTACATAAAGCTTATTGTTTCAGTCAGTCTTCATACTTCCTTTTCTTGCCTGGAGAAAATTTGAATAAATCATGTCATCTCTCTCCATGTTGCCCCACTTCTCCCAAAACTCTGTACATGTATATCTGTAGGAAATGCCGTGGAAGGATGTGTGTGTGTGTGTGTGTGTGTGTGTGTGCATGCGCACGCGTGCTCATGGAGACTAAGGGAGGAAATGATTTGCTAAGTCATGAATTCCCAGGGGGCTTAGGAGCCATTCACATTTTTCTAGTCTACTGTCTCCTTTAGCAACTAATGAAATTGAGGCCAAGAAAGATGCAGTGACTTATCAAGGTAATGAAAAAAACTGAGTCCTAAATACAAGTGTCTTGGCTCTTAAATAGTGCTTATTCAACATAACTATTACTGCACAGTCTAACCTGGGCTATTCGGACTGTAGGCAATACAATCCTTAATGGCCATTTGTAAGCTTTCCACCACAGGAGAACAAAGAACAAAGGACCAGGAAAAATTCGCTGAACCTCAGGCGTCAGACCATAGAGAGAAAAGAAACTGTCCTGAAGGCACGTGATCGCCCACCTGCATTCCACGCCCACCAGCGCAGCCCCAGACCCACTGCTGACGAGAATTTCAAGGCCGGTGATTCCACAGAAGGATGAAACTCCAGCTCCTGGGTGTTGCCATCATCCACCCAAAGGCCCCTTGGCTCAGTGCTGTGCAGCCCTTCCATGTGGATATCCCATCTCCTATCCCCTTTCCTTAAATAAATTCCGTTTTTCTTTAATCACCATCTGAGATGGCTATTTAGCCTGCCCATATGCACCATGTTCACCTTTCACTTCTTAAACTCTCACAACATCTCTTGGCCTGGCTCCTTTAGGCTAAGACCAAACACGGGCCACAATTTAGCTACATGTATCAGAGGAATGAACGAAGAATCAACATCTTTAAATAATGTCCAATTTTTCTTGACCTCCCAAAGTGCTCGAGCATTCAACAAGCCCAAGATTTGTGCTTGTTAAACTCAGTGTTAATATTTTAAAATTTCTGGATGTGTGCAAAAGAATAAAAAGTATCACTGTGTCAGTACATACTACAAAAATTTTATAGTAAGGCATGGATTAAGAAAATGAAACTATTCTATAATTGTATACATAAAGTCATTATAAAATTGTACAATGTTCCTGAATAGTTTTCACCATAAATTTTTAAAAAGTACCCCAACTTAATTAAGATAAGGTATGCTATGGTCTGTGGTTTCTGAAAGAAAATAAGGAAAAAAAGGACCTCATAGTCCCTATTTAATTTTTTGCCCTAAAGTGCCTTTGCTTAAGATGCTCAGATGTGGCATTTAAGAGTGTCTAAAACCAAAAGAAAGCAGTTATTTGAGACATGAAAAGTAAAGAAGAAAATAATGTATATTAAGATGTTACTCCCCTGGAGAAAATCTTGAGAGTAAAAGGGTGCTGAATGGAAAGCCAGATGTCAAGTTAACATTAAGGGCTAATTTATTATGGAAACAATCAGAGAGGTTCTGCAAAGGAATAAAGTTTGAAAATGTTTCTATCATTATCACATAATCTATTAATCACTAGTAAATTAAAATGAAAAACAGCGTTCTTAATGACTTAAGTCAGCATACAGAAAACAACCTAAATATGAAGGTATTTGGAAAAAGAAAGTTGGCTTTTTGACTTCCTCTTTTTATCATTCTACAATGACTATATCAATGTTTATCAAGTACCACAGACGGACTTCTTTTCTGAAGAGAAGTTGTATTTGGAAAAAAGAATCAATTATGTATAAAGAACCTAGCAAACACTTTGTCAGAAGTTTTGGCAAGGCAACAAGAAGTGGGGTTTCTATGAAATCAGGATAAGCCAAAATGAGGGAAATTCAAATTGGGAATGCAAACAGGGCTAAACATAGGTTCAGGTGAAGGACTGATGCCAATGCATGGTTATTTCAGAGAAGAATGTGTGGGGAAGTCATTCTAAAAGGTTGGTTCAAAATGAGGAAACCATTTTTCCTAGGAAAAAAGCAGTTTTGTCCTTTCTGTAAGGCCTGGACCCTCCAGGTATATGCCACCCTGAAAAAAATAAGATTTTCCTTCCCTCGGTCATCAGACTATCCCTTAAATGAGTTGCAGATCACAAACCTTAAATCAGAAATAAAACACTGCAACTTTATTAGCGTGCAGTGATTTCACTTTATGAGCAAATGCCTTGTCTGAATTTTAAATATGTGACTAAAAGTTTCCATGGGCATGACAGCCCAGCTGGAAATGTCTGGCTGGCCCTCTCTCTGGGAGAGCAGGATAAAGAAATGTAGTCGCTAGGTGCTTGCCCAGTTCTCCCTGCTGGGAGCTGAACTGCTGTCCCTCCCTTACAGCAAGAGGTGGGCCCAATGCCTTTTATACCCTTGTGATGTAAATTAAATGGAGACTTCATATATGACAATTTCAAAGTATTTCAATACTTCTATTAATTTAACATATGTTTATGGATCTACATAAAAAGAAAAAGGAAATTTATATGACAGTGATAAAACTACAATTTTATCTTACCAATTCTTAACTGCATAACTATTCTATAGTTATACAGTCATGAAGTTTCATTCATTTTTAACTGTAAGATAATCAGTTGCTTACAGATTTCTGATCGGTCATGGTCAAAATGTCTCCACATATTTGTGATGGCCAATTTAATTTTCTCCCTCCTTTCCAATTGCAGATGTAATCGTTCTAACAGTCATTTGTTTTATTAGTTCCACTGTATTTTGCCTTTCTTTTGGTTTAGAAAATATCATTTGAATTAGGAAAATGTTATTTAATAAAAACCAGGAGAGTATTTCTGAGATTTAAGTTAATACTGTTACTTAGCCACTAGGCTATGCTAAAGGATAGCCCATTTGTTCAAAAACACGGCTGTCTAAGAAGGCAGCCAAATTAATTCAAAAGCTGGATATGAATTATTTAACCATTCAAAATCTAGCTGGTAATTCATTTAACAGATTTATGTGAGTTAGTTTATATAATTACTTTATATGACATACTCCAAAAGAATAAATGAACCCTTTTTAAAATTTGTTTTACCAAATATGTCTTGTGGTAATGTCTAATTAGATTTTAAAATAATGAAATCGTAATTATGCTTATTTTATCCAAATTAAATATCTATTTTCATTTGCATATAGTTAATTCTATTTTTATAAACTATAATGTACACAGTCATGGACTGATTAGTTATCAGAAACATGAAATTTAAACCAGATATATATTTTTTCTGCTTCAAAAAAGGTCATGTTAAAATGTAAACAGCTGAGAGCAAAACACCATTTATTTCACTTATCTTAGGCATTTTTCACATTAAAATTATACTCTATTCTGTATAAATTACGCTTGGAACCCTTTCAGTTTCAGCTTACTCCCATTCTCACTACTTTTCCCTGACAACTCTACAGAGCACACTGCTTTCATGTTCATCATCATTATTCACATCTGTCCTTGATCGCACACTGTGGAGGCACTGGGGCTCAGACAGGTCTGAGAAACTCACAGTCTACCTGGGAACACATATACAAATACAGGTAACACTGAGAAAAACATTTATTTAGGGACAATACAGGGGCCACATGGGATAAATGAGTAAAACATAGAATAAGTGTTAAAACCGTTCACATGAGAAAGATATACTTGTGCCCGCCTTATTAAAACAGAAAATAGGTTTCATGACTAAAGCCCAAAAGGATTTCAAAGGCTACTTCTGAAAACGCTCTGAAGATAAAGGCCCTAACCTTCCTATTTAATCTACTTGATAACTCTATCGTAAGAATTTGCCATATTTTAAAGATATATTAATTTTAACTTGAGTTGTCTCTTTTTCAATTATTCATTATGCATCTATTAATTATTCATTATAAGATGAATTATTGACAGAAAACAATTCAGTCTGAAAGCAAAGTGCTATTAATCTACTATGTACTCCTATTCAATTATTGCTTTGGCATGTGATAGAGCACTTGGGGAAAAAAAGATTATAGTTAAGTTTCCCTTCTTAAATGTAATTAAGTTCAGTAAAATCTATTGATGAAGCACCTCAGAAAATATGAATACAGTTATATGTAGGTCAAGTTATGTTTTCTCATATACAACTGTACACAAGGGTGATATTACAAATATTTAAAACTTACCACAACAGGCATTGAGAGACCTGAACTGGTGGTGAAGCACTGTACTGTCCCCACCCACAGGGATAAATTCTATTACAGCAATGCTGGAAGCTTTCAATTTGGTTGATCATTATCATTATGCCCAAACACAGGTATTAAATAATTTGTGAATGATCATTACAAACTATAATTAAGAATATTAAGAAAATTATAATATTCTTATTTATGCTACATCACTTTAGAGAAGTAGTAAAACTCCCTAATCTCAAATTTGCACCAAACTTGTCATTATCATCCGCAACTCCCAACCACGTACTTGCTCTGTCATGTGACATTATGACCCACAACTCCTGCCCATATACATGCTCTGTCATGTGACTGGAATGCCCTTCCTCCCCACTGCTCACCTGCTGAATTAACAGGTCAGAGTTCATCTCAAAGGCCAGCTGTTTTATGAGATTTTCAGGACTAACTGCAGCTGGAACCACGCGGATGTCGCCCCGTTCTCAGTCCTCCCTTATAGCACTTATGACTCAGTGTTAGAATTATTTGTAGACAAGCTTGAATCCCTGACTAGCCAGTTCTTGTAGGTCTCACTTGGTATCTCACTGAGGCCTGCTCTGGTTTCAACACAGTAAGTGCTCAAGACACACTGCTGCATCCATCACTGGTGAGCAGGCAGATGGGTGAGTGAAAGAATTCTAAATATTAAATCCCAGGAATTACAACTGCATTAGGAGCTGAGTTGCAGTCTTTACTTTGCATTATACATTAAAGAGGCCATAATGTGAGCTACCCAGATTACTGTTGCCCTCTGTGAGATTAGTTCTGATTCTACATACATTGCCCACCCATTTAAGAAAAATGGTCACATTCTTTCCTAATGGCTAACACCCCTATGTTGGGATTTGGTTGTAGCGAGTCCTGAAGTGTTAACCTGAAAAAGATCTGGGTTTTTTAAAAATCCGTTTTATTGTACTCATGCGTTCAGCTCTGTTACCTCACCAGCAACAAGGGAAAAGGAGCCCTGGCTGAGATGACTGCCCCATGGCAACCCCAAGAGGCAGCCCCCGCACTTGTTTCCTCCATGGATTTAGTTTTTCAAGCCCATGTTGGATCTCACCTATCAAAACGTATACAGGCTCCTGAGTTATATCTGAACCACATTTTAGATTTAATATATTCATGTAAGTTTATTCCTGGGGACCTGAATGTGAAGCTTGTCTCAACTAGTATTATATCTTGAGAAATATTACTTAGACATTATCTCCATATATCACTGTTCTTTATCAATATAAGTGATGTGTAATACCAATGCAATCAAGTGTCAATATTATGTTAGCAATGCAAACAGTTGTATTGACTAAATAATCATATATACTTGGCTCTGAAGGTGTCCACAGGTTTAAAAAAATGAAGTTAACTTATGTATGTCATTGTTGGGGGGTGGCGGGGAGAAATCCATTTAAAAGCTTGATATCCTGGCTCTCTCAGTAAATTGTCAAAAGTGATACACTGAAATAAAATCCAATAATTCAACAGAAAAAAATCAAGTATACACTCACCCACTATGTTTCATATGTGGCGGTTTATCCATTCGCACTGCCAATTTGATTTTTAAGTCAGAATCCTGGCTATTTTTTGGAACTATCATTCGGTGCAACTCAGCTGACTTGGAGCTATTGGAAGTTGGGTACAGTATCACCTGTAGGAGACAAAAAAGAAAACATTTAAGTGCATAATACAAAGTGTCTAAGGGTTAGAACTGAAGTCTTTTCTGTACATTTTCCTGTTTGAAAAGTCATGCCAAAACCTGCCTAATACACTATTTTACTCCCACCATAGCAGACAGGTTCAACACAGACTCATTTATCTTTTCGACAAACATGTGTTTTCATATTATCACGTAAGTTTTCTTCTTGTCCTGGCCAGGTGGCTCAATTGGTTGGAGCGTCATCCCCTACACCAAAAGGTTGCTGGTTCAAATCCTGGTTAGGGCACATTACTAGGTTGTGGGTTCCATCCCAGGTTGGGGTACATACGGGAGATGGTCAATTGATGTTTTTCTCTCTCATATTGGTGTTTCTCTCTATCTCTCCACCCTTCATCTCTCTCTAAAAATCCATAAAAACATATCCTCAGGTGAGGATTAAAAAACACACCAAAACACAAGTTTTCTTCCTGTATCACTTCATAATGAATTAATAGCACCATGACAACAGTTGAATTGACAGTTGAAAAATACTTAATAGACACCTATAATTTCAAGAACACTCTAAATTCCTCAGGGCTAAGAAGTTCAGAAAGAGATATGCTTTGAAATTACAGGTAGCATGCTTAAAAAGAAAAACCAATTATTTTAAGCAGCAAAAATACTCCTCGTGTTTTAATATTTTCACTGTGAAACAGTATTAAAGAAAATCAACTCAATTAGAGGTAGAAGAGACTGAGCATAGCACATTTTCTGCTCTAGGTCAATATCAAAGAGGAATTTTCCCCCCTGACTACATGTTTTCAAAACTATAAAGATGATGTTGTAATGACTAAAACAAAGTAATTATTTTTTATAAAACTGCCAAATTACCAAGGGATTACTTCACAACACCACAAGTCCACAAAGCCACCCCAAGAAGGAAAAGCTTCCTCTTCAGATGTGAGGTGCTGAACAGATTCAACAATGCCTTTTCCCCTTTTAAGTCAGTCATGACACCATTTAGACACAGCCAATACCCAAGCCTTCAGGGGTATTTTAAAATGGGAACACTAACTTCTGAAAGAAAAAAAATAATGACATGACACGCAGTGCACTGTATTTTAAATAATTCTTACTTTAAACCAATGTGAAAAGTACATAAGCCTGAAATTTCTATGTAGATGGAAGAATTCTAACATGCTCAGGATGGTACTATGGTGAAAAAAAAAATCTTCATTTTTATGTATAAGTGGAATATTCACTGAGAAATCTTCAAGCGAGGCTCTTTTTCTCTCTAGGAAAGGCAACACAGTCCAAAAAGCTTCTCAAACTATTCTCAACTTCCAAGTTGTTAAATGTACCTACTATTTTGAGACTTTTCTTAAGCCTGTTCTAAAAGCCACAGCTAAATTGAATCCAGCATATTTGTACCCTTGAGCATATAAAGGCACATCCAAGAACAGATTAAATGGCAATTGTGATGTTTTGAAAAATTATGATCACATTCTAGAATAAGTTCTTTTTTTGACTGCTAAAATATCCGATGTAATATTTTACAGATTCCTTCTTAAATAACAGCAAATGAAAGTAAGTGGAAACTTTTTGGCTCAAACCAGTAGACAAAGGGATATCATTATCAGTTTAGAAGATGAGTTCTAAAAAGAATCAAAGAATAAGAGCTGGATATCTTCTGGAGCTATTGCTGCTACTTGCCCCAGCCATTCCAGAAAGCTTCCTCCCCTCCTTTCCTTTCCCTCCCCTCCCCTCCCTTTTCCTCCCCTCCAGTTCCCTCCCTCCCTCCCTCCCTCCTTCTTTCAAAGTATTTTGACATGAAACTTTATTCCTTTGTAATTCTCCTTTCTATGTTTATACAAAAGTTGGTTTTGTTCCAAACTCTAAGTCTTTTACAGGAAGGGAATATTTAAATTAAAACTTCTGACAATTTCTCATCCTCTATATGCCAATGATGGGTTAACTAAACAAAGTCCCAAAATAACTAATTGCAGCTGAACTGCTAATGAAGGATCATCCCAGGATTGAATGCCATCATTTCTGCCACATTTCAACTCTCTGATGGGTAATTCTAAATGAAGTCAGTTGAAGGATTTGCTACTTATCTCTGTTCAAATAAACAAACATTCGAGTGCTCACGATGTGGAGACACACAAAGATGAAAAAAATATAAATGGCTCAGTCCCTCAAAGAGCTCACATACCCTTCTTATCAGATCTAAGAGCTCAGGTAATATCTGGTAATATTACTTCCTCCTATTGCCCTTCTGTCCCTAGGGGTTATAGCAGTTTTCTGATTTCATTAGTGTCTGAGTTTATTCACCATCATTTGTTTGCCTTCTCTGTTCTGTCACCTGTGTAGCTAATTCCTGTGTTAAATTTTCTCCATTGGAAAGACCTGGAATTGTCTCGTTTTTCTGGACAGTCTCTGACTGATAAAGTTATAAACACTGGCACATGTAACAAACAGAGGTTCACAGATACGAATTATTCCTGTATATCACAGATCCATTATTGCTAGTGTTTCTAAATCCACTGTTTCAAAAGAACTGTACTGGCAAATAAACCCCAAATGTAGCCTTAAATATGTCCTGTAAACTAGCTTTCAGGTTCCCAAATGGCACAAACAGAAAGTGGTCATAGTCCTTTACATGATGTAGCCATATATGATAATAGGTCAAGGAAGAAGCTCTCATTGTAGGTAGCCCAAAGGGTCAAGAAGAATAAAGGACAAAGGAGTTCTTTAATCAAGTGAACATGATTTGCCAATGATATCAACGATAAGGGTTTAATCTCCAACATTTACAGGGAACTCATGCAGCTTAACAAAAAGAAGATAAACAACCCAATCAAAAAATGGGCAACTGATCTAAATAGACACTTTACGAAAGAAGACAGAAGGAAGGCCAAGAGACATATGAAAACCTGCTCAAAGTCACTAATCATCAGAGAGATGCAAATCAAAACAACAATGCGGTACCATCTCACACCTGTCAGAATGGCTACTATCAACAAACGACAAGTGCTGGCGAGGATGCGGAGAAAAAGGAACCCTCGTGCACTGCTGGTGGGATTGCAGACTGGTGCAGCCACTGTGGAGAACAGTATGGAGTTTCCTCAAAAAACTAAAAATGGAACTCCCATTTGACCCAGTGATCCCACTTCTAGGAATATATCACAAGAAACTAGAAACACGAATCAGAAAGGATATATGCACCCCTATGTTCATAGCAGCACAATTCACCATAGCTAAGATTTGCAAACAGCCTAAGTGCCCATCAGCAGATGAGTGGATTAAAAAACTGTGGTACATCTACACAATGGAATACTACGCTGTGGTAAAAAAGGAGTTCTCACCATTTGCAACAACATGGATGGAGATGGAGAGCATTATGCTAAGTGAAATAAGCCAGGCAGAGAAAGATAAATATCACATGATCTCACTCATTTGTGGAATATAATGAACAACATAAACTGATGAACAAAAATAGATCCAGAGACAGAGAAACATCAGTCAGAACATCACACGTCAGGGAAGGTAGGGGAAGGTGGGGGTAAGAGGGAGAGCTCAACCAAAGGACTTATATGCATGCATGTAAGCCTAATCAATGGACACAGACAACAGGGGGGTGGGGGCATGAATGGGAGGTGGGGGGTAATGGGGGAATGAGGACACATATGTAATACCTTAATCAATAAAGAAATTAAAAAAAAAGAAATAGCAATTTTCCAGACTAAAAAAAAAATCAAGTGAACATGAACACTGTCAGGGTGTCTTCACAGTGCCTGCCACAACAGGTTTTCACTGTTGTCACTGACAGTTACCCCTATGTACTTTCCACTTCACCATTATTCAAACAGGAGCCTAATTGTCCCTCGCCTGCCCCTGCCTCACTGCGGTGCACTGGATTTGTGCTAGGACCGGCGGGAGGGGAGGTGGAGCCGGGGATGGTTACTTTGAACTTCAGTGCATAGGTCACGAGGCTGCAAAGAGCCACAGCTGCAAAGAGCCACAGCTTGACCTGAGGGAGATGTTGGACTTTGGGCTGGATGTAAGAACAGGATGAGACTTTGGGTTGTTTCCCTTGCGTTGAAGCAAACATATGTGTAGGAGAAAGGGTAACACAGTCTTTATCCTTGGCTACAGGGATGAACTATGGCAGGTCATCTAACTGGATACCGGCACTCACGCTTCTGCTGGTGTAGAACTGCTGCTGGGAAGCACAGAGTCAGCCAAGGACCGCATTCTCCAGCTCCCCTTGCATCTAAGTAGGGACATGGTTCTAGCTAACAGCATCTGAAGAGAAATGGTAAGTGTCACTTTGGGGAAAGATGATTAAGATACAGACATGCCTTCTTCATCCTTCTTTACTAAACTGGACTCCAACGCTCTAGGAAATGAGAGAGCCATAAAACGGAAAAGCAGAGCCCCAGGTCACCCACCATGTGAAGGAAATCTACCCATCTAGCAGGAACACCCATACTAATCTGTTACATGGGTGCTATTGTTTTAAATGACTGCAATGATCTCATTTGTTTGTTACAGCATTTGGCAGTATCTTCACTAGTACATTAACAGAGTTTTGCTTTATAAGTCTTTTACAAGTAAATAAGTGCTTGAAGAATTTTATTTCATGATAAATAGTTCTGCTTCATAGGACTTAGTTCATGTCCAGAGAGGTGTGTCTGATGTTGACCGTACAATTAAAATATTTAAAATATAAAAATTTACTAAGGATTCTTCTGTATTGTAGGTTTGCATCTAAATTAAATTATATCTCTGTACAAAATAGTTAACTTCTTATATTACTTAGCAACATAGGTTTTTTCTATCCTTTTATCTTAACCTTTCTATTCACACTCAGTCTTCTATTTTATTTTTGTCAGCAACACTTTAAATGTCTTGTCACTTAGCACGACAACACATTTTATGATTTTTATCTTAAATTGAGAGCCAATGTATCTTCTTCATAATAAAATGTCAACATTGCTTGTCATCTTTGCTAAGGTGTAATGAAAAATATGAAATGGTTTTTTAGATTTTGTTTAAAATTCTGTCAAATTTAATTTACAGGGAGAAAAAAACTTAAAAATGAAGTGTGAGTATATGTATATTCATAATATTTAGAGCATATGGTGTCCAGAAAGATCTTTCTCTTAAAAGGAGACTTATGTAATACATTAAACAATAAAGAATTTAAATTTATGTTGTTCATTATATTCCACAAATGAGTGAGATCATGTGACATTTATCTTTCTCTGCCTGGCTTATTTCGCTTGGCATAATGCTCTATAGTTCCATCCATGCTGTTGCAAATGGTAAGAATCCTTTTTTTTTTTTTTTTTTTACAGCAGTATTGTATTCCATTGTGTAGATATACCACAGTTTTCTAATCCACTCGTCTGCTGATGGGCACTTAGGCTGTTTCCAAATCTTAGCTATGGTGAATTGTGCTGCTATGAACATAGGGATGCATATATCCTTTCTCATTGGTGTTTCTGTGTTCTTGGGATATATTCCTAGAAGTGGGATTACTGGGTCAAATGGAAGTTCCATTTTTAGTTTTTTGAGTAAACTCCCTACTGTTCTCCACAGTGGCTGCACCAGTCTGCATTCCCACCAGCAGTACAAGAAGGTTCCTTTTTCTCCGAATCCTCACCAGCACATGTCCTTTGTTGATTTGTTGATGCTAACCATTCTGACAGGAGTGAGATGGTACCTCATTGATGAACAAAAATAGAACCAGAGACATCGAAGCATCAAACAGACTGTACAACCTATGAGGAAAGGGGGGCGGGTATGAGGGTAAGAGATCAACCAAAGGACTTGTATGCATGCATATGAGCAAAACCAATGGACACAGACAATAGGAGGGTGAGGGCTTGTGCTTGGGGTTGGGGTGGCTGGGGAGAGGTCAGTGGGGGAAAAAGGAGACTCATGTAATACTTTAAACAATAAAGAATTTAAGTGAAAATTAAAAAAATAAAATATAAAATTGTTACATTATAAAAAAAAGAATTTAAATTAAATAAATAAATAAAGTGGGGTGAAGTAAAAAATAAAAAAATAAAATATACTTGCACAAGCAGGCACCTCTCCACTGTTCTCCTTCCTATTTAGATAAATTACTTAAAGCCAAACCACATGCATTTGTGTGGATATAAAAGTAATTAAACTTTGTGACCTATAAATACATGTCTTTCTAAATTATTTAACAAAGACCTGAAAAACTAAAAAACTAGGGGGGGCGGAATCTAGAAGAACTGAGAGGGCTAGGTAAGTTCTAGGGGTAGGTAAACTATTCTCTGCCTTTTCCCATAAGCAGCCTAGAGGAAGCAAAACAGTTGCACTGTAGTCTTACAGTAAAATAAGGAGAAACACATCTGGTAAAATTCTGTCTCAAAGATGAGTACGATGAGCAATTCTTCAAGGAATCAGGACAGACTCACATAGAAGAATGACTGTTTCATTTGGGAACCTAAAAGAACACATAAGATTTACAAAGCCAAACACATGGGAAGGGACTGAGACAAATACATGAGGCCATTGCAATGGAACCATTCTAGGAGTGGCACCTAGAAAAGGGCACACCATCCTGATGCTGACATTCTCACCACTACCTTTAGTTCTCAAAGCCTTCCTCCAAGCCAGGCAGGTCAGCTCTTTCTTTGTTCCCTGAGCTGACCCTCAGTCAGTTTCCACTGTTTGCCATGAAAAGAACTTGAACCAGTACAAATGCTCATTACATTTTCTGCCATGTCAATTCTATATCTCATCAAAAGGTAAGGAGAGAGAACCCCGTGGAACATAACTTTTAAGGATTAGGAAAAGGAAAAGAACTCTGTAACTGAGACCAGAGACCAAGGAAGCAGATGAAAAACAGGGAGGTTGTGGTACACTATATTCAAGGTTGGCTGTGTTTCAGGGAGTAGAAACTGGCCAAATGGTCAAGCACAGTCAGAGCCAGAGGGCTATTGCTTGGCTTAAAAGAGAAGTCACGAGAGATCTCCAGCAAGAGAAAATTTAGGAAAGGTCAGACTATAATGGCTTGATGAAGAAATCTGTCTGAGGAAGAGGGGAAGACTTCACTTAATTCTTACGTGAGCAAGATTGGGCAAGATGGACAAGATCACTTTAGCTAGAAAGAAGGAACCTTGTGTTCAAAGGCAGAGCAGAATGAGGATATGATCAGGTAGGTTGAAGAGGTTAAGGAAATGAGAAGGTTGTACTGACGGATGAGACCAATAAAGAAGTCTAGGAATAGACTGTGAAAGAATGTGTTTAGTTAAGGAGTTTGTATGGCATCCCATAACATGCAGTCAAAAGATGCCTTTAAGCCAATAAATGAAAATCAAATTTTCATACTTTTAAGTAAAGAATAATGCCCTTCTTATGTGGGAATCATAAGACTCAGTGTGTGGTCAGACATTCTAACATTCAAATAACAGATGAACTGGCATTAAAAATACATCCTTAAAACAGAGTAAGAAGGAACTAAAAATGTTATTAGCTGGAATCCTGTTTCAATTTGTGATTAAAAATCATTTTTGCAGGTAAGTGGATATCCTTGAGACACACGTTATTTTAAGGAAATGGCCACGTGATCATCTCTCCAGATGAGTATAAGTATTTCTATGAGAAACCTTGATTCAGTTTACATCTTTCTCTTTCTCATTCAACTGACAAGAGTTTTTATAGTTTAGCAAAGATTCACAGTGACTATTTCTTATTAACCTTTCAAGTACCTCCTTGAGAGTTAGGACCTTGAAAGAGTGTGTGTTGTGAAAGGACTAACTGAATTTACTTCATTTCAGTAAATTTTTATTTAGCACACTAGAGGCCCGATGCATGAAGTTCCTGCAAGGGTAGACCTTCGCAGCCCCAGCCTCATGGGCTGCAGCCCCGCCCCCTGCTCACTGGTCATTCTGGAAGGTCGTTCCTTTGTCCAGTCTAATTAGCATATTAGCTCTTTATTATATAGGATGTTAAAAACTAGCATATATTTTCTCCACTATCAGAGCCCTATATTTTCAGTGTGTGGAAAGATGAATTGGGTGATTTTTCTGAGAGAAATCTGCAGCCCTTTTAGTAACATTTTTCAGTGTTCAATACACTTGAGGTTGCTTAAATTACTTCTTCCTTGATTTAATATCAACGCTCCCTGTCCTACTTAGTTGAAACAAAGAACACCTGCTCACTCTTACTAACACAATGCTCTTTTGTATACTGAAAGATTAGCCATAAGTCTTCTGTCAACCCTATTGTCAGTGGGCTAAATCCAGTTTCCTTTATTTTGAAAGCGGGGAAGAATCCTGGAATTTACAATATGAAATTGATCAAACTTCCAACCTCTTACTAAATGTTTTCCTGACCTGACAGAACCACACAAAGTACACAGTATACTTTTTATGAGGTCTTTTACAAAAAGAAAAAGAAACTGAGTAAAAAGAAAAAAAGGGAAAGTATTGTCTTAATTATATACTTTTTTCTGGCATTAGCTTATTAAAAGAGATTAAAAGTTTTGTTAGTTGCATGATGGGGACTGAGGAAAGGCCATGGAAAAGAAAAACGAAGGTGTATAAAATTATTTCCAAATCTTTTTGATTTCTGAAAATATACAAACATATTCTCGACCAAAAGTTAATAAAGGAATCTTTTCTATATAATTGATTTGGGGTCCTTTTTATTTTTGCCCAAATGATTTTCCTTTGTCTTATTTAGACACCATGTGTGTTTTTCATGGGTGTCTTGCTGTTAGCATTACAAATGAAAACTAATTTTGTAAAGTAAAAGTTTTCTAGATGTAATTTACTTATAGGATATTTTTCCTTACATGATATTACCCTACTATCCCCCCTTTTTTGATTAATGGAGGCTTTTGTAAATTTTATAATGCAGTCTTGATAACTTTATATTTTAATTTTTTGCACAAAAATATGACTGCTTTAGTTTCATTGCATGTTCAGGAATTTACCATGAGACCATGTGGATTCCTGCAACAGAGAGGAATTGACAGGTCTGCTCCAACCACGAAGACAAGAGGAGAAACAGTCCAGAGATGGAAGACGCTGACGACGCCTTGCCACGCTAGCAATCAGCAACTGTGTGTCGCAGCAGGTTGCCTAGGACCAAACCAGAGAGGGTCGGACCTGCATTGCCACCATGTGCCCACCATCCAGATATCATTGCTGACATGTACACATAAGGAACTGTTTGACATTGAAACAGGGACTCAGAACTGTTGGACATTGAAATTGGGACTCAAACATTTTTTGTTATTATATGTTTATTTCTAGTCTGCAGAGGCAAGATTTTTTAGAGGAAAGAAATGGGGAAAAAATAGATAAGAGGCAAAGAAGCATTGAATAGACTGTCAAACTACAGCGGGAAGGCAGAGGAGGTTGGGGGGGCGGGCTGTAAGAGATCAACCGAAGGACTTGTGTGCATGCATATAAGCATAACCAATGGATAAAAGACACTGGGGGGGGGGGCAGGTAAAGGCATGTACTGGGGGGAAGGGGAGGCCGGGGGGAGGTCAATGGGGGGAACAAAAAAGGAGACACATGTACTACTATTTGTAATACTTCAAACAATTTAAAAAAAAAAAAACAAAAAAATCTTTTTGACATCTCTACTTAAAAATGAATCACCATATGAAGGGGCTCTTGGAATGCATTTAGCAGAGTATGCTACTTTAGGGCAGAAGCTATTCTATGGCTCATAGGGTAATTTAAGCCAGTATCTTTAATTAAGCCATTTTTTTTTTTCACCAGAATTCCCTTCATATATTATAGTAGACATATTTTTGTTTGCTTGGTTAGTTGGTTGACTGACTGAATGGATGAATATTTAGAGAAATTAGAAATAAAAATGCAAATGTAAAATTTTTATTTCACTGAAGTAAAAAGAGAAAAAGGCCTACCAACTGAAGTAATGCCAAAATTTGGAAAATGACAGTAGTAAATGCAAGAATTCGGATGCCATTTACTTACCATTCTCTAGAAATGTATGAAACTCTCATCTTTCCATTTCTGGACTGTGATAGGTAGAATAAGTCTTCCAAAGATGCCTATGTCCTAATTTCCTGAACCTTTGAATATGTTACTTGACATGAGGGGAATTGAGGTAGCAGATGTAATTAAGGCTGCTAATTAGCTGAAGATTATCCTAGATTTTCCTGGTGGGCCCAATCCAACCACCAGGTTCTTAGGTATTAAAAAGGAAGGCAGAAGAGTGAGTGTTGGAATGATTGTGAGAAATACTGAACATTGCTACGCGTTGGAAACAGAAGGGGCCCATAAGCCAAGGAATACTGGCAGCTTCTAGAAGCTGGAAACTTAATGACCAAAGAGTAAGAATTGAATTCTCTCTTAGATCTTCCAGAAAGGAACACAACCCTGCCAACTCCTTGATTTTAGCCCACTGAGATTCATTTTGGACTTGTGATCTCTACGACTATCAGATAATAAATCTGTATTGTTTTAAGCCACTAGTTTTTAGTAACTTGTTAAAGTTCAATAGGAAACTAATACACAAACAATAAAAGCTGAAACTACATCATAAAAGAACACTAAAAGCTGAGATTTGATAATAAAAAACACTAAACTTACCTTTCAGATATTTCCACTAAATCTGTAATTAAAAGATATCTTTACATATACATTTCTATCATTAGCTTTGCCTGATTACTTTAATGAAAGGTTTTATATGTTTGTATGTGTATGTGAGATGATTTCTCTCACATTCCTAAAGCATTATGCTTGTATGAAATCTTCTGAAAAAATTTTTTTCTCACTTTGTTAAGTTTTTTCACTTAAACAATGTTTTTAATTTCCTTATCATTGAATCAAAAAATTTGTAAATAGATGAACAATGAGGCTGAATAGTTTGGTTACTAGAATGAACACAATCATGCATATATTTCTAACAAATTCCATATACCCAAATGATCACGAATTATTTCTTCTTTGTCAAAGTCTTCCCTTGAAGATTTTGAAAGACATATTCAGGTTTGTCATTGTATTTTTATCATGACTCAATTAAAAGTATTGGCCTTTATTCATCTTCACATATCAGTTTTATTGCTTGTAAGGTATCAATTTCATATTTCTCCTTGGATGCAGCATATATTCTATCACAGCTACATCTGTATTTTTGGAGACTTATCTAGACAGCAAAGCCTATTTATTATTCCTGGTTCCCCTCAGCCATAAATTAAGAATAGCAATAACCTCCCTATTTCCTTACCAAGACAGTTTATATGAGCGCAATGCACAAGTAACCTTATCATATTTCTTTTTACTACTCGTGTTATAATGCATGGTATTTACAGAGAACCTTTCAACTGAGTGTCTCAGAGTGTTTTCCAAAATTTAAATTAATTTTCACATCATCCTTAAAAGTAGGCATTACTCTTGTTATGTAAATAACTTGACATTGAAGTTAAATTAATACCTATAAGAAACATTACTTCAAGTTAACAACAGACACTTTCAATTTTACATCCCCTCTCTAACCCCACACATTATTCCATTAGTTGTTTCACAAACATTAGGTTAACTAAATTGACATTGTTCTTACTCTTTGGTCATTAAGTACCATAAGAATTCTTAAAGCCAAGTCAATTCTATTTCTGTCAATCCATAATACATGATGGGAAGATGGAAAGGAGGAAGTTACGTACAGTATCTAAATTTTAATAACTTCAGCTGCATGCTAAAACTAAAGAACATGAACTAGCCAATTGTATAGCAAAATGTTTTAGGATTGACTAATTTATGGATAAGTATTGTTATTTATATTAAAAACCAACTACCACCCTGAAAAGGAAAATGAATTCTTATTCTTCATTTGAAAAAGAAATCTATGGATCTTATAATAATCATAGCCTAACAATTTGCCAAAATGATAAGACTCAGGAAAAACCTTCCAATTTACAATTACATATGTAGCAAACGAGTCAGTAGTCATTTAAATAATAAAAAAGGGAAACAGAAAGAGTATGAGGTTGAGAAATATTGGTGATACATTTCACATGCTCCAAAAAATTGAATGAATTCAGAAAATATGCAATAAGATGGAAGGGTGGTGGGGAATAAAGGTCAGGGCAGAGGGAGAGAGGTTAAGTAACTTGTTCATTGCCTCATAACTCTTGCGGCAGAGCCACAAGAATCAATGTCTTCTAGAAAGAGGTTTCAAGCTTTTTAGTTTGTTATACTCAACAGGAAGCTAATTAGAATCTGGTGCCTTTGACCTAAGGACTTTATTTTTTGGACTCATAGATCACATGCAATAAAAACTAGCAGGAAATAAAAGTAGATAGCTTTTAGGTACAAGTGGATATAAAAACAGTAAAGGTGGATATTCTTTTTTAAAAATTAAATTTATTGGGTGACATTGGTTAAAAAATTACATAGGTTTCATGATATTATATAGAGAACCCTAAAGATTCCACCAAAAAATACTAGAACTGATCAATGAATTCAGTAAAGTAGCAGGATACAAAATAAATATCCATAAATCAGGTGCATTTTTATACACCAACTAGAGGCCCGGTGCACGAAATTCGTGCACGGGGGTATGTGTCCCTCAGCCCAGCCTGCACCCTCTCCAATCTGGGACCCCTCGAGGGATGTCTGACTGCCCGTTAGGCCCGATCCCACCCTCTCACAGTCGGACATCCCTCTCACAATCCAGGACTGCTGGCTCCCAACTGCTCCCCTGCCTGCCTTCCTGATTGCCCCTAACCGCTTCTGCCTGCCAGCCTGATCACCCCCTAACAACTCCCCTGCCAGCCTGATCGATGCCTAACTGCTCCCCTGCCAGCCTGTTTGCCCCTAACTGCCTTTCCCTGCAGGCCTGGTTGCCCCCAACTTCCCTCTTATGCCGGCTTGGTCACCCCTAACTGCCCTCCCCTGCAGGCCTGGGTCCCTCCCAACTGCCTTTCCCTGCAGGCCTGGGTCCCTCCCAACTGCCTTTCCCTGCAGGCCTGGTTGCCCCCAACTTCCCTCTTCTGCCGGCTTGGTCACCGCTAACTGCCCTCCCCTGCAGGCTTGATCGCCCAAAACTGCCCTCCCTTGCAGGCCTGATCGCCCACAACTGCCCTCCCTTGCAGGCCTGGTCCCTCCCAACTGCCCTCCCCTGCTGGCCATCTTGTGGCGGCCATCTTGTGTCCACATGGGGGCAGGATCTTTGACCACATGGGGACAGTCATCTTATGTGTTGGAGTGATGGTCAATCTGCATATTACTCTTTTATTAGATAGGATAGAGGCCTGGTGCACGGGTGGGGGCCAGCTGGTTTGCCCTGAAGGGTGTCCCAGATCAGGGTGGGGGTTCCCTTGGGGCATGGGGTGGCCTGGGGGAGGGGCCTGTGGTGGTTTGCAGGCCGGCCACGCCCCCCAGCGACCCAAGCAGAGGCCCTGGTATCTGGGGTTTATTTATCTTCTACAATTGAAACTTTGTAGCCTGGAGCGGAGCCAAGCCTTCTGCTTGCTCCGTGGTGGCAGCCATTTCTATTGGGATTTTATGTATCTTCTATAATTGAAACTTTGTAGCCTTAAGCGGAGGCCTGGGCCGGCCAGGGTGTGCGGAAAGCTAGTCTTCCTCCATCACCGGGGCAACCCTAGCCTACTGCTCTTTCCAGCTCCATGGCTGCCGCCATTTCTGTTTGGGTTTATGTATCTTCTATCATTGAAACTCTGTAGCCTTGAGTGGAGGCCTAGGCCGGCAAGGGCAGGCGGAAAGCTTGGCTTCCTCCATTGCTGGGGAAACCCAAGCCTCCCTCCTGCTCTCTGTGGCTGTAGCCAGCTTGGTTGGGTTTATTTGCATATTTGCTCCTGATTGGCTGGTGGGCGTGGCTGGTGGGTGTGGCGGAGTGGTGGTTAATTTGCATATTACTCTTTTATTAGATAGGATGATAAACTATCAGGAAGGGAAACTTAAAAAACCAATACCATTCACAATTGCTTTAAAAAGAATAAAATACCTAGGAATAAGTTTAACCAATGATGTAAAAGAGCTGTACTCAGAAAATTCAGTTTCTCAGTAAGACACGGAAGAAAGAAATTGAGGAAGATACAAATTAAGTGGAAGCATATACCTGATTATGGGTAGGAAGAATTAGCATGATTAAAATGTCCACACTACCCAAATCAATCTACAGATTCAACACAATTCCTTTCAAGATAACAATGGAGTATTTCACAGAACTAGAACAAATGTTTCAAAAATTTTTATAGAACACAAAAGACCCAGAATACAGTAGCAACAGCAATCTTTAGAAAGAAGAACAAATTTGAAGGAATCACTCTATCTGATATCAAACTACACTACTTGGCCATAGTAATGAAAATAGTATGGAACTGGCATAAAAAACAGACATATAGATCAATGGAACAGAATAGAGAGCCCAAGAATAAATCCATGCCTTATACAGTAAATTAATATTTGACAAAGGAGGCAAAAATATACAATGGACTAAAAATAGTATATTCAATAAAAGGTGCTGGGAAAATTGAACATATACATGCAAAAAAATGAAACTAGACCACCTTCTTCCAAGGCACCCAAAAAATAAACTCAAAATGGATTAAAGACTTAAATATTAAGACTCAACACTTAATGGATTAAAGACTTAAATATTAAGACTCAATGATGATGGAACAAAATAAAATCCTAGTGTAAAACATAGACAGTAAAATCTCAGACATCTCTTGTAGCAATATTTTCTCTGATATACCTCCTCGGGCAAGGAAAACAAAAGGAAAAATAAACAAATAAGACTAATCAAATTAAAGAATTTTTGCATATCAAAGGAAACCATTGTCAAAATGAAAAGACAACCCACTGAATGGGAGAACATATTTGCCAATGATACATCTGATAAGAGATTTATATCCAAAATTTATAAAGAACTGATATAGCTCAACAACAAAAAACCCAAGCAATCCAATTAAAAAAATGGACAAAAGACCTGAATAGACACTTCTCTAAAGAGGACATACATATGAGAAGATGCTCATATGCCATTAGACATATGAGAAGATGCTCAACATCACTAATCATCAGAGAAATTCAAATTAAAACCACAATGAGATATCACCTCACGCGGGCTAGAATGGCTACCATCAATAAATCAACAAACAATAAGTGTTGGCGAGGATGTGGAGAAAAGGGAACTCTCATGCACTGTTGGTGGGAATTCAGACTGTGGACTGCCATTGTGGAAAGCAGTATGGAGTTACCTCAAAAAATTAAAAATGGAACTGTCTTAGGATCCAGCAATTCCATTTCTGGGAATTTATCCAAAGAAACCCAAAACACTAATTTGAAAGAAATTATATGTACCTTATATTCACTGGAGCATTATTTACAACTAGTGACCAGGTGCATGAAATTCGTGCACATTAAAAGGGAATTAATTAGAGGAAATATTTTAATATTGCTATTTGCCCTTTCTCTATAATAGAAGTGTCAGAGAAATTAGTAAAATGTATATGAAAATCTTCCTCCTCTCAGAGTCTGGGGCACGCCACAGGAACCAGAGTCAAGTCTCTGCCCACCCATGTGCGCCTCGAAATGGCGCGAGACCCAGACCCGGCCAGCCCCACCCTCATTGGGCTAGATACAGACCCCCGTCAAGCCCCACCGGGTGGAGGGCGTGCCTCAGGTCACCTGGCCTGGTGCCAGGGTGGGGGTGTGGCCTGAGGTCCCCCAGCCTCAGCTAAGGGGTGGGCCTTGATGTCCCCTGGCCCAGGCCAGTGGGCTCAGCCTGAGGTCCCCTGTCAAGCCCCACCAGGTGGGGGGCACAGCCTCAGGTCCTCCAGCCCAGTGCCGGGGCGGAATGCGTGGCCTGAGGTCCCCTGGGCTGGGCCAGGGCAGGGGGCACACCTTGAGGTCCCCCATCAAGTCCGGTGGGTGGGGGGTGCGGCCTGAGGTCACCCATCGAGCCCCGCCGGGCGGGGGGTGTGGCCTCAGGTCCCACAGACTGGTGCCGGGCATGGGGCATGGCCTCAGGTCCCCTGGCCTGGTGCCAGGTCAGGGGGCGCGGCATGAGGTCCCCTGTCAAGCCCCATCAGGCGAGGGGTGCAGCCTCAGGTCCCCTGCCCCAGCCCGGTGCCATGCAGCCTCAGATCTCTGCTGATTGCTTGTTAAGGCTTGTTACAGGAACTCAGCCTCTGCTGAGGGTGCAGCCATCTTGTTATGGCATGATGGTCAATTTGCATACTCCCTCTTTATTAGATAGGATAGCCAATATTTGGAAGCCAGCCTATGTGCCCATCAGTAGATGAGTGGATTAAAAAAGCTGTGATACACTCACACAAAGGAATACTACCCTGTCGTAAAAGAAATAAAATTTTACCCTTTGTGACAGCATGGATGGACCTGGAGAAATTATGATAAGTGAAATAAGCCAATCAGAGAAAGACAAGTACCATATGATTTCATTCATATGTGCAATTTAATGAAAAACACACACACACACACACACACACACACACACACACACACACAAAAGAAAAAAACCCTGAACTATGGAGCAAAATAGACAGATTCCTATAAAGAATGCAGGCAGACTGCTTTTTGGGGGAGGGTGTTGGGTGGAGGGTGGAGGGACTGAGCAAAAAAGAAAAAATGAGAGAACTCATGGACATGGACAACAGTGTGGAGATTGTAGGGAGTAGGGAGTGGGTGGAGGTGGAAGAGGACATGGGATAAATGATGATGGAACAAAATAAAAAATAATAAATTTAAAATAAAGATATTTTAAATATAAAGAAAGAGATCAATTATAGGATGGAAAGAGATATAGGCTGACACTAGTTAAAAGAAAGCTGGGGTGGCTAAGATAAAATAGATTTTAAAGTCAAGTATATTACCAGGGAGCAGGAAGGTCATTTCACAATGACAAAGCAGTCAATTAATGAAGAGCAAATACTGGTCCTAAATATTTATGCACCTAATAAAAGATCCTTAAGATACAAAAAAAAAAAATGATGGAACAAATACAAAATTATACTCAGAGATTAATACCATTCTGTCAATAATTGACTTAAAATGTAGACAGAAAATCAATAAGGATATGGAATATATGAACAATAACCTCACCTATTTGACATTTATAAAACACTACTGAACAGAAGAAATCATGGTCTTTTCATATGCACATGGACCATGGGAATTCATAGTTCTAAATATTAGAAAATCAGATTTTTCTCAAAGCAGTGGATTCAGTTTTTACTTTAAAAAGTACACCAAAAGTAGATAAAAAAAAAGAATAAAGATCAGAGACAAAGTAAGTTAAATAAAAATTAGCAGAAGGAACTTTATTATCCTGATGAAAGGGATCTACCAACAACCTGCAGCTAATAACAAACATAGTGTTGAAAGACTGAATGCTTTTCCCATAAGACCAACAACAAAACAAGAATCTCCACCTTCACCACTTCTATTCAACATAGCATCGGAGGTTCTAGGAAACACAATAAGGCAACAAAAAGAAAGCATCTAGATTTAAGAAAGGAAAAAGTAAAACTGTATTTGTAGACAATATTACCTATGAAAAAACAATCAATCTACAAAATTGTTACTAGATTTAGTGAGTTTAGCAAGGTTGGAGGATATATGATCAATACATAAAAATCAACTTTAGTTCAGTATACTAGCAATACCTAAATTAAACATGAAGCTAACAAAATAATACCATTTAGAATAGCATCTGAAACATGAAATACTCAGTGATAGATGTGACAAAGGAAAAGCAAAACCTGTACACTGGAAACTAGAAGGCATTGCTACAAGGAATGAAATCAGAACTAAATAAACGGAGGGATATATAAGATGGGCAAAAGTAGGTTTAAAGCTGTGCGTAAACAAAGAACAGAGTTTGTCTTTTTCCAAACAAACAACTTTTGCCCACCCCTGTACTGTGATCATGAGTTGAAAAACTCAATATTGTCGATCAATTCCCAAGTTGATCTGCAGATTCAATGCAATCACAATCAAAATCACACTGGGTGGTTTTTTTTGTTTTTTTTTTAGAAACCGACAAACTGATTTTAAAATTCATAGGGCAAAGTAAAGGACCTACATTAGGCTAAACAAGTTGGAGGTTGGTGGTGGAAGGAGGAAGAACAAAACAGAGTTAAAGAATGATCAGTACTTAATATAATAGACTTAAGATAAAGTTAAAGTAATATAAGCTACTGGCACTGAGATAGAAAAATAGATCAATGGAACAGAATAGAGAGTGGAGAAATAGACCCACAAATATATAGACAATCGATTTTCAACAAAACTGCAAAGGAAATTCAGTGAAGAAAGCCTTTCCAATACATGGTATGAGAAAACTGAATATTCATATATAAAAAAGTGAACTTTGATCTTCATGTAGCTCAAGATACAAAAATTAACCAAAAATGGATCAAATATGTAAATGTAAAAATCTAAAACTATAAAGCTTCAAGAAGAAAACAGAGGTTAATTCTGACCTTGAGTCAGGCAAAGATGTCTTAGATATGGCACCAAAAGCACAAGCCATGAAAAAAACCTCACAAATTTGACTTTAAAATTAAAAAAAACAAAAAACTTCTGCTCTTTGAAACAAAATGAAAAAACAAGCTGGAGACTAGGAGAAAAATATTTAAAAATTGTACATCTGATAAAGGATATGTAAACAATATATTATGGTCTTTCCAAACTTAAGATAAGTGAAACTTGGGGAAAATGTGTGAACAGATTTTTCAACAAAGATGTACAGATGAAAATAAGCATGCAAAAATATGTTCAAAATGATCAGTACCAGCTGATGGAGAAGTAAACATTAAAATCATAAAGAAACATTATAACACTACCTATTAGAAATAAAGGATTAATTAGTATAGAATATATATGTCTAACATGCGTTCCATCTATTGTGCTGAGGAAACTGAAATATCAACTTCTACTATAATCACCAACACAGACACACCATGAAGGATGCCTATTTATAACTTGCTCACCCTCCTTTAGTGGTGAGAAAGTTAAGAAAATGCCAGTGAGGATGGTGACCAACTCTCTCTGGGGAACTGATGTAGGTTGTCAAGGTCTCCTTTCCTTCAAAGTCAGACTTAGAATGACAAGTAGCCTCCTCTAACACTTCACAGCATGTTACTAACGAGCCAGACATAATTAATTGCCACTAGAAAAAAATCTTTCAAAAAAACATGCACCATGTACGAATTATCTCTGATCCTTCACCTGCGTGGTCTTGCTTCTTGTCACCTACATGGCTTCTGAGATATAACAACAAACTCTTGTCAGAAATGGCTACATGAAAGGATTAGAGGAAGGAGACCTTTTCTGTGATTTTTAGTTTCAGAAACGTTATACTACTTGCTAGAACTACAAAAATAAAAGTCTACTGTGTATGGCAAGCTAAATGAGACATAAATGAAATGCAAATGAATTTCCATTCTGTTTTGCAGCAAATGTTATTAATTTACTGACTAAACTGGCAGTCATCTAGTTCTGGCTATTTCAATGAAATTAGATATTAATTTTTGCTTTAAAATTGAAGAAAAATACCTATGATTTCACCAATAGCATCTATAATGCTTTTTTTGATTCATATGTAGATAAATCACATTCATAAAATGCTGAAAACTTTTTATTAAATCCTCAAATATAAGCTTTGTCTGTTTGAGTTAAGGAAAGTCTTAGGTAATTTTTTATGAATGTAACTGTTTCATTATTTGTGAAAAATAGGATGGTTAATTATTCAATAATAGATCTTACCTATTATTTTATATGTTGAAATTAGAAGTTCTACAGTGATTGCTTATATAAACAGGCAATCAGATACATGTTTTTAACTCTATGGCTCCTACACAATTATATGTGTGGGGTATTCAGTTAAATGTGCTGAATTTGGGTAAAGTAATTCATGTACTCCTAAAAATTTTAACAAAAATGAGATTTATTTTATAGAGAATTCAACTTAAACTAGAACCATATAAATGAGAAAAAATAAAAAGACATAGTTCAGAAACACAAGAGGGGCAAGAAAAAGAAAATTAGATTGGCCAGTGAATTAGACTTTCTAAGATAGTTTCTCAAACCTCCCAAGAAGACAAATATTTGAACACTCCACTACATCACTTCTCTCTTGTCAAGTTTCAGAAACAAAAATCATGCTTATTCTGATAACTCCTCAGATGACTCTCCTTTGATGCTTAATAAAGCAAACAGAAGAAACAGCTTGATGAAAAAGGCAACGATACGGGCTAACTATTACTTACTAAATCAAGATGTAACAAGCTGCTGGAAAGATAATAGTTCATTTTAATGGAACAATAAATTCAGCAAGGCTAATTTATCTTAACATTAAAAATGTATCTGAAATTAACCACTACCTGCTGCTTCCAGGTAGTATGTAATTTGTAAAAGAAGCATAATGAATGTCCCTTTCAATTACTAGGTAAGAATATCTCCAGGTTAAGATATGCTGAATAGAAGTATAGGTATTCAAAAAGAAAAAGACAAGCAAAATACATAAAATGAAAGCCTTAATTTCAAGAATATAACTACTCTCAAAATGTCTATCTAAGAGGTGAATAAACTTTTAGCTTTTTGCTATCTTGAAATATTATTTAGTCAAATGAGAAAAAAGTGTAAGTTCTGGCTCCGCTGCACTGTAAGAAAAAAAAAAATTTCTCTGATTTGCATGCTTCTCCATCCTCAGGGAGGCACAAGAACAGCCTCCTTCTGGGTGTGCTGAGGTGGTACCAAGGCCATGAACTCAGAGTGTATGAACAGACAAGAGGTTATTTTTCTAACAACTGGCAGAAAGAATGTCTTCACAGCAACACTTTTAAAAGTAAAACGTTATTTGGAAAGAAATTTCAAAAATTCATTTTGTATTCAAGAACACCTTTTGGCAAGTTAAATACTCACCGGGGAGTACAATTCATTCTGAAATTCTCCATGGAAATTGCCTTGCCCACAAATAGATGTCCTGTGGCATCATTACTTAAATTTTTGTATGGCTATGTTAGTATGGCTAAACTTGCTTTTCAAGGTTTCCTGGACAAAATTATCTTGATTATGATAAACCTTAGAATTTTGGGTGCTTGACTGGTCAACTGCTTACCTGGTAGGACAACCCCATAATATAAAACATTCCCTGTTCTGCCTCCAGGTATTCCCTTAGTACCTGGTGAAGGGTTGGCGACCAATTCAGATGAAAAATCTCCATATGCACCTCCATTTCCATAAATAAGTATTGGCATCTGCCATCTACAAACATAATCTGCATGTCAAGCACTTGCCAAAAAAACACAACCTTCCACAGCCGAGGCCCAATTTTGAGCTACCATTTCACAAAACTACACGCCATGATAGGTTTTTCCTTTCCTTATAATTACCAGTTCTAAACCCTGGCTACACATTAGTATCAGTGTACAGCAATTCTCAACCCTAAATGTGCATTAGTATCTCCTGAGAAGCGCTTAAAATACTCCTTCCTGAGTTCACCCCAAACCAACAAAAAACAAGTGTGGGCCCAGAACTTGCTTCTTTTCCAATACTCCCCAATGCGGTTCTTATCTGCACACACAGCTGAGAAGCACTCACAGGAATAAAATGACACTGGCAGCCAGGGAGAACCCTAGTAAGATTCAAATCATTGTATGAAATGATGTAAAATATATTTAAATGGCTATGCATAAAATGACTTTAGCTTAAATAATATTTGGTTCCTGCTTTAAGTCATGAAATTAAATTGGCCTACACTCACAACATGATTTCTAAAACACTGTAAAATTTCCTCATTTATCAGGTGTCCTGTTTAATAATTGATTTAGGATGCAGACTTTGGCGTCAGGTAAGCCGAGTTCAAATCCTGACTCTTGCACTTACAGAGTGGTCTTAACCTCTCCAATTCTCTTATCTAAACACTAGAGGCCCAGTGCAAGAAATCTGTGCACTTTTGTTGGGGAGAAAGGTCCCTCAGCCCAGCCTGCACCCTCTCACAGTCTTGGAGCCCTCAGGGGATGTCCACCGCCACTGCGCTCGCCAGCAGTGAGCCTGGCTTCTGGCTGAGTGGCGCTCCTCCTCTGGGAGCACACTGACCACCAGGGGGCAGCTCCTACGTTGAGCGAGATTGGGCCAAAACCCAAGGGATCCTGGATTGCGAGGGGCGCAGGCCAGGCCGAGGGACCCCACCGGTGCATGATTGGGACCAGGGGGGGATGTGGGAGGTTGGCCAGCCAGGGAGGGAGGAGTCCAAGGTGTGTCTGGCCCGTCTCGCTCAGTCCCGATCAGCTGGACCCCAGCAGCAAGCTAACCTACTGGTAGGAGCATCTGCCTCCTGGTGGTCAGTGCACGTCATAGCGAGTGGTTGAGCAACCTGAGCATATCATTAGCATATTACACTCTGACTGGTTGAATGGACAACCAGAGGACCAGACACTTAGCACATTAGGCTTTTATTATATAGGATGGAATGTTACTACCAGCCTTAAAGAGGATTAAATGGGGTTCAGTTTCAATGGTAAGCAGTAATGATAATCGGTAAACCAATACAATGATAGAGAACTGGAACTAGCAATGACAACAGAGAGTTTTTATTTCAATTTACAGACAAGGGGTCGAGATCCAGAGAAGCAATACTTCCAGATGACAGTTAAAAGCTGGGTGGAGTGAAACTTCCTCAGTAGGGAAAAACTGATTAAATAAGCCTGTTAGTTGCTCAGGTGAAAACTATTACCTGATATATTTGTTGACAAAAATCCCCATAATAACTAAACTTGCAATTTCTTTATTAATTTTCACTCACTAGACTATTAATAACAAGTTTTATTATCTTGCATTGCATTGAGTGACTTTTGACACTGCAATCAGACATATACCTTCACTGAAATATATTCTAAGCACAAAAAATATCTGCAAATAAATGCTGACCTTTACTTTGTAAGTTTGTTATTGGCTCTGGTACTGTTGTGGTTTTTCTGAAAGCCTTTTGTATGTATTCTAAGACAGAAAATGAGTACGTATATTGGTGCTGTGGGGAACCAGGAAACTCATGATATATATGTATTTCTTTACCTAGATGTGATAGAATGTTGTTTTCTAAATTCCATCATTAGTAAAAGGAACCAGTGCTAATTACAGGCTGAGGACAGGGAGGGTATAGGCTGAGTTTGTTAACTCAAGTGCCATAAAACAATGACTAATGAAATCATATTTAATTACCATCAATATCAAAATAATCTGCCATTATCTGACTCCAGATATGACACAATTAAAATGAAAAGCACAAAACATCACAAAGGTAGTGCTTTTCCCAAAAATGTTAACCTGAATCTAATGATGAAAAAATATTAATAAAACAAGTCCTGAATAAAAAAAACATTCTACAAAACTAGATAAAACTCTTCAAAAATTTCATCATCGTGGAAAGAAAAAAAGAGAGAGAGAGGCGGGCATTGTAAAGGAGACTAAGTAGTCATAACATCCAATGCAATACATGGCGTGACCCTGACTGTAAGCTGGATGAGAAGGAATCTAGCTTTTCTAGAATGCTGGGATAATTAGAGAACTCTGAATGTTGACTAGCACATATTTTTGAATAAATATTAAATTTCCTAGGTGTGATAAAGAAATTGAAATGTCAGAAAATACTTGTTTCCTAGAATATATATGGTAAAGTGTTTTGAAAAAATATTTTAATAACATTTAATTTTAAATCCTTATTTCTTATAAATCTTTTTAAAACCAAGCTTTGCATTCTGAAATAATTTTTTACAGAAAAGTTGCAAAGATGGTATTGAAAGTTCCGGTATACCTGTGACAATTCCCCCCTAATTAACAGCATACACCATGATACATTTGCTTTTTGTTTTGTTTTGTTTTTTACACATATATTTATTATTTCCATTCTTTGTTGTTGTTAATCCTCACCCAAGGATATTTTTCCATTGATTTTTTTGGGAGAGTGGAAGGGAAGGGGAGAGACACATTGACGTGAGACATATACATTGCTTAGTTGCCTCCCACACAAGCCGCAACCAGGTCAGGGGATCAAGCTTGCAACAGAGATATGTGCCCTTGATGGAATCTAATCTGTGACCCTTCAGTCTGCAGGCCGATGCTCTAACCACCAAGCAAACTGGTTAGGGTGAGATAAAAAAGAGAAATACATGTAAGAGAGCTACGTAATTAGTCTAACCGTAATAAACATAAAGAGCAGATTACTTCAAATACAAAGATGATGCCTTTAACCCAAGGACAGAAATGTTTGAATGAGAATTACCTTTTCCAAGAAGTACAGGTCGGCCTGTAGAGGACATGCGTGAGAAGAATGACCCGAGTCAGTGACTATGATCTTATATGTGCCCCTTACACACCCAAAGCCTATCACAACACTATTTTATTAACAATTATGTTTAATAAATTGGAGCTGCAAGTGGGCTCCTGGAGAACGACTCTGAATGAAAAGAAGTTAAAATTGTATGACCTCGGCACAGAGCTGATCGCAACTCACCCTTCCCAGTTCTTTGTCTTCAAGGGCCAGGACGCCAGTGCTTTCCGTGAAGAGTTTCACTTTGACCACGGGCCTGGGATGGGTAGTGGTGAAATCTCCTTGAGTTCCCCATCTGCAAAGAAGTAAAACAATTTCCTTTGAAATGCAGCATTATTTTTTTCCCAGATAAATATGCCTCCTTAGAAGACATATTAAGCAATACAAATCTTTGGTGGCTCAATGAGATTTTTATCTTTGCTTTTGTGTCTGACAGATGGCTCAATCAAGAAGGAAAATAACAATAAGCTTCACAGCTTGTGATAATTATTTAGCCCTTCCGAAAATTAGTACACAACAATACAAAACTAGTGTGTGATAAGAATTTAGGTTAAGGTACAGCAGAGCAGATGCAGCTATTAAAATCTATTATTTGGTTAATTCAACACCATTATTCATGTATGCCTGGAGGGGGGGTAGGGGGAGGAGGGGGAAATGCTAAGGGTTTGTTCAGGTAAGAGGCTGTTTCCCAGAAAAGTGTTTTTGCATAGTGAGGATTTTGCCCCATCTCTTCTTGAGAAGTCTTTACTAGTTTATTTGTATTTTAAAAAGTGAAGTTAATTATCTCAAGCCTATTACTTTACCTGCCGATTTTTTAAAGCTCTGGTCAAAAAGAAAGAAATAAGCATCACAAAATGAGTGTTTTTCTGTTAATTTCTCAGTATAGTTTCCTAAGAACGGGATAAGTCTGCCAACAGCTGGCTTTTCAAATCATCATCATAATAAAAACCAAACACATGTTTTCTTGGCTTATCTTTTAATTAATAGCATTTCATCTTTACCACACACCAATTCATTCTAGTATATTTACAAACTTAACTGGCACATAGCTGATATTAAAAAATCTTATCAATAACTCTCAGAGATCACAGGCATGAGATTCGGTATAGCATGAAGAAAATGCCATTGAGAAAAATATACATGAGAAAGAAAAAGTGAGATTTAACAAAGTAAAACTTTCTGTTAAAATAAGACACCTAATAAAAGTATCAATTGTGTTGTTTATATGGTTTAAAAAAACAAATCATTTAGCATTTTTATGGAACTATCTAAATTTATTTTATAAACCTTATTCAGAAAGCTAGAGAAACACAGAAAACTGAGAAATATAATAAAACTTTAACATATAATTGCGATGAGTTCCTCTCCAATGCAGTTATATCACAATATATGTACAGTAAACCCAAGGCCATTTCAATGACTGAAGAAACTAGCATCCAGATACAGTTTGATGTTTTTAAACTAGCATCAGATGCCAGAGGAAAGAGAGAGATTCCATTAGGATGGGAAAGCAGCTTAATTTCCACTTTAGACTTCTAGAAAGGAGTTAGCAAAGATTCTTTTGCTGTTTCATAGAATTAAGATGGTCTGCGAAAAGTAGAGCTACATAGGAGTAAAAATAAATTTCTCAATTTAGTGTGTAGAATCTGAAGCCTTGAATATAGCCAGGCAATCTGGATGAGACTCGAGTAGATTCCCATGACAAATCCTTCTTTCTTTGGTATTATGTGGTGAAATTATATATATATATAAATATGTCTTCTAAGGAGGCATATTTATCTGGGAAAATATATATATATAAATTTTATATATATATAAAATTCCAAAATGTGTGCATGTGTATGCGCGTTCGCACGCATGTGCACATCTTTCCATGAGTACTTCAGGGGGGAAAATGTATTCTCCATTATGAGTACAATGTTGTATGTATGGCCGGCCATAAGATCAGGCTTGTTAACTCTGCTGTTTATATCTCTACTTTATCCTTCCTGATTTTTGGTGTCCTTTATATAGCAAGGTAGAACTATTACAATCTCCCATCAAGAGAGATTTTTTAAATTTCCCTTTATATTTTTTTCAACTTTTGTTGTCTATTTGGTGATGTAAAAATGTTCCATAGCAACCATGTTCTTTGCATATGAACTGTTTCCCCTTTTCCAACGCCAGGGCCATGGTTATTTTTCAATAACTGGGCCTGTGTAAAATTAAAGAACTAACACTATGCTAGGAAGGGTGAAATTAGAGTCATATGTCAGAGTTACAGACCAGCTTAGAGAAGTCACACAAATAACCTAATCAACACATTGCAAATATAGGCAGCAATTTATTAGGAAACAAAGAGTTGGCTAAAATTTACAGGAAGTCATCAGTAATGTAGGACCTGGAAGGGAATCCAAGATATCCATTCCCCAAACCAATATGCCAATGAAGGCAGGAAACAGGTGCATATCTCAGGACCCTTAATAGTCTGTCTACCTACAAGGTCTGGAACCTCTGAGTCAAGAGCATGCAATACGAATGGCCAGCTCCTGTGGGGAAGGCCTCAGTCACGTGCTTTCAGATGGGGAGATGTTAGGTACAGGTACTGGCAGATCCTAGCTGAACAGACTAAGCTTTTACAGACATTTGACAAAAATGTGCAGTTTTAAAGGGGCACATACACTGAGTGGCCAGATTTTTATGATCTCTGGATGGCATAATAATCTGGCCACTCAGTGTATATATATATATTAGAGGCCCAGTGCATGAATTTGTACATGAGTGGGGTCCAGCCAGCCTGGCCAGGGGGAGGGGACATGGGCAGTTGGTCGGCCTGCCTGCTGGTTGAACTCCTAGTCAAGGGGACAATTTGCATATTAGCCTTTTATTATATAGGATATACACTGAGTGGCCAGATTATTATATGTTCAGAGATCATAATAATCTGGCCACTCAGTGTAAATATAAATATAGTGGCAATTAACAATCTTTGTAAACATTCCAGGCTACAAACTTAAACTAACATTTTGACAGTTTCTCCTATGAAAAATAAAAGTTAAAATGTATAGCTATAAAATGCTTGTGAATTCTATAATAAATGAGTTAAAAAGCCAAAGCCCTTTCTCCCTCCACCCCCCAAAAAAGGCAAGGGAAGGAGGGAAGAAGATGACATGTCTATCTTCAGTATCCGCCACCATCTTTCCTTGTTTTCTACCTAATTGGCATGTTTACACACTTTTAGGAATTCATACCAGCAATTATCTTCCTACTCTTTTCTCTGTATTATGTGATAAAAGAATACATTGCCCTTGCTGTCAATTTTCTTTGACTCAAAATACAGTCGCCTTTCTCTAGTTCTATTTATGTATTATTTATGAGGGTTCAGACTTCCACTATAAATCTTTAGTTGAATAAAATATCTACAAAGTACCCTGATAAGGACAGCGGGACTTCCTGGCTATGACAACACAGGGTAGTTCATATGCCAACGGAAATAACTGATGCTAATTATGTGTTGGATTAAATAAAGTGTACTGGACATTTGTATCAGGAGCCAAAATGTATGTTCATGTCTATTGATCCAGTAAGACCATATCTAGGAATTTATCCTAACAAAATAATCCCGAGTATTGAAAAGACGGTAAGCAGGAACATATTCACTGTAGCATTGTGTATAACAGCAAAAGCAAGCAACTGATAGTAAGGGAATTATTATGTAAATTATGTAGCATACAATGGAATATTTTGCTGCTACTTATAATGATGGCTGTACAGGTGATATGAAACCATATGTGATGTAACATGAAAAAAAATAAAGAGGGCACAAAGCTGGATGTGGACCCTTTATTCTTTAAAAAAAAAAAAAAAAAAAAAGCTGTTAACCTTGTTGTGTGCCAGTCACCACTATTCTAGAGCCAGCAACCACAGTCTCTATTGTCTTGGAACGTATATTCTAATACAAGGTTAGAGATGATAATTTTATTATTATACACAGTAATATACCTCCCACCCTGGCCTTGCATTCTATTTTGTTCCTGTTAGCAGTTTATTTTCTCCCATCACTGCTCCTTCCCCCACATCACACATCTTATATAATAAAAAAGGTAATATGCAAATTGACCATCACTCCAACACACAAGATGGCCTCCCCCATGTGGACACAAGATGGTCGCCACAAGACGGCCAGCAGGGGAGGGCGTTGGGAGGGACCAGGCCAGCAGAGGAGGGCAGTTGGGAGCAATCAGGCCTGCAGGGGAGGGCAGTTGGGGGGGGGACCCAGGCCTGCAGGGGAGGGCAGTTGGGGGGGACCAGGCCTGCAGGGGAGGGCAGTTAGGGGTGACCAGGTTAGCAGGGGAGGGCAGTTAGGGGTGACCAGGCTGGCAGGGGAGGACAGTTAAGGGCAACCAGGCCAGCAGGGGACGGCAGTTAGGGGTGAACAGGCCAGCAAGGGAGGGCAGTTGGGAGGGACAAGGCCTTCAGGGGAGAGCCGTTGGGGGTGAAGAGGCCAGCAAGGGAGGGCAGTTAGGGGCAACCAGGCCTGCAGGGGAGAGCAGTTAGGGGAGACCAGGATGGCAGGCAAAAGCGGTTAGGAGCAATCAGGCAGGCAGACAGGTGAGCGGTTGGGAGCCAGCAGTCCTGGATTGTGAAAGGGATGTCTGACTGCCCATTTAGGTCCGATCCCAGGCAGCTGGACATCCCTCTAAGGGTCCCAGATTGGAGAGGGTGCAGTCTGGGCTGAGGGACACCCCCCCCCTCCCCTGTGCACGAATTTCATGCACTGGGCCTCTAGTCATAAATAAAGCCTGATCAGTAGGCTTCATTTCCCTCGCTCTTTAACAGCTGGATATTTCCCAGGTCTCTCAGAATATCTAGAGAACTAGATTTAAATTGCAACCTGAAAGGATTTTCAAAATTTACTAGCATATTTGTTTGAAAATATATTGAAAATCATACACATCCCTTTTTTGACAAATTATGTAAAAAAACATGCAAATCCCTTCTCAAAATTCTTGTTGTGAACATATAATGTACCCATGACTACAGAAGCTAGAACAGAAAAAAACATACCGAACCTACATTCCTTATATGTGACTAGCTGTGGAAATTAATAAGGCATACATTATTTCATCCATCTCTATATCCTTTTTTCCACCCAACTGTGTGACCAGCATTGGGAAAGGATGGGTATTTTAAAAAATCAAGATGATGGATCCTGCACTAAATATGCTCAGACTGTAGGGAAGACAGTAATGTAAGTTCATAAATATACAAAATAAATCATATACAGAATTGAAGAGGGTTATAAATTGCATAAATTGCATAAATTGCAGTTCCTAATTACTTCTGAGATGGGGAACTTTTTCTTTACTAGTCATCTGCATTTCTCTTATGACTTGCCTTTTTATTACCATTGTTGATTTATCTATTAGTAGACTCTCTTTTAATCGGTGATTTAACAGAACTCTATAAGATGAAGACATTTACTGTGTCTGATACATCTGGTAAATACTGTCACAACTGGTTATTTTCTAGTTAACTCTTGTTTATGGCTTTTGAAAATGCATAGTTTAAAAATATTAGGTAGCACAGTTCTATCAATTTGGTTTATAGGGTTTGATTTTGACATCCTCAAGAGTCTCTCCTTAACCAAAAATTATATGAATATTAACGGATATTTCTTACACATTCCCACAGTTTAGAGCTTGGAGTTTTCTGAAAGTTAACACATTGCAGACAGATCACGAGAATTCTCGCTTCATATTACACAGTGTTTTACAAAGTATCATACTTTAAAAAGATATTAGCTTGTAAGAACATGTGATAAATAACTTCAAATGCAATGAGTATTTAATTTTAAAGAGTGCCTTTAACCTTTATGTAAAACGTTTTTTGTACTCGTTCAATAGAAACTTATTTGGCCACTGGGTAAAGCTAGCAATAAAACTACTGGTCCGCAATGTGTTAATAGTGATATTAAATGGCAGTTTCATTTAATTCTTCATCTATACCAATCTCATGTGGTTTAGAAGTCAAATGTTTTATAAGATTATCTTACAAACTTGGGTTTGGTTTTGAATTTTCTGTCGTAAAGATTTATCTCCTGAGCTGTGCTATACTGTTTGAATTACTGTAGTATTATTAGAACACAAAGGAAATAGTTATTTTATTTTGAACTCATTATATGCCTTTTTTAAAAAACACATGTATTTTTATTGATTTCAGAGAGGAAGGGAGAGGGAGAGAGAAATAGAAACATCAATGATGAGAGAGAATCATTGATTGGCTGCCTCCTGTATGCCCACACTGAGGATTGAGTCTGCAACCCAGGCAGGTGCCCTGACTGGGAATTGAATCATGACCTCCTGGTTCATAGGTCAATGCTCAGCCGACTGGGCTGAACTTACTTATATTTCTATTCAAGAAAAAGTGAGATCTATTTATTAGAATCTGTTCTAACATTCCTTGGTTAGGTCTTAAACTTTTTCTTCTTCTAGGTAGGTCCTACACATTCTATGTTAAATTCATTTTATAGTATTTTATATTTGGGAATTCTAAGTAATGTATCCTTTATATTGTCTGACTATTGCTGGTATGCAAGAAAGTTATAAGCTCTCTTCTTTTGTCATATGATAGTTTTGCCTTATTTCCAATTTAGTAATTGCTTCTTTAAATGATGCTTTCTTTACCAAATTATCATAATTCTATTATAAAGATGGAGTTATTAAAATAATCAAATAACAATGACATATAATTCCAAATACTTCACTCATTTTGTAACAGAAAACAGGAAATAAGGAGATCTAACTATAGGGGCAGAAATAAAAGTCTTTGAAGAATAATTATACATAATACAAAAATTAAGAGTAGAGCTATCATATGACCCAGCATTCCATCTTCTAAGTATATACCTGAAAAACTCGAAAACGTATTTGCAAAGATATATGCACCCCTATGTTCACTACAGCATTATTCACGGTGGCCAAAGCTTGGAAATAACCAAAGTGTCCCACTACAGAGGATTGGATAAAGAAGATGTGGTCCATATACACAACAGAATACTACTCAACCATATGAAAGGATGAAATCCTGCCGTTTGCAACAACATGGATGGACCATGAGAACATTATACTAAGTGAAATAAGTCAGTCAGGAAAAGCTAAGAACCCTATGATTTCACTCATATGTGGGATATAAAACTGCCACGCATGGACACAAACAGCAGTGTGGTGGTTGCTAGAGGGAAGGGAGAGGATAAAGAGGGCCTAATATAAGGTGACGAGAAGATTTGACTTTGGGTGATGGGCACACGGGGCAATATATAGATCTTATAACATAGAAACCCATACCTGAAACCTGTATGACCATATTAACCAATCTCACTCCAATAAATATAATTTAAAATTTTTAAATAAAAGAATTACATATAATTAAGATTTTTGATGCTGTAATTATTTTAACAAACAATCCAACTACAGATAAATTATTTTCATAATTTAGGCATTTTAAGAACTAACATGATAAAACAGTCCCCCAAAATATGTGCTTCAACAAAAGCTTTGTTTCATAACTTAAATATCCAAAGCACCAGACGTTTGGTTGCACTGATTTAGATATTCTCTTGGGAAAGTAAAAAATCTTTCCAAGTTTTCTGCAATCGATTTCAAATAGGTCCAAGGTCTCTTTCTGCTGTCCTATGAAGGATTTGCCCAAGAAAATGAGTTGGATTCACCCAATTCAAGGTAAACAGTCAAGATTGTTTTGAGTTATCTTGAATTACTTGTGTTTGCTAACAAATTCGATGGGCACGCTTCACTAGCTCTTTAAGAGGGACTAAGAGGTGAGTGCCTTCTTGGGAACTGGATGCCAGGGGAACGTGACTGGTTGACTGAGGGCACAGGGCTGTGTCCCTGCTCCTGCAGCCACCTTCATGCAGGTGAGCTTTAATATGTTTCAGTTACATAAAGAAAGCTGTACCCCTTCCCTGTATCTGTTGGTCTACCATCAGTCATTGTCCTGCTCATGATGGCCATAAATCCTCTAAAACCATTCTGAAACAATATGCATGTAAAACAGGTATATTCATAGAACTTGTAAGATATACCAAGTAACTACAAGACCTCACTATTATGCATATACAGGGCTATAACTTTTTAAATGAATAACTTAAAATTGGGGATTAAATTTAAAAAGAATTACTAACAGCCTGATTATTATATAAATGAAGATTAAAAATAAAACACTGAAAGCATTTAAAAACAATGTTTACCACTGTAAAAATGTTCTTATTTACTTATTTTAAATTTATCTTTATTGTTGAAAGTATTACAGATGTCACCTTTTTTACCCCACAGAACACCTCCAGCCTGCACCAGTCCCTCCCATGCCTTCACCACACTATTGCCTGTGTCCATGGACTATGCATATATGTATCTAAGTTCCCAGGTTAATCTCTCCTCACCCTTTCCACCCCCACTGCTATCATCAATAAAAAATATTTTCAAATACAGCATTTCTGAGTAATATGAGCAATTAAGATAGTCATGTAAGCTTTTTCTAAGTAGAAGACACTTTTGGAAGAGCAGTTTTTGATATTTGAAAAGTTCAAGATTTCAAAGTCATTTCCTAGGGCCAAGCACATAAAAGTTTTATCCAATATTGACGGATTTAAGCCAAAGATTAAGGGATTGTTAAAGAAAACTACAATTTTCATGGGAATGTAGATGGCTGGTGACACATCATGTACTATGGTCAAAACTACAAGAGGTGAAGGAACCTAACTGAAAAACTCAAGTGTCTGATTCCAATAGGATGCTGAAAATCCAAGCTACACTTTTGCTAAAAGGCCACAAACGAAGATACAGATTTGAGAGTTATTAACATAGAGACAGCAGTAGTAGCAGCAATAAGAATGAATGAGCTTATGAAGGGTGACCACTAAAACTCCAGGATGGTAGGGATTCGTATCTTCTAAGTCCAGCCTATATGTGTATATATATTCTGGTGTGTGTGTATCCAATGCATATTTATTATTTATTCTAAATTAATGGGATAGTCAAATTGTTCTATAACATATTTTTATATAACATTATATACTGTTCCTCTTTTTGTATCAGTACATGGATGTACATAATTCTTTCTAAGACTGTATGCCTATACCATAATTTAGTCTACCACTCTTCTGCTGAGGGACTTGTATGTTGTTTTCAATTTTAACTAGTACAAAAATGCTGCAGAAGATATCCTTCTGTTTATTCAATAGTTTTTACATGAATATTGAGAAAAACAAAAGATCAAGGGCAGGATTCTAAGATAGCCCAAGATTTAAACTGTTCTGAAATGTGAAAGGTTATCCTAAGTAACTAAAAAGGTTAATTCATAAGAAATTTTCCTACGTAAAAAAAATAATTATCACAAATAGCCCTGTTATAATCAAAAATTCAAATTTTAAAATTCATTACAATACAAAAACCAATGTTTGCTAGAATTTCAAGATTTTACTGTAAACAAACATCTTCAACTTCAATTTTAATAATCTGTGGAACAGATTTAAACTTTCTTTAAAATATATTGAATATATTATTAAATAAAATTTCTATATATTTAATTAAATTAGTTTAATTTGGGTGATCAATAGTGTTTATAAAAATTGCCTTACTTGTTATTACTGTTGACATACTTTAAAAGAATTTGAAATTTCAATTTGTGGTATATAAACTGAATCACATAGAGGTTAATAATATACCATAGGCAATATAGTTATAGCAATTAATTAAATTATGGCATGATTTTCTAGGTCATGAGGATAACATTTATCCAATCAATTACATTGTTATTTATGACAACAAAGTACATATTCTACTTTATGCTTTCAACAAAACCAAAGGGTTTACTCTACATAGTTACACAGGGTGGGGCAAAAGTAGGTTTACATATGTTCATATGTAAAATAATATAATAAAATTAATAAATAATACAAGAATAAACTCTGCCTCATGAAATCACAACTGTAACCATATATATATATATATATATATATATATATATATATATATATAAAATAACAACCTTAATAAAATTAATGACATAGCAGTTTCGTATAAAGATGTGTGAGGAAAAACATGTCAAAATGATATTTTTTAGAAAAGGGAAAGAAAAAAAATTAAAAACAATATCTAAGCCTTTGCCTACAATACAGTACAGTGGTGGTAAGACAGGGCTAATGAGTTCAGCCCCTAGAGACAGTTTCAAGTCTCAAATACCAATTCTAAGATGCAAAGGAATGCTGGGCAATCAACTTTATCATAACTTAATACTCTTCTTGAGGAACTGTTGAGGCACAAGTGAAAACAATTCGTTAACACCCTCATAGCACAGCACCTATCATCCAGAAAGTGCACATAGAAGGGTAACTACTCCTATTAGTATCCAAGAAGTATTACTATAGCTTTACTGTCTAAGCAAAAATAATACCTCCTTGAAAAAAATGAGTTATGCACATTAAAGTTTTAATGTTTCACAAGATGGTGACATTATAATCTAGACAGTATTAGAAACTACAATGACAGACATCAACTAATAGCAAAGCACGACAAAGGAGAAGAAAAGAGAGAATGGAAGACAAAGAGGAGGGAGGGAGGGACCAAGAGGAAGCAGAGAAGACAGAGAAAGAGGACATGAGGGGGAAAGGAGGGAGGATTAGCAAAAGACCAAACTAGATAGGGCAAGACAGTTCTAACCCGAGCATCACTCTGAATTTCAAATCTATTTTTTGCGTGTTATCTTTAACCTTCCTTTAAAAATAATTTAAAGCCTAAAATGCTGACATGATACATTTTTAGCAGAAAAACTACAAAATATCCTTTAAAGTAACAAAGTTGTATCACCCTAAACTTTGAGGAATATCTTTCAAAAACACCACATTTAACTTTTCATTACAAAGTAAAGACAATACAAAGTCATCTGTTTCTTCAAACATGACAAAGGAAGAAGAAATCCGGGTATGACATCTTGCACTTTAAGGCAGAAAAATATTTGCAGGTGGGTAAGGATCACTTTCGTAACAAGAAAGAAATCCCATGGGCTACACCTTCATGCTCTCCACTGTCATCTCCTGAACGTTTCCCTTTCCCTTTAAGAGACAGCTCCCATTTTGTTCCTCTAAATCTCAAGAATAACAGGATAAAATTATCCTCTAAAGTCTGTATTCCATTTGTAAAGTATTCATGCCATTACACTTCCATATCTAGAGAGATCGTATTATACTGGTACTATTTTCTTCTGGGAAAGTATAGCAAGCATGTCAGCACAAAATCAGATTTCAGAAAAGACAGAAGATACAATCTCTTGCAAGCATTTTCCTTTCTTCCCCTTACAGCAAGATAGTTCAAAGACATTAGCTGGAAGCATCTAATTTTAAAAAGAACCATTTGTCACATCTTGCATTACAGCCTACTTGGACAAGACAGTACAAAAAAATGTGTAACTTTTAAGAACTTAAATATAGGAAGACAGGATAAGTAATTGCTATATTAGATAACTTAATGTAACTAAAATGCATAAAGTTTGTATAACACACAAATCCCGAGAAAGAGGTTTAAGTAATATAATGCAATAGTGTGTAAATGAGCACAATTATACTGCATAAACCAACAATTAAGTCATCCACAGAAATTTATCAATGTATGTTCATACTGTTGTCAGACCCTCAACTTTGAGGGTTATGTGAGAACATTAGCCTGGTTTTTTCCTGTTTTATGACCTAAAGTAAAAGGTGGATGTGTTGTATAATCTGGAAAATAAAACTTTAAAATATAGGGATTGAAACAATTAGGTTATAACGATCATTAATCAGCACAGCATATCGTCATTAGTAAGCTGGGGTGTCTATTATGTACTACCACATACTTGCTTTACCTCATCTTCCAACAGCTGATCTCTAATTTGATAGAACTTACTAGTAAAGTGGGTTAATGTTCTTTGGGGCCAGACATATGAGTGTGAAAATGTTTTGCTTTACATTTTCTTAATTTGAAGGCCCTGGAATTGCCAAAGTACTATAATGTCAGGGCATCCTATTCTTTTATTTTTTTATCGATTTCAGAGAGGAAGGGAAAGGGAGAGATAGAAACATCAATGATGAGAGAGAATCATCCATCGGCTGCCTCCTGCACATCCCACACTGGGGACTGAGCCCACAACCCAGGCACATGCCCATACCAGGAATCAAACTGTGGCCTCCTGGTTCATAGGTCGACGCTCAACCTACTGAGCCACGACTGTTGGGCCAGGGCATCCTATTCTTAATGGCTTACAAATAAAAAAAATAATAATAATAAAGCAAATGCTCCTCAGCTGTTTCCTGCTGCTCGGAAGGTGAAAGACTCTGGGTCCTGTCTCAGAGCAGCTGAATCATCCACACAGGCTTCTTTCATTTCTCCTAGGAATTGTTCTCCTGGTGTCTCCTGCAGATAAAACATTTTATTTCCTTTCCTAAAGGATAGGTGTTTTTTGAGACAAAATAAAAAAGCCTTTCCAGTTGCACAGAAGTTTGGCACAACAGAAGTTCCTGAATTACACAAATATCCCCGATTCCAGAAAGGGTTGAATTGCATGAGCCGCTTCCTGAAGGGTTGAGAAGACAGCCACAGCAGCACACTTTCAACAGGGCACGATGCATGGAGCAGAGACCAGCAGATGCTCAAATGCACAAAGCATTGTGGGGACCCAGAACCCGCCCAGGGGCAGGTCGTGGAGTAACTGCGTAGTGGTGACACCTCCCAGCAGCCTCAGGAGGAAGCTGTCAACAGTGAGGTCTGGTAACCTTCACAGGCTGAACAGTCACCACTGCACTCGCTGCTTCCCGGTCCTAGGAGACCCTCCCCCATGTTACCCAGGAACAGAAATCCCCACTTGTGAATTGCTGATGGACAGCAACTACATAAATGTGAGATGCCTTGGAACACAATAATAGAGACCCTACCAATGTCTGAAAGGAGTGGAAATCGTAGCTGTGACCCGTGTTTCTCCAACATTAACCTAGCTGGCCCTTGAGGAACAATTAAATAATGACACTTTCAATAATTCTTGTCCTCACTTGTGCAATCTTTAGAATGCTATTTGATAAGCACCTGGAATGTGCCCATCATGAGGATGAATGTTGAAAATACAAAGATGAAGGAAAAATGTCTCTGGCTTCAGAGATCCAGGCTTATGGGAGCGGGACAAGTTTGAACTATAAACAAATACAGCACTGAGAAAAGCTGCCTAGTGGCCTTCATTTGAAGATCCAAGTCTACTACATGACATTTCTATGTTTTTTATTAGTCTTAGCAATTACAGCCACGTTCCTCACTGCAGCCACCACTGTGCTCCTGACATAACAGGCACATATACAGATCCAAGAGAGAAGAGTGTGTGGGGAAAGAATATAGACTATGCACTTTGGAGTCTAAGAAGACCACTGGGTTTGAATACTCATTTCTCCACTCAGTAACTGGGCTAACTTGGTTCAACCTTTGGAAGATCCATTTCCTTATCTAGACTATAGGCATATTAATAAGTCTTACCTGACCTAAGTAGAAGGAATACATGAAATCCACAAGGAAACATCTATCACAATGTCTGGGAAATCAGAAGGCATACGAAATGAATGGTTCATACTTGAGCACCCAATTTTCATGATTTCAGGACCTAAATGACCAACTCCTGAACATTTTCCAACATGAGCTTCTCTGAAGGGAAAGGGGCCATGTGAGTGGTCTCACATTCTCTTATCTGTGGAAAGCAGCACCATATATATCAAACATAATAGATGATGGGTTTTATCCATATTTCTAGTTGATAATGCAGCTTTTCTTTATAGTGCTTTGACTTTTGGGAACTCCATCAGCCCTGAATTAGCTCCAGAAAACATTATTAAATCTTTATAGGTTCTGTTTGGAAAGAATTCTGCAACAACAAAAATATAATTCCTTATAGTACTTTGTAGTGTACCAAGCTGGTGCTTATCTTGGTCAGTCTAAGAACTTGGTAGCAGAGGTGGAGTATTAGTTGCTGAGATGTTGGAGGGAAGTCCAGTCTAGAGATGAATTTAGCTGTCTTAAGAGTCAAGACACTCCCTAGCAGCATCCCCCCTCCCCTGTCCCCCATTATATTTGGTACCTGCAGAAAGACTCTATCAGTATTTTTGCTTTGTTTTCTTTTTCCCTCCTCTTCATTCACTCTGTCCTTGAACTACCATGGTTACCAGTAAAGTTGTATTTGTAAAGTAATCCTATATAAAAAAAGGCTAATATGCAAATTGACTGAATAGTGGAACGATCGGCCACTATGATGCACACTAACAACCAGGGGGCAGATGCTCAATGCAGGAGCTGCCTCCTGGTGGTCAGTGTGCTCCCACGGGGGGAGCGCCACTCAGCCAGAAGATGGACTAAGGATGTCCAACTGACAGCTTAGGCCCACTTCCCATCCCCTGAGGGCTCCCGGACTGTGAGAGGGCACAGGCCAGGCGGAGGGACCGCCCCCACGAAGTGCACAAATTTCGTGCACCGGGCCTCTAGTAAAATATAAAAATGGCTGCAGAGATGAACTGACTGGAACAGGGATGGGCAAACTTTTTGACTCGAGGGCCACAATGGGTTCTTAAACTGGACCGGAGGGCCGGAACAAAAGCATGGATGGAGTGTTTGTGTGAACTAATATAAATTCAAAGTAAAGGAGCGGAGGGGAGAGCAAGAGAACCCTCCGCTCTTTCGGCTCCGCGGGCCGGATAGAACAGCCGAACGGGCCGGATCCAGCCCACGGCCGTAGTTTGCCCATGGCTGGACTAGAATGACCAGAGCCAAGACACAGGTCAAATCAAATGGCCAAGATGTGATATACACAGAGCATATGGCATTGGAAGGACCAGGCAGACAAGCAGATTGGGTGTAACCCCAAAAAGTCAGCTAAGGATGGGAAAATCAGAAGATGATAAACCAGGAAAAAGTACAGGAGAAGAGGGCTAACGTAACCTGAGAAGGAGCCTTAGAAAGTCTGTAGTACTCTCCGATCCAGCTACAGAGCTAGAGCAAACTCGTCATGAACACTTGGCCTCCTGTCACGATGGGAGAAGAAAGCACTGCTGTTTTACATATGAGCTATCTTGGCAAATGCTGCTTTCCCACCAAACTCCAGAGCATGAAAGCAGCTCCCTTTGCGTTTCTCTAGAAAGATTTTACAGCTCTAATAAGCACTGAGAAAGTCTATGCTTATAGATAAAAGCAAAAGCTCTTAAGTATACTGTGGTTTCTACCACAGAAGATGGGAAAGGGTAAAAGAAAATGAAAGATAAGGGAACAAAATGATAGAACTGATAATGTCCTTAACATGGCTCTTAAGATTGAGCACACCCAGCCCTTACCTATTCCTCAAGCTTCAGCTCAACGCTTCTAAACCCCAATCTGCAGCCATCCAGAAGGTTCCTGCCTCAGGGCACCACACTTGCCTGCTTCTCCAGTAGTAGCCCCAACTCCTCAATGTCACATTATTCCCTAACTTGTCGGGTCAACTGCTACTTGGCTTTCTGTTGAGAACTCAAGGGTCATGTTCTCAGAAAGACTTCCCTAACCATCTCCACCTGCTCCACTGGACAACCTCCCAATAAGTCAGATTGCTGGGTCACATGTTTGCACAGGAACATATTCCTTTCCTTTAAAGCAGTTACCTAGTTTGAAATTATGTTTACCTGGGTGTTTAGTTGTTAATGGCTGTCTCCCCCCTTTAGACTATAAGTGCCATTTGCCATAGCCATGTCTGATTTTAGTTATCATTTTAACCCCAGCGCCCATGCAGTATTTAGCACAGAGCAGAGCTCAATGTACTTTATTCTAATCAGTCTGGTCCTCAAAGGACTATGAGGAGAGTCACAGTAGATGGATGACCAAGTTTCTTTGACGGTATATTTTACTGTGATAAACACAGAAAAGGAAATGGGTCAGATCAGGAACTGTGCTGCTTAAATGACTGACACATTGGAAAATTACACTAGGTGCATGTAGAGCAGCTCTAGATCAGATTGCTATCGATATATACAAACTATGCAAAATACATCGTGTTTACGAATGAACAGTTTTTATGGATAACGCAACCAAATCAAGGTGGGGGTTGGTAATGTTGCTAAATAAGAGTAATCAGCTGAATCTTAAAGCCACTTCTGTATTTTAAAATATGCCATTACATTTAACTAAAATAACATCAGTATTTTTAGCATAAATTATAGTATTTCAGAAATATTCTAAAACAAGTGAAGATCTACATGTCAGAACTGTCACGGCTGATCAACCACATGTATTATAAATGTGTTTACCTGGAACCACTGTACATTTCTTACCCAATCTCTTTGTCTTGGCCTACTGTGAAGTGGTGAAACTTTCTTTTGGCAAAATTAGTTAATGAGGAACAGGTGTGTTTGAATAATTTATTCAATAAACATTTTTAAAATTAAATTTATTGGGGTAACTCTCATAAACAACATTATATATTTTAGGTGTACAACTTTATAATTCTCCATGTAGCAAAGCCAGACTTGGTATCTTCTTAATATTTTTTAAACGGGCACCTCTGTAGATAAGAGATACCACATCCTCAGATAAAAAGGTGGGTTCAAGGTGAAAAAAAAAAAACTATTTCTATTTTGAAAGTGTTGAATCTCAGATACCTGAGTGAAGATATCCAGACAGAAGGATATGCTGTCCAGTATCAACCTGGATAACTGAAAAAAGGGTCTGTTTATTGCAGAATCACTTGAACAGCCATCTGAAACTGGATGCCTATTTCTTTGTATTCTATCACAGGGTGGGCCCATTGTAAAAGTTTCTTTGAGAATGAATAATACTACATAAAATATGAATTACCTATTATAATAATACAGAATAAATTGTATCTGTCTCTTTTCTAATAAAAGTGAATGATTATATCCTACTGTGAAATTCTTACTCATCCATGCCATATGGATAAATATTCCTAGATCAGATTATCAATTTGCAATATATCTTAACTGACATTTACAGTGGTGTTATAAAACTGTGTACAATTTTGATGACGTTATAATAATGTGGATCGGTTTTAAGAAAAAGATAATTATAAAATGGATGTATACTTTCTGTCCAGGCCATCACAAGCTACATGATGGGGAAGAAAACAAAGCAAAACACCACAAGCAGCAGCTCAGTAAAGGAATTGGTCTCCTTATGAACAGAAAGAGCAGCCCTGTGGAGTCAAAGCAACAAAGCCAAGATCAGCTTGGTATAAACAAGCTTCCTCTTTCTGAAGATCCCACCAACTGAGGGGAAACAGCAAAGGTCACTGGCTAGGTTGGGGATCTTCTCTGAAAAATTAAGCCAGGAAACATTCACAGATATGTCCAAGAAATAATTAATGATGAAACTTTAATGCAATCACCAATCTGATTAGGGGGAAACAGGTCCATCTGTCAGTAAGTCTCATCACAAAAGTGACTACGCACATTAGGCCCACAGACCTCCTGTGGCCCTCCCAGAAATAGTAATAGAAATTTTGCTATTTTTATGAGTTTGCAGCAGAAATAAGAACCTTACTCTAAGCCTTTTATATTTCCACTAGTGTCCTGGTGCACTGATTCATGCACACTGAAAGGAAATTAATTAGAAGAAATATTTTAATATCGCTATTCACCCTTTCTCTATAATAGAAGTGTCAACCAAATTCATGATTGACAATGACAGATCGAAACACATGCATGCAATTGGTGCCAGCGAGAGCTTTATATGTATCACGCATGTGTGAGTCAACTTAGCCTTTTATAGATATAAACTTGCTTAATTAGACCTGCTTTCTGATTTAACTAAACTTTTCCCAGTGCAGTGAAGCACCTCAACTTCTCTTTCAGGTTATTGTCAGCAACACAGCAGTAAATATCAACACGAAGCAGATTATTATTGTAGATCACACAGGGAGAACAAAGGGTAAAATATTTAACTGCAGCGGTGTTTGATTATATTCTGCACAGTGAGAAAACCTGAAGTCATTTTCAAGGCCCACCATTTCTTACTTCTTTTCAGTCAGGTCAAGTTTCTAAACTTTCTAAATCTCCATTTTCTGGCAAATGAAAAGAAAATAGGATTCCACCAAGTCTCCTATCTACCTACTCCAGGACTTCTGTGAGGATCAAATGAGATGAGGCACATGAAAACGCTTCACAGACATTTGGTTAAAGTGTGAAATGTTTGCACCTGGCTATAAAGCAAGTGGGGTTCCTGGGCTGAAGAAACTGCAAGGAGGCTAGTCGCTAAGGGGAGGAAGCCAAGTTGCTACGTGACGTCATTATCCGGCACCCACAGCATCTTTTCTGGGCAGGGCTGGGCTGTGGGCTGCATTTTGCGCAATGGGGTCTTGGCAGTGTTGGCTGCGATTTGATGGGGTGTCACTCTGGGGTGGTGGTGGGGCCTGTCTCCCACTTGGGGGAAGCCGAGTGTTGATTTGTCAGTGCCAGGTCCTTGGTGCCATTTATTTTTAAATGGCCAGTGCGCATCATGACAGCTCCTGTGTTGAGTGTCTGCCCCCTGGTGATTATTGCGTGTCATAGCTACCAGTTGGAGGGAAGGACAGACACTCAGCCATATATCAGACACTCAGCCATATATATATATATATATATATATATATATATATATATATATATATACATATATATATATATTAGAGGCCCAGTGTACAAAATTCGTGGGGGTGTGCCCCTCAGCCGGGCCTGCGCCCTCTTGCAATCCGGGAAACCTCGGGTAGGGTCCCTAGGCCAGGCTAGCGATTAGGGCCTATCAGGGCTTTCCATACCCCGGCTGCTGGCAATAGGCCCCGCCCCTGCTGCTGCCACTGCTTGCCATCTGTGCAGTGCTGACCCCCCTCCCCCACCACCGATCACCTCCCTCTGCGGGTGACAAGCGTGGGGTGAGATTGCTTGGCTGGCCTGAGCCTCTCTCTGTGGGGCGATCGCTGGCCAGCCCTGCACACCCGCCATAGCATCGCTGGCTGGTGGCCTGGGCCTCCCTCTTTGGGGCGATCAATCGTGAGGTGATCGTGGGGTGATGGCAGGGGCCCCCTGACCAATCATATCACACCTGCCTTGGCTGGCTTGGTGCCAGTGCGTATCATAGCGAGGTCGTCCAGAAGGTCATCCGGATGGTCGTTCAGCTGTTCGGTCGATTTGCATATTACGCTTTTATTATTATAGATTTCCACTATAAGTAGGATGTGTGCCTAATCAAGCAGCTCAAATACTAAAATCTACCAAAATCTTGCTATGATACAAATTTGTTTGGAACTGAACTTGGAATTACTCATGTCTGTTTTGGTCCTGCTTAAAAAGTGTCTTATCTACTAAAGAACTGATGAATCCCTCCCCTAGAAGTTGGTTCTGTGGCCTTCACCCAGAATCCAGTATTTGCAAAGAGAGAACATGAGAATGAGGCAATCTGAACCAACAATTGAATATGAATGTTTTGAATTTTAGAGGAAATGGACAGGAAAAGTTGTTTAATGTTGATGTAAATGTTGATCTTTACTGATTTTATTTTAGTAGCAACACATGACACTATGGTACACAGTTTTTAAATGTTAAAGATGGAAAGTTAGGTTTTTATACCCACAAAATATTATTCATGATAAATAAAGAGGTTCACTTTCTTTCCTAGACATCTACCCTATTTAAATGTGAAGAAGTATAAAGTAAAAAAATTAAGAATACTCTGTCTCCACCATTTTGGCAGAGCTATGTAAAATGTGTGATTTTGTACACATGCAAACATTAAAATTTTGAGGATTCTTATGAAAATTTGCCTAATTCAGGATCATCCAAATATTGCCATCTGCCAAAAAAAGCTATACTATGGCAAGAAAAGGAAAGTTAAACATTAGAAGAGAGTGAGAATTTAACAAAATTGCTCCAGGTAAAATTTTGCTATTTTATAAACCAATAGATTTCAAACCTTTGCCAACCAAATCCATCTTGCATTTTATGTAATAAAGAAATCAGAGCCAGGATTATAAAAGTGTTACTTGTCTAAAAATTGACTAATTCTTCACTTTTATTTCTTTTGCCAAATTTATCATCACTGTGGTGGTTGTTAATTCAAAGTCTTTCCTGAGAAGAAAAAAAAATTTAAAATAAGCTTGCCTCACCATCTTTCAAAACTCTCTTTAAATGATGCTATGTCAACATCTCTGCGGCAGTATTTCCAGAGGCTACAGTTTTAATTTGGAATGTGTGCAAATGCAAGGGAAAAACAACCCTGAAGCTTACATAAGACTATTTTTCTTAAAACAAAACGCAAGGAAAACTCTGCCATATCTACTAGGAAGCAGTGTTCCTGTAGTTACAAGTCTCTTTAAACTTCACAGAGACAGAGTCACTGCCACGGACACTTGGCTTCTGCATTCTAAAGACTTCTCAATCTGCAAATGATACCTGAAAACTGCCAATACTTACAAAGATTTAAGTGTCCAGATATCATTGCTGACATGTACATATAAGGAACTGTTTAACATTGAAACGGGGACTCAGAACTGTTGGACATTGAAATTGGGACTCAAACATTTTTTGTTATTATATGTTTATTTCTAGTCTGCAGAGGCAAGATTTTTTAAAGGAAAGAAATGGGGAAAAAATAGATAAGAGGCAAAGAAGCATTGAACAGACTGTCAAACTACAGCGGGAAGGCAGGGGAGGTTGGGGGGCGGGGCTGTAAGAGATCAACCAAAGGACTTGTATGCATGCATATAAGCATAACCAATGGATACAAGATACTGGAGGCGGGGGGCAGGTAAAGGCATGTACTGGCAGGTAGGGGAGGCCGGGGGGAGGTCAATGGGGAAAAAAAAAAAAAGGAGACATATATACTACTATTTGTAATACTTAAAATAAAATAAAATAAAATAAAATAAAATAAATAAAATAAATAAAAAGATTTAAGTGTCCACTTCCTTATAAACACGAAGGCTTAGAAATTATGATTTTTAAATATACTATATTAATTTAAAAACAATCAGCATGTGATTAATATTACTAAATTAGTTACAAAATAAATAAAATATATTGAGGAAAGTCACTGTCATGAATATAATCATGTGTAGGAAGAAAATATATCACTTATGTGGTTTGAGCAGAAATTTCTTAAACCTAATTGACAAATATTTAGCTAGATTGTGTAGGAGAGAGAGAAGATTCAAACAAAATCATAAGTGAAAAAGGAGGTATTAAAACTGATGCCACAGAAGTAAAAAGTATCATAGGAGATTACAAGGAACAATTATACACCAACAAATTAAGTAACAAAAGAAGTGGATAAATTTCTAGAAACGTACAAACTGCAAAGATTGATCAATGAATAAATAGAAAATCTGGCCCTGACTGGTTTGACTCAGTGGACAGAGCGTCGGCCTGCGGACTGAAGGGTCCCAGGTTTGATTCTGGTCAAGGGCATGTACCTTGGTTGCCGGCACATCCCCAGTAGGGAGTGTGCAGGTGGCAGCTGAATCGATTTCTCTCTCATCGATGTTTCTAACTCTCTATCTCTCTCCCTTTCTCTCTGTAAAACATCAATAAAATACATATTTAAAAAAGAAAGAAAGAAAAAGAAAATCTGCCCTGGCCAGTTTGGCTCAGGGATTAGAAAATCAGCCCATGCACTCAAGGGTCACGGGTTTGATTCCCAGCCAAGGGCATGTACCTAGGCTGCAGGTTCAATTCCCATCCCAGTCAGGGCGCATGCAACCAATCAATGTGTATCTCTCACATTGGTGTCACTCTCCTTTTCTCTCCCTCTCTCCCCCCCTCCCTCCCTCTCTAAAAATCATGATCAGACCTATAATCAGCAAGGAGATTGAATTAGTAATCAAAAACATCCCAACAAAGAAAAGCCCTGGATCAGTTGGCTTCAAAGTCCTCAACAAAATACTAGCAAAACAAATTCAACAGAACATTAAAAGGATTATGCACCAGGACCAAGTGAGATTTATTCCTGGAATGCAAACATGTTTTAACATACACAATTCAATGTTACATACCATATTAACAGAATAGAGGATAAAAGACACATGATGATCTCAATAAATGCAGAAAAAATATTTGACAAATTCAACAACCTTTCATGATAAAAAGGTGTCAGCAAACTAGGTATAAAAAAATTCAACTGCCAGGCTGGGTGTTATTCAGTGGTTGGGTGTTGACCTATGAGCCAGGAGGTCACAGTTCTATTCCCAGTCAGGGCACATGCCCAGGTTGCTGGCTCCATCCCGAGTGGGGGGTGTGCACAAAGCAGCCAATCAATGATTCTCTCTCATCATTGATGTTTCTCTCTTCCTCTCTAAAATCAATAAAAATACATTAAAAATTTCAACTCAATGTAATAAAGGCCCATAGCTAACATTAAACAAAATGGTGAAAAACAAAACTTTTTCTCTAAGATCAGGAATAAGGCAGGGGTGCCCATTCTTACAACTTCCATTCAACATAGCACTGGAATTCTTATCCAGAGCAATTAGGCAAGAAAAAAAAATTTAAGCATACAATCTGGAAAGGAAGAAGTAAAATTACCTGTTCGCAAATGGCATTAGCTTATATGTAGAACACACTAAAAGTTACACACACACACAAACCCTGTCAAAACTAATAAACAAATTCAATAAATTTGCAGGATACAAAATCAACATACAAAAAGGTGCATTTCTATACATTAACAATAAACTGCCCAAAGAGAAAATTAAGAAAATAATTCCATTTAAAATAGCATCAAAATTATAATATTTAGGGACAAACAACTAAGGGAGGGGTGAAAGACTTGCAGCATAAAAACTATACACAACTTAAATTAAAGAAGACATAAATAAATGAAAAGATATTTCATAATCATAGGTTGGGAGATTCAGTGTTAAAATGTTCATACAACTGGAAGCAATCCACAAATTCAATGCAATCCCTATAAAAATCCCAGTATAATCTTTTAAACAGAAATAGGGGAAAAAATCCTAAAATTCAAATGAAACCACAACAGACCCCAAATATGGAAAACAATCTTAAGAAAGAAAAAAGCTGGAGGCATCAGACTTGTTGATTTCAAAAATATTACAAAGCTACAGTAATTAAAACATTATGGTACTGGCATAAAAACAAATGTGTAGACCAGTGGTCGGCAAACTCATTAGTCAACAGAGCCAAATATCAACAGTACAACGATTGAAATTTCTTTTGAGAGCCAAATTTTTTAAACTTAAACTTCTAATGCCACTTCTTCAAAATAGACTCGCCCAGGCCGTGGTATTTTGTGGAAGAGCCACATTCAAGGGGCCAAAGAGCCGCATGTGGCTCGTGAGCCACAGTTTGATGACCACTGGTATAGACCAATGGAACACAATAGGGAGCTAAGAAATAAAACCACACATATACTGATATTAGTCAAGGGTACTAAGAATTCTTAATGGAGAAAGGCTTGTCTCTTTAACAAATAGTAATACTGGGAAAATGGGTATCCACATGCAAAGAATAAAACTAGACTCATACTATACACAAAAATCAACTCAAAATGGATTAAATACTTAAATGTAAAACTCCATTAAATGCATATGTAAACTCCTGGTGAAAACATAGGGAGAAAGTTTCATGACACTGACTAGGTTGGGGATCACAGATATGTCCAAGAAATAATTAATGATAAAACTTTAACGCAATCACCAATCTGATTATGGGGAAACAGGTCCATCTGTCAGTAAATCTCATCACAAAAGTGACTATGCACATTAGGCCTACAGACCTCAACTGGCCCTTTCAGAAAAAGGTACTTTTGCCATTTTTATGAGTTTGCAGCAGAAATCATGACCCTTATTCTAAGCATTTTATATTTCTACCAGTGTCCCGGTGCATGGATTCTTGCACATTGAAAGAAAATTAATTAGAAGAAATATTTCAATATCACTATTTGCCCTTTCTCTATAATAGAAGTGTCAACCAACTTCATGATCGACAATGAGAGATCGAAACACATGCATGCAATTGGTGCCAGCAAGAGCTTTATATGTATCATGCATGTGTGAGTCAACTTAGCCTTTTATATATCCTATATAATAAACAGGTAATATGCAAATTGACCATCACTCCAACACACAAGATGGCTGCCACAAGATGGCTGGCAGGGGAGGGCAGTTGTAGGCGATCAGGCCTGCAGGGGAGGGCAGTTGGGGGTGACCAGGCCTGCAGGGGAGGGCAGTTAGGGGTGACCAGGCTGGCAGGAGAGGGCAGTTAGGGGCAATTGGGCTGGCAGGGGAGCAGTTAGGCATCGATCAGGCTGGCAGGGGAGTGGTTAGGGGGTGATCAGGCTGGTAGGCAGAAGTGGTTAAAGGCAATCAGGCAGGCAGGCAAGCGGTTGGGAGCCAGGAGTCCTGGATTGTGAGAGCAATGTCTGACTACCCGTTTAAGCCCGATCCCACTGGGAGAGGAAGCCAAGTTGCTACATGACATCATTACCCAGCACCCACAGCATGTTTCCCAGATTGCAAGAGGGCGCGGGCCAGGCTGAGGGACCCGACCCCCAACCCCAGTGCACAAATGTCATGCACTGGGCCTCTAGTATATATATACATATATATATATATATCCAGATACAATAATGAATTTAAAAACTCACTCACAGCCCTAACCGGTTTGGCTCAGTGGATAGAGCGCTGGCCTGCGAACTCAAGGGTCCCAGTTTCGATTCCGGTCAAGGGCATGTACCTTGATTGCGGGCACATACCCGGTGGGGAGTGTGCGGGAGGCAGCTGATCGATGTTTCTCTCTCATCGATGTTTCTGACTCTCTATCCCTCTCCCTTCCTCTCTGTAAAAAATCAATAAAATATATTTTTAAAAAAATAAAAATAAAATAAAAACTCACTCACAGTGCAATGCACTATGTTTAATTTTAAAAGTACTAATAGCCTGGCCAGTGTGGCTCAGTGGTTGAGCATCGACTCATAAACCAGGAGGTCATGGTTCATTCCCAGGGGTGTGCAGGAGGCAGCCAATCAATGATTCTCTCTCATCATTGATGATTCTATCTCTCTCCCCCTCCCTTCCTCTCTCTGAAATGAATGAAAACATATTTTTTTAAAAAAGATTCATTTAAAAAAGTGCCATGAAGAATGAAGAAGAGTGTGCGCTAATATCAACTAGGGTTCAAAACCTTCAAGTTGAACTGGTTTTGGACCATTATTCCAATTTCCTGGGCAGAGAAAGGCCACAGGCAGCACCCTGCTCTCAGGTAGAGGCATGACAGTGTACAGCATTTTTGATGCCTCCTCTGCTGGGACCTCCATGTCACCAAGGCTACTTGAATACACTGATTTATAGAAACACCCTTCTGTATGTCCTTCTCACCACCAAGGTCCTGCAGTGGCTTCCAAGATACCCAAGAAAATTTTTACAAACTCTTCTAGATTTCCCTGTGTCTGAAATAATCCAAACAATATAGGGTATCCTGAATTGAGAATCATCCCTTCTTTTCCTGATCTGCATGGCAACTGTAGTGGAGCCACAAGCTGCATTTCGATCCCACAGATCCAGTTCAGGTTGCAGCGAGCGTCCTGCACATAATGCACTAACACGGTGCCAGCATGGGAAGCAAGGCTGCAAAGTAACCATCAGCAACTGTAGGACGCTCCGTTTGCTGCACGGCATCAGTGACCCAGTGACAACTGGTTTTGCCAGAGCAGACAGACATCTTCACTGATACCAACTGAGAAACAAAACCACAAAATCAATGTTGATAGTAAATATATGGCAACCAAGAATGTTGCCCCTTCATCATACCAGGAGGGCATTATTCACATTGGAAACTATTTTACTTTGATTGAAACTAACTCTAAATCTTAAAAACAACACAAAAACAAAGGAAGGTGTTTAGGGGGTTCTTACCGAATAAGTCATATATGCCAATAAAAACACAAGCAAAAATCGCAGGCAGGGCTTGGGAGACACTTCATAAAACAATGTTCTTTCATGTTGTCATCCCTTCATTGAGTGTGAGCCCCCCTCCTGAAATTTTTCTGGACAGGATTCTAAGAGAAAAGGTTTAAAGGAGGCAGAAAAATTAACACATGAATAAAAAAATTGAAAACAAGCACATAAAGCAAAGATTAAAAGAAAAAACAGCCCTAACCGATTTGGCTCAGTGGATAGGGTGTTGGCCTGCAGACTGAAAGGTCCCAGGTTTGATTCTGGTCAAGGGCATGTACCTTGGTTGCGGGCACATCCCCAGTAGGGGGTGTGCAGGAGGCAGCTGATCGATGTTTCGCTCTCATCGATATTTCTAACTCTCTATCCCTCTCTCTTCCTCTCTGTAAAAAAATCAATAGAATATATTTTAAAAAATAATAATAAATAAATAAAAAACAGTGGGTGTACAGGATCCATGATTCTCTCTTGCCCTTCCTGTCTCTCTAAAAATCAAGAACAAACATATCCTCGGGTGAGGATTAAACAAAAAAAAAAATAAAAAAAATACTGAGTATATAGAAAGAGGTAAAAGCAGAAAAACATGGTTGAGTGTTTCTACAGACATGATCTCAATTAATTCACAAAATAGCCTTCATATAGGCACGACTGTTCCCATTTTACCAATGAGGAAACAGAATCAAAGAGACTTTAAATAAGTAGTCATGATTATACAGCTAATGTGTGGCCAAGTTGGAACTGATACTCTGGTCTGTCTCATTCTTCCCTTTAAAACCATGCTGTCCTGTCTTGGCCAGTTTTTCTCAGTGGTCAGAGCGTCTGCCCACAGACCAAAGGGTTGCGAGTTGGATTCCCAGCCAAGGGCATGTACCTTGGTTGCAGGCTCATCCATGGCCCTGTTGGGACACGTGTGACAGGCAACCAATCGTGTGTCTCTCAAGTCTATGTTTCTCTCTCTCTCTCCCTCCTACCATTCTCTCTAAAAATAAAGAAAAAAATAATAAAATAAAATAAAACAAATCAATGAAAAAATATCCTCAGGTGAGAATTAAAACTAATAAAAATGAAAACTATGCTGTTCTGATAAATACCCACATAACTGCACTAAAATTAATATTTTTAAAACCTTAGATTTTGAATTCTTTAAAAATCCTACTTCCTTAACTTTCATTTATAATGTCCTTGTTTCTATTTTTAAATATACAGATTCTGGGCAACTCTGAAAATATAAACTTATTACCAACTCACATCAAATGCTATTCAATTAGGTTTCTTAAAATATCTTCCTTACTCATCAATATCATCATTCTTCTCCACTCATTGATTGTTCTGAGGATGCTAGCAAATCCTTGGCATGTGCTCCCTCCACTCTCTCCTCACAGCAATGTTCTAGGAAGTTGTCATTGCTCATATGTCTCAAGAAAAGACTGGTCCTGTGGTGTTCCATTAGGCACTGCTCTGGGCTGGAGGAAGATCTGCACCGGCAGCAGTGGAGGTGGGCCCTGGGGTTGCTCCTGCATGGCTGGGCTGAATTCTAGATGAAGGATGGAGCAGCTAAGAACACCGGCTTTTTCCAGGGGTCCTCAAACTTTTTAAACAGGGAGCCAGTTCACTGTCCCTCAGACCGTTGGAGGGCCGGACTATAGTTTAAAAAAACAACTATGAACAAATTCCTATGCGCACTGAGGGCCTGGGATGAGTCGGCTGCTAAGCTGGACAGGCAGTGGCACCCGGCGGGCCGGATAAATGTCCTCGGCGGGCCGCATGTGGCCCGCGGGCCGTAGTTTGAGGACCCCTGAAGCAGTTTGCATGTGAAGCACGTCAGCAGTAGTCTTCTGACCTCAGAACTTAGTCTGGCTCCAATACATGGCATGTCTTAGAAAAGCACCCTTCAAACGTTCCCTATTTCCTAAAATGATGTTGAAAACATATATACTCCACACATTTTCAAGTTAACATCTAGACATTTTAAATATAAATGTAAAGAGATGCAAAGGGTATAATTTCTGGCATGTTGTATACATTGACATTTAATATAAAAGTGTGATGTCATTCTGAAATGGATCTGATGGATTCTAACTATTGTAGAAATAAGATCCCACCACAACCCATTAAAAAACACCTGTACTCGCCCTAGCCAGTTTGGCTCAGTGGATAGAACGTTGGCCTGTGGACTAAAGGGTCCCAGGTTCAATTCCGGTCAAGGGCACATGCCCAGATTGCGGGCTCGATCCCAAGTAGGGGGCGTGCAGGAGGCAGCCAATCAATGATTCTCTCTCATCGTTGATGTTTCTATCTCTCTCTCCCTCTCCTTTCCTCTCTGAAATCAATAAAAATATTTAAAAAAAAGTTTGCCACTCCTATTTAAAAATAAATAAATAAAAATAAATCAATCAATAAATACCTGTACTAATCTTCTTCAGAAGAAATCTGACATTATTTTTTACCTTGAACTTCTATTTTGATTCCATTTCCCATTCAGATATTCAGAATTTTATTCTACGGTAATCTATTTTAATGCTTGAACATGTTTTATTGAAGACCCCATCCCAATTATCTGCACCAAATTTGCATGTATTACATAGAGCCTTACAATCCTAGAAAATTACACACATACACACACACATATATCTCCTTTTAAAATGTACTTCAACAATATGACAAGACCACAGCTAATATTTTACTAAGTGGTGAAAAACAGAAAGCTTTTCCTCTAAGATCAGGAATAAGGCAAACAAGCTTACCACTTTTATTCAACATAATACTGTAAGTCCTAGCTAGAGCAATTAGGCAAGGAGAAAAAGGCATCCAAATCAGAAAGTAAAATTGTCTCTGCAGAAGACATAGAAAACTCCAAAGATGCCACCAAAAAAAAAACCGATAAAAGTAATAAATGAATTCAGTAAAGATGCAAGATATATAATCAACATAAAAATCAAGTACATTTCCACACACTAATAATGAACTACCCATAAAGACATTTGAAAACAACCCCATGTACAATAGCAACAAAAAGAATGAAATACTTAGGAATAAATTTAACAAAGGTGGTGAATTATCTGAACCCTGAAATCTGTAAGATATTGATGAAAAGACTCTTAAAAGGCACAAATAAATTGAAAGATATTTCTTGTTCATGAATTAGAAGAATATCATTTAAATGTCTTTTCTATCCAAAGTGATGTACAATCCCTATAAAAATTCCATTGGAACTTTTCAAAGAAAAAAGAATCCTAAAATTAGTTTGGAAGAACAAAAGACCTTAAGTAGCTAGTTGAGCAAGAAGAACTAAGCTGGAAGCATCACACACGCTGACTTCAAACTATATTACAAAGCTATAGTAATCAAAACAGTATGGCACTGACATAAAAGTGAACACATGGACCAATGAAATAGAATGGAGCCAGAAATAAACTCATCCACATGCAGTCAACTGATTGTTGACAAAGTTGATATATAGTAGAGAAAGGAGAGTCTCTTCAAATAAATGGCTACTGGCTATTAGGGTCTTTTGTGGTTCTATACAAATCTACTGATTTTTTTGTGTGTTCTATTTCTTTACAAAATGCTATTGGGATTTTGATGAGGACTGCATTAAATCTGTATATTGCTTTAAACTATGTTCATTCTTCAAATCCATGAACACAAAATCTCTTTTCATTTCTTTGTGTCTTCTTTAATTTCTTTTAATAATGTCACTTAGCCCTGGCTGGTTTGACTCAGTTAAGTGTTGTCCCATGCACCAAAAGGTCAAAGGTTCAATTTCTGGGCAGGGCACACACCCAGGTTACAGGTTTGGTTCATGGTCAGGGTGTGTACAGGAGGCAACCTATCAATGTTTCTTTCTCTCTCTCCCTCTCCTTTCCTTTCTCTCTAAAATCAATTAAAAATATATTTTTAAAAACATGTCTTATAGCTTTCAGTATATAGGTCCTTTGCATCCTTTGTCAGGTTTATTCCTAGGTATTTTATTCTTTCTTTTTTGTAATTTCAAAAGGAATGGTGCTTTTTCTTTCATTTCTCTTTCTGAAATTTCATGGTTAATATAAAGGAATTCAATAGATTTTTGTACATTAATTTTGCATCCTGCAACTTTATTTTATTATTTCAATAGTTTTTTTGGTGGCGTCTTTAGGGTTGTCTATACAAATGAATCAGGTCATTTACATGAAGAATAGAGTTATCGTATGACCCAGTAACTCCTCTTCTGGATATCTATCTGAAAATTTTGAAAACATTTATTCATAACGATATATGTAACTCCTAAGTTCATTGCAGCATTATTCACAGTGGCCAAGACATGGAAACAACTGAAGTGTTCTTCAATAGATGATTGGATAAAGAAGGTGTGGTACATATATTCAATGGAGTACTACTCAGCCATAAGAAAAGATGAAATACTGCCATTTTTGACAACATGAATAGCTCATGAGAATATCATGCTAAGCAAGTAAGTCAGAAAAAGTCAAGAACCATTTAATTTAATCATATGTGGGATATAAAACTGAAAGTAACAAATGAACTAACATGACAAACAAACAAAAACTCATAGATGCAGATAACAGTATGGTAGTTATCAGAGGGAAAGGAGGTGTGTGGGTAAAGGGAGTTAAATAATGTGGTGACAGAAGATCTGACTTTGGGTGGTAAACACATGATGTAAAATACAGATATTATAACCTAATAAAAGAGTAATATGCAAATTGATCATCACTCCAACACACAAGATGGCTGCCCCCATGTGGTCAAAGTTGGCTACCCCCATGTAGACACAAGATGGCCACCACAAGATGGATAGCAGGGGAGGGCAGTTGGGAGGGACCAGGCCAGCAGGGGAGGGCAGTTGGGAGGGACCAGGCCAGCAGGGGAGGGCAGTTGGGAGGGACCAGGCCAGCAGGGGAGGGCAGTTGTGAGCGATCAGGCCAGCAGGGGAGGGCAGTTGGAGGCAATCAAGCCTGCAGAGGAGGGCAGTTAGGGGTGACCAGTCCGGCAGAGGAGGGAAGTTGGGGGCAACTGGGCCTGCAGGGAAGGGCAGTTGGGGGGGAACCCAGGCCTGCAGGGGAGGGCAGTTAGGGGTGACCAGGCCTGTAGGGGAGGGCAGTTAGGCATCAATCAGGCTGGCAGGGGAGTGGTTAGAAGGTGATCAGGCTGGCAGGCAGAAGTGGTTAGGGGCAATCAGGAAGGCAGGCAGGTGAGCAGTTGGGAGCCAGGAGTCCTGGATTGTGAGAGGGATGTAGGATTGCGATCCTACCAGGATCATGCCTAAACGGGCAGTTGGACATCCCTCGAGGGGTCCCAGATTGGAGAGGTTGCAGACTGGGCTGAGGGACACACCCCCTCCCCATTCATGTATTTCATGCGCCGGGCCTCTAGTATTTTAGAATTGTACATTTAAAACCTATATAATTTTATTAACCAATGTCACCCCAATAAATTTTAATGAAAACAAACAAATAAAAGTAATCATACAAAAAAGTCAGTCCTGTCATTTGCAACAACATGCATGAACCTAGAGGCATTCTAAGTGAAATAAGACAAACACAGAAAAACAAATAGTGCATGATCTCACTTATAGAAGGAACACAAGAACAAACAAATAAAATGAAATCAAACTTACAGTAATAACAAAAGAATGGTGGTTACTGGAAGCTGGTAGGTACTACGGGAATAATTTTATCAGAGTACAAACTTTTAGTTATAAGTTCTGAAGGTGAAATGGTCAACAGGGTGACTATAGTTTATAATAATGTATACTTGAAATTTGCTAAGACAGCTCTCATTACACACACACAAAAAGATAACAATGGTATGTGATGGATATGGTAGTTGGATTGGAATAATCATTTCAGAACATATACCAAAACATCTTATTATATACTTTATATACTTTTTATTTGTCAAAAATAAAAACATAAAATTCCTTCTAAATTTAGTTTTTATTACAATTACTAGTATGCAAATAAATCCAAATAAATATGATAAATGATGATTAGTAAATATGAAAAATAAAATCGTTGATTAGATATGTATCTCTTACTGAAGTGGATAGTACTATTTTTTCCAATTAGTTTACATATCCACTGGTGTCTATTACTTAATTCTAGACTGAGACAGAGCTTGGCATAAATTTTTTCTTTTTTCTTTTTGTTTATATTTCAGCATCACTTTTAATCCAGGGGTTGTTGTTTTTTCCATTTTAAGCTAGAAAAATAAGTAGATGGGACATTATTATAGCAATATCCATAAATTTGCTTAATATCTTCCTATTTAAATGTTCCAAACAATACAGTGATTGATAAGACAAATGTATTTTTCAATCACTTAGCAGTTGAAATTTTAAATCCTTCATCATCTTTGTTGAAAAGCAAAACAGTAGAAGCCATTTAATTTACAGAAGGATTCATTACATCATTTGTAAATCATTTCTTAAAAATAACACGAACATTACAAGTTTTCCTTTAATGGTGACCTGGAGGTTTCTCCACTCTGAAACAAGAGCCACAGGAAGACTCCAGTTGGGTGAGAGTGTGGCTTTCTTTTGTAAAGGCAAAGAAGGGAGATGTGAAAAGGGTGTTAAGAAAGTGAACTTGCATAGAGCAGGCTCTTTACTAGACAGAAGGGCTTTAGGAAAGAATACTAATGATGAACTAGACCAGTGGTCGGCAAACTCATTAGTCAACAGAGCGAAATATCAACAGTACTACGATTGAAATTTCTTTTGAGAGCCAAATTTTTTAAACTTAAACTTCTTCTAACACCACTTCTTCAAAATAGACTCACCCAGGCCGTGGTATTTTGTGGAAGAGCCACACTCAAGGGGCCAAAGAGCCGCATGTGGCTCGCGAGCTGCAGTTTGCCAACCATGGAACTAGAGGAATCATAGTCTATTATGCCTATTTAATCAACTCTATTAAAATTATTCTTGTGCCTGTGTATCTTATCTCTTGGGAAGCTGCCTAGGGACTCACCCATGTGGACCCCTATTCCCAGTGATTCTGAATTCCAGCCTCAGGTTTGCACACACAAACAAAAGAACACACCCTTTCATGTGAATACAGGTGTTTTCCAAGGAATTTCCAGAAAAATGGTGCTTCCTGTGGGAGAACGAGGACTTCACATACTGCTACTATGGGTAGGTGCTGGTTCAACTGTCAGGCTCTGAGACTGAATTGCAAACTAATCAGAAACTGAACACCCACTGGTCCTATTACTGTGGCTGGTGCTAGACAGGAATTAGAGGTTTAATGTACAGCCCTTGTCTTCAAGGAGCTTCTACTTGGAGTTATCTGCTGAGGAAATTAAATTCAAGCAGAATGAGGATGTGTGGGTGATGTCATTAAACCAGTAGCTCAGGGGAAGGGGAGGGAGGGCAGCTATAGGATGCATCCTTCTGTGAGGGAGCAATGTGACATCAAAAGTTCCAGGCCACATGGTGCATCATTAAGCAACTGACTAGAGAAGTTACATGGGGCATGTGCATGACAGAAGGTATTTGCTAACCAAGAGAGAGCTACCAAGAGCACCACATACAAAGATATTTTGTTCTCCTCAGCCTCAGTCCTACCCCAAAGTGTTAGGAAGAATATACTGTATGTGTAGGGAACTCCCATTTGACCCAGTGATCCCACTTCTAGGAATGTATCCCAAGAAACTAGAAACACCAATCATAAAGGATATATGCACCCCTATGTTCATAGCAGCACAATTTACCATAGCTAAGATTTGGAAACTGCCTAAGTGCCCATCAGCAGAAGAGTGTATTAAAAAACTGTGGTACATCTACACAATGGAATACTATGCTGTGGTAAAAAAGAAGGAGTTCTTACCATTTGCAACAGCATGGATGGAACTGGAGAGCATTATGCTAAGCAAAATAAACCAGTCAGAGAAAGATAAATATCACATGATCTCACTCATTTGTGGAATATAATGAACAACATAAAACCGATGAACAAAAACAGATCCAGAGACAGAGAAGCATCGATCAGACCGTCAAACCTCAGAGGGAAGGTAGGGGAGGGTGGGGTTAAGGGGGAGAGATCAACCAAAGGACTTGTATGCATGCATATAAGCCTAACCAATGGACACAGACAACAGGGGGGTGAGGGCATGAGTGGGGGAGGGGGTTGGGGGGGCAATGGGGAGATAAGGACACATATGTAATACCTGAATCAATAAAAAAATTAATTTAAAAAAAGAATATATAAGTAGGCAAATGAGAGTGAAAACCACAGACTACAGTACCCTTTCCCTTGCTATAGGTTTCTAAATAAAATGAAAGGAAAAGAAACAGTTTTTAAATGATTAAGTCTTAATTTAAACTGAGATGAAAACTTTAACACCTAAACATATTATCTAATACCTGAAAATGACCAGAAAAGCTATGGTTCCTGCCAAGATATCTTCAAAGAATCCTGGAGTACAGCTGAAATTGGTAGCACCAGATGAAAATTAAGTTATTTGCTACTGAAACTCAGCCCATGCAATAAATCAGTTACATAAATCAAATGAATAATGAAAACAGCTGCAAAAGGTTGCTCTGAAAAAGTCACAGATTATAAGGGGAAGTTATTTACATGCTATAAATGTATCACAGAGGTGTTGATAATCTTAATTACACAAACTTTCTTGCAAGCTCTCTCACCCCTGTTTTTCACTAGTGCTCTTCAACCAGCGTTTGCAATCTTAATCCATCATATTTTCCCTTTAATTCGGATGCCCTCATTTTGATGACCCTCAGATTACCTTCCCTCAACTGAAAATAAAATTTCAATGAATGCAATTTCCGTATTTGGCCAATGTTTGTCTCTTTTGGTTTTTGTCTCTTCTGCACCAGTGTCTTCTGGTGAATTTTTTTATATAAGAGGAAGAAATCTCATGCTTTTAAAAATGGAAATGAGAAAAGATGAAACTAAAAGATGCAGCTTGAGTGTTTTCCCTTTAATTTCTTACATACAGGCACACTTTTTGATAGATCATTTAAATATGCAGTATTTTTTTCTCTAGCCTGCAAGAATAACTGTCTAATGAATTATACTTCAAAACTAATTCTGACATTACTAAATTACAATGAAAACTAACATCATTTTACAATGCACGGTTAGCTTCTCTTGTTTACATGCAGTCTGTATTTACTCTCCAACACTGTTCCAGTAGCTTGTCATTCTGATAAGCTTCCCATTTGTAGCTGCAATACTATTTCAATAATTTGACAGATTGTTACAATCCTGGTTCAGAATTTAAAGTTTCCAGAGACAGGTACTGAAGCCTGAATTTCCCATTATTTTCATGAGGCAGACAAATGTTCTGCCCCAATATCTATAAATAAGTTTCTGTCATTATGCAACTCCTCAGTTTTTCTTATCGCTCCATGCCTTTCTATTTTATTACTTTGAAGGGGGTGGGAAACAAACACCCATTAACCTTCAAATGTTTTTAGTAAAATAGCACCATGGGACGACAGAGATACAGAGGATGTGGGGGAAAAAAGAAAAAAAAAAAAGAGCATTGCTTTCAGTAATTTTTGTGTGCTAAAAACATTTAACATGAGATCTACCCTCTTAATAAACTTTTAAATATACAATATAGTGCAGTACTGTTAACTGTAGGCACAGTTTTTACAGGTCGTTACAATTTATTCATCTTGCATAACTGAAACTTTATACCTGTTGATTAGCAACTCCCCATTTCCCTCTCTCCCCAAACCCTGGTTTATTTTTAGTAACAAATATCCTTGGTTTTATTTCATCAGTACCAAGATCTATGTTGGCCCTCCATAGGGCAATATTAGCTCTTGTGTTTTGAGGCACTCAAAGGATGCTCGTCATCTGTAGGGAAAATGTTTTAAAGATCAGTACATATCAGGAGATATGTGACTACAACATGACTATAACCAACGTCCCCTCTGCCTCCAGCTTGTCATTCTTGTTGCTATCCCTCCGCTTCCTTTCAGGGGGTATCATTAAGGGTATAGGCTAAAACTGAAACACTGACATGTCTGGAAATGGTTAAAAAGCTATAAAAGTGTAGCAACAATGCTTCGGTACCTCATTCATAGAGAACAGAACCTTTCACAGTTAACTGAGAAACTAAAACGATGAGTTAAAAATCCATTGAGTTTGTTCCATAAGTAAAAAATACAGTTTATCTATATTCCCTTCCCTATATTAAAAAACTGAAAACACAACTTAAACAGATTACCTCACTATCATTCTTTACAAACAAAGCTTGTCTACAACCACCACCTTTTTGGACCCCAGTTTCTCTATTCAAAGCTATGTACTGATGTCGTATGCTGTGTCTACCTAATTGCTGGCAGGAAATCTGAGCTACAGGAATGAAATAGGCATTGGCTAGAAATCTTGATTACGTTTATTGGAAATATGGACTAAATAAGGTACTTCAATTAGTATCAGACAGAAGGATGGATTGCTCTCCAACAAAGCACAAACTGTTAAAGCAATAATATTTAGAAAACGTGTCCGAGGCATAATTCGCTATGATGATGGAGGAGATAAATCTCTTTCCTGTTGTGTAAGATGAGTACAAGATAAATGTAACCACACTGTTGAAAACTGCAGTTGGTCAGCACTCGGGAGATACATTTTTTAGGTAATCTGCCCCAGGATTTGATGATAAATACAAATCTTTTTATTCATTTAAAAAGTTAACTCAGTGTTCATGAGGAAATACAGATAAGGTATTTTAGTCAAATTTCCTTGTGGTAAGAATAATAAAGACTATCGGAGGCTTACTGTAATATTTTCTAACTTCCAAGTATTTTAATTTGTTTAAACTGCCCTTCAGAATGTCCTTATAAGTACATTATGAGTATATTCGAAATTAAATGAGAATCATCCTCTAAAAACTTCTGAAAAAAGTGTTGAAATAATATAACCATTTCTTATAAAAGTTACTTCATTTGATTAATTAAATATTAAGTATCCTATCTAATAAAGAGGGAATATGCTAATTGACCATCATGCCCTCACAAAGATGGCAGCATCCACAGCCATAAGATGGCAGCACCCAGTCCCTCAGCCCCCCAGGGCCAGCCCGAGGTGCAGGCAAGCCTCGGATGGCAGCTGCCCAGCCGCCCAGGGCCGCCTGAGGCTCAGGTAACCAGGGCCGGCAGAGGCTTGCACTGCCGGCAGTGGCAGCAGCAGTGGTGTGATGGGGGCATCACCTTCCCCTGATCACCAGTCGCCTCCCGCCCCTGAGGGCTCCCGGACTGTGAGAGGGGAAGGCTGGGCTGAGGGACCCCCCCGCTCCAGTGCATGAATTTTCATGCACTGGGCCTCTAGTCAATTAAATAAAATATTTTGTAGAAAGTATGCTAAGTTAAAAAAGCCAAATACAAAAGATTTACACGATTTCATTTATATAAAACATCCAGGAAAAATAAAATTACAGAGTGTGAAAGTACGAGTGTTTCCTGGAGCCAGGAGTGGGAGCAAGAACAGACACAAAGGGGCATGAGGGAGCTTCTGAAGTGATATGTTTCACAACTGCACTGTAATGATAGAGGCACAAGTGTACACATTTACTAAAACTCACCTGAAATGCAATGGAAGAATTTTACGCTACACCAATTATATCTCCATAAAACTTTTCAAATGGTTCTGTAGGAAATACCATGACATTGAGGCTCTTAGGGCACGGGTTTGTGGCCCTCTCCCCCAAATTCATATGTTGAGTCTCTAATCCTCAATGTGATGCTATTTGGAGTCATTAAGTTTGGGTGAGGTCTTGGGTGTAAAGCCCCCACGGTGGGATTGGTGTCCTGATAGGAATGAAAAGACAGCTATGTTTCTCCACACTGTGAGGACACAGCAAGACAAGAAGGCAGCCATCTGAAAATCCGGAAGAGCGCCTTCATCAAGAACCTAAAGATGCTCCCAGCCAGTGTGACTCAGTAGTTGAGTGTCGGCCTATGAACCAACGGGAGGTCAAGGTTCGAATCCTGGTCAGGGCACATGCCCGGGTTGTGGACTTGATCCCCAGTGTGAGGCGTGCAGGAGGCAATGATCAATGATTCTTTCTCATCGTTGATGTTTCTATCTCTCTCTCCCTCTTTCTTCCTCTGAAATCAATAAAAACATCTTTTTTTTAAAATATATTTTTTAAGAAAAGAAATTGAAGATGTTGGACCCTGATCTCAGACCTCCAGCCTCCAGAACTATAAGAAATAAATATTCATTGTTTAATCACTATAGTCTATGCCATTTTTATTGTAGCAGCCAGAACTGAGAAGTGGGCTGCTGCTGTAACAAACACCTAAAACTGTGGAAGTGGTTTTGGAACTGGGTTGGGTATAGGCTGGAAGAATTTTGAGGTGATTGCCAAAAAAAGCCAATATTGCAATAAAGAGACTTGCAAAGACAATTCTGGTGAAGGCTGAGGTGGGAAAAGAAGAAGAAGAAAAAAAAAAAGCTCTAGAGAAACCTTCCATCTTCTTAGAGAAAATGTAAATAATCATGTACAGAATGTTGGCAGAAATATGAACAGTAAAAGTCATTTTGATGAGGTCTCTCTCAGACAGAAAGGAGAAATGTGTTATTGAAAATGGGAAGAAAAGTGATTCTTGGTATCAACTGGTGAAAATCCTTGCTGAATTGTATTTGTGTTCTAGTGTTTTGTGAAAGGCTGCACTTGCCAGCATGAAACTGGAGATTTAGCTGAGGAAATTCCTAAGCTAAATGTTGAAGGAGGGGCTTGATTCTTCCTGCGTGCTGATAGTAAAATGCAAGAAGAGAGACATTAAAGACAGAACTGTTAAGCAAAAGAACTCAGATTATAAAAATTTTGAAGGTTCTTAGCCTGTCCACATTACAAAAAACTAGAAAGTATGTTCCAAAGAGAACAGTTAGGGTGTGGCAAACTAACCATTTGCTAAGAAGATTAGTATGAGTATGAACCACAGACCAAATCAACCATCCCAGTGGGAAGTGAAGAAAATAGAAGAAGAAATGAAAGACTGTCAAACTTCTTGGAACCTATAAGACTGCACCACAGATTCAGCTGTGAATACAATCTATTATTCAAGACAGGCGAGGAATGACCCTGAAAGTGATCCATACACCTTAGAAGCTGCACTCCCAGCCCAGGCCCACAGTACATGGGGCTAGGGCTGTCTCCACCTTGGCTTCAAAGGGAAAGCGCTTTGCCCAACAAAGCCATGTGTTTGGGGATAACACCTTGGCTCCAACAAGCCAGACTGCAGCTACTCAGAGCTGCAGGGGCACAACTCTCATCTGGAAAAGCTATCAGGGTGCAACCACCCACCCAACAGAGTCACATAAGTGGGAAAACCACCTTAATAAGTCTGAAAGGCAAAGCATGAAGCCAAAGAGAATTATTCTTGGCTTTTGGTCCAGATGCTGGTGTAGGTAAATTCGTTATGTGAATCCTCCCACAACCACATAGAAATTATAACTAAATTAAAGAACAAGCATCACCTAGAACTTCCTGAAATCTAGCTGGAGGTAAATCCTACAACTAAGGATATAAAAAAGAAGCCATTTCGAGACTGGCAGGAAGGCCGGAGATGCAGAACTGGTTGGTCCCACACCCACATGTGGTGGATAAAAATAGGAAGGGATATCTAGGCTGCAGAAGTCGCACATGAGAAGTGAGGAGTCCCAGGCCCACACCAGGCCTCCCAGCGCCAGGAAGAGAAGTTCCCATAATTTTTGGCCGTGAAAACCAGCAGGGGGCCAAGGAGGGGGAGGATGCACCTGGAGTGCCCAATTCAGGTGAATGGAGAGGTGATGCCACTGGACCCTACAGGAAATCTACTACCTTAGACCACTCAACCAAGCCTGGGAGACATAGCAGCTCTACCTAATAACATAAAAACAAACACAGAGAGGTTGCCAAAATGAGGAGACAAAGAAAAATGTCAAAAATGAAAGAACAGAATAAAACCCCAGAAAGAACTAAACAAAATGGAGACAAGCAATCTACTAGATGCAGAGTTCAAAACACTGGTTATAAGGATGCTCAATTAACTTAGGGGAATAGAAGATAAACTCAGTGAGAACTTTAACAGCATAGCAAAGGACATGGAAACCATAAAAAAAGAACTAGTCAGTAATGAAGGATACACTAACTGCAATGAAGCATAAATTACAGGGAAACCACTGTAGAGAAGATGAAGCTGAGATTCAAATCAGCGATTTGGAATATAAAGAAGCAAAAAACATCCAATGATGAGAACAGCAAAGGCTTTTTTTTTTTTTTTTTTTTTTTTTTTTTTTTAACAAGGCTAGTGTAAGGAGCCTCTGGGACAACTTCAAGCCTATCAACATTTGCATCATGGGGATACCAGAAGGAGAAGAAAGAGAGCAAGAAAGGGAAAACCTATTTTAAAGAAGAATGACAGAAAACTTCCCTAACCTGGTGAAGGAAATAGACATACAAATCCAGGAAGCACAGAGTCACAAACAAGATGAACCCAAAGAGCCCCACACCAAGACACATCATAATTAAAATGCAAAATGTTAAAGACCTACAAGGGAGTGCCCATATGAATGTCAGCCGATTTCTCAACAGAAACTTTGCAGGCCAGGAAAGAGTGGCAAGAAATATTCAGAGTGATGAAAAGCAAGGACCTATGACCAAGATTACTCTACCCAACAAAGCTATAATTTAGAATCAAAGGACAGGTAAAGAGCTTCCCAGACAAGAAAAAGCTAAAGGAGTTCATCACCACAAACCAGAATTATACAAAATGTTGAAGGGTCTTTAAAAAAAAAAAAAGAAAGAAAGAAAGAAAAGATAAAAATGTAAACAATCAAATGGCAATAAATATATATCTACCAAAATTTGAATAAAAAAATGAACAAGCAGAAAAGAAACACTCATAGGTGAAGAAAACCTTTTTCAGTTGCTAGATGGAAGGGTAGTTGGAAGGATGGATGAAAAAAGTAAAGGAATTAAGAAGTACAAATTGGTAGTTACAGAATAGTCATGGGGAGGTAAACATAGGAAACATGGTCAATAATATTCTAATTAACTATGTATGGTGTCAGATGGGTCCAAGATTTATTGGGATGATCATTTAGCAAGTTATATAATGTCTAATCACTGGGCTGTACATCTGAAACTAATATAATATGTCAACTATAATAGAAAAATACAAAATGAATTTTTAATGAAGAGAATTATACTTGAACCAAAATAACCTTTAAAAAGGAGAACATAGTTTGTAGACGCAGAGTTCTGATTTAAAACTGGTAATCAAGATAATGTGATACTAGAATAAGATATATATGTATCAATGGAATATAATTGAGAGTACAGAAATAAACATATGTATCTATGATTTCAAAAGGATATCAAGAAAATTTAGTGGGGAAGGAGTAGTTACTTCATTAAATGGTGTTGGGACAACTGACTGTCACACATAAAAGAAGGAAGGTGGACCCTTACATTAGATCATGTACAAAAATTAACTTAGAATAGATCAATGACCAAAATGTAAGGGATAAAACTATGGAAGTCTTCGGAGGAAACATAGGGAGAAATATTTGTGACCTTGGATTTGGCACTGGATTTTTAGATATGATACAAAAGCACAAGCAACACAGAAAAAATAAATAAATTGGATTTAATCAAAATTTTAAAACTTTATGCTTCAGAAGACAATATATCAAGATTAAAGATCCTCTGAATGAAATAAAACACTTAAATATATGTAATAAGGGTCAAGTATTTAGAACAGCAATTTTCAACCTTTTCCATCTCGTGGCACACATAAGCTAATTACTAAAATTATGCAGCACACCAAATATATATATTTTTTTGCCAATGTGACAAAATTAAGTATAATTTTGATTAATTTACAAAATAAATAATAACTACCTAGTCTTTTGCTCCAAAGTGACTTCTAAAAATTTTTTATTGATTGATTGAGTTTACAGAGAGGAATGAGAGCGAGAGAGACAGACATCAATTTGTGTTCTGCTTTCTAATGCATTCATTGGTTGATTCTTGTATATGCCCCGACTGTGTATTGAACCCACAACCTTGGTGTATTACGACAATGCTCTAACCAACTGAGCTAGGCGGCCAGGGCCAAAGTGAGTTTTAAAAATGTATATAAGGAATTCTAGTACCAAGAATTAATGTTATCGGGTACAATCTCATTATGCTACATAATATCTCTATTATTATGACCTTTTTTTTCCTTTCTTTTTGTTGTTGTCATTTTCTTCTTTGACAATCTAAGGGAAAAGAGGTCAGTGCCCCTGACTAAATAGTCAGGCATTGCATGGTTTAAAAATTCTTGTGGCACTCCAGTTGAAAATTGCTGATCTAGAGTTATGTCAACAGCTCTTATAATTAACAACCAAAAGACAACTCAATTTAAAAATGGGCAAAACACTTGAATAGACATTTCTCTAAAGAAGATATACAAATGGCTAATACAATATGTGAAAATATGTTCAACATCATTAGTCATTAGGGAAATGCAAATCAAAGCCACAACAAGATACCACTTCACCCTTACTAGGATGAAGATTATATCGAAATCATCTATATATCTAATTTATATCTAATCTCCGTATGTCCATCTCTATAGCTATCTATCTATATATATATATTTTAAATTTATCTTTAATGTTGAAAGTTATACAGATGCACCCTTTTTTCCCCATTGACCTCTTCTAGCTCTCCCCTGCCCAGACCTCTTCTAGCTCTCCCCTGCCCAGGCCTTCACCACACTATTGTCTGTGTCCATGGTTTAAGTATATATGCATACAAGTCCTTTGGTTAATCTCTTCCACCCACCCACCCCCACCTTCCCTCTGAGATTTATTGGTATGTTCCATGTTTTCATGTCTCTGCATCTATTTTGTTCATCAGTTTATTTTGTTCTTTAGATTCCACATATGAGCGAGATCCTGTGATACTTGTCTTTCTCTGACTGGCTTATTTCACTTAGCATAATGCTCTCCAGGCCCCTTCATGCTGTCTCAAAGGGTAAGAGATCCTTCTTTTTAACAGCTGCACCGTATTCCATGGTGTAAATGGACCACAGCTTTTTTATGTACTTGTCTACTGATGGGCTGGCTATCTATATTTTTAATTCAAATAACAAGCACTGATGAGAATGTGAAGAAATTTGACTCTCATATATATAATCCTGGTGGGAAAATAAGGTGTAGTCATTAGGAAAAGCATTTTGGTGGATACTTAAAAAAACAAGAAACTAGAAACACCAATCAGAAAGGATATATGCACCCCTATGTTCATAGCAGCACAATTTACCATAGCTAAGATTTGGATACAGCCTAAATGAAATAAGCCAGTCAGAGAAAGATAAATATCACATGATCTCACTCATTTGTGGAATATAATGAACAATATAAACTGATGAACAAAAACAGATTCAGAGACAGAGAAGCATTGATCAGACCGTCAACCCTCAGAGGGAAGGTAGCGGAGGGTGGGGGTAAGGGGGAGAGATCAACCAAAGGACTTGTATGCATGCATATAAGCCTAACCAATGGACACAGACACCAGGGGGGTGAGGGCATGAGTGGGGAGGGGGTGGGGGGCAATGGGAGGATAAGGACACATATATAATACCTCAATCAATAAAAAACAATAAAGAAAACCTCCTCCAAAATAAATAAATAAACATAGAATTATATATGATTCAGAAATTCTACTGCTAGCTTTACACCAAAAAGAATTAAAAACAAGTACTAAAACAGATATTTGTACACCCAGTTTAATTTGCAGCATTATTCACAGTAGTCAAAAGATGGAAACTATCCAAGTATCATTAGTCTAGATCAGAGATTTTCAGCAGGTGTGCAGAAAGAATTTTTAAGCCATGCAATGCCTGACTAGTCAGGGGCACTGACCTCTTTTCCCTTAGACTATCAAAGTAAAAAATGACAACAGCCAAATACAATAGCCATCTAGTGTGAATTAATCAAAATTATCCAATTTTTTTGCCAATCTGACAAAAACTTTTGTCAGATTGGCAAAAAAAAACATGTTTTGAAAAATACATGCTGTGAAATTTTAATTAGTTTATGTGTGCCATGAGATGAAAAAGGTTGAAAATTGCTGGTCTAGATGCATGGATCAACAAAATGTGGTATATAGTTATAATGCAATATTATTCAGCCATGAAAAGAAATGAACTCCTGACATATTCTACCAGATGGATATATCTTGGAAACATTACACTAAGTGAAAGAGGCCAGTCACAAAAAGACCACATATTATATGACTCTGTTTATGTGAAAATGTCCAGACTAGGCAAATCTATAGAAACAGAAAGTCAATTAATAGTTGCTTAGGGCTGGGGTGATTGGAGGTTGATAAGCAAAGGGTACAGAGTTTCTTTTTAAGGTGGCAAATATGTTTTAAAATGGACTGTGGTTACGCTGCTCTGTGAATAGTTAATATAAACTGCAATACTAAAATAGCGAACCTTTAGAACAAACATACCCCAAACCTCTCCTTGACTCTATATGTACTCTCACTCATGGCCTCCTCTGGGGAGGTGTTCACCTCTTAACGAATTGTTGATCCTCATTCCTTTAACTTCACTGTCACACTGTAAATCAACTCTATCTGGTGCAGAAGTGAACACCACACTGTTAAATATTTACTATGAATAACCATAAAAGTAAGTTCAAGCAGTTGAATTAATAAATTCTGAGTGTGCCAACAGGCACTAGGATATAGAAGCACACAGGACAAGACCCCCTTCTCTCAAGTGAAAACAACGATGCAAAATAAACAGCTAGGGTACACATTTGTGTAAACATTTAAAAGAGATGAGCCAGAAAATACCTGCTTCCTGTTGGACTAATCAGAGGGAAGGGCTGTTCTCGGGAAGTGGCATGTAAGTTAAGATTCTCGCTACCAAGGATCCAGCCAGAAAAGATAAAAGGAAAGATGACTCCAGCCAGAGGAGAAAGCAGGTGCAATGATGAAAACAGGTTGATACATTTGAGGGACTGCATGAAATCCAGGGTGGCTGAATAATAGTGGACCAGGGAAGAAAGGGACAAGGTGAGGTCCCAGAGCTAATGAGACTGGTCAGGAACAGACTTGTAGGGGTGTGTAAGGCCAGGTGAGAAGTTTCAACTTCCTTCTGCTCAATCCCTTAAGATTCTATGCACATCTCTCCTGTTCCATTTAACCCTCTGTATTCACCCCTATCTATCTGTGCTTCAGAAGACAATATACTAAGAAGATGAAAGAATCAATGGTAGAGAAGATGATATAGGAAGGGATATCCAGGCTGCAGAAGTCCCACATGAGAAGCAAAGAGTATTTAGACTGTGCCTGTCCTAAAGAAAATGAGTTTCTTGTTAACCTTTCTCTTCAGGGTATAACCAGTGTCTACCCAGAACCTCAACAGAATGAACAGGCCACATATATCGATTCTGTAATAAGGTAAAAATCCTAAGTCCTGCAAGAAAATTTTAATAAAGTTTAAGTGGAAGAAAGAAGTTATTTCTAAAGTTAGTTAGTGTACAAATGGAGGCCAGGCAAGTTTCATTTGAATTCCCAGGCCAGTCTCGTTATTTCTACCATAGACTAAAGTTTCCCATATTGAAATCAGCTAAACTGAACATCTTCCAAACTGCATTAAAATCACCCCCAGAATTTGAAACATAAAACAGCCAGCAAAGAACAGCTTTTTCCTCTCTGATTACTGCACAGCAGTTACTAACAGGTTCTCCATCTCAAGCCTATCCCTAAAGTATCCCCAGGCCTTGTGCACAATCGTGGTAGCCCCCTCACCTTCACCACAGAGCTCTTATACACAGAAATGGAAGTGCTATCCTATATAATAAAAGGCTAATATGCAAACGGACTGAACGGCAGAATGACCAGTCACTATGACGTGCACTGACCACCAGGGGGAAGACACTCAACACAGGAGCTGCCCGCTGGTGATTAGTGTGCTCCCTCAGGGGCAGCGCCACTCAGCCAGAAGCCCTGAGCTGGGCTCACAGCTGGTGAGCACAGCAGCAGTGGCAGGAGCCTCTCCCGCCTCCGCGGCAGTGCTAAGGATGTCCGAATGCCCATGGAGAGTGGGCCTAAGCTGTTAGTTGGGCATCCCCTAAGGGCTCCTGGTATGAGAGGGTGCAGGCCGGGCTGAGGGACGCCCCTCCCCCTGAGTGCACGAATTTTGTGCATTGGGCCTCTAGTTGGATTATAATTCCGATAACTGAAACAGGAGGAAGTACTCTCTTTGAAATAACATATAATGACAACACATGCTATCTTTATAAATGACTTTTATTGCCTACTATACCTTCACATTTGCATGTTGGACTTTCTGTTTGTACTACAGGGGACTCTGCTACAGTTCTAATTGTAACATTATTATCCAGAAAGGCACACACTGACTCTAATATAGTTGAGACAAAGCAAGCCAAGTAACCATTTCAGAGTGTCAAACCATACAACTGTGCAAATATATAAAGCCTATTTCTTTGGGAGGAAAATAAAAACACATTGTTTTCAGCTGGCTTACTGTGGCCTTGAGGCTTCCGCCTGGTCTGTCTGCAGTTTCTCTCCTCCTTCCACTTCCATTGTGCAGTAAACAATTCGATTGGGAGCGACTGACTTCAAACCTTGCACTTCCATTATGACAATCTAAAGGTAAGAAAAATGTTAAATGATATGTCAAGTTGACAATGTTTAGCTATTAAGAGAGACCGCGGCATAAACAACTGAATAGATCAATTGAAAAAATTATCTCGTAATATAAATGGAATTTTGTCTTCCCAAGAATCCCTCTACTTACTATCCCTCTATTCATGTTAGGGATGTTAAAAAATCATGCTAAGCATCTGAAGAGGTATCTCCTGACAACAATTAAAGTAATAACCCCCAGTTAATCAAGTGAGATTTAAACTCAAACAATTACAGCAACTCTTTATAAAGTAAAGCAAAATTACAAATGGAAAGTCAGTGCATTTGATAAAAGGAGTATACATTGAGTTTCACAGAAAGTGTTATAATATGTATTACTGGCAGACACTGTCACCATCAGACCAACTCACTGATGTCAATATGTGACAGCATCAGAAATTTTCTATACTCACTCATTTCAGATGACATTATGAAAGAAAATGAAACTAATTTTAACTATTATACAAGGTATTTATAAAAGAATTTTCTTTATGACCAATGAAAAATATGCCACTAAATATCTTAATACCAACTTGCAAAGGAAAAGGTAGTTTTCCACCCATTAAAGGCATACACTAGTTTAATGCAGTGCACTGGGAAAGGGTGCAGACACTGATACTACATTATGGAGCTATAACTCCTGAGGGAAAGGGAAACAGTTTTTCAAGTATGTTTTCTATCTATAATAATAAAAGGGTAATATGCTAATTAGACCAGACATCTTCCGGACATCATTCCGGACGTCATTCCTCCGGGTCCCAGGTGCCTGCCGGCGGCCGAAGAAGGGAAGCAGCCCAGGTCCCGGGTGTCTGCGGGTGGCCCGAGGGAAGCCAGCCCGGGTCCCAGATGCCTGCCAGTAGCTGGAGGAGGGAAGCAGCCTGGGTCCAGGTGCCGAGGGAAGCCGGTTCTGGCAGCCGGGGGAAGGAAGGCCTACTCTTGCATGAATTTTCGTGCATAGGGTCTCTGGTATTTTTATAAAAGGCTGCCAATCTTAAAAGATTCTTGCTGGATATACACATAAAATATGATAATTTGCCACAGCTTTTTCCCATCAAACTTGAATCATGAAGTTCCCTAAATTCCCAAATTTTAATTTATAAAATATACTCAATGGCATTTTCATATATGCACATTCATTTTCCGTACTGATCTCATGCTGTATTTCTATACACAAGATTAATAACATTAATGCTATACAGCTACCAAAATCTTCACCAAAACACCCTCTATATCACTTAATTGATCACTCAATACTTGATTAAAGTCATAATACTTTTCACTGAGTTGTGAAATGAACCTTAAGACCAAGCTCTCAAACAAACAAACCATCTTAAAATAACTGTTTTTCCTTTTAGCTCTGCTATAACAGAAGTGTCATGTTTATAAATACAAATGCATATTGCTTTGTTTTTTTCATAAAAATATATGGGAAACCCATCACAGAAAAACAAAGATCAAATTCGGGAGCACTTTCCTTCCTCAACCAAGCTTTTTGTCATTTTTTCACACTGAAATGCACAGCAACATGTGAATAAAAATAAGGACTTAAAACAGACTAAGAGAATTAATAGAGAATAGCTATTATCTTTCATAGCTGCTCTAATACTCAAGGAAGTTGGGGTAAAATACTAAACCCTGTATAAGAAAAATAAACAAAAATTTCTGCATTTTTAATAATCAAATTTACTACATTAGTAATACTGAAACTCATTAGAACCCAAATAAAATAACCAGAAGCTGAGACAAATGAAATTTATAACCATACCAATAAACTTACCACCATGACTCTAAAGACTTATTAATTCAATAATAAAAATTTTGGATGGTCACTTATAATGTATGAAATAGGAGAACTGTATACCACAAGAGAAATCTAGAAATCTTGATAGCCTTGGTTCATGGCTGGGCATGGGACTGTTTGCACTGCATCTCTCTGTGACGCGTTTAACAGCCAAAGTACACGAGAGAAGGAAGGAAGCATGTGCTTGACACTATTTCTGTCACCTCTGTTACAATTTGCTGTAAACAGGACCTCCTAAAACATCCAACTTGTGAAACCGCATCCGCCCCTCAAAACAATACTCCCATCTGTGCAGGGGATGTTTTATCCTGCAGAATTGCCACTTCCAAAGGATGTAACTTCTGTTATGAATCCATACACATAAATAAAACAACACAGTTCTACAGATATAACTGCCAAAAGGATGAGAAGAAAAAAAGCCACACACAGCCAGTCTGAATCATTAATGGTAAAGAAGACAGCCACGAATTAATTCTATGGACCATTAAATTAACCTAATTTAGGTAACTGTCTCAAACCAATTCCCAGGAAAACTTGATAATGGAACTACAGAAAATAAAACTGTTCTGTTTCATCTTCTCTTCCCTGATCTCTCTGTGACCGATTTAATAAGGATGAAATAGATGAAGTTTTCCTAGAGGCAAAAGGAAGGGAGGCATATACAAAACATGGAACTAGAAAACATACTTCTGAGGAACATGTTGCCAAAGTGTTATGGGGCACTCAGACACTTGAAAACGCTCTGTGTGGACACCAACTATGTCCATGCCATGACCCATTTCCCCTTATAACATAACTTGAGAGATGAACATTTGCTTTCCTGGCTTTAATTATATGTAGTTTTAACATACCATTCTATGGCTTCCTGTTTTGTGGGTTAGCTTATCTCTTGCTTTATTCTCTCTGAAGGCTTCACGGATGGCTAACTGATGCTTTTTGGTACCACCAAAGTCCCTAATTAAATAAATATTTATCAAGTCGAGTGTGTGCTAGGCACTGTTGTAGGCTTGCTATATACTTCAACAAACAAAAAAGAAAAAACACCAAAAATATCTTACCTTCCTGCAACTTACATTCTAAGTAGAAAAAGTCAGGTAATGAAAACACATAACAAATGTCTAAATATGTCAGGTGATAAGAGCTGTGGCAAAAATTAAGCTAGGTAAGGGAACAAGGTGTGGTGGGAGGAGAGAGGAGTGGGCAGCAATTGAAAAATAAAATTGGAAAAGTTTTTCAAATCTGCACGTATTCCTCAGACTTCAGTTCTTAAATAAGACACCTTTCTCCACTGGACTAACTCCAAGCCCGAGTGATGTGTGAGGCCCTTAACCTGGATGAACTGCTTGCCTTTCAGAGTTTCTTGGGCGAAATCTGGGGTCTGAGGAGGAGGCTTGGAGAATGGGCTGGGATAATTACTCAGGTTAGCCAGGCCTAGGTCACAGGGAGTCCTACAGATAAGTGCTGTGTAGTCTGCTCTTCATGTGGTTTCAGTTTATTACTAGACATGTGACTTCTACTTAAAATACTGTGGGCACCAGGGAATAGATCTGTATTGTGCTTTGGTAGGAAAATCTCTGCCTCCTATAGACAGAGCAATAAAGAATATCAAAATAATTTTATAGCCCTCGCTGGTTTGGCTCAGTTCATAGAGTATTGGCCTGTGGACTGAAAGGTCCTGGGTTCGATTCCGGTCAAGGACACATACCCAGGGTTTCAGGCTCCATCCCTAGTCGGGGCGTGCAGGAGGCAACTGATCAATGATTCCCTCTCATCATTGATATTTCTATCTCTCTCTCCCTCTCCCTTCCTCTCTGAAATCAACAAAAGTATATTAAAAATAATAATAATTTTATAAATATACAAGCTTCTTATACCATGCAGAATTAAGTTTTAACTTGTATTCCCTAAGGCTATTTTATTGTTGACTGAACAGACCCTATTTAACAAAATGGCAATAAAGTTCAGAATAATAATTCTTAGTTTCACTTAAGCACCAACTCACAGCATCTGAGATTTTTAAACAGAGAAAATGTTTTGAACTGTTTTCAGTTCTGAGTGCTTATCGAAGGAATGGTAGATTTAGCCATTACAAAAATAATTTTCTTCACACATTATTTTTATCATTAATGAATTTAAATATCAAACTTGTAGAAAAAGTTATGCTGTCATTAAATACAAAAACCTATAAAAGTGGGGGAAAGGGGTGTTGGCATTTTACATTATAGTCAGTAGGAAACCTCAGGCAGAAATAAGAAGGAAATCCACTATGTAGTTTCAAAGTAAACAACCTTAGGTTAAGAGGCTACAAAGATTGAGAAGAAACCTAATACGCAGCAAAGCCACTTTTAAGTCATGAGGTATCCCCAGACTGTGTCCTGCATCAGAAGAAAATGTCTTATTCCTACTCTGAAACCAAATTTAATCTATTAACCAACAAAAATCATTAGCCTGAAAGTTAAGAAAGTGAGAGGCAGCTGTTTTTCCCAAGCTTAAGTTTATCTCAGAGATGCAGAAGCAAAGAAAAAAAAAATATATAGATCTGATTTTTTTTTTTTTTTTTTTTTTTTGCCATAAAGTAAGCAAGCCAAGTGTAGGAATATTTCAAAAAAAAGAAATATAAAACTGTGCCTCCTAAAACTCCAGGGTACTTTTTTTTTTGTTTGTCTTGTCACTCAGCAAACTGAAATAGCAGCACTAGGCCGGGGAGGGAGAATGTAACAATGTAAGCAAGGAGCTAGCGTTAAGGTAATGTGTGAGAGAGCTATAAATGTCAGCTTGCTATTGCTAGGGTGTGTGTGCATTGTATACAAACCACAGACATATATGTGAATCAGCCCAGATACAGAGGTTGGCAAAGAAGAAATGTAATTGTGAGGACAGGCGGCTGTAATAGCCAGTCAGTATCTGGTTTCCAGGGATTTGCGTGGAAGGGAAGACACTGAAGTCTTGGAGGGCACAGTGTTAAAGGCATGGCATTTGTTTCGGTTCTTGGTAATGCTGATGGTACCTCTCATGAAGCTGGGTGTTCTGGAGCAGAAGAGTTCTCTGCTTCTCATCATCTACATGCATCCAACACTTACAGCCAGCTGCTTATGTGATTTGATTCCAGAAAGATGATCTCAAAGGGGAAGTAGGTTAAAAAAAAAAGTTTAACTGAAAGCCTGAGAGGAGTTCCCCAATATCAGAGAACGCAGTTATATGTTTAAATCCTGTTTCCACCCCAGTGTGCTTTGGTATTTCCTTTAACAATAAACTCACACTAGCCTAAGCTGACACAACGGTGACTGGCCTCAAAACATTTATTTTATATATATATACACACACATATATACATATATACATATATACATATATACATATATATATATATATATATATATATATATATATATATATATATATTGATTTCAGAGAGTAAGGGAGAGGGAGAGAGAGATAGAAATATCAATGATGAGAGAGGATCACTGATTGGCTGCCTCCTGCACGCTCCCTACTGGGGATTGAGCCCACAACCCAGGCATGTGTGTGCCCCTGACTGGAATCAAACCTAGGACCCTCCACTGAACCAAACCAGTTAGGGCAAAATGTTTATTATTTTACTAGAGGCCTGATGCACAAAATTCATGCAAGAGTAGGCCTTTCTTCCCCCGGCTTCCCTATGGCACCCAGGACCCGGGCTTCCCTCCGGCTGCTGGCAGGCACCTGGGACCTGGGCTTCCCTTGCAGCCCTGGCTTCATCTGGAAGAACATCCAGTCTAATTAGCATATTAGGCTTTTATTATTATAGACTAAGAGGCCCAACTGAGTGGGGGATCCCTCAGCCTGGCCTGTGCCCTCTTGCAGTCCATGACCCCTCAGGGGATGTCCAGGACACCTCGCTCCTTACCGCCTGTCTGCTCGCTGCTCCTTACCACTCGGCTTGCTACTCCTTAATGCTTGGCTTGCTGCTCCTTAGCGCTGCCGTGAAGGTGGAAGAGGCTCCCGCCACCGCCACTGTGCTCACCAGCGGTGAGCCCAGCTTCTGGCTGAGTGGCGTTCCCCCTGTGGGAGTGCATTGACCACCAGGGGGCAGCTCCTGCATTGAGCATCTGCCCCCTGGTGGTCAGTGCGCATCATAGCGACCAGTCGTTCTGGGCATTCTGCCATAATGGTCACTTAGGCTTTTATTATATAGATACTGTTTAAATTTGAAAGGTTACCACAAAGGTCAGCCAAAACTATCTGCATCCTCATTTACGCTGTCAAAGGCGAGCATGAGATAAGGCCACCTACCTCTAAGGTGAACGACAGCACCACGTCAGACTTGGAAAGCTGAATCTCACTCTCATCTCCTATGTCCAAAAATGCAGAATTCTGGGAGCGTTTTAATTTCTGTAGTTTAAATTCTGGACCACCTTTCGAAACTGGAAGACTTTCCAAATTGGCCATTAGCAAATTCACTGAGGATCGCAACTCTTCTATATACATATTCTCCATTTCTTTTGTTATGAATTTGGGGAATTTTCTTTCCTTGAAAAGAATTTTTAAAATAACAATGTTACACAAGTCATATTTCCAGTTTATCATAAAACACATTTGGCATATATTGACTCTTAGAAATTGCAATACTAGACATAATGAATCTACTTTAGTCTGTAGGCTTTAAAAGCCTCAGGCTCTGGCAAATTTGATTATATCTAAAGGTACATGATATACCCTACTAAGGATCATTATGGTACCAAATGAATAACATTATATACATTTCCACATTAACTTTATTTTTGATGAGGTATTTGCTTAAAGGATAAACAAACTCTGAAAATATACATGTAAGAAGTTTTAGTGTACATATGAATCTTAGTTAGCCACTGTTAGCTTGGAAATTCTTGGGGTATCGGGCCTATGAGAACAATGTTCATTGTGCACTGCTTTGTCTTTTAGGAAACAACTTTTTTAACAATATCTTTCTTTCTTACCACGCATGTGCATTGTTTGGAGGGTATGCTTTTTATAAATAAGCATTCAAAGGTAAAAAATAAAAGCCATGAATGTCAGAATATTAAATTGCAGTAGTCATATTTCTAAAATTGCTTAATTTTCATGTTACAGAAATGTGTCATGATCCCTTATGTCCATAAATTCAGATTTTTAGGAAAGCCTTAGAAAATATTAAGTTTAAAGCAAAATAAAACCAATTTATGATAAAAGCTCAAAGTAAAAAAGTAACAATATCCAAGTTAAAGATTCTATGTTTTCTGAATTACATGAGCATTGCCATTCAATCCTGCTACCGCTGCAATCAGATTTGTTTCTTTTCAACTGTTGATATTTACATAAGATATTGAGAGAGATTGCCAAATTGTTCTTAGAGAAGATTAAATACATTTATATTCCCAAACACAGCAAATGAGGTTTCCTCACACTCTTAGCTCTGTCTTTAATCTTTGACAACCTGACCCTTAACTCTTCTCTTAAAGGTAGAGGGTATAGAGCTTTAGAATGTCAAGTGCAGTGTAACATAACAACCACTGTACACAACTGGCTGGGGTGAGAGCAAAGCAGACATCTTTCAGATGATCGCCTAAATTTCCAGAACACCAATGCCTTCACTATTGTTTCCTCTGGCATCACTCAAGGCATAACCTTAGATCTGCCCCTCTGTATGACTGGACCACCTCCAGCGTGCGCTCATCAGCCTGCAGCAGTCTCGGCCTCACCTGCACCAGTTCATTCTCACGATGGGAAGAACATCTGGTGTCACTTCTCAAATCAGTCCCAGACTCCCAGGCCACCTGTTCTGCTTTTCCCCCACATAAATTTCACATGTTTCTCTTAAAATAATTTACACATAATCAATATTAAACTGCATATTATCACAGAATGATTAAAATTCTACATGCATAACTAACTTCCCCAAGGAAGATTAAGTATCCTTTTAACATTCCTCTATAGTTTTAAGCAACATTCCAAAATAGTAAGTTTGCCTCCACAGTAAAAAAATATAAGGACACAGTTACAGAATACCTTGATTACCTTTGAAAAAAAAAATAATGCTTTGGGATGGTTTCTCAGTACACACACCAGAAAAAAAAAAAAAGCAAAATAAGCCATAATAACCGAATTTTACATTTGCGGACCAATTTTATAAGCTGTCATAAAAAGCAACCAAAACTCAGAAATAAGGCAAAAAGCTGAGGGGACAGTTCCTTCCAATGTCATGTGACGGCAAAGGCCATCCAAGGGTCATCTGAGGAAATGTGCTTACTTCAACTTTCTGTTTACTATTGATTAAAGTTCCCAATGAAGTTACATGTTACCTTATAGAAATTTCCCTGAAACACATACAAACAATCTGTGTCTAGTGAGTAGAATAATGCAATGGTTATAATTTAAATCCTAGTTGGAAATTAATCACTTTTATATCTCTATTAATCTTATTTTACCTTTGCCCCCAACACCCAGTTTTCAAACACCCTCCAGTTTGGACTAGTTTTAACATCTAACTAGTTTGCTTATTAATTATGCATTGAATGAAATCTTCAATGTATGTTCATTTTTATATTTGTATAAGAGTCATAATTGTGCCTTTTAAAAATTATATTTTAGCATAGCAAAAGGCAAATATATCACATGTTTGTAAGTTTGTGTGTTCCATCTTTATTTTTCAAATTTTCAGGATGTTATTTTATGGCAAATAGCATTGGCACATAAAAAAACAACAATTCTTTTTTTTTTTTTTATTGTTGACACTATTACAGATGTCCTCCATTCCCTTCCCCAAGCATTTGCCCACCTCCACCAAGCCGCCACCACCGTCTCCCCTGGTCTTCACTACATTGCTGTCTGTGTTCATGGGAGATATATATATATTTTCCCCCTCCCCCTTTGGCTACTCTCTATTCTTATTTAACTTTAATTAAAAACATTTCATTCACTGTCATTTTTCAATGAGGAGACTGTTAGGAATCACCAAACTTGAATATTTTGTCAGCATTTTCAAACTTTTCAGGAAATAGGCTATACTAGGATATTTTTCTCTTTGAAAAAAAGTGACAACTCTGTTTCAATGCTTTTGTGTTTACTGATAGTAATTCATCAACCTTATTTAACTTGCTTGTGTTGCCTATTTCTTGGAAACAGACCAATTATACATCAGACTAGTATACATGTTAAACGTGATCTTTTAAATTAAAACAGCATCAGAAATAGGGTTATTCTCTGGTTTAACTCTGAATCACCAAGTGGCTACTATGTGTTCTACTCTAGGCCCTTAGGATGTAACCACGAAGATAATGATAAAAAAATCCTCGGTACTATGGAGCCTACATTTTACTGTAAGGAAATATATACCTTAAATAAGATCATTTCAAAAGGTTGAAAGTGATCAGTGGGAGAAAAAGCCCAGATGGGACATGGAGTGGAAAGGTGTTGTACATAGGGTGGCCAGGGAAGGACTCAATGAGGAGATGGCCTTTAAGCATAAAAGTAGATAAAGGAGTAAGATAATTAATTTTACATGTCAACTCGGCTACGCTATAGTGCCGCTGTTTGGTCAAACACTTAGTACATGTTGCTGTGATGATAATTTTTAGATATGATTAGCATTTACAATCAGTAGACTTTGAGTAAATCTGATTGTCCTCCCATATCTGGATAGGCCTCATCCAATCAGTAAAACACCTTAAGAGCAAAGCAGCAATTCTGCCTCAATACTGTAATATCAAAACTTACCCGAGTTTCTTGCCTGTTGGCCTGCCCTGAAGATTTTGAATTCAAGACTACAATATCAGCTCTTCCTTGAATTTCAAGCCCACTATATTGCCCTATAGGTTTCAGACTTGCCAGCCCTACAACCATATGATCCCATTCCTATAAATCAAATCAATCAGTTAATATTTCTCTCAACAAATATATTTATATAGACATATAGACACACATATCCCTATGCATATATGTATATACCTGGTATTATATATATATATATATATATATATATATATATATATATATATATAGTGTGTGAGTGTGTGTATATATATATACACACACACACACACACACACACACACACACACACCGAGTGGCCAGATTATTATGATCTCTGAATGCATGCATTCAGAAGAAACATGGGCGGTTGGCTGGCCTGCCTGCTGGTCAAACTCCTGATGGAGGGGACAATTTGCATATTAGCCTTTTATTATATAGGATATACACTGAGTGTCCAGATTATTATGCATTCAGAGATAATAATAATCTGGACACTCAGTGTATATGTATATATGTGTGTATATATACATATATATGTGTGTGTGTGTGTGTGTGTATCCTATCTAATAAAAGAGTAATATGCAAATTAACCACCACTCCACTACACCCACAAGCCACGCCCAGAAGCCACACCCACCAGCCAATCAGGAGCAAATATGCAAATAAACCCAACCAAGATGGCTACAGCCACAGAGAGCAGGAGGGAGGCTTGGGTTTCTCCGGCAATGGAGGAAGCCAAGCTTTCCGCCTGCCCTTGCCGGCCTAGGCCTCCACTCAAGGCTACAAAGTTTCAATGATAGAAGATACATAAACCCAAACAGAAATGGCGGCAGCCATGGAGCTGGAAAGAGCAGGAGGCTAGGGTTGCCCCCGGTGATGGAGGAAGCCAAGCTTTCCGCACACCCTGGCCAGCCCAGGCCTCCACTTAAGGCTACAAAGTTTCAATTATAGAAGATACATAAATCCAAAATAAAATGGTTGCCGCCTCGGAGCAAGCAGAAGGCTTGGCTCCGCTCCAGGCTACAAAGTTTCAATTGTAGAAGATAAATAAACCCCAGATACCAGGGCCTCCGCTTGGGTCGCCAGGGGGCGTGGCCGGCCTGCAAACCACCACAGGCCCCTCGCCCAGGCCGCCCCACTCCCCAAGGGAACCCCCACCCTGATCCGGGACACCCTTCAGGGCAAACCAGCTGGCCCCCACCCATGCACCAGGCCTCTATCCTATCTAATAAAAGAGTAATATGCAGATTGACCATTACTCCAACACACAAGATGGCTGCCCCCATGTGGACATAAGATGGCCGCCACAAGATGGCCAGCAGGGGAGGGAAGTTGGGAGGGACCAGGCCTGCAAGGGAGGGCAGTTGTGGGTGATCAATCCTGCAGGGGAGGGCAGTTAGGGGTGACCAGGCCTGTAGAGGAGGGCAGTTAGGGGCAAATAGTCTGGCAGGGGAGCAGTTAGGCATCAATCAGGCTGGCAGGGGAGTGGTTAGGGGGTGATCAGGCTGGCAGGCAGAAGCGGTTAGGAGCAATCAGGAAGGCAGGCAGGTGAGCAGTTGGGAGCCAGCAGTCCTGGATTGTGTGAGGGATGTCCGACGGATGTCCAACGGGCAGTCGGACATCCCTCAAGGGGTCCCAGTCTGGAGAGGGTGCAGGTTGGGCTGAGGGACACCCCCCTCCCTGTGCACGAATTTCGTGCACCGGGCCTCTAGTATATATATAATGTCTATATATCTATTATGCATATATTTGTCCAAAGATAATCAATAAGAGATCATATATCTATATTGGTTCTGTTTCTCTGGAGAACTCTGATTAATTCTGGGAGCAAAAGCATGTGAATGTCAGGGGGAAACCACTGCAGGAAGGGAAAGTAACCAGACCAAAGACCCTATGGCAGGAAGACCAAGAAGGCTGACACAGCTGGGGTGGACTGAGCAAAAGTGAGAGCTTAAAGCATGACAAGGTCAGAGAAGGACTTCGCAGACAACTGTAGGAACTTATTTTACTAGAGGCCTGGTGCACAAAATTTGTGCGGGGGGGGTGTCCCTCAGCCCAGCCTGCACCCTCTACATGCGGGTGGGGGGGGGTGTCCCTCAGCCCAGCCTGCACCCTCTACAATCTGGGATCCCTCTCACAATCCAGGACTGCTGGCTCCCAACTGCTCACCTGCCTGCCTTCCTAATTGCCCCTAACCGCTTCTGCCTGCCAGCCTGATCACCCCCTAACCACTCCCCTGCCAGCCTGATTGATGCCTAACTGCTCCCCTGCCAGCCTGTTTGCCCCTAACTGCCCTCCCCTGCAGGCCTGGTCACCCCTAACTGCCCTCCCCTGAAGGCCTGGTCCCCCCCAACTGCTCTCCCCTGTAGGCCTGGGTCCCCCCCCCAACTGTCCTTCCCTGTAGGCCCAGTCGCCCCCTTAACTTCCCTCCTCTGCCGGCCTGGTCACCCCTAACTGCCCTCCCCTGAAGGCTTGATCGCCCCCAACTGCCCTCCCTTGCTGGTCTGGTCCCTCCCAATTGCCCTCCCCTGCTGGCCATCTTGTGGTGGCCATCTTGTGTCCACATGGGGGCAGCCATCTTGTGTTTTGGAGTGATGGTCAATTTGCATATTACTCTTTTATTAGATAGGATTCTTGGTGACATGGGGAGAGGTCTCTGTGCAGAGAATCACTGGCTGTCCGGTTGGGAAGTAGAAACTAGGAGCCTAGCCAAAGGACAGAATGGTTGTTCAGGTGAGACACAATGGTAACTTGACAAGTGGAAAATAGTGACAACTGTTAAGTTCCGGAAATATTTTGAACACAGGTGCAAATAGAGTTCCTAATAAATTTGGCATAAGGTGTGAGAAGAAGAAAGGAGTCAAAGATGATCCCACATTTTTGGGCTGAGTAACTGGAAATATAGCACTGCCAATGACTGGCCTACTCTGACCACTTGCCTGAAAATTGTAACCACCCTTTCTCTTTGTTGTATTTTCCAGATTATCAAATGATCACCTTCCACAATTCAGTTATAGCACCGGGGCTCTCCCAAATAAAATTTAAGCTCCACCATGGCATTGCAGAAATATTTTTGTCTGGTTTTATCCCAAGACAACTATGCATCCCAAGCACTTAAAACAGAGCCTGGCTATTTTAATAGGTATTCAAAAAGTATTTTGGCTCCAAAAGGTTAAATAATATGTCTAATGTTATATATCTAAAAACCAATAATGACAGATTTGACCACAGGTCTTTCTGGCCCTGTCCACATTTTTTCTCCTACTTCCTAATTATACCTTGGCTGAACTACTAAGATCAATGTTTCTATCTCTTGAAACAGAAATTTCTGCCCTGTGGTTTTATTGTATCGTGTTGTTGAGCAGTGTGGTAGAAGATGTGACTGATTGTGAACCACTAACTATTAATACACACTTCCAGATTTATCAGGCTGAAGAGTCAGCCGGGTCTCAGAGAGAGGGCCAGGCTCTGGAGTCAAAAGACAAGGGTTTGAGGCCTGCCTCCACCACTTACTTGTTACAAAATCTGGGTGAAGTCAATCATCTTTCCTAAGCCTCGATCTCCTTCTCTATAAAATAAATTCATTATATCATCTACCTTTGTGGGTGAACAGGATTAGTGTAGAAATATAATCCAACAAGGTCAGCAAGTTGTAATTAGCCTTATAAATATTTTATCAAGATGGCTTAAATTTAGTGACATTGAAGGAGAAAACATACTCTATGTCAATAGTCTATTCAACAGAAAGTATCTTTTTTTAAAAAAAGATCCTTCCATATTTCTTTTTATTAAATATTTTTATGTTTTTATTGATTTCACAGAGAGGAAGGGAGAGGGAGAGAGAGACAGAAACATCAGTGATGAGAGAGAACCATCACTCAGCTGCCTCCTGCAAGCCCTCTACTGGGGATCGAGCCTGCAACCCAGGCATATGCCCTGACCAAGAATTCAACCATGATCTCCTGGTTCATGGGTCGACACTCAACCACTGAGCCACACCGACTGGGCTAAAAGGCATCTTATTTTTGTGTTGTTTTTTTCCATCTGATCCCATTGGCTTCACTTCCTTCTCTACATTTCCTACTTTATCACATTTCTGATAAAACCATCAGGGTCCCCTCAAACAAAAGTCTGAGTGTGCATCACAGGCCCTTCCCCTCTGACTCAGCCAGAGGTTATTAATACACATCCTCCTCTGCAAACAGAAACAAGAGAACATATCAAAGGCCTCCCTTCTGTCCCATAAACACTCTAGAAAATTATCTAAACTTTATTCTAATGTGTCAAATATTCAGCCAGGCCACTGGAGAAGCAAGTCCAACCTATGACAATGTGCACAGTCTTGGGCACAATCTACACACCAGCAGGCAACTTCCAATGCTGCGCCCAGGAGCAGAGTCCTGCCCCAAGGTGTCTGGCACATCCCTCTGGATTCTCTCTCAGTCTCAGGTTTTTAAGAAAAGCGAATGCCCTTCCAACCAGCTGTCAATTTAGGTTAGGGTTTCCAGGAAAGTGTTTTTCTCTCTAAAGCTTCCACAAGCCTGAAGCTTATTGATTTCTATCCTATGATGCCCATATTCCAATCTCTAGATTATGTGGTGCCTCTCTGGAAATGGTAACATGGCAAACTGTGCTGCTAAACACTGCTCTTTTTGTGAATGTAATGTTTGAGCCCCCAATTCATATCATCTTATGACCTCTCTCCTCTAGAGATTACTCCTTACACAGGGGTGGGCAAAAGTAGGTTACAGTTGGTTGTATGGAAAAAGACATGCAGGTCATGATTATTACAGTAGTGAATAAATACACTCTGCTTCATCTACTCACAGCTGTAAACCTAATTTTCCTGCCCTATATATCTCTGACTTGGTTCTTAAAATATATTGTCATCTCTATCACCCATTTCCTTTTAAATTTTTTTCTATTTTTCTAATCACCTCCAATTTCTCAGCTGTTCTCTACTTTGTTATTTAATAGACATTTAGATAAACACAATAGTAGTATTCTTAAAACTTATAGATTCGTACATATTTTATTTGTAAAAGAAATAAATATGATTATTAAATAAATCACTATAAGATGTGTCTTCTCAAATGTTAAAAACTTCAATATCTTGATTTGGGAGGTGGTTATACAGGGTGTATATACACACATCGAGCTGTAAACTAAAGATGTGTGCACTTTGCTGTGTACGTGTTACACCAATTTTCATAATGAAGAAAAATCCCTAAGTAGAGAGGATTCTTCAGAGAGACAGAGAGGAGGAGAATCTATCAATCAAACATTCAATGTTTTTGCTTAGGAGAAGGGAAAGAGGGGGGAAACTTATTCTCAGAATAATCAACAGCATTATAACCTCAAGTCTATTGGGAAGGACTAAAATTTTTGTGCCACTGAAGTAAATTAATATAGCCATTTACTAAAGAATAATTTAGACAATGAAGTCCCAATCTCTCTAACACATCTCCAAAATTGAAAAAGAAACTCATGACTTTTGTTCGAAATCTTTTTCTGTTCATAGAAATAGTGATTGCACAAATAACTACAATATTGTATTGAACACACTCTGTCAGACTCTGTACTTGAAACTTCAAATGGTATTTTTCATCCACTCATTCAATCAAATATTGGTTGACTACTACTGTGTGCCAAACACTGTGCTGAACACTTTGAGATATATAATTTCACAGGAGGGAGATTTTTCTCCCTGATTATGTTATGTTTAGTGCAATATTAAAATTCATGTAAATCTTGCAGTTTGAGAAATTCAGGCATTGTTTTAAGAATATATCTGCAAAAGTTATCGTTGAATTTAAACATTTCACTTATACGTTGGATATGTAAAATAGAGAGTATGTTCCATTTAGATCATATACATTCAGATATTTTGGCTTAAGAAGTATGCACGTCAAGGAAAAAATGATAAAATTATGCTGGCTTTATCTATACAAAACTCTTTCAGCTCACAGAAGTCTAGATAAAGAAATATTGTACAGTATGTTCAAGTTAATAATTTACCTTTGCCATCTTCTCTGCCAATTGCAACCGGCCATCAAGTTCCCTCCTGATCTGGGCTGCTTGTTCATCTGCATTATCCAACTTAAAAAAAAAACACACACACACACACACACAGAAATTATACATATGTGATTGCTTAATTACAGTGACCTGCAGATTAAAGTAAAAACAAAATGACTCAAACCTTTTAAAATAAATTTTCCCAGCTACCTATTGAAAAGACAACAGTGAAGACTATTTAATTAGGTTAGCGGTCCAATTAAATTTCTTGGGAGCTTCTCACTGTGTTTTGGTTCACAATAAAAGTAAATAAATCTCTAAGGTTGATAGCTCAGTTTACCAAAATACCTAATTATAACAATTCTTCACCTAAACTGTATACAACTCTAAACCAAGAAGTCCTCATTTCCTTCAGGTTATGTTAAATTGTCATGAAGTTCATTCAGCTCACCTTTCTGTCTTCATGAAGGTCAGTCCTAAATGGCTCCAGACAGATACATCTCATGTTTTGTTCTTTGAAATTCCCAGAATGCATTTCTGGACTGTGAGATACTGAATCATATTTCATTTCTTTCTTTGTTCTTTTAAAAAAGTCCCTTCATTTTTATAGCAAGTCTGTATTAGTGCCAAACTATAAAAGTACTATTTGATTGAAATAATTTTCTACCATTCAAGTCTTTATATATGCCTCATTCTAGTACCAACAAACTCACACTGCCAAGACAGCCTTCCATCCTTTCACAGACTGGCACCACATTAGAATTTCAGTCTTGTTCTAAATTGGACTGAAAGCAAGAAAAGCATGCTATCATCATTTTTAAGATATCTGCAACTTACATTAGAAATTACTTTCACTTCTCCACTGAAATAATCCTTAACTTTTTCTGTAACTTCCTTTTACTTTCCTCATGATTCCTTTCCCCCCCGTTATTCATTCAATCCTCCTTTATTGATCCATTATAAAACCTGTTAAACTGACCTATGAGTAAGGCACAATGTGGGAAGCACTGGGGGCTACAGATGTGAACAAGGTAGATGTTTCTCTGAACTCATTCCTTCCCCTCTCCCATTCCTATCATTAAGAGGCCTGCACCACACAATACAACCATGTCTTAGTAAAGATCCATCTAAAGATCGAATTAGTACTGAGTACATTAAACACCCAGGAGCATGCAGATTTGTCCATTTGCTAAAGAACTAAAAACTGACCATGTTACCTTTTGAAACTTGCCTTAACAAGAAAAAAGATAAGTAGGAGCAAGCCAGGTCAACAGGATAGTGGTGTTGGAATGTATATGGAAAGCAAAGAAAAGGGAAGATGTCCCAGAAAGAGGCACTAAGTCTGGAGTTGAGACTAGGCAATGGTTTGGGAAATGAAATACTTCGGGGTTGGGGGAAGGAGGACTTGGGAGATGGGTCTGGAAAGAGAGGAAGGGCTACTTCATGAGCTAATCTTCATGGCCAGGGAGTATGGAGTTGGTTCCTACATCAATGAGAAGTCATTAGAAGGTTTTACCTCTTTTGTAAGGAAGATATCATACAAAAGAAAAGGAAAGGAATTGCATGGAGCTAAAAATTGGGTCAGCTGTCATACAGCTTTTCAGCAGTGAAATACAGAGATGGGGATCAGATCACCAAGTAAAGAAATAATAAAGTGATGCTTGCATTCCACCCCCCCAAAAAGGTTTTGAGCAGGTGAAGGACATGATCAGATCTGAGCTTTGGAAAGGAGAGATCACTCTGTCTCCAGCACAAACAGGAAGTCTATTTGTTTATTTTAAAGAAGATCTGGGGTTACCTTTCTAAAAAAATATGTTCCCAAGTTGATTTTAAAAATCAAATTCATTTTAAAACAAGGTTAAAAATAGGCAAGATTTTCGTAAACTAAATCCTTATTGCAAAGGAGTTTCTCTGTCATCTCAAAAACAAACACACTTATAAATTAAACTTTATCATAGGTCTGTATGTATATGAAAAGCATAGTATATATAAAGTTCAATATTATCCATGGTCTCAAGCTATCCACTGGGGGGGGGGGGGGGGTCTCAGAACGTATCCCCTGCAGGTAAGGGGACTACTATAATGCCGGGCCATGTAAATAGCATGCCTATATACCCAGTTGTTCAAACCTTGGTGTCATCATTGAACTCTTTCCCTCACAGCCCACATCCAACCCAATCTAGTCGTGTAGAGTAAAACCTAGAATCACATACTTGAGGCAGACCAGAATTTAGGTACTGTGAGTCCTTGACCAAGACTCTTTCTACTTTAGTGTGGTGGAGAATTTCCCTAGCTACTTCAAGCACATCTCATTTTGCAAGTACAGTTGTACATATTGTCATGGTGAAAATATTGTTTTCTTTTTTAACCCTCCAGAGAACTTGGTTTTGTATACCACTTTCCACCGCAACCCCCAAAAATGAGAGAAGGAAGAAGAAAAGCCTGAATGGATGGCTTGTAGATGTAAGGCACTGGACTTTGAAATGGTGGTGACACACCTGTCTCTAGTGCGAGATTTGGGCTATGAGATAAAGAAAATGGGGATATGGAGTTTGTGGTAGGAGCCAGAGTCAAGTCCTCACTCCACAAAGACTTCACCTTAACTCTATTTTCTTTTACTTTAAATTTCTGATTTCAACAGTTTATGTGATGACAGATTACCTACCTCACAGATGGCCTTTCTTGGCACAGGATATTTTCCAAGTCTTTGAAAGAGGGTCATTCAACCCTGACAATAACAGATGCCCAAATGTATCTTTATTCTCTGCAATGCCTCTAGTATCTATTACATAGAGCCTTTTACAACTTATCAAAATATTTCACTGGTTTGACAAATATTTAGTACAGAAGATAGGATTGTATTTTCCTTCTGTTCATTACACAAGGATTACTGTTTCCACACTCAGACTTCTCTAGGCTAGGGAGTTTTTAATCTGGACCTTTGGGAGTCTATGAACCTATTCAAGTTGTGGTGAAAATCTGGTAGAGGTATGTGTTTTTTTCCCCCTTAGGGAACTGTTTAAATTTCGTAGCTTATCAAAGATTCTCAAAGGGGTGGTTAAATCAAAAGAGGCAGAGAGCCATGTTCTAGGAGAAACTTTTGTGTAGAAGCTTCTGTTTATTTGTTCTAAAAGAGTCTGCAATGCTTTCAAACATAAGCCATGGAAAACGGCCACCACAGACCTACACATCATCAACCCTACCCTTACAGAGATTTGTTAAATTCTTTGGAAAGGGACAGTAAGACATAGGCTCTTAACAATGTTGACTTGAATGGCCCTTGACTTCTTCATTAACTTTGCTTTTTCCTCCACTGCACAGCAAGCGGTATTGCAAAGTCTTCAGCAACTATACAAAGTGTGTCCTTCCAGAAGTTCACACCTTATACAGAAAACAGTAAAACCTGTATGTAAAACAATATAATTGATACAAGACAGTTACTGGTCAAGTATTATGGGAATTCAGTGATGGAAGAGATGTTTTTCCTGGCTGACAGTAACAAGACTAATCTGTGAACACTGAAATATTAAAAATGGAGTTTGAGGGGTAGAGAAAACGTTGACCTGATGCAGCAGTCTATTAGGCTTGACTTACAAATCTCAAACCCTGGGCTGTCCATGCCCCACTCCTCTCGTGATCCATGGAAACAGCTCTGAGAAAAGAGAGGTCTCAGAGATGTCCAGCAAATATCTCTTTACAGAAGTCCTGGGGAGGACCAAAAGCGCGTGTTGGTGGCCAACTATCTGACAGTTAAGAACATTTTAAACACGCCACAAAAATAGTTTCACTAAGTTTAGCCCAACAGCTCCATTTTATAACTTGTGAGATATCATTCTTGTAGTGCTTTAAAAACTATAAATATTAAATACTTGGATAAATTAAATCTCATATTTTAAACAACAACAAAAAAGATCTTTTAAGAAGTGCTTTTTACACCCTGTTGAGCATCATTACCATCTCTGATTAATCTATTTTCTAGAATCAGGATATCTGTCTTATCACCAGACAGAGGGATTAATGGTTGTGTTTTTCAATACTGATGCCTTTGTACATGCTAACCCCTAGTGTCAATGTGCCCTTCTTCCATCATGAACAAAATCAATTCAATTTTTCTCTGTGGCCCCACTCTAATTATGGTGTAACTCTTCAGACATATTATACTGTGTTATTCTTGTAATATTCATTTTTATGCTTTAGTATTAAAAACACAAAGCAGACTAGGATTTGTACTGTATGGAAATTTAGTGTTTTCCCTAAGATAAATTCACATTCTGGTTCACTGTATTTAAATTATCTATAAATCTGGGGAATTACAAATAATCCATCATGAACAATAACCAACATGAACCTAACAATGATTACAAAAGAACACTCTACCCAACATTTTACCATATAATTTTCTAGTTGCCCAGTGTTTGATTTATTTTGACAGTGCCATATGTATGGGTTTTTCAACATAACCTTAAAACACTGACCGAAGCTTTAAGTATTAGCAAATTATTTTATCAATACACCTGTTAATTATCCACTATCACTTGAATCACAAATTATATATATCAAAGACAGAGCATAACTCTACCCTACTGACTGATTATTACTGTTGTTTCCTGTGCTAGCCCCTTCACTCTCTCAGCCCACAAGCACACACGTTGGTCTTAGCTTGTTCTAGATGTCAGAATGTCTTCAGCCATTTCTCAATACAATGTCATAAGGGCCTCTCCCCTAAGTTCCATCTCTCCACCTCCAACTGAAGGCAAAGAATTTCTTTCAGGCAACCCACAATAACCTCAAAGTAAAACTGAACGGATGTTCTTTTCTATCCACTCTTCAAACTGACTCCATTTCTACATGGTTCTGACTACCCATAACCAGGCTAAAATCTCAGAGGGAGGGAGGGAGGAAGGGAGGGGAGGAGAAAAAATGAGAACAGGCAGTAAATGATAAGAACAAATAAATATGAATGAGAGAGATGATCTCCAAACACCTTAAGCCTAGTATTCAGGTCCTCCCATGTTTTTACCAAGCTAACTTTCTAACCTCTTAGATAATTCCATTATTTATACAAATTAGCTTTTTCATTATTTACCAAACATGTTACACTTTACGATCATTTTTTTATTTTTCAGTTACAGTTGACATACAATATTATATTAGTTTCAGGTGTATACCTCAGTGATTGGACATTATAAAACTTATTAAATGATCATCCCAAAAAATATCATACACATTTGATACCATACATAGTTATTAGAATATATATTGGACTATATTTCCTATGTGTACTATACACCCCTATAACTATTCTGTAACAACCAATTGTATTTCTTAATCCCTTTACCTTTTCCACCCATAACCCCAAAACCTCTCCCATCCAACAACTGTTAAAATTGTCTCTGTATCGCCAAAACCGGTTTGGCTCAGTGGATAGAGCGTCGGCCTGCGGACTCAAGGGTCCCAGGTTCGATTCCGGTCAAGGGCATGTACCTTGGTTGCGGGCACATCCCCAGTGGGAAGTGTGCAGGAGGCAGCTGATCGATGTTTCTCTCTCATCGATGTTTCTAACTCTCTATCCCTCTCCCTTCCTCTCTTCCTCTCTGTAAAAAATCAATAAAATATATTTAAAAAAAAAAATTGTCTCTGTATCTATTCGTCTGTATCTGTTCTGCTGGTTCGCTTATTTTGATTCTTTAGATTCAATTGCTAATAGATATGTATTTATTACCATTTGATTGTTCATATTTTTATTTTTTCCCCTTCTTCTTATTAAAGAAGACCCTTTAACATTATATTTAATACTGATTTGGTGGTGATGAACTCCTTTAGCTTTTTCTTGTCTGGGAAGCTCTTTATCTGACCTTTAATTCTAAATGATAGCTTTGCTGGGTAGAATAATCTTGGTTGTAAGTCCTTGCTTTTTATCACTTTGAATATGAATATTTCTTGCCAATTCCTTCTGCCCTGCAAAGTTTATGTTGAATATGTTTTCAAATTCTTGCTCACTCTCTTCTCTTCCTGATACCCCCATGATGTGAATGTTGGTAGGCCTGAAGTTATCCCAGAGGCTCCTTACACTGTTTTCATATTTTTGGTTTTTTTTCTTTTGGCTGTTTGAATTGGGTGTTTTTCCCCTTCCTGATATTCCAAATAACTGATTTGATTCTCAGCATCCTCTACTCTACCACTGATTCCCTATAAATTATTCTTTATTTCAGTTAGTGTATCCTTCATTTCTGACTGGTCCTTTTTTATGTTGTTGATTAATAAGTTCCATGAGCATCCTTAAAACCATTGTTTTGAACTTCGTATCTGGTAGTTTCCTTCCATTTCATTTAGTTCTTTTTCTGGAGATTTCTCCTTATCTTTCATTTGCAATATTTTTCTTTTTTTCTCCGCATTTTGCCATCTTTTCTGTTTTTCTTTCTGTGTATTAGGTAGAGCTACTATGTCTCCCAGACTTGGTAGAGTTGGCCTTATGTAGTAGGTGTCCTGTAGGGCCCAGTGGTTCAGCCTCCCCAATCACCTGAGCTAAGCACTCCAGGTGTTTCCCTGTCTGGGCTGTGTGCACTATCCTGTTGTAGTTGAGCCTTGATTGCTGATTGCATCACTGGGAGGGACTGACCACCAGGCCAATAGGCTGTGAGGAACAGCTGGGGCCACCCAGCACAAGCTACAGAGCAATCTGCAGATGGCTGCTACTTGCATTAGGCGTGGAGGTGCCCAGGAGAGGCTAGGCTGTGAACCAAGGAGGGCTGCTGTTGGTGCTGGGCTTGGGCCCACTTATAAGGAGGTACGGGGCACCCTGTGGCCAGCTGCTGCTTGTTTGAGAGATTTTAGGAAAGTCTGAAGCACGAGGCAAGAGAGGCCAGTTATATGGAAAAGCCATGGGAAATGGCTTGGACTTGCCAGTTGGGTGGGGTGGGGTCTCAGAGAATCACCAGGGCAGGACAAACAGTGTGGGCCAGGTTGATGGAGAGACAGATATGGTGCCTTCCTGTTGGCTCTGTGGTGGGGAGGACTCAGCAAAGGAGCAATGGCTTCTGCTAGCACTTCTGTCTTAGAGAAAGCTGTCCCCCTCCAGCTCTTGCCCTGATGCCAGACAATTTAGTTCCTCCCTGTATGTCCCTGGCTCATTTCAAGCTGCTGCTCCAATGCTGTAGCTCAGAGGGAGTGAGTCTGAGTAAGTCTATGCATGAACCCTTTAAGAATTGCCTGGGACTCCAGAAATCTCAGTATCACTCATCCACAATCCCTACTGGTTTTTACAGTCTGGAGATATGGGAACTTCTCAGCACTGGAATCCTGGGCTGAAGGGTCTGGTATGTGGCTGGGACCCCTCACTCCTCATGGAGGGACCTTAGCAACCAAGATATCCCTGATAAAAAACTGCCACATGTGGCTGTGGGACCAGCCTATTTTTGTGCCTCTGCCCTTCCTACCAGTCTCAATGTGACTTCTTTTTTAATTCCCTAGTTGTATGACTTCAATTTAGCCAGAGTTCAGACAGTTCTGAAGGATGGTTGTTCTGTAGTTTAGTTGCATTTTTTTATGTAGTTTAGGGTGTAGGCAAGTACCACGTTTAACTACACAACCATCTTGACCAGAAGCCTCCCAATCATATATTTTGCTTGTGTTTCTCCTGCCTGGGACTCTCTTCTTACATACTTCATTGCCCAGATCAATCTCCAAATCTTCTGAGAAGACTACTTAACCAATCATGTAGTAACAAAGCAGGTACTATCTGATAACGTATCTTTCATAGTTGTCTTATTGTTGAACTCTGATACTTAGGACTTTACCTCAAGCTGCAATGTATGCCCTCTATTAGTACACCCTACCCTAACAAAATCCATCTCCAATGGTGGGACTCATATAACTAGACTCAATTTTAAGGCAAATACTAAGAATAATTCCTGTATTTAAGAGGTCCTTAGACCCTAAGGAACTCCATGCTGACCCATCTTTCATGAGGCAATCTCCTTCAAAACCAAAAACAAAAACCCATCCTCCCTTTTTCTTGATCACCGAGAATTAGCCAACAACCACCAGGTAACTAAAACTTGTTTTGTAATTTCATACAACAAAAAGAATATGAGGAAATGAAGTTATCCCTCTATTCAGAAGAGCACATTGCCTGTATGATGTTATGTATGAACCAGATAGCATTCTGTCTGCTGGAGGAAAAGTTTTCAGAGAACTCCTTTATATCTACCTTCTAAATTATGTATAAAAACCTAACTCAGAAATAGCAGTTCTGCCATGGATTCTCATTGAGTCTTAAAAATGCATTTCCCAAACCACACTTTCTTTTGAATACTTAAAAGTAGGGAAAAGATAAATGAGTTAATTAGATATAAAATTACCCTATGTGAACTGAACTAAACTATATTAAATAATAGATCAAATGTTCAAAAGCAAGAATATATAAAATTTAACCTCAAACATAAAAACCCTGGAACTTCAATAGCCTGGAGAATATGCATGCATAATCTCTAAAATAGTAGATATAATTTGGCAAATTTTTACACGTCATGAAATTTTCTCTAGTTATTTTCATTTGGTATTAACAGTGTATCTTCTGGACAAAAGGAATGAGCTAATATTTTCAAGTAATTATTTACTAACTATACTCACCCCAATAAAGTAACTTAATATACATTCACATTACTAATGAAATAATGCTGAAATTGAGAATTTAGCACTAAATAACACATGCACTATCAGTGTTATTAGAGAACAGTAACCTCATAAAGTTCTCATGGTAAGGATTCAAGAAAAGTCCCCATGTGGATCAGGCAGAAATAGGGGAAGAACAGCCATTATTAAACACCCTGGATTCTTTTCCTTAACAAAGGGGGAGAGACTTTGCCAGAAGGACCACTGACAAGCTGTCTCAGCTGAAGGAAGATAAGGCTGCCTCTGTAGTCCTTTGACTTCCACTGGAAAGAACAAACAAACACAAAATCCAGAGTGAACAGGAGGAAAATCCTCAAGAAAATAGACTGGGGATGCTATAACCAGGGAAGGGAATCCAGTACATGGGTGAAAAGGGAAGCAATACTCTTAGACAAGGGACAGAAACGCTTGCAAAGGTTACAACCCAAGATGTAGGCCCACTAAGAGTGAGGCTTACTCGGGGAATAGAATACGTGCTCTTCCCCAACACCCGGCCACAAGACCAACACAGCTCTAGGATAGTAACAGTCAATCCCAGCCAAAAGATGCAAGACACTGACCTCTATGAGGAGGAATACTTAAGGAAACCCAAAGTCAAGAGGAAAGACAAAGACAAGGATACAAGGAGAACTTGAAACTTCTTGTACCTATGGCTACAACGAACAGTAAGCACTGCCAAACTCCCAGTCAGATCAACGAATATCCTCACACTAAAGGCAAATATATTTCAGTTGTTACCTGACGCAACGCGTCTGAATTTTAACAAAAAATTACAAAGCATGCCAAAAGGAAAAAAGAAATAGTGTAGAAAGCAAAAACAAGCATCCAAACCAAATTTAGATGTGACAAGAGATGTTACAGTTATCAAAGAAAAAATGTAAATAACTATTATTAATATGTTAAGGGCTCTACTGGAAAAAGTTGAAAACAAAGAGAAAATACAAAGAGAAAAAACTCCAAGACAAACAGACCATCCCAGAACTATGGGACAATATCAAAACTATAATATCCGAAGGAGGAGAGAATGGGACAGAAGGCATATTTGAACTACTAATATCTGAGAACTTTCCAAAATTAATGACAGACACCAACCCAGGAATCACAGAACACACCAAGCAAGAGACATATCAAAGGAAAACTATATCTAAACATATTCATATTTAAATGGCAGAAAACTAAGACGATAAAATACTGACGATAAAATACTGAAGGAAGCCATAGGACAAAAACACCTTACCTGTAGAGAACCAAGAAGACCTATATCAGACTTCTCATCAGAAACCATACAAGAAAAGAGTAGAGTGAAATCTTCAGTGTTGAAAAAGAGCTAACCGATAATTGTATGTCCAGTGAAATTATTCTCTAAACGTGAAGGAGAAACAAAGTATTTCTCAGACAAACAAAAACTGACGGCAATTCATCACCAGAAGTCCTGCCTTTTAAGAAATATTAAATGAAGTTTTTCAGAGATAAAGATACTGATATAGGTAAAAAACTAAATCTACATAAAGAAAGGAAAAAGGAATAGCACAGAAGGAACCAATGAAGGTAAAACATAATCTTTTATTTTTCTTACTTTTTTTCTTAATTGATCTAAAATTTTATAGCATATAATCAACAAAATGAATAAAAGAAATGTCACAAGAGATAGGAAGAAGGAATTAGGAATTCTCTATTATGGGATAGCATTACACTTAACACCTTATTGTGTTATTTGAAGGTAGACTAAGATTATTTCAAAATGGATATTGTAAACCTTAGGGCAACCATTAAATAAATTTTTTAAAAAACCAAGTATAAGTAGTACATAAAAAGAGGATATAAAATGGAATCATAAAATGTTCAATTAAAAGTAGAAAAGGCAGAAAAAGGAGGGGAGACAAAGAACAAATGCAAGGAAGTGACAACACAAAGACTGTACAACTTAATCCAAGTAAACTATTTCAAATATGAATAGTCTAAACACATCCATGAGAAGGCAGAGATTGTGAGGTTGCATTAAAAAAAAACAAGATACAATTATATGCTCTACAAGAAACCCACTTTAAACATAAGGAATCATATAGGTTAAAAGTAATCAGATGGAGAAAGACACCCCATGTTAATCCTAATCAAAAGAAAGCTGGAGTAGCTATCTCAGTATAAGACAAAATAGATTTCAGAGGGGGAAAAAAAGAGGGACTTTATATAATAATAAAGGAATTAATTCCACAAAAAGACATATTTTAAATGTGTATAAACTTAACAGAGCATAAAAATACATGAGGCAAATACTGATAGAATTTAAAAAAAATAAATCTATTGTTATAAAGATTTGAATTATAAGTACATATGTTCCAAGTCATAGAGGACATAAATCAGGGGATCCACACCATTGCTTTAGAAGTGATCTTAAAAGCAAGCAAAGGATTGATTTTAAAATATCTTGAGTTAATAAACAAACTCATAGGTTCACATATATTTATGACCCTGTAACATCCAGTATAAACTCTCATGCATATGTAATAACTCCTTTTCTGGGTCTATCTGCTCTATTAGACTTTGGCATATGGAGAATAAATATTTTATCTTGCTCAGCTTAATTTCCCCAACACCTCGCAAGGTTTTGGACTTGACTAAATCACTCAATAAATATCTACTGAATCTGAATTTTACTACTAAATTAAGTTAATTAATATTTAACTGTAAAGTAAGCTATTGTTTCATTAAAAATACAAGCTCCCAGTTTCATTTATCTTTTAAAGTAGGAAATTTTGGTTTTACAGTCACCTTCCACTATTATCAAACCGCCAATGGGTTTAGTAACACAGTTAGAAACAATTACCATGAATGCACCATTGTTCACAGGGCTAAGGTGCCACATTTGCTTTAGTATTAATTAACTCTGTTAATTTATTCATCTTAAATGATACACAAATTAGTAATTCAGGTAAATGATGGATAGAATGTCAAAATTAAGAGTAGATCTGCAAAAGATTAAAAATAAATGTAAACATATGAACAGTGTAGAAGTATAACTCTTAATGAACTGGTTAATTTTTTTAAAAAATTTTTTATTGATTTCAGAGAGGAAGGGAGAAGGAGAGAGAATCACTGATCGGCTGCCTCCTGCACGCCCCCTGCTGGGGATCAAGCCCACAACCTGGGCATGTGCCCTTGATCAGAATCGAACCCGGGACCTTTCAGTCCGCAGGCCAGAGCTCTATCCACTGAGCCAAACCGGCCAAGGCTGGTTAACTTTTAAATACCAGAACTTTGTCCATTTAAATTGTATATCAGGGCATAGTTAAATAATTTATACCTCTAAAATAAGCAAACAAAATGCAAATAGGGAAGGAATACATTATTAGACAAATCACATGGTCTAAAGATGAAAGACTTGGGAAAAAAAAACCATGATATTTTATTGAGCTTTTACATATGTATGATTTGAATGAGAACAGAAAAGAAAATACATTATTCACTGTAATCACTTTAAATTATGCAGTTTAGGATTCATCACCAATTAATTTCTATCTGGCTAGGTTAAAGAAAAAAATCTGAAATTTCAGTTTCTTCCATAAAATGTTACATATCTTTATGTAAAATTATTTTGCACTGAGGAATAACTGTTTATTAAACTGCCAACCTTCTTCAGATAACAGATTATTTCTATTTTACTATTTGGACATGCCCCTTATATACCAAACAGGCACAAATCTGATGCCCTAAAATAGGGCACATGGGAACATTTATTTACTAGATAAAATGTACGATGTTCTTCTTCCTCTATCAAATAATTCTTTCAAAATCTTCTTTACAAATATCAGTATTTGATTTATTAAAATTATATTTCACTCAACTTTTCAACCAAAGTGATTATATAGAAAGTAAAGGACATCTCCAGAGGCTTGTAAACACTTGATGTTCACTCTGAGTCCAGCAGGGTAATGAGAAATACGATGGGCCACTTACCTGACATGCATTATAAAGGAGTTGGTGCTCCAGTTTCTTAATACCCAGAATCTGCTGAAACATTTCATAGAGCTGTTCTTTGCTCAGAATAAGTTCAGACACAGCACTGAGGGTCATCCTATTTGGCTGTTTGCACAAGTCCTCTTCACCCCTGTAAATGGCATCGTATTTGGCTATCCATGAGCTCAGCACTGTCTCTTTGCTTAAGCCATCAATTTCTGGCAAACTCCGCACACGTTTCTCGATGTTCTTCTTAAACACCTCTCTGAAGTCATTAGCAGAACATCCTCCACTCTGAACCATTCTGGCCACTCGATCACTCTTCAGAAAAACCTGGAAGAAAAAAATAAGTTTACAACTAAGCAGAGACACTAACACACTTGCTTGTAGTAATCTAGCCAGTCTTAACACTAAACATTCCACAGTAATTCAAATGTTTTTTAATATATGGTCATGAATGATATAATGGAGGCCCCAAATATACTCTCTAAAATGTTGAAATATTTAGGAGAGACAGTAACCAGTGTTGAGGAACTGTAAGATGATCTTGATCTACATGCTGTCTCCCACCTGTAAATCAAAGGCCTCTCTGCCAACAGAATCCTTTAAGAGTTGATTAAGACAGTAATTGGAGATATGACTATACTTGGGAGTTCTGGCTAGTTCTTCAGCAGGGATAAGGTCCCCTATTGTTTGAGCGAGGATCTGAAGGCCAATAGTGTGGTAAGTTCAGTATCCAAGTCAGTACACATCATGTATAACTCAATCACAAATGCTTCACATTTGGGCATTGAGGGTACGCCCAACCCCTTCCCTGATTTCACCAGTCCTCCAACTTGTCACACATTTCTTATAACCAGGGAGAATGGATAACAGAAAAGAGATGCTCGTGAAATAGGAAGAGATGGCTAATCTATATATATAAAAGCTTAACATGAAAAGTGTCCCCTTGGGAGTGTGACCGGGAGACTGGGAGTTCGATCGCTCAACTATGATGTGCACTGACCACCAGGGGGTGGCGCGGAATGAAGGGAGGCCCTGTTTGGCAGCCCACAGCCATGGAAGAGAGGCACCAGCTGGCAGCAGGAGGGAAGGCCCTGGCCGGCAGCCGGAAGGCCCCTATCAGCCCTAATTGCTGGCCAGGCCTAGGGACCCTACTGGGGCATGAATTTCATGCACCAGGCCTCTAGTAAGTAATAAAGTCATATCATATAAGAGACATCAGGCAATCTCTCCCTTCTTCTAAGTTAAGGACCCAAATATAAATAAGTATCAGTCATGTTTTATTAAACATCTATTCTGTCATCAATATTCCTAAGCATCCTCTAGGGGTCATATATAAATGCTTTATTCCTTTTTTTTTTTTTTCTATAATGACAACAAATTATCCAAGAAGAGTCCACAGGACTGTTTAATGCAGCCTCCAAAAGTTATATCTGTAATTAAACTTATGGAATAAAAATTCATGTCAAGTTTTACCCTAAGAACTGACTCATAATATGGAGGCACTCCCAAGTTATGACACTATTACCTGGACCATGCTACCAACATGTCTGTCTGCATCTGGGGAAGCAGCACATGTGTTCCATACGAAGTGGCCTCGTTCATCCCACTGACTCCCACAGTCAGCTACCGGACCCCAAACCTTTCCCCACCACTTTATATTTCCTCCTTCACACAAAATGTTCTTGTTTCCTATCTTTGCTCAACAGACAGAGTATTCCTGATCCTCAAACATTTTGGTTTACTAACTAATGTACTGAACTAGGGAAACATGTATAACATACATACAATGCTTCCTCTCTTTCCCAGCTGTGGCTCCATTACTTACTATAGGAAAGATTCTGTCTTATTTTCTAATTTTCCAAGCCAAAACTAATTAATTCTTAAGTGACAGATAATAAGAATAGTACTTTTAATATATCTAGATTAGTGGTTCCCAAAGTGAGGCAATGCCCCACAGGGGGGCAATTTGATTTTTAAGGAGGGCAATTCGAGAATGAGTTATTAACAGTGAATTTTTCACATTTCTTATGGTTCTAGGGGCCTCATATACAATATATAAATAAATATTGTGACATACTTATGCATTTCAGTTCTCTATTATGTTTTGAAACTTTATTTGCTATTTTTTCATATCACTTCACATTGTTTTTTTAACAATTTCTTAGTAATTTCTTCCTCAGTACTTCAAATGTCCTTTCGTTCTTTTATTTTTCTCTTTCATGGATGCCATGTTCTTTGGAAGCTTGTTTAGACCAAGTGAATGGCCTTTTAGGCTTCCTCCAAGTGAATAGGAGTTCACTTTTTAATAATAATAATTATATGTCACGGGGTGGGGGGGGGGACATCAGGATTTTAGAGATGTTTAGGTGGGGCATGGCCCAAAAAAAGGTTGGGAGCCACTGATCTAATTCAAGGCACATGAAATTAAGATATTTAACAATATATTTTGTCAAAGAAGGCCATTTACTACATCAGAAGACATAGGGTATCCAACTCCTTCTTTGTCATCTTCATCTAATTGCACTACTGTCATTGGGCACTAGAATTCAAGGTAAATGGTATACTAGTATATCTTTCCTAATTCCTGTGATAGCTAGATCTTAATTAGGAACATAGGAAAGCTCAAGTAGTCAATGAAGGTGAACTGTGCCAGTTGTCAATCTATAGCTTCTCAGCACTATCTTCCCACTGCCCTGCTTATGCCAGCCAGGATAATTTTAAACGGTGCTGAAGAGACCATCTTCTTTTTTTGTTTTTACTGTATTGATTTTAGAGAGAGAGGAAGCAGGGAGGAAGGGGGGAGAAAGATAGAAAGAGGGAGAGAGAAATCATGATTTGTTATTCTACTTATTTATGCATTCACTGGTTGATTCTTGATATGCCCTGACCAGTGATCAAACCACAACCTTGGCATATCGGGATGACGCTCCAACCAACTGAGCTACCTGGCCAGGGCAGAAGGATTCTTCTAACTGGTTCTCTTCTTATTTGGAGGCGCATGGCACCCACCCATGGGCAGCTTCTCTCCAGATCCCTGATGGTGGCTTCACACCGTCCCACCCCCATTGGCAGATTCCCAGTGAGTTCTGTAGGGCAGCACCTCCCTGTGGACCATTTCCCTCCAGCACCCAGAAGGCAGATTTCCACGAAGTTCACTTCTGTGAACTTCTCTGCCATCCAGTAGGACAGAACCACGTCTTCTCCAGTGAGGTCTGATTTCAGCCTTGGGGATGGGGGACTGGGACCCTCTTCCAGATTTCTTCCTTCTTTGGATGCCGTGTTCCCGTATCGGCTACTTCTGTGCCCTTATTTTCCTTACTCATGTAGTCAATCCCACATTGTTTGTATTAAATTTTCCTTGTTCAATTATTGTGTGGCTTCTGGCTCCAGACTGCACCCTGGAAATGCTGAAACACTATATGTAATATTATATCTATGGAAAAATACTTGAAGTTGAAACAAGCAACTTTTGAAAACTTGTAATTTTGTCTAAAGCTGGAATGGCAAGGTATTTTTAAAGTACAATATAACTGAAGACTGGCTTCAGAAAAACTTTTAATTACTTGATATTTAATATTCCAAGTTGGCAGGCATTTCATTTTTTTCTAACTTTTGCCTAACACCGTCAGTGCTAAATTCTACCAAGTAATCAAACCACAGTTTTGAAGCAAAGACTCTAATGAACTTAAGTATCTGGATTCTTAATTTCACCTATAAAAGCCATACCTAAAGCCATCCTTAGTCCAATTACATGTTATGTAATTGGCATTTATTAAGTTAACAATGTGTCAAGCATTTTGCCAAGTTTTAGAGACACAAAGATAAATGAACCTAAGACCCTGCCCTCCAACAGCTCATGCTTCCTGAGAGAGACAGAACAAACAATAAGATACCTTCAAGTAAGAGAATAATAGAAACCTATGCAAAGAGAGGAAAAGCTAAGGAGAAAAAAATTACGAACTCTGTTGGGGAAGGTGGGGGGTTCACAGGGTAGAGACGACAGACCTACAATTTGATTTGGCCTGTGGGTTAAGTGAGAGGTAAAGTGAGAATAAAATACATTTCAGGAAAATAAAAGGACAGGATTAAAAAGCATAGAGGCATTCCACAGCATGACCTTCTAAGGGAAATAAAAATTGTCATATTGCAGGAGCCTTAAATATAAGGGTGAGGGCAGCAAAGGTTGGGCGACGCAGACCAAGAGAGACCAGACAGCAAGATGTGTGTGTGCCACGCAAGGCATCGGTGCTTGCTCTGGTGACCAGGAGTTAGGGATGTGGGCAACCAGGGACTGAAATGTTGAGACACATGAGTTGGAGAAATAACTGGCAGTAGCATCAAAGGTAAGAGGACAACTGACCAGAGCAGAGATTGGGATATCAGTTATCAGAGGGGTACAGTAGACCAGGTAAGAAACAGTAAGGGTCTAATCTAGGGCAAAGGTCATGGGCTAGCCGCTAGAGAAGTAGAAACAAGAGAGCAGGCTGAGAGAATTAACAGATCTTGGTGATTTACAGAATGTGAAACTAAGGCAGAAAAAAATATGATTCACAGGTTTTTTAATGGGGTACCTAGATTCTACTAACCTAAAATAAAGAACCCAATAATACAGGTAGAAAAACGTGCCCGCACATTCGTGCGTGAGAGAGAGAGAGAGAGAGAGAGAGAGAGAGAGAGAGAGAGGTTTGTATAAGGTGGTGGATCATGGATATTTCAGTTTTGGTAGAGGTCAGCTTTGCAGACAAAATACAGTACAAATAAAAAAGAATCAAGAACAAAACTCTATGAAACACCTTCCTTTAAATGGCTGACAAGAACAAGTGGATGCAGGGGAGGCTGGTGGTGCCAGAATACCAGAAGGAAAATGATGACATGTTGGCAATTAAGAGGGGCAGGGGGAGAGAAGAGAAAATCAAATGCCACAATAAAAATTAACAAGAGAACTGGTTGATCTTCATCATCACTAGGTCTCCTTTTGCAAATAGGTGTTAGTAACATGGTGAAGAATGGAAGCCAATTGGCAGGAGGGAGAAGAGGACCAGTGGCAATGAAGTTAAGACAGCAAATATAAATTGTTCTTTTAAAGTGCTTGAGTAAAAAACGAAGCAAGATAGAGGAAGGCAGAGCTAGACCAGAAAATTACACATAGGCAATGGGGAAGACAAGTCAGTAAAAAGAGGCAGATTGTGGTAGATGACAGAACATAATGCTGCAATGTCACATCTGAGATTAGTTGTAAAAAACGGTGGGGCCTTCTCTTTCTCACCACTTGCCCTAGGGCATTCATTGGTCGGCAAACTCATTGGTCAACAGAGCCAAATATCAACCGTACAACGATTGAAATTTCTTTTGAGAGCCAAATTTCTTAAACTTAAACTTCTTCTAACGCCACTTCTTCAAAATAGACTCGCCCAGGCCGTGGTATTTTGTGGAAGAGCCACACTCAAGGGGCCAAAGAGCTGCATGTGGCTAGGGAGCCGCAGTTTGCTGATATTGGCACTAGGGGAAGCAAGCTGCCAGGAAGCAAAGACCCCAGGCCCTCAGTCTAACAGCGCTCAGAGGTCTGCCAAGAACCGCATGAGTGGGCTAGAAATCAGATTTTTCAGTCCCAAATGATCCACAGCTAACAGCTTGACTACAAGCTCTTGATGAGAAACCCTAAGCAGAAACAGCCAGCTACTGGTAAGCCACACCCCAATTCCTAATCCTGAGAAACTGTGAGATAACATATATTTGTTTTACGCTGCAAATTTGGGGATAAGTTGTTACACAGCAATCTATAAATACATTCATAAATCCACATGGCTCACTCTCTTCATTTGGGTCTCAGAGCTGTCATTTCCTCAAAGGAAGCCCTATCCTCCCCAATTCATCACCCTCCTCTCCTACCTTGCTCCACCAGATGTGTATTTATTGTCCATTTCCCCAAACTAGAAAGTAGAGGGCACCAGAGTCCTCGTTTGGTTTGCTAGTAAAGCCAATGCCTGATATAGAGCCTGTGTACACAGTAAAAAGTCAATAAAGATTTGTTGAAAAAAGTCATGACTATCTATCTAAAGGATTCTCCAAGAAGAGGACTAGATCTGCCTCTAGCTCACAGGTTTCCTAAGAGATGATGATTGTGGGAGAGGAACTCAGAAACTGAAAGTGTGAGAAGAGATGAAGTTGAAAGGCATGAGCTCCGGAAGCCGAAAAGATTTTGCATGAGAGAGGAAGTACCAGGATCTGAAAGCAGGAATAAAGAGCAGCTCTCCATGCCCAAAGTGCAGGGGAGGCAGGAAGGCTGCTTTCCCTCCCTGTCTCCTCATTAGGGTGCCCCTCTGTTCCCTATCGGTTAGGTCTGGGGCACTCCACTCTGCATGTGCTCCCAATCTGGACACCACCACAGTGTGATCCATCAACTCCTCCTAGTTTACTTAAGCTTCAGACTTGGAGCTGCAATACCAGCCAACAGCTTTCCTTACATGTCCCACTGGGCCCCTAAACTAAACAAGTCTCAACAGGAATTCATGACTGTTCCAATTATTGGTTCTGCCTCCTGCCGACCTGCTTCAGTGAATGTCAGAAACCCATTTATTTCCCTCCTTGAGAGACCTGGGTGCCACTCTCAGACTCCTCCATCATCTCCATGTTATTTTCCCCAACAGACAACCTGTCACCAAACCCTGCTGATTCCACCCCTAAATCCTCTCCAATCCCTCTCTTTATGCCCTGCACTGTGACTTAATTGCCTAAGAGCAATAGCCTCTTCTTACCCGACCCTCCTGCCTCAGAAGCTTCCCCAACATATTCTCTTGACTGGTATCAAACTAATATTTCCTTTTTTAAAAAATATGATCACTTTAATTCTCCTTTGACTTTCCAACAAAACCATCTCCAAGGCCTCAGATCCTACTTTAACTGGCCTCAAATGAATTCTCTGGTTTCATCATAAGACATTCTCTCTCATTCAATCTCTAGGCTCCAGTTCCTCTGGCCTTTAAAAAAAAATCCACACTGTCCATCTCACTGTCATCTAATAGTATCTCTTAGCAACTATTCAGGTCTCCACTCAAACTGACCTTCCTTGGAGATTCCTTTTCCCAGTCACCTTGAATTACTGTATTGTGTGTCTGTAATCCTAGTATCCTGTCTTTTTCCTTTAAAGTACTTATCACTTTAGAACTGTAGTAATTAAGTGAAAATTCTATTACCATCTTGTGTGTGTGTGTGTGTGTGTTTTACTCACTAGTAAGTTCCATGAAGCCAAAGACCGTTTCATTCACTCTATCTGTAGCACCGAGCACCAGGCCAAGCACAGAGAAAGCACTTAGAAAATATCGACTGAACAGGTAAATGAAGAGTAAATAAATGATTTAGATGGTCAAGGTAATTTTCCCATCCCACACACTTAGTTAATGTAAATAATTAACCCGTCAAGTTTACTGATTTTCAATTAGGCATACAAAAGTAAGAAGTATAAGGCACTGACCTTGTGTATGAGCGGGAGAGGGAAAGACATCTTAGATAAAAGGAAGCACAATGAGTGATGTCATAGGGGAAAGCAAAACTAGTTTGGTGAGGAAAATAAAATGTATGTCTAAATAACAAAACATTGTCTAATTCCCATAATCTGCTGTTCTTACAGAAATGACAGTTTTTAAAAGTAATTTTTCAGGTTTTGCTTATGAAACTATAAATGATGGATTTGGTCCCAGTAGACATCTAAGATCTTATTCCTGTATCCTTTCATAACAATTATCAAATTAAAGGCAGGGTAAGTGTAGCCACAGGCAGAGGCTGGTCCTAGAGCTAGTGCACAAGCGCCGGGCTCTCTGTGAAATTCTGACGGGAGTATATCTAATATGGCACTACATTGTCACTGAAGCTGGCATGGGACAACGCGGTGCATCAACAAACCCACTGATGAGCAGACAGTCTGTCTTTCTAGAGCTCTTCACACATGAACTCCTTTTGTCCTCACAATCACCTGGTGCCTTTTCCTCTTTCCTTCTCTTACAGATTAAATGGTTTTGACTGGCCCAAGGTCATAAAGTTATTGAAAGAGTAAAGAGGAATCCAAAAGCAGCATTCCTTTACTTATTCCTTTCTCCCTCTCCCTCACCCCACCACAGTCTACTCCCATCAGAGCTCACCCATGGCAGCCATAACTTCTGCTGGGTGATGGCCAACACCTATGGAATTCCCAGTCAATGACCTTCTTGTGAAATGCCACCACACACAACCAAGTCAGAGTGGGGATTAAGATCTTGACATCACAAAACTATAATATACTACGCATGTTGTACTTCTCCACATTTCAGTGAGGTTTAACTTGCACATGGGGTCCTCAATGTGAACACTGTCAACCCTTTTCATTCACCTGCTCAGCTCAGACACAAATAATTCACTAAATATTGTAACAAAATTCTGGTAAACAAATGGCAAAATTGAAATGTGGTGACTATAACAAGAAACTTATGTGCAATGGATAAGTCTGCTCAGCTGTCCAAATAAGACTTCAACCATGCTTATCCACAGAAACACCCATTGTTCATGCACTGCTTTTGATCTGAACTATGCATTGCTTCTTTGATTCAAGAGGATTGTATAATGAAAGGAGAAACATTAGTTGCTTGCCAACTCATTGTGGCTATTTATGAGATGATTCCTGGGAAACTGCCAGCATGTGTTCAGCCAGGAAAATGTTGAGAAAGCACAAGAGCCACACTTAAGAGATGCCTTTTTCTCTTTAATAATGACAAATAAAATACTGTAATAATTCTATACTGTCCATAAGAGATTTTTAAACATTTTTAAAGGGGTTATCAATTCATGAAGCTTTTCTGCAGTGATGATTTGAGTTTCACTAGATATCAAATATCCAAGTTTCCCAACATAAATACTAGTTATCAGGTCATTTGCACGTCCAGTGAGTCAATGGATTCCCTGTTAGCACTGTATTGTTCCAGTCTCTTCATCCAGCCAGGTCTCTCCCCCAACCTGCCTTCCAGCCTTTTCTTTTGCTTCTGAAAATGTATTTTCTGTTCTAATAACAGGAACACTTGTTTAGCCCTCAACACTCTCCATAATTTCTTCCCCCATACCTCATCCCATATTTGTCCCATAAGTATTTATCAAAACATAATATATGGTGGGACCCTACTCAGTGCTGGGAATTTACTGGTGATCAAAATGATGTGAGTTTGCTGCCTTCACAGAGCATACAGTGGAGGAAATAATTATACATACAAAAATGACTATGGCTTGATGAATGCTACTGAGGATTTTTGGAACTAGGACAATTTGTAACAAGGTTTTGAATCTAGTTGAGAAGGTTATAAAAGGGTTCCCTCTAAGGAAGTGAGTGGAGATCTGAAGACCAAGAGGAATTAGCTTGGAAATGTGAGGAGACCAAGGGAGGAGTGTGGCAGGTGGTGGTGAGGGGGACACAGCTGGTCTAAGTGGGTTTGAAAAAGGCCCCATGGGCTGCAATGAAGGGATTGAGGAGAATCCAGTGGTATGAGAGGAGGATGAAGAGGAAGAACGGGCTTTACGTAAGCCCTGGGAAGGCATATGGTCTTTATCCCAAGAGCATGGAATGCCATCCAAACATTTAAGTCAGGTGGACAGTCCCCTGAGTGGGGGCTGGGCTCTCCCCTCCTAGGCTCTTGTCAATCTCTTGAGAAGGAATTCAAATGAGTGACAGAAAGCAAAGCAAGCAAATTTATTTAAAATGCAGTTGGTATGATGCACAAGCAGGCAACTCAGTTACTCTGAGTGCCTCACCCTGTGGGGGTTCAAGGGGTTTTACACCTTTCCCCCTATAGGATTCAAAGTTTCCCCGCCAGGTATCTTGGGTAGCAGAACAGGTTTCAAAGTCCCCTTCTACACTGTTGTGACTTATATCAGAATGTTTGTACGTACATCTGGTCATCTTGTTTGGCAAGTCCTAAGACAGTGACTTCTTTGTTCATTAGGTGAGATAAACCTCCCCATCTTTCCCCCTCTCCTGTCCTATGAGCTATCTATGCTATCTAAAAAGTCCTCTGATAAAAAGTGCATTTTAAAAATAGCTACAATTTATTCTAGGGGCTTTACATATATTAACCACACAACCACATAAACTAGGTGTCAGTAACTATTTTAAAAGTAAACAACAAAAGCAGGGAGAAGTGAAGACAAATACTCGAGGTCACGTAGCCAAACAGTGGAGGGGTGAAAACTTAAGCCCCGAGATTCTTGCCGCAGAGCCCCCTTCTTTTATCACCATGCAATCAAATTTGGTGATTTCTCAACTTATGGCTCATTAAACTGAGCTAGAGTGGGCAAGGAGTGGATGGATTAAAGAGAATCTGGGGTGGGGGTGGGGGCGCTGGGGAGGGCAGAGGAACGCCTTGTTATTCTCTGCCTCCTTTATGAAGCTTCCCACAGCTTGATGCTGTTCCTTTACTCTGAGCCTTCTCAGCACATCCCCAGCCTCTCTGAAGGTATTCAATATGCCTGTCCTCATCATGTAGCAACATCATTGTATTTTTCCCCTGCTAAGACTAGGAATTTCATTAGAGCTGCACCTTTGAAGCTTCTGCAAGGGCTGAGGTCATTAGATACATACAGTTTAAAGGAAATTAGCAGGTCCTTAGAATATTAATGAACTCTGGAGAGTTACTGAATCTAAAAGATGGTGTTCTGACCAGTGTGGGAAGAAATTTTCACCGATTCAATGTAAAGAACTAAACATAAGGTTACAGAGTAATTTTAATAAAGCTCAATTTATTCAATATTTAGAAATCATAAGTCCAACAAGTCTCTTCCCTGTAATACAGTGTTATTAAGAATGAACTGTGGGCCCTGGCCATTTGCTCAGTGGTTAGAACATCCATCTGGGGACCAAAAGGTCTTGAGTTCGATTCCTGGTCAAGGGCATGTACCTTGGTTATAGGTTCTGATCCCCGGCCCCCCATCACGGGGGAAGCAACCAGTCAATGTGAGACATCAATGTCTCTCTCTCTTTCTTTCTCTCCCTCTTACCCCCCTCGTCCCCTTCCCTTTCTCTTCCACTCTCTCTCTAAAGATCAATGGAAAACATATCCTCTGGTGAGGATTAAAAAAAAAAAAAAGAGTAAATTGTGGGTTAATTTTTTGGTTGTAGTGGAAAAAAGGCTATACTTATTGTATTTATGTAAAATACTAGAGGCCCGGTGCATGAAATTCGTGCATGGGGGCGGGGGGTGTCCCTCAGCCCAGCCTGCACCCTCTCCAACCTGGGACCCCTCGAGGGATGTCCAACTGCCCGTTTAGGCTTACCGGGATCGGGCCTAAACGGGCAGTTGGACATCCCTCTCACAATCCAGGACTGCTGGCTCCCAACTGCTCACCTGCCTGCCTTCCTGATTGCCCCTAACTGATTCTGCCTGCCAGAATGATCACCCCCTAGCCACTCCCCTGCCAGCCTGACTGATGTCTAACTGCTCCCCTGCCAGCCTGTTTGCCCCCAACTTCCCTCCTCTGACGGCCTGGTCACCCCTAACTGCCCTCCCCTGCAGGCTTGATCGCCCCCAACTGCCTTCCCTTGCAGGCCTGGTCCCTCCCAACTGCCCTCCCCTGCAGGCCTGATTGCCCACAACTGCCCTCCCTTGCAGGCCTGGTCCCTCCCAACTGCCCTCCCCTGCTGGCCATCTTGTGGTGGCCATCTTGTGTCCACATGGGGACAGGATCTTTGACCACATGGGGGCAGCCATCTTGTGTGTTGGAGTGATGGTCAATCTGCATATTACTCTTTTATTAGATAGGAAAGAGGCCTGGTGCACAGGTTTTCCCTGAAGGGTGTCCCGGATCAGGGTGGGGGTTCCCTTGGGGTGTCGGGCGGCCTGGGCAAGGGGCCTGTGGTGGTTTGCAGGCCGGCCACGCCCTGCAGCGACCCAAGTGGAGGCCCTGGTATCTAGGATTTATTTATCTTCTACAATTGAAACTTTGTAGCCTTGAGCGGAGCCAAGCCTTCTGCTTGCTCTGTGGCAGCAGCCATTTCTGTTGGGATTTATGTATCTTCTATAATTGAACCTTTGTAGCCTTAAGCAGAGGCCAAAGCAGGCCAGGGCTGCGGAAACTTGGCTTCCTCCATCGCCAGGGGCAAACCTAGCCTCCTGGTCTCTCCAGCTCAGTGGCTGCTGCCATTTCTGTTGGGATTAATTTATCTTCTATAATTGAAACTTTGTAGCCTTAAACAGAGCCCTGGGCCGGCCAGAGTGTGCAGAAAGCTTGGCTTCCTCCATTGCCGGGGAAACCCAAGCCTCCCTCCTGCTCTCTCTGTGGCTGCAGCCATCTTGGTAGGGTTAATTTGCATACTCACTCCTGATTGGATGGTGGGCATGGCTTGTGGGCATGGCTTGTGTGTGTAGCAGAGTGATGGTTAATTTGCATATTACTCTTTTATTAGATAGGATATTTCATATATTTATTAGATACTCTATTTTTAAATTGATCAACAAAATCCAAAGGTTTGGAAACCATTACTTTAATCAATTCTGTTCCCTTATTTATCAAATGTGAAGAAATCATATCTTAAAACTTACAGCAAAGAAAATCTAATTTAAAAAATTAATTTAGGTAAGTGGTACACCTCAAGCCCTTTAGCTGTACATTATGAAGCAGGTGCTCTCCAAGGACCCTTCCTTATAATTAATCTAAATCCCTTAAAGCAAATCTAACCACCAAACTAGCAACCTCTTCTCATGTTTTCTATGGAAGGACTTGAGATGTTTTTTATATCCAAAATAACATGTGATTTGAAAGTATAAAACTATTTTTAGAAAAAAATATGTGTATGCTAGTCTCATCATCTTAAAAAAAAAATTACAAAAGTTTTTGTTTTGTTTTTTAGCTTTGCACAGTGGCAGTATCATAGCCAATGAGCTTTATCTGAGGTGCAACTATTGCTAATTGGGAAAAAAAATTACCAAGTTTTTATAAAGCTTTTATTTTATAGAATCACATAACAGATCTTATAAGTCTTTCTTCATAGTTATTTCCCAACTCATTGATTACCTTAACTCTCCCTAAACTGATGGCAAATTTTCCTTACCCTTGTAACTACAGAATTTACCACTCTACTCACTCTGAGCACAAATTTAATCAGAGAAACAAGATCACTGGGCTGAAGCTGGGCTTCCAATCTGTGGGACACTGAGCCTGAGATCCTGAAGGGGGAGCAAGGTCATGTTCACAGTGGAAAAGGGAGCCATGGCACCGGAAATGTGAATTTCTAAAGCAAATGTCTATATGCATACAAAATGAAGAAGATGCCTTTTCTTCTGCGGCCTCACCCTTCCCCCATTTCATCCAATGTTTCAGGACACCATAGGAAACTCTGGAAGTTCCTGGCATTGGGCTATCCTATTCTGCCTAGTCTGTGAAGGAAAGTTGTGTTTTTTTTTTTCCTCCATCATTATAATGATAAAGAAAATAAAATTTAAAAACTTAGTGTTTTATATTTGGAGTCTCATAATATCTAATGGTCAATGAATCCTTAGAATGATTTACTTTTATTATATGGAACAAACTATGCTCCCACTGTCTCACAGCTTTATAATAGTCCTCTTTATTCCTATTGACGCTAATAGTGTAACTCTGTTCGCTTTGCTTTCACTTCTCCACTCTCCTCTCATCAGCTGGGAAATGATGGGCCAAAAAGCAGAGCGGAATCAGACCTGAGTGGTCAAGGTGCGGGGGGAGCTGAGAGACTGAGCCTTTCTGGGTCAGTGTCCTCACTTAAAGTTATGTCGCGGTGCCATGATATCTGAAAACATGAGAATTTCTATTTTGTTATGAAAATGTCCAAACACACAGAAAAACGGGGGAAAAAAGGTTATAGTGGTTTGGAAATCACTGACTTAATGAATCCCATTCCTTTACTTACCACATTTGTAGAAATCAGAACTTAAAAACTAATAACAAATAATCTTTTATTCTGACATGTACCTCCTACCTAGATTCTACGAGTAATATTTTAGTCTAGTTTTTCTTTCACATATCTATCCGTCCCTCCATTAATCCAAATTATTTTTTATGCGAGTCAGAATAAGTAAGAAACATGATTCTGTATTTATAAAATAATCCACAGTGGATTGGAAAATTATAAAAACTGGTCCTTTGTTGGACATATAATAGGTGGAGAAACTTTTCCTTGAGAAGAGGGATGATGTATTAATGTTGACAGAAGAAAAAAATATTAATTTGGGGAGAAAAGATATTTCTGAAAACTAAATCATTATATTCTCCACAACACTTACACCAGGATACAAGAGAATGAGCTACTAACCCTTTCAAATTTTAGGTTTATAAAACATGAATCTGCAGGGTAGCAAGTTATTTACTCTTGATAAGCCAAGAGCCTTTACAGAGAAATAAAGTTCCAAATGAAAATGAAACAAAAAAGAAAATTTCTGGAAAGTAAATCAATCTTAAAAGCCAACATTCTGTTAAGAAAAATAAACCCAAAATTGACTACAATTTCCAGCTGTATAGTGGCTCTTAATAAATATTTGTTGGATTATGTCATTTATACCTTGTAGTTATTTATTTTTCCACCAGATGGCAACTCTGTGTGGAAGAACAATGTTTTTCAATCCCAGGATGTGATTTTCAGGGTTGTGAGGGACTTCAAAGGCACTATAAATCCAGCCACCCTTCTAGAGCTTATATTCCCTCACCATCAAAATGACATCTAAACATCAGACTCCTTCAGAGAAGAGAAACCGTTGGCTCCCTGAGGCAATAGCCTGTCAATGGGCAGGACCAACTACTGGAAAGTGGTTCCCAGGTGGCAAAGCTCTCCCGATAGCTGTCATGCTCTCACCTACTTCTAACTTAGAAATTCTTTCAAAGGTCATTTCTCAAGTATTAATGGCAGCTAACACTGTCTTCACCATCCAGGTTAAAGACCCCCTGACTGACCTGGCGACTCACCTTTGCACATGCCCCACATTTCCTCCCTGTGTTCTGATGTAGGCCCCTCATTCCTTTCAGGTCATCATTCAGTTGTTTATGTTCTTGGTGAAGCCTCCTCTACTTAAAACTGTAACTCTGCCTCTAACAATCCCCGTCCTGTTTCCTTTGTCTCCACAGCACTTACAAACTTTTTCACACATTATATATTTATTTTAAAATATCTTCCCACTAGAAAGTAAGCTCTAGGTGGGCAATGAGTTTGAATAGCTCACCTCTGTATTTCCAGGGCAATGACTATTTGTTGAATGAATGAATGAATGAATAAATGAATGAGATAACTGATTCATCTGGGTAAGATCTCACCATGAATGCAAAGAAAAGGATAGATACTAGTATTGGTTCTAGTTAGACGCAAGGCTGCTAATGCCTAGAGTCCCCGCTCCTTCAGGTGGCCTGCTTAGATGCCCACTGGCTCATCTTGCATTTATTTTCAGCTACATTTTTATGGACACTGAGCCTCATCCCTGTTTTGGTGAAGCTGGTTTTATGGACCCAAACCCAGGAATGTACATGATTCCATTCTGAATTACACCTATGACCCACTGTTTAAGGAAATTACTTTTATACCTTTAGTCAGAAACTATTATTTTCCAGCGTGGGCCTCTCGGTCCAGTGTGTAGATGCCCTAAACTGTTTCCATCTTCCAGGTTTCTTTCTATTGTTCTACCTTGGAATTCATAAACTGTATAAAATCTATTCATTTTCTCGCAATTCCCTCAGCAGTGTGATGGTAGTGGTAGAGAAATAAGAACTGGGAGAGGAAAGGAGTAGCATGTATATGCACAAGTCATGCATACATCGGAGAACAGCTGGGTTAGCGAAATATGCCTAACAACTTAGTGCAACAATCGTTAACTATTATTTGTGCAGTGCTTTAAGATTTGCAACTACCTCCATTTATACTATTTCTATCTAATTACAACTGTGTGATGCATGGTGCATCCTCTTCTGGAAATGAACTGAGCCTCTGAGAGAGTAGAGGTTCCTAAACTTGAATGTCCACCGCAATCATCTGGAGGACTTGTTAAAACAGATTGTTGCCCCCCTCCACCCCGAGTTTTCTACTCCATAGGTCTGCCGTGGGGCATCACAACCTGCATCTCCCACAAGCGGAGGTGCTGCTGATCTGCGGGTCTGAGGACCGTGCTCTGAGAAGTTCTGCCTTCAGGAAAGGATATGAACACAGGTCAGGTGATATAAAAGCACGCACTCTTTTCAACAGGCGACTGTGCGTCTTATGCCTGGACTTTGTAAATAGACTGATATAAATTCTTAGGGAAATTACGAAATTATTTTTTAGCCCTTTCAAGCTCTGGAGGAAAAGAAGGCTATATAAAACCTCTCAGACTAAATAATCATTTTTTACAAAAGAAAACTACCAATTCTAGAATCAGTACTTCCTAAATAGAAGTATCCATTTCCTAGAGCTCAATTTGTCACGGGTTGTTTTTTTCCCCCCCAATCAGATATACCTGCCCATGCCCTCACCCACCTACACTCCTTTATCTTTCCTAATGATGTGAGATATCATGAGTTATCACGTCAACCCTCCTCTAGCACTTCCAATGCCTTTAGCTGGAATTTTTCTTCCAAGGCCCAACCCTTGAAGTATGCAAAACTGAACTCATATTAACAAGTTCTCTTTCACTTAAAAACTAGCTTTTCCATCTCATTGTCATGCGGTGGTTAAAACCAGGAGCTGTGGAACCAGACCAAGTTCAAATACAGGCTCTGCCACATACTGGCTGTTTAAGTTTGGGCAAAGGATATGCTTTTATTGATTTTTAGAGAGATAGAAAAGGAGAGAGGGAGGGAGGGAGAAAAAGGGAGAGAAACGGGAGGGAGGGAGGGAGGGAGGGAGGGAGGGAGGGAGGGAGGGAAGGAGAGAGAGAGAGAGAGAGAGAGAGAGAGAGAGAGAGAGAGAGAGAGATGAGAGATTAACATCCATCAGTTGCCTCCCATATATGTCCTGATTAGGGATCAAACCCACAATCTGGGTATGTGTCCTGACCGGGAATCGAACCTTTGGGGTATACAGGACAACATCCAACCAACTCAACTATCCAGCCAGAGCCACAAGTCTTTTTAAAAGTTCTCCAGGTGATTTTTATGTGCAGCCTAAGCTGAGAAGTAATCCTCTATGAGGAGGGGAAAAAAATAAATTAAGAGATTAATAAAGGATTTTTAAATAGAAGTAAAAATCTGGTGGAAATCAGTAGACATCACCGATTTTTACAGTAGGTAAATATTACTGTTAAAAAATTCCTAGGAGGTGAGGAATTCCTTGGTACAGTAAGGATAAAATGCCTTACAATTTAACTTCAGGCTGAAGCTGAACAAAACGAGATGGGCCAGAAAAGGACGGGAAAGGGAAACTGCTTGGAGTGAGAACAAAGAGCAAGTGGCGAGAAAGAAAAGTACATTCAGGAACGGAATTCTGGAAAAGATGCTATACGCTGGGAAGTTTTCAAAAATGACAAAACCTGACATGTGTCAACAATGGAACGTTACTGAATGGGAGAGGAATGTTAACAAACAGACAAGATTTGAAATCAGGGTTACCTTGGTCATCAACAGTGAAGAGGAAAATTCATGTGAGCAGCTGAAATCATAAAGGGACACAGTATCTTGGAGGTGTGACAAAGATGACAGCATAACTGTGCAGACAGGTATCGTAAACTGCAGCATAGCTGTGAAAATGGGAGGTTTTCATGGAGTACATTACTCCCCACCACTCCCCCCAAAATTCCTGTGGTTTAGAAAACCAGGTATGCATTTTTAGACAGTTCTATGTCGGCAGTTGTAATAATCAATAATCCTATTTTCACCACTTAGCATTAAATGACTAAAATAGGCAGTAAATGCAAAACCAAATGAATTCTAAAACACAGAAACTGGCGCCCATAGCCAATAGCAGAGCAAGAACATGGCCTCGCCACCTCAATGACATTCACAGTATCAAAGTGTGAAGCCGCCCTCTTTTCACCTCGGTGCTTCTCTAAACTCTGACCCTACCCCACCTTGACTCCTGTGTGCTGCTTCAAACACCAGGGAGTTTGCAGACGAAGAAACCACTTTAACTGTACACTAAGCTTAAATACTATCAGAAATGCCAGATCTCTGGCTCACTAAATCCTCTGAAGTACTCACATTATTGAAAATACTGTGGCTGATCAACATCCCTCTTCAAGGCAAATGCATTATGATGATGCTATAGCAAGAGACAGGTATACTATCGTAATACACGGATCTGCATAGATAAATTCACCTGAAATCACCCAATCAGTGGTAAGGGCTTTAGAATCATTTTCACTTTAGTAGATATTAAACCTAATTTGTCCCAGTAATAAAAAAAAATGTTTAATTTTTATAAGGACCATCAGCCCCCTATCTAGCCGAGGTGGGCATGGGGAATCAATTTTACTACCAGAGGATGCAAAAATATATACAGAGGAGAAATCCATTATGACAATGGCATTAGGAGTAAAATAACTCACATTATAGTCCCATATCATTATGGCAAAATATATTTGCATCACTAAGTGCAAGAGAAAGTGTAGCCCACAGACTACATGAGGTAAAAACTAACTATACTGAATAGTACCTAACATCTGACATATCAGTGCTATTTCCAGGTCCTACTTACTAAATCCAGAGTAAAAGTGGTTTCTTGATCTGTTTTCAACATTCTGAGGCATAAAACTGCTGTTTTGTTCTGAGATGAGAAACAGCTATGGAAAACTCTTAGCCTACTGCCTGCTACACGGCAGGCACTCAGCAATGACAGCCCCAAGTCCACTAACTTGACCTTCCTCCCCCACCTAAGAGATAAATTCTAACCACCCTTTGAAGAACATCCATTGGACATTCTCAAATCAAGATAAGCACACTGCATTAACAAAAGACATCTAATTATAAAAGTGTGCCCGTGCTAATTTCTTACAGATGAGGGTAAATCAGATTTAAAGCTGACAGTGATGAACAAAGCCAAGAAAAAAGGCAAAGGAAAGGAGAAACCAATGGGGGTGCAGGGGGATGGTGGAAAGAGAATGCAATGGCAATGTTAGTGTGAAGAATAAGTGACGAATTCTTCAAGTGCTAGGTCTATCACGGAATATGTACCTCATGTCAATGTGCTGAGTGCACAGAGCTGTAACGATCCCTGGGTTTGGGAACTGCCAGAACTACCCCATTCACTCATATCTAGAGTTTCAATGATTCGTCTGGGCAACCGGCCACCCCCAGGAGATGCTAACCCCAGAGACACCAACAGTAGTCAGTCTGAGAATGACAGCTTATGTTGCTTAAGAGCTGATTCTAGCAGAAGTGGCTCTCCTAGGGTTCTCAGTGTCCTGTTTTTCCAATGTGATCCTTGGTCTCTCAGGAAATGACTTTGCTCTCCCAGAGTAAACTAAACAAGACACTCAAAACAGTGTTCCTGCTAAATCCTCCCATGCTGGTGCTGTGCAGTCCCTTTCAAAGAGCAGCTCCTGTGATTAACCAAGTCCAAGCCTCCCCAGGGTTGGCTCTACAAAAGCCTGTGCTTATACCAAGCAAGGCTTAACCCTCGGCCTGGTCATTTGCCCACTTTTTGCTGTGTCCCTCCCTCTCTGAAACAGTCTTCCTTGGCACTGCTCTTAGAAACAAGTACTACTCCTTCTGCCTCCCTCTCTGAATTCCAGTACTGTTAGCCCTGAGCAACGCACAAAATTCCTCTTAACAGATCTCTCTCCAGGGTTGCACAAAAATTCAAAACTCACCGTCAGCCCTGGAGAAGTCAAAGCTCCTCATTAAAAGTATGCATGCTAAGTTATAATAATGAATTCTGGGCTAATGATTGTAATTTTCTGTTTTGTCAAAGTGATTTAGGATGAACATTTTCATGATTAGGGTCCCATTATTTACAATTGGGATACACTGCTCAGTTTTTCCAGATTAACACATAATAGTTACATTATGAAAAAGGTGTTTATCATTATTCATTCACTCAAACATATTCAAGTGTCCAGCTCTGCCCCATATTCCTAGAAATGCAGTGAACAAAATGAACAGAATCCCACGATGTCATATTAAAATTCCACAGTGTGACACTTATCTCCAAAATAATCTGGAATATTTTATTTAATGGCAAAAAATAAAATAAATTGGGCAATACAAAACATATAGGAAGTAAATATACCATGACTACATATCTTAGGAATTCTTTAACATTTAAGCCTTTCTACACACTATGAACATGTAACAATTATAAGAAATATTGGGCACTGAAATATTTGCTGGTCACTTAAAGAGTGCTACTATTTTACTTTTAAGATTGCAGATCACATAAAATGTACTAATTGCTTGAACAGAATTGTTTGCCAAGAGTAAGAATAAAATTCTATAAAGCAAATTTTTATGACAAGAATAAAAACACATAGCACAATGGAGGTCAAATTATATTGTACTATAACTATCAAAAGATACATTTTACTCTTCCTAGCACAGCAAAGATAATTTGTTTTTCAAGCTTAATTTATAGCTTTGGGATTATAAGGAACATGCAAATATATTAACAATTTTCTTACTAAAATAAAGTCAATGTATATAACACAAAAAACATCTAGGGACAAAAGTTTGTCCTTGCTTTTAACATGCATGTGTCATACAAAGAAATATCTATACTCACAAGAGCAACATACATTGACAAAAAGTTACATTTAGCAAAGATTTTTTTTTTAAATCCTGCTAGACCTTTTTTTCTTTTTCTGTCTTTAAGGCTTGACAAAGAATGTAGAAAATTACCAAAGTAACAAAAAAAGGACACAAAACCACACTTCAAGCAAACTGCTTGTCAGTATTAGAACCTGGTTTGACAAACAGGTTTAATCCGCTTCCTCAAAGGTCATGCTATCAAGGCGAAGGATGAACGACTTCTGCCGAGTTAGGTTGGCTGTCGTTCGGAGCAGTGGGGAGCTCCTCCGCCTCTCCCACGTGGGTCACTTTATCTGACTGCCTTGCAGGAGTAATTTCATTAGTGGTCCCCTCTTCACGAGGTGATAAAATACCAGGCCATTCATTTGACATCAGAACTTGCAGCGACTGTGTTCCATCTTCAATGTCCACTTGAATTCCCAAAGCATTAAGAATGTCACATTTGCACATGGGGCATGTCCCATGGGACAGAATCCAGGGGTCGATGCAATTCTTGTGGAAAAAATGTTTACAAGTCAGAATACGAATTGTGTCATTAGGCTTGTAGAGTTCGAAGCAAACTACACAGCTATCTCCGTTGGGACTGACTTCCTCGTCCCCTTCTTTCAGTACCCGGAGCTGAAGCTGGCCAAATGCTAGCTTGAGATCTGTTGCTAGGCGCAGCCATCTCCTGCTCTGAACCCTTGCTACCCAAAGTCTTCGAATATGATAAAAGACAAAATACGTAAACGTAGCGGTGGTGACGATCAAAAAAGAGACAAAATAGTGATTCATCCAGATGATGTGTTTTCTCCCCATCTCCACCATGACTGTAACATGAACGCCCTTCCGAATTAAATGCAGAATCTCCATGCCTTTTAAGTTGCCAATCATCACTACCACAATGTCTTCAAAGGCCTGATGAGACATGGGGAAAACCTGGTTGCCGGTTCCTGGGAAGTTGTAGATGATCACTCCACTGGCTCCCTTCTCAACGGCCACCTTAATTTTCTGTGTGAAGGGACAACCTCCCCGTTCAATAAGTGCGAGCCACACCTTTGAGTTCTTTGACCTGCTGAAGCTGGTGTTGGGATTGCAGGCATATTGCGATTTTCCATCTGGTGGCACAATAACCCCTGACACTCTCTTCAAGGTGGAGCTTCTTCCAAATACTCCAGTTTCCCCCAACTCTGACAGCATGCGATTCCCAACATGAAATGAGATGTTCATGTAAGCGGTCCAAACAGCACTGGCTTTGCAGCAGCTCTGACTAAGAAGCCAAAGAAGAGTAAATTTCACAAGCCAGGTCGATGCAGTGCTGTTTCTCTGAGTGCCAATCTGGAGTAGATTCATCTCTCTCTGCCTAGTAAGCAAAGGACCAATCCAGTGAAAAGAGATGGCTCCCACATCTGTTGGCAATCAGTTTAAAATAACAAAATGAAAAAAACCTTCTGGGTGAAAACAGGTTCCACCGTCTTCCAGCATGTTTTTGTGAGAAATTTTTAAAGATGTTGTATGAGTTGCAGATGTTTTATTAGAGGCAGAGAGAGAAAAACTTTACATTGGGGGGAAAAATCCTAGTTTCACTGCTGTAACTCTAGATACTGCTTACTGTTTGTTGGGTGATGTGATTATGACATAAAAGGCAACAGCCAATTAGATAAGAGCTTAGAGCATCCTGTAAAATGTATTGGCTTGAAGGTTTCAATGTTGTTATAGGTGATTTTTTTAAGTTGTTATAAGCTAGATTTCATCCCTCAGTGGCAAATAATATTAGCAGATACCACAATTAAACTAAAAATTAAATATAAAATTCATACAACACATGCATTTTAAAATCTGAAAGGATATGCATAATGGAAGAAAGCTATCTATATATATAAAAGCCTAATATGCAAAGTATCCCCTCAGGAGTTCGACCTGGAGTTCGATCGATTGCTATGACGTGTGCTGACCATTAGGGGGCGGCGCGGAACGAAGGAAGGCCCAGGCTGGCAGCCAGCAACTGCCAGGGACCTTACCCATGAACAAATTTCGTGCTGTGGGCCTCTAGTCTATATATATAAAAGGCTAAGTGTCTGTCTGTCCAACCAGTAGCTATGATGCGCACTGACCACTGGGGGGCAAACACTCAATGTAGGAGCTGCCATGACATGTACTGGCCATTTGAAAATAAAGGGTACCATGGACCTGGCGCTGACAAACCAACACTCAGCTTCCCCCAAGTGGGACACATGCCCCACCACCACCCCACCAAATCGCAGCCAATGCTGCCAAGACCCCATGGTGCAAAATGCAGACCCCAGCCCAGCCCGGAAACGGTGGCTGTGGGCGCTGGGTAATGACATCACGTAGCAACGCCTGGCTTCCTCTCCCTAGTGACTAGCATCCTTGGAGTTTCTTCAGCCCAAGAACCCGACTTGCTTAAAGCAAACATTTTACAGTTTAACCAAATGTTTGTGAAGCGTTTTCCTATGCCTCATCTCATTTGATCCTCACAGAAGTCCTGGAGTAGGTAAATAGGAGACTCGGTAGAATCCTATTTTCTTTTCATTAGCAAGACGCGAACAGCAATATCAAAATATTTCTTCTATTAACTTCCTTTCAATGTGCACAGATCCATGCACCAGGACACTAGTATAACTATAATTTTTCTTCAAAAGAAATATTTTCAACAAAATGGCAAGTTTTAACAAAATAATTTAAAATTAGCACTGCCACCAAATACATGGTAAAAATTATAAATTCTGTAATACCATTTTTAACTCACATTTGGTTAAAATGCAAATTTTTTACTTATCATGTAAACCACTGTACTAAATTGACTTAATAAAAGCTTACTCAAAAGTTTGGTGTGGATTTCATTTTTAAAAGTAGGGTATCCTGTTAAATGACATCAGCCTCACTTCCTCACACTTACACTGATCAGATATAGGAATGACAGCAGGAAAGACAGAAACATGAATCTCCTTTCTCTGCAGACCTTGACATCTGTTAATCATATTTTGAGGGAAGAAAAGGAAGGGTGTAGGAAAGTTTACAACAGTTTTAGTTTAGTATAACTCATTGTAAACAAAAGGGTACCTACTGATTTTAAAAAGAAGAGTTTCAAAGTCCCCACTTAAAATCAACCATAACAGTGACTACTAAAGGCCATAGATGTTTTTAATAAAATGTTTGCCAAAATCAACAAACATCCGTAGAGGAAAACCTCACATACACACTGTCAGCTCTGCCTATATTTTAGCTACACTTATGTCAACGCCACCATATGACATACAAGCCAAAGAATGACTGTGAACTAATAAACATGGGCAGTCACTAGTGCTGCCACACACTTTTTTGGGAGTATATTTCAGTGGTTCTTATTCACCAGCTCGGAAATCAATGAAGGATTTTGACCTTGAACATAAATGCCTCTGACCTCTATACACAGAATGCTAAGAGACACTTTTGATTGGGTCTCACTAGGACAATGGATGCGAGCACTTCTTATGAAATGTGAAGCAACAGCATGATGACTTAAGGCAGGAAAGAGGAAGGAGAAAAGGGCCCTATGTGCCCAGCAAAAAGTAAAATAAGAGACTACTGACATGAAATGCTCAGCTCATAATGGTCAATTTCCTTTACCAAAGGCCATTAATCTGATTTTACTTCCATACAACCCACTCTTTAAAAAGACAGTCTAGTTAGTTAGTATGAAGTGTGTGGACTCACAAAGTGGGACATTAGTGGTTCAGCATATTGTCCATAAATAGAGATTTTCATCAAAACAATGTAACCCAAATCTTTCAGTCTCTCATGATTACACAGGGGTTTATTCATATACTTGAAAAGAGTAAAAGGCAAAGTAAAGCAAAAGATAGAATTCAGAAGGGCAACTGAAAATTTCAGCTCTGTACTTTCCACATTATTAAAGAGAGACACCAGTATTTTGAGAAGCTAATAAGCTAATTAGCATTTATTAGCTTATTTCTAGAAGGGAAATCTGATTACCACAGCTGAATCCTACTATGGTAGGATTTAAAGTGCTCTGGTAAACAAAGGTGATTTTTTGCAATGCTGCCCTAAATGAGACCAATTTAAAATAGTTTTAGTTACATAAAAGTGCTATCATCCTATCTAATAAAAGAGTAATATGCAAATTGACCATCACTCTAACACACAAGATGGCCACCCCCATATGGTCAAAGATGGCCGCCCCATGTGGACACAAGATGGCTGACCCAAGATGGCCAGCAGGGGAGGGCAGTTGTAGGCAATCAGGCCAGCAGGGGAGGGCAGTTGGGGAGGACCAGGCCTGCAGGGGAGGGCAGTTGGGAGGGACCAGGCCTGCAGGGGAGGGCAGTTGGGGAGGACCAGGCCTGCAGGGGAGGGCAATTGGGGGGTACCAGGCCTGCAGGGGAGGGCAGTTGGGGGGGACCCAGGCCTTCAGGGGAGGGCAGTTGGGGGGGACTCAAGCCTGCAGGAAAGGGCAGTTTGGGTGATCAGGCCAGCAGGGGAGGGCAGTTGGGGGGGAACCAGGCCTTCAGGGGAGGGCAGTTCGGGGGGCAGGCCTGCAGGGGAGGACAGCTGGGGGGGACCAGGCCTGCAGGGGAGGGCAGTTGGGGGCGACCAGGCCTGCAGGGGAGGGCAGTTGGGGGCGACTGGGCTGGCAGGGTAGGGCAGTTGGGGGCAATCAGGCCAGCAGGGGAGCAGTTAGGCATTGATCAGGCTGGCAGGGGAGTGGTTAGGGCAGCTGTGGGCAAACTACGGCCCGCGGGCCGGATCCGGCCCGTTCGGCTGTTCTATCCGGCCCGCGGAGCCAAAAGAGCGGAGGGTTCTCTTGCTCTCCCCTCCGCTCCTTTACTTTGAATTTATATTAGTTCACACAAACACTCCATCCATGCTTTTGTTCCAGCCCTCCGGTCCAGTTTAAGAACCCATTGTGGCCCTCGAGTCAAAAAGTTTGCCCACCCCTGGGTTAGGGGGTGATCAGACTGGCAGGCAGAAGCAGTTAGGGGCAATCAGGCAGGCAGGGAGGCAAGCGGTTGGGAGCCAGCAGTCCTGGATTGTAAGAGGGATGTCCGACTGCCCGGTGGGATCGGGCCTAAACGGGCAGTCAGACATCCCTTGAGGGGTCCCAAATTGGAGAGGATACAGGCTGGGCTGAGGGACACAACCCCCTGTGCACTAATTTTGTGCACTGGGCCTCTAGTCTATATATATAAAAGCCTAATATGCAAAGTGTCCCCTTGGGAGTTCGACCGGGCGACCAGGAGTTTTATCGCTTGCTATGACGTGCGCTGACCACCAGGGGCAGTGCGGAATGAAGGAAGGCCCCGGCCGGCAGCCCACTGCCAGGGTAGGGAGGCCCTGGCTAGCAGCCGGAAGGCCCCAATTGGCCCTGATCACCAGCCAGGCCTAGGGACCATACCCGTGCACAAATTTCGTGCACTGGGCCTCTAGTCTAAAACAAAAACATTAGAGTCCCAGTGCATGAAATTCGTGCACTGGTAGGGTCCCTAGGGGCTGCCGGCTGTCAGCCAGGGCCTTCCTCCCTTCCCCTGGCCAGCCCCACTCCCTGGTCGAACTCCTGGACAACTCCTGGTGGAGGGGACAATTTGTATACTATGCTTTTATTATATAGGATACTACCTACCCAGTTAGTAACTTTGGAAACCAAATTCCTTGGTTATTAATAAAATTAATTAATGGACATTAAATCAAGGTCTAATCCTATAATAAAGTTTATTGAGCAGAGATCTTATTAGATATCAAATGTTAAAGAAAATATGGTAACAAAGTATAAAAACTAACATAAAAACCTTTAAAATATTATGACTAACTCTCTGTGACATCAATGTGACATTGTAATTGGAAGGTAAAAACTAATTTGCTTTTAACATACGCTAATGTCCTTATGCAAATAAGAGCACAAATGTATAATGACTAAAACTTATTAGAAAAACAACAAGTTCAAATAGGTGAGCATGATATGGAGTTTTATTTTAAAAACACACAAATTTCACCCTATTTGGTACTTGGGTAGAGAAGCTGGAGTTGAATTTTCTCTCTACATAAGGTGCTAAAAGAACTCATCTAGTTTTATTTAATCTTTGAAAAGACTTGGTTACAGCTTCAGAAAATTCTCTGGGTTTCTTAAGTTTTCAGAATGTCACACTTGCACATGGGGCACGTCCTCCGGGCTAAAAGCCAGGGGTCAATGCACGCCTTATGGAAAAAATGTTTGCAAGTTAAAATACGTACTGCATCTTGGGGTTTGTATGTGTCAAAGCAAACAACACAACTGTGTTCATTGGGATCTAGTTCCTTATCCCCTTCTTTGAGCACTCGCAGTTGAAGCTGAGCAATTGCTTTCTTCACATTGGCCTTTATCTGTCTTCGCCTCCTGGTGGAAGAATTGGGTGCTCTAGGTCTCCAGGCGCAGTACAAGAAAAGGTAGGCGACTGTGGGAGCCAGGAAGGTGAATAAAGACATGACGTAATAGCTCAGCCATGGCATGTGCATTCTCCCCACTTCGATGACGATCGTCACATAGACTCCTTTCTGAATCAAGTGCAGAAGTTCCATGCCTTTCAAGTTGCCTATCATCACTGCGACTGTATTCCCCGTTCCCTGGTGAGACATGGGAAATACTTTGTTGCCTGTACCTGGATAGTTATAGATGATCACACCATTGGCTCCCTTCTCTGCTGCCACGTTGATTTTATGTGTAAAAGTACAGCCTCCCCGTTCAATGAGGGCCAACCAAGAGTCTTCCTGCTGCGGCCTGCTGAAGTTGGTCATAGAATTACAAGCATTCTGATTCCATCCTTCAGGAAGTACCACCGCACCAGACACCCTTTCCAGGGGAGAATGGTTCCCGAACACTCCACTCTCTCCTAGTTCGGATATAATGCGGTTTCCCACCTGAAATGTTATATTCAGGTGGGCTGTCCAAATGGCTTTTCCTTTGGAGTCAGGAAGGCTAAGCAGTAAGAAGATGCTGAGCCTCAGGAGTCGAGATGAAACAGAACAATGAGTTGAAGGAGTAATTCTAAGTAGGCTCATTCCTCCATTTACCTATTAACTGACAAACATGAACAACAAAACGTCAAGTATAAAAGAAAGTCAAAAAAAGCTAGCTTCAATTGTTCACAGGTGATAATTAAAGCACATTAATGGAAAAGGTCTGCATGGATCAAAGGTATCTTGCTCCTTCCAGTATTTTTATTTTGTGTAGATAACCTTTCTTACAATGAAACAAGAGTTGTTAGTACAATGTGATTTCAAGAAAATTATGACTTCCTAATGGGTAAATTGTGACATCAGAGGTAGTTAAGCCAATCCAAGAGTTTATATTAGTGCACTGCATACTGAAATCCTATTGGCCAAAAAGCAACTAAGCAATGACTCATGGTTTTTAACAATCTGAATAAACTCTAAAGCAATAAATAAACAGATAAGAATATTATGTTTATAGTCTTGGGTTTCTTTCCTCGTTCTGGATAGGTTGAGAAGCTGCCTAACCACGTTCATACTCATTGTTTTACTATCTGTCAGGGGGAGCAGCAATCACATACCTTGCCAGTCACTAGTTTTCATGTATGGTATGCTACCTAAAATGTCATTCTATGGGAAGCAAGAACAAATCATTCCTAGTGCCTTCCAATAGCAAATGCTTGCCCAGGCCTAAAGACTCAACATGGGGACAGTGTAATATAAATTTATATTGTTAGCCCAATATATTGTCATCTTGCAAGGATAATTCAGCTTTATTCACAAAAATAGCTACTGCAATTGTACTATGTGCTAGACAAATACTAAGATGGATCCTACATCAAAGAAGAAAACAGACATACGCCTACTTTGTAGAGCACGTTATCCAGTGAGGGCAGATTTTACACAAATGCACAGAGAAATGCTTATGTGCAAGTCGTGAGAGGGGCTCTGAAAAGAAAACAGAATATCAAGAGGAAGAATAGATGTAACAGGAAGTGAACTCTGTTTAAAGAAGTCCAGGGCACTGCTCTCTAAGAAAGTGATCCTTAGTCTAAGACTTGAAAGCTAAATCAGAATTGCCCAAGCAAAGAGGAGTTAAGATGTCAGGCAGGAGCAACCGCAGTTTCAGGACCCTAAGATAGGAAGATGGCAAGAGAAAGGATCTGAAGAAACAGAAGTTTGGCAAAGTGAGAAAGGAGAGCGCTAAGGGTGGTGAGGGAGGAGAGGCAAAGGGCAGTCCGTGTTCAGGGTCATGAACGTTAGAGTAAGGATTTTGGATTATGTCCCAAGGACAAGAGAAGCACTGAAGGGTTCTAAGCTGGGGAAATGACACTTAAGTGTCTCACAGTGTTCACTTTTAAAGAAGTGTGCTTTGACTGCCTTGTGAGGAAAATGGATTGGAGGAGGAGAATGGACTGGTGCGATGAGCTTAGACAGAAGAAGCTAGTGGCTGGAACTCCTGAAATATCAGTAAAGATATAGAGACAGCTTTACTTTGAAGGTTGAGTTAACAGACGTGGTAACTGGAAGAGTGGTTACCACAGAGGAAGGATGACCACAACTGTCACAATTCACTACCTTACTTTAACGTTGCAAACTACAGTATCTTTGCTACTTTAAAGATGTCTTAATGCTTGTTTGATTTTATTTTAAAATTTCACGGAAGTCTGTTTCAGGGAGTCAATATATTGGCAACAAGCATTCAAACATTTGTTATTTACTACATAGGGCATTTCCAATGCACGAGGCCTGCATATAAAACCCTGGGGATACAAAAAGGGGAAGAAAAAGAAAGATCCCGTTTCCCAGTGTGCAAATGGACACCAACATTTCAATCAGAGGCATGTGGAAAGAATTCAGTCTTTTTGTTTTGTTAATTCTTACCCAAGGATATTTTCCATTGATTCTAGATAGAGTGGAAGAGAAGGAGGGAGGGAGGAAAGGAGAGAGGGAGGAAGGGAGGGAGAGAAACATTGATATGAGACAGACACATGGACTGGTTGCCTCCACACATGTCCCAACTGGGGAGGGGGTTGATCCTGCAACCCAGGTATGTTCCCTTGACTGGGAATCGAACACGAACCCTTCCCTGTATGGGCCGACACTCCAACCACTGAGCCACACTGACCAAGGTGAGAATTTAGTCATTTTGTAAAAAAAACATTTATTGTACTTACCAACCCATAATATTTTAGTTAATACTTGCTTTTAAAAATAAAATTGGAACCAATCAACTTGCCCCATTCATACAGTTGTACTGAGACATTATTCTGCTCACATCTGCATTGTCCTTCCATGTAGACTGTTCCCAGGTTCAAACGAAGTGTGAATTCCTGGCTTTTTCTATGAACATCTACAAAATGAAGTCTCACTCAGAAGACAGTTTACATCATCATATATTAAATATAAGAAGCAATCCCTTATCTCTACCACACCGGTTCACAAGGTGGGGGTGGGGAGCAGTGTGATTTTGCCTCCCAAGGGGTATTTGGCTATTTCTGGAGACATTTTTGGTTTGTCACAACGGGGAGAACTACTGGCATCTGGTGTGTAGAGGTCAGGAATGCTGCTAAACATACTAAGATGCACATGACAGCCTGTGCAATAAATAATTATCTGGCCCACAGTGCCAATAATAAGACTAAGAAACTATTCTGCAGTGGGACAGCCATGGGGGGAGGATCCATCCCAGAACTCACTTATCCCTGGTGGACAATCACATCTGAGCTCTCATCATGGAGTAAGCTTTTGTAAGTGACAATGCATCCACCGGGGACAATGCCCTCAAACCACCCCCATTTCCTGTTTTCCTTGGAATAGAAATGGTCAAGACCTCAGAAACAGTCCAGACCTGCCCATACCACCTACTAGATCATGAAGATTGAATAGAATGCATTCATTTTATTGCACCAGATCTCAGTCTTCTATCCTGGGGCCAGAGTGTTTGAGTGGGAAAGAAAGGCGGGTGCAGGCTAACAGCTACTACTCGAATCTGTTCTTTAGCAGCACTTACCTAATACACAGAACACCTTCCTTTTTACCAGCCAAGTGTTAAATAGGCTTTCTTTCTGCTGAACTTTGCAGGTAGGCTAAAGAGGACTGACATAGACCACTGGGGTTGACTGATCCAGTGGTTCAACAGTCCCTGCTCCTTCCATCTGGCCATTTGGCCTCTTTACAGGTATGCCCTACTTTTCGAAAGTTCAGGTTATGCCACTTCACCTTTATGAAAGACCTACATTAGTGAGTAGCTGTTTTCACTAACCAAAGGAAATCCAAAGAGTTTTCAACTTTATGAAAGAAGGTGAGCCCTACCACATGTGGTTCAGTGGTTAGGGTGTCAGCCAGTGCACCAAATGGCTGCAGGTTTGATTCCCAGTCAAGGGCACATACCTGGATTGCAAGTTCGATCTTCACATGGTTGGGGCATATGCAGGAGGCAACCAACCGATGTGTCTCACATCAATTTTTCTCTATTTCTCTCTCTCTCTCTCTCTCTCTCTCTCTCTCTCTCTCTCTTCCATTCTTTTAAAAAATCAATGGGAAAAATATCCTTGGGTGAGGATTAACAAAAGAAAAAAGGTGAAAAGTGAGGCCAGGCCCGGTATCTCAATTGGTTAGAGCATCATCCCAATATGCCAACGTTGAGGGTTCAATCCCAGTCAGGGCACATATAAGAATCAACCAATGAATGCATAAGTTAAGTGTTAACTGAGATCTCTCTCTCCTCCCCCCGACCCTCAAAAATCAATAAATTTTTTAAGTGAAAATAGCATTCAGCATTTGTTTTGCAGCCAGTCATCATAGAGGCAGTGCTCACCACCAGGCTCCTTCCCTGGGAACATACTCAGCCTCTCAGCATCATCCCACCATAGCTTTGTATTGTGTCTGTGAGCATCTGTGCTTTATGTTGAATTAGTTTGTGCACCCATTAGCAACATGTGTCCTAAGGTATCAGAAAAACTTAAAAGAGCCCAAAACAGGAAGTAATTAAGTGTATCTGCTATGATTTGGTAGGTTATTTTTGGGTCTGGGAATGCTAAAAATTTTCCCATATAAATCAATGGTAATTGCTTCTTCATTTTATACCATTTGGGCTTATAAAAGGTGTCATAGGAACATTCTGCTTTGGGTAGCAGGGAAAGGTGTATGTTGACCTTCTTCTTATATAGGCTCACTTCATGATGCCCCGATGTGGCCACTGTTGTTCCAGGTCTCCAAAGGCAGCATGGCAGACCACACCCAGAAGCACCGAGAGACTTCTTCTCCCGTATCTAAGAGTAAGAGAATTCCCCCCCCCCACCCCTCCCAGAAAGCTACCTTCAATGACTCTCCAGCAGTGCTTCACAAAGGCATGACTAATAAAGCCTGGAAATCAGACTCCTCTTGCTTGGCTCAGTTCATCAAGATTTATCCTGTGTGGAGAACCCTTCCCCAACTGAGCACATGGCGAGAGGCACTCTCCACCAAGTGTGTGTGTGTGGGGGGGAGGGGGGAGGGGGGGCGGGGGGAATGGCAGCCACAGGCTCTAAATTCCTTAAGTTTATCCAAAGAAATGACACTTAAATAATCATAAACCACAACCCTAGCTGATTTGTCTCAGTGGCTAGAGTATTGGCCTGTGAACTGAAGGGTCCCAGGTTTGATTCCGGTCAAGGACACATGCATGGGTTGCAGGCTCGATCCTCAGTAGGGGATGTGCAGGAGGCAGCCAATCAATGATTACTAGTATCTCTCTCATCACTGATGTTTCTATCTTTCTCTCCCTCTCCCTTCCTTGCTGAAATTAATAAAAATATATTTTAAAAACTAATAACCATAAACCACAACAATCACGGGACACACTGATATGAGCCAAAACCTATATTATAAGGGACACGATATGGCCCTATTCTTAAGAAGGTCATCATCTAGACAGGAGAAAAGAGTTACATACAAACTAGGTGTATGCATGTATCCTAACCTCCAATTCCCAATTACAATTTCAAAAAGGTTAAAATTTTCATTAAGCTCGGGTAGAAACATCAGCTTATCTGTAGCCCTCTGCTGTTTGTCAACCTCTGTTAAGAATGTTCAAACTTCCAGAAATCGCTATTCTTCTAAGAAAATAGTCAAATACATTCACATAGCACTGCCCAGACAGCATCTCTAAGATGCAGGGAATACCGAAGAGGCTTCAGTAAATTACTCCACAAGTCACAATATCCAGGGCTATGCCATTAGATCTCAAAGAAGCCACAAAACACACTGGGTTAGCATTTAAGCTCGAAAACAACTGCTGTATAGGTTTCTTCTGAGTAATTAAATGTGTCCTAATGGGGTTTAGCAGGAACAGAATACTTGCTCTAAGTTGTTTACTGAGAACAGCAAATATTTTCTGAAAGCAGTATATTTATTTTTAAAGATTTTTAAAGGTAAAACTAAATTTAAAATTTGTATATTTGTTTGCAAATGAATCACTATTCCTACATATTCTAACATATGCAATAAAATTCCTTTTTTAGCCCTGGCCAGGTGGCTCAGTTAGCTGGAGTGTCATCCTGTACTCCCAAAGGTTGTGTGTTTGATTCCTGGTCAGGGCACATACCTAGGATGTGGGTTCATTACTGGTCGGGGCATGTGTGTGAAGCAACTGATCTCTCTTTCTCTGTTTCTCTCTCTCTCTCTCTCTCTCTCTCTCTCTCTCTCTCTCTCTCTCTAAAAATCAATAAAAACATATCCTTGGGTGAGGATTAAAAAAAAAAACATATTTTTCAGATACTTCTTTCTCACACTATTTTTGAATTCAGCAAAGATCTAAATATGCTAAAATGGGATATGGTAAATTTTAAAATTAATACATAAGCTTCTGAATCACCTTGACAGTCACACACTATAATAGGTCAGGGACAGATACATGAAGATCACAAAATTTACTCAGGCTCCTCTTTCATTATTCTTTCTATTAACCAATATAACAGCTTTTAATACATTAAAACTTCGGTAATTAAGTATATTAGAGAAAATAAACAGCTAAAACAGCCATATTTTACATCACCAGACCACTAGCCATGATTTCTTCACTATGTAACACAGAATTGCTATTCCTCTCTACTTATCTCAGGCCTACCAGTGGGATTCATGAGTAAAGTGCACGTTGTGCAAGAGCTCCCAAGCCCCAAGAAGCCTTTGCGACGTACGAAATACTCACCGACGTTTCTCAAACACCTAACACAGTGCCGGGCTCCGAAGTGTTTGTGTGAGTGAGTGATTCCCAAGCACAGGTTTACCACATTTGAATGAATATGCTCCTGACAGCTTTAGTTTGGCCTTCATAATCATCCCCACAGCCTAGAATTTTGCAATAGCATCAAATCCCCCATCACTGTTTTTCTCACCTTGAATTCATTCTGTTCCCAGAACAACCTATAGAAAAACCTGAGGTCCCCGGGCCTGTGATTTTCATGCATCTGTCCCTGACCTATTATAGTGTATGACTGTCAAGGTGATTCAGAAGCTTATGTATTAATTTTAAAATTTACCACATCCCATTTTAGCATATTTAGATCTTTGCTGAAAAAAAGTAATGAAATTTACACAGGCATTCCTGCTGGCTTGAAACCTATATGGCTCCTCTATCCTAAGGACATCACCCGACTTCCTAGGGCAGAAGTTTGAGCCTCTCTATGCTACGGCCACAATCACTATATGCAAGACCTACAATAGGCTTTGTCCCTTCTGCAAAACTGCCTATAAACTACCCTACGAGAGGTACACTGATGGTTAATCGGCCTCAATTTCTTCCCTGCCTGGACTGACACACTCCTTGCAATGTGACTTAGCAGGTCCTTCCATGAGAAGGTGGGATTTATCTCTACGCCTCTTCAATCTGTGGCCTGCTGACTTACGTGGGTGAACAGACTGAGCACAAGTGCTGATGTGCCATTTCTAAGCCTAAGCCTGAGGAGCCCTGCACTCCTCCTACCCTCCCCCCGCACCCGAGGAAGGAATGCCAGCCTGAGAGAGGAGGAGAAACTATTAGGAGGAGAGCCCTGTGGCCTAGCTGAGGTCCCCCTAGATCCATCTACAGATGGGCAAACATGCAAGAGCTTGGGATGAACAGAGATGTTTACATGATCCTGAGTTGGTCATAGACACGTGACTGAGTCTAGCCAAGACCTGAAGAATCATCTCGCCCATCTAGGGACGGCTGAGCAATAACAGATGCTGAGTCTTCTTTTATAGTTTACTAGTGGCCCGGTGCACGAAATTCGTGCACATTAAAGGGATTAATTAGAGGAAATAATTTAATATTGCTATTTGCCCTTTCTCTATAATAGAAGTGTCAGAGATGAAAGAAAATTAGTAAAATGTATATGAAAACCTTCCTCCTGTCAGTCTGGGGCGCACCACGGGACCGAGTCAAGTCCCCGCCCACCCACATGCGCCTCGAAATCGCATGAGACCCAGACCCGGCCGCTCCCCCCTCCCCCCTGCCGCCCTGGCCATTGGGCTAGATTCAGACCCAGCCAGTCCCACCCTTGTCAAGCCCCGCTGGGCAGGGGAAGTAGCCTCAGGTCCCCTGGCCTGGCACCAGGACGGGGGACACAGCCTGAGGTCCCGCGTCAAGCCCCGCCAGGCGTGGGGTCGCAGCCTCAGGTCTCCCAGCCCGGCACCGAGAAGGGGGCATAGCCTCAGGTCCCCTGTCAAGCCCCACCAGCAGGGGAGTGCAGCCTCAGGTCCGCCGTCAAGCCCCGCTGGGAGGGGGGTGCGGCCTGAGTTCCCCCAACCCAGCACTGGGGGTGCACCTTGAGGTCTCCTGTCAAGCCCCGCTGGGTGGGGAGCACGGCCTGAGGTCCCCTGTCAAGCCCCGCAAGGCAGGAGGGCACAGCCTCAGGTCCCCTGGCCCGGTGCTGGGGCGGGGGGCAAGGCCTGAGGTCCCCATCAAGCCCCGCCGGGTGGGGGGTGCGGTCTGAGGTCCCCTGGCCTGGTGCCGGGGTGGGGGGCACAGCCTGAAATCCCCTGTCAAGCCCCACCTGGTGGGGGCTGCAGCCTGAGGTCCCCGGGCCTGACGCTGGGGTGGGGTGAGCAGCCTGAGGTCCCCTAACCCAGCACCAGGATGGGAAGCCCACCTTGAAGTTCCCTCTCAAGCCCTGCCAGGTGGCCCGAGATACCCTGTTAAGCCCTGCTGGGTGGGGGACACAGCCTGAGGTCCCCTGTCAAGCCCCACGGAGGTGGGGGAGGGCATAGCCTGAGGTCCCTGCTGATTGCTCATTAAGGCTCCTTATGGGAACTTGGCCTCAGCTGTGGGTGCAGCCATCTTTGTGATGGAGTGATGGTCAATTAGCATATTACCTCTTTATTAGAAAGTATAAGAAAAATTGCCCTGGTATATACTAAGGTGCGGAGTAGTTCATTATGCAGCAACTGATACAGTTCTCTGGACAATATTATCTATTCTATTAATCTTTTGAGGACTGAAATTAAATCTTATTAATTCTCATTTTTTTCAATACTTAGTTTCCAGCACAGTATCTAGCACACCATAGGTTCTCAATGAAGGTTGAATTAAATTGAAAATGTCATTATCCTCTGCATTCTAACTTATACTATTCCTCATGCAATAATGTATCTATTTAGTTTTATCTTTATGAGGGTGATTATGTCTGTTAGAATATAGAGTAGTTAAGACTATGCATAAAAAGTTCAACCCTGAATTCTTTTATAGATTTAATACTCATGAAAATAGATTTATTATGTCCATACCTAAATATAAAAATAAATGAGCACTTTGAATATGACCAAATCTTTTAAAATTTTTATGGGTAAAAATCAAACTACTTAAATTATAGTCTCTTCTGCATTCTAAATTCAAGCCACGGTCTATATAACTAACACTAAACAACTTTTCCTTCTCATTCAATCTGAGTTAGAAGCTGAAATGGTAATCAACAGAGTAGAAACCCACTACTAGCCTGGGAAGCAATGGGGGAAATCTCACACCACAGCCTCTACATTGGGAGGGATAAGAGGAGGAGCTGAACATCCTTAGGTAAACACAAGATGAAGGGTGGTATTTGGTGGCATTGTTACCTAGATCCTAGGACAAAACACATCTTAATACTAACCCAACCATTTAGACTAGATATATCTTTTGAATAACCACCAGAACTTGTCCTGTTCTCTTAACAGACTATCTGCTCCTGTAGTTCATCAGAGCCAACTATGAAGGCCAAGTATGGAGGCTGCTTTTGGGACTCGGCTATTTCAAGTAGTCCTAGAACTCTGAAGTAGATTCTAGACTTTCCTACGCCACAATGCATCACTGAAGGTTTGTATTCCTTTGCCTTCTTAAGACCAGTTCCACAGAGCACGGTTAACTCTGAGAGTTCTTAGCAGTCACAAGTAGCAGGGCACAGGCAATTAAGGAGATTTTCCCATTTAGATCCCTTATATTTCTCCAGTTCACAGGTCACAAAACCCTTACTCATTTATTAGGTAGTGCAAACCCTCTTGGGAGGCAATAGCAAAGAAACAACATGCATATGAAGTCATCACATTAGCAGAATTTGTACAGAAGCACCCATCTGTGTGACAGACCTGCTGTGAAACCCAGTCTCTGCCACAAGCTAGCTGTGTAAGGTGAGCTTCACTGAGCCTCAGTTTGCTCATCTGTAAGATGGGGAAGTAACGCTGCCTCTTGGGGCCATGATGTGTATCAGATGATCTGTTTCACATCTATTCGTAAATCAATCACCAAGCACACTGCTAGCATGGCAGGCACTTCTCAATTCTATAAAGCATCTTTTTTTTTTTTTCTATTTTCCACCAAATAAAATTCTTGTCCTTCAATCTCCCTTCTGCAATTTTCCCAGGCACAATAACCTGGTACTATAACACATCCTTTTTGTAACAATTTGACAGTCATTTAATTCTACCATAGTTCATATAGTGAGATACTTCTATATCTATACTTTCACTTGATTTAGAATGTCTTGTGAGAAGCAGTGTCATCTTACTCATTTTTGTAAATTTTTGTTTCCTCTTTCTTACCCCCATACTAGCACAATAAAACTTGCTCAGGGTCCCTGACAAATGGTTGGCTTTTCAAGCACTTATTCTTCAAAATATCAAGACATAGCAGCAGCTTTGGCAACCTCTGCTTTACACAGCCACCCATTTGAAAAAACAATAGAGCAGGCAATGATTTGACAACTCTTCCCTCAGCTAAGAATTACTTTGACAACAGTTGTCCAGAAAAGGGCTTATTTAATATCACAGAATCAGAGGCCATCTGTCTTACATTTTCTGTCTAAAAGTCAAGAATAAATTCTATCCACATCTCTGTATCTGAAAAATGTTATAAATATGGAATAATGGAATAAATATGGAATGATATACAGCCATAAAGTAACAACTATTATATAAGCAAGCAGACTGCTGAAATAAAAAAAAAAAATCTTCCTTTAATTATGTTTTATATGTCAAGATATTTGTATCTAGATATACACTGAGTGGCCAGATTATTATGATCTCTGAACACATAATAATCTGACCACTCAGAGTATATCCAATATAATAAAAGGCTAATATGCAAATTGTCCCCTCGACCAGGAGTTCGACCAGCAGGCAGGCCGGCCAACCACTCATGTCCCCTCCCCCTGGCCAGGCTGGCCAGACCCCACCCATGCACGAATTCATGCACCGGGCCTCTAATATGCATGTGTGCGTGTGTGTATGTGTGTGGCCAGATTATTATGCGTTCAGAGATCATAATAATCTGGCTGCTCAGTGTACATCTATCTAAAGAAATGGATAGTCATATCTCAAATCATAAGCCAAATAGTCATTATCAAGAAAAAAATGATACCTAACACATCCTAACAGCATCCCAGCAATAAACTTAAAACAAAAAGTTCTAAATGCAACCAACTTTCTCATCAACTCAGAAGGCCTTCTCTTTCCAGCCCAAGATGCAGTCAGATCCTATAACCCCCAACAACCTTCTCTGGTTAATCCAGTCCAAATTATGCCCTTTCTACTGTGAACTATAGCATTCAAAGCTTTTAACTTCTATTTTACAGCAAAAACAGCCTGTACTGAAAAAGAGGCAAGATGGCTGCAGTCTAGGGAAGTTCTGTCCACTTGCTCCCAGCACCGGTCCAGACTTGCAGCTAAACTGAAGAACATTCTACCCGAAAAAACAGCTAAAAAATCGCTGCTATTAAATACTGTGAGAACAGGGAGCGCTGAGAGGGGACAGGAGAAGATGCAAGCGGGTGGGCCAGTAACCGCAGCTGCGCAGCATCTCCCCGCTGGAGGGAAGGTGTGGCAGCCCACCCCTTACCCCCTGGGAACGTGGGGTCTCCACCCCATGCAGAATTTCCAATCCACAGAAACAGAGAAGGAAAGGGGAGCCCACATGGCATCAGACAATGGGAATCAGTGGTGATTCGGTCCAGTGGGGAGACTCAGACCCACTATCCCAGTGAGTGCTTGGTTACAACACCAGCCTGGAAATTTCACCCCCATCTGTGTCTGCAGGAGGCGCCACACAGCGGAACTCTGGACGGGCAGAGGGGACTGACCAGTTCACCCAGCAGTGAACCTGAGGGTCCAATGATTCTCCGAAAGAACTTTTAGTGGAGAGCAGGATGAGGGACAGAGAAAGGTCCTGGAAAAGAGGGGCTGATCCGCCCCACCTCAAGGAAGGATGAGGCCCCACCTGTGGAACGATTCTATGCTGAAAATCCGCACTCATGTGGCTGGCCTGGCAGCAGGGAACTCCCACATCTGGCCTGGTGAAAGCCTGGGAGGAGTCTCCTACCAAGGAGGGCCGGCCATGCTGAAAGATTAGAAGGTCAACCAGGGTTGGGTATTTTTTTAAATATCCCCTCCTGCTTGGGGTGACAACAGGGGGGTGTCAGTGACCCAGGCAGAGCTGAGGCACTGGAAGGAGAGGAAGCAGGCACTGCCTGGGTCTCCTACAAGGTGTGGGCAATACCCCCAACGTGAGTCTGCTTACCATCCTGACCAGGACCTGGACATCAGTGCAGAGTCCAGTTCCAAGCGGGGAGGGAGAGCAGCTCTTTACAGGGATATCAAGGTCTGAGACGCCAGGCAGACCTAGCCTCTGGCCCACGGAGGGCCTGACCGCTGGATGGTCTCTGCAGGATGTCCGTCAGGTTGCCCAGGGTCAAGCAGGGACAGCGACTTACACTGCCCTGCGGCACAGAACTGCCTGGGAGGCCTGGGACCCACACACCAAGGGACCACATTCAACCACAGGGAGAAAAATCCAGCGAGCTCCAAAATTGGTTTGTTTTTGTTTTCCTTTCCCTTTCTTCTATTCCTCTGTTTCTCTTATTTCTAGCATTCCTTTTAGTCTGTTCCTTTTTTCAATTTCTGTTTACTATTTTTAATTTTTATTTTTCTGTTTTGTTTTTCTTTTCCTAATCTCAGAAAGAGAATTTTAAAAAAATAATCCCAATTACTATTGCAACAACAACAAAAATAAGATACCTAGGAATAAATTTAACCAAAGAGGTAAAAGGCCTATACTCAGAAAATTATAGGACACTGGAAAAAGAAACTGAGAAAGATACAAACAAGTCAAAGCATATACCGTGCTCATCGATTGAAAGAATTAACATCATTAAAATGCTCATACTACCCAAAGCAATCTATAGTTTCAATGCAATTCGTATAAAAACACCATCAGCATATTTCATAGATATAGAACAAATATTCCAGAAATTTATATGGAACCAAAAAAGACCCAGAACAACCACAGCAATCTTGAGAAAGAAGAACAAAGCTGGAGGGATCACAATACCAGATATCAAACTATACTACGAAGCCACTGTAATCAAACTAGCATGATAATGGCACAAGAGGCATATAAATAAAAGGAACAGACAGAGACCCCAGAAATTGACTCACACCATTATGGTCACTTAATTTGTGACAAAGGAGGCAAGAGCATACAATGGTGTAAAGACAGTTTCTTCAATAAATGGTGTTGGCAAAATAGATAGATATGTGCACAAAGAAGCGAAACTAGTCTCCAACTTACACCATACACAAGACTAAACTCAAAATGGATAAAAGACTTAAATGTAAGGTGTGAAACCATAAAAATTCTACAAGAAACCATAGGCAGCAAAATCTCAAACATCTCATATAGCAGAATTCTCACTGATACATCTCCTAGGGCAAAGGAAAAAAAATTAACAAATGGGACTATATCCAAATAAAAAGCTTCTGAAGAGCAAAAGAAACCATCACCAAAAATGGTAAAACCAAGGTATGGGAGAACATATTCACTAGTGATTCATATGGTAAGGGGTTAATTTTCAAAATATAGACAGAACTCATACAACACGAAATACCCATGGGCAAAGGACCTGAATAGACATTTCTCCAAAGCGGACATACAGATGGCCAATAGACATATGAAAAAATGGTCAACGTCACTAGTCATCAGAGAGTTGCAAATTAAAAACCTGCCAGAATGGCTATCATCAATAAATCAACAAAGAACAAATGCTGGTAAGGATGTACAGAAAAGGGAATCCTAGTACACTGCTCGTGCAAATACAGACTGGTGCAGCCACTATGTAAAACTACATGGAGTTTCCTCAAAAAATTAAAAATAGAACTGCCATTTGACCCAGTGGTCCCACTTTTAGAAATACAGTCTGAGAATCCTGAAACACCAATCAGAAAGAATGTATGCACCCCTATGTTCATAGCAGTGTTATTTACAACAGCTAAGACCTGTAAAACATCCAAGTGCCCATCAGCAGATAAGTAGATAAAAGAGCCATGGTACATTTACACAATGGAATACTATGCATTCATAGAAGAGAAGGATCTCTTACTCTTTGAGACAGTATGGATGGACCTGGAGACCATCATGCTAAGTGAAATAACCCAGTCAGAGAAAGACAAATATCACGTGATCTCATTTATATGTGGAATCTAATGAAAAAAATAAACTGATGAACCAAATTGGTCCAGAGGCATGGATGCATAGAGCAGACTGACAGATATCAGAGGGAGTGAGATGTGGGTGACAGGAAGAGATTAACCAAAGAATTTATATGCATACTAGAGGCCCAGTGCATGAAATTCATGCATGGCGGGGGGGGGGGGGGAGGGAGTCCCTCAGCCCACCCTGCACCCTCTCCAATCCGGGACCCCTCGGGAGATGTCCGACTGCCGGACATCCCTCTCACAATCCTGGACCACTGGCTCCTAACTGCTCACCTGCCTGCCTGCCTGGTTGCCCCTAATGGCCCCCCCCACCCCCTGCCGGTTTGATAGCCCCCAAATGCCCCCCCCACCGGCCTGGTTGCCCCCAACTGTCCCCCTCTGCCAGCCTGGTCACCTCTTACTGCCCCCCCTGCCAGCCTGATCATAGACAGCCATCTTGTGAGGGCATGATTGTCAATTTGCATATTACCTCTTTATTTCATAGGATATGCATAGGCCATGGATACAGACAATAGCATGGTGAAGGCCCATAGTGGGGTGGGGCCTGGGTGGAGAGGGAATGTGGGGGGGGGGGTAATAGGAGATATCTATAATACTGTCAACAATAAACAATGTATTTTTTAAAAAGTTAATTGACTATATATGCATGGATCTATTTTTGGACTTTCTGCTTTGTCCTATTGATCTATATTTCTGTCTTGAAGCTAATACTACATTTCCTAATTACTATAACATAATAAATCTTGAAATCAAACAACAAGAACAAAACTCCATGTACTATATGTACATTTAAAAATAAAAACAGCTCAGCCAATGTGGCTCAGTTGGTTGAATGTTTCCTCTGCACCAGAGGTCACTGGTTCGATTCCTGGTCAGGGCATATGCCCGGGTTGTGGGCTCCATCCCCAGTTGGGTGTGTGCAGGAAACAGCCGATCAATGATTCTTTAATCATTGATGTTTCTATCTCTCTATCCCTCTCCCTTCTCTCTGAAATCAATAAGAATATATTTAAATAAAAATATATTTGTTGGAGTGTCATCTAGTACACTAAAAAGGTTGCAGGTTTGATTGCCAGTCAGCACACATACAGAGGTTGTGTTTGACCCCCCTTCAGGGTGAGTACAGAAGGTAATGCATTGATGACTCTCTCTCTCTCTCTCTCTCCCTCTTCCTCTCTCTCTTTTCCTTTTTCTCTAAAATCAATAAACATATCCTCAGTTGAGAATTAAATTTTTAAAAATAAATATCAAATACTTTGTACATTTAAAAAAATTTTTTAATTGATTTCAGAGAAGAAGGGAGAGGGAGAGTTAGAAACATCAATGGTGCGAGAGAATCATTGATCAGTTGCCTCCTGCATGCCCCACACTGGGGATAGAGCTCGCAACCCAGGCATGTGCCCAGACCGGAAATCCAACCATGACCTCCTGGCTCCTAGGTCAACGCTCAACCATGAGCCACGCAAGCAAGGCACTTGGTACAATTTTTAAAATAAGGACTATTTTGTTGCTCATTTTTCTACATCCTTAAGAAATTATGTACTGCCCTGTGATATTTTCCTGCAGGTGTTGAAAACAGTGTTGATTTACTCTTCCCTCTTATAAAGGTTCTTTTATCTCTCAATTATAAGCTCTTTGAGTTGGGAATTTGCTCTATTCCCTAGTCTTTATCCAGAGCTTAGTATACTAATTTGTGTAAAATCAATTACTTATTTCATTTTATATAACAACTAGTGGCCCGGTGCACAGATTCGTGCACATTGAAAGGAAATTAATTAGAATTCCTGGGGCGGCACCGTGGCTTGAAGGGTGTCTGTGGAGTAGCCGGGGGGAGAGGCAAGGGGGAAGAAAACTCGCTCGGGTCTTCTGGCTTGCAGTGCTGGCTCCAGTGCAGGGACTAATGCGGGTAGGGTGGGACTGGGCCAGACACGCCCTGGAGCCAACCTCCCATAGTCCCTCCCTGGCCAGCACACCTGGGGTGGCGCTGTGGCTTGAAGGGCATCTGCGGAGTGAGCGGGGTCCCTCAACCTGGCCTGAGGGGATCAGGCCGAAACCAGCTCTCCAACATCCCCCGAGGGGTCCTGGAATTGTGAGAAGGCACTCTGCAAGGTTGCTGTCATAGAGGGTGTGGAATGCAAACGCAAGTGAGCAGTAAACCAGATTCGGGGCCAACAGTGCCCCAGAAACAACATATCCCACAGCCGAAGGTGGAATTGCGTGGCCTCAGGAGGAATTGGGCTCACTCCTCTCTGGTTCTGGGGTGCGGCACCCGAGAACTGCTGCTGCCAAGTCACCACAGCTCGGCAGTTCCTGCATTGAGCGTCTGCCCCCTGGTGGTCAGTGCACATCATGTACCGGTCGGTCAGACAGTCACTTAGCCTTTTACTAGTATATATATAGAAGGTGATTCTGTGGCATAATAAGAAAGCCTGGTATGTCCCACTGTTATTCACAGCCTCCCCAGGAGTCCAGTCCAAGAAACATGTTTCACCAACTAATTGTTACATTACTAATCCATGTCAAATTGCAAATTTCGAGTCATGCCATCAATGACTCGAAATTTCATTTGAGATTTAAGGAAAAGAGGTTATCATCATGTGAGAAAGTGAAAGTGTTTGTAAAATCCACATAAAAATCTAGTTCTGAGCAAGACCTGGAGTTGAATTACTGTTGTTCTAATGTCTATTTAATTGAGATTATGCTAACGGCGATTATGCAGGTGGGAAAACTACATGATTGATAGTCCATATAAATCAAGAGGGAAAGTGACAGTTAACCTGAAAATACCTGTGGATGAGAGGCTCTTTACCTCCAAGTAGATAACATGGACAAGGTATTCACCGTTCCTATCCTCTCTTCAACTTCTGAATTGTTTCTAGTTGTCTTAAACTTTTAGCTTGAGTTTCTACATCCCACCTTTACTTGTTTTCATTGTAAATTATTTGATAAATTTCCTCAATACTTTTCTCTCAGCAATCATTTAATAAAATCAAGCAAGAAGGGCCACAGCTGAAACAACTATAGATACTGGAGAGACTGAGCTCCACAAAATCTGGTTTTATTACGTTTATGTCTTAACAAAAACACATATATGCAAGATGGGCTTCTATGTATGGTGTAATGATTGAAAGCAAACTAGAACAAATGGTCCTTACCATGAGAAAACTATATCAGATTAATTTTGTACTTTTTGGTACATCAAAGAAAGCCCCAACATCGTATCAGCAATAACACTTAAAGCAAAAAGTTCTGAATGCCATACATAGGAATAAAGTTACTCACAAGGTAATTAATGTACAAGCTGTCCTAGCTGATAATTCAAGTATAGCACTTTTATAATTTGTTGCATTATAGTAATTTACAATGCTACTGCTATTAATAATCTAAGCTTCAATTTGAGTCTTTACTGAATGCTTGATGTTTTATGTATTATTTCATATTCACAATAATGCAATAATGTAGATATAATAATCTTCATTTTATACATGAGAAAACCAAAGCCAAGCAAGTGATCTGTTAAATGCCATACAGCTAATTAAGTAGATGAACTAGGATTTAACCCCAATGGCTATGTGAATATTTTGTAGTCTAATTACCTTTGTTTTTTATAACTAGGTCCAGATGCACAATTATTTTCCATATTGGATACTTGCCAAGAGCAACTTTTCTGATGCTGAGTTTGCCCCCCAACTTTTTAAAAATAAGTATTTGAAACCCTTAACTGACTGCAGGAAATGTACAGTTGGTACTGTTCATTTTGCCAGCTATGCGCACATCTATTTTGTTTTTAAACTCCATCAAAAAGTTCATTATAGAAAATTCAATCAAATTAGTGGGAGTTTGTTTTTAACTAGTTTTAGGATATAATATAAAAATATATGGAGAGAATAATATAACCCCCATGTATTCGTCACCCAACTTTAAAGAACCTTAACATTTTGGATATATATTCAGGTCCTACGGCTGTTGTAATAAAGCGGCATAAACTGGCTAACTTGAAACAAAATCATTCTTTTTCTCAGTTCTAGAGGCTAGAAATGGAAAACCAAGAGGTGTTGGCAATGTTGGTTCCCACTGCAGGCTCTGAGAATCTTGTCATGGTGGTTCCCAGCAATCCTTGCTGGCCCTTGACTTGTAGATGCATCATTCCAATATCTGCCTCTGCCTTCATCTCACAGGGTGTTCTCTCTCTCTTTTACTCTTACAAGGATCTCATTTTTTAGATTAAGGGCCCACTCTATTATGCTCTCACCTTAGTTTAAATAATTACATCTGCAACAATCTAAAGTCACATTCAGAGGTTCTGGAAACCTCTGAAAGCCTCACCATTAACCATGATATTTTCTCTACATTTCTGATAGATATTCAGAAGTTTCTTTCTGGTGCTCATTTTATCTTGAATAATATTCTTTTTTTTTTAATATATTTTATTGATTTTTTTACAGAGAGGAAGGGAGAGGGATAGAGAGCTAGAAACATCGATGAGAGAGAAACATCGATCAGCTGCCTCCTGCACACCTCCCACTGGGGATGTGCCCGCAACCAAGGTACATGCCCTTGACCGGAATCGAACCTGGGACCCTTCAGTCCACAGGCCGACGCTCTATCCACTGAGCCAAACTGGTTTTGGCTTGAATAATATTCTTATTCTGAACAGATGTTGAATTTTATTAAATGCCATTTTTGTGATGTTAATATAATTATAATTTTTCTCTTTAATTTCTTTCATTTTGGTTTTTTATTTCTTTTTGAGTTAATTTTATTTTCCAATAAAGGTATCACTTCATTTAAGTTCCAAATTTACTGGCATAATGTTGTTCAAAGTATTTTTATTGATTGATTGATTTTAGGAAGAAAAAGAGAGAGAGAGAGAGAGAGAAACACTGATTTTCTGTTCCACTTATTTATGCATTCATTGGTTGATTCTTATATGTGCCCTGACCAGGTATCGAATCTATAACCTTGACATAGCAGAATGATGCTCAAACCAACTGAGCTACCCAGCCAGGATGTTCAAAGTAATTTTATTATTTTAAAAAATTATTCTATCTGTAGTTAAAACCATTTTATATTCCTAACTACAGGCCCGATGCAGGAAATTCATATAAGAGGAGGCAGGCCTTCCTTCCCCCAGCTGCAAGCACCGGCTTCCGTCTGGCACCCGGGACCTGGGCTTCCCTCGCAGCCCCGCTTCATCCAGGAGGACATCCGGAAGGATGGCTGGTCTAATTAGCATATTATGCTTTTATTATTATAGATTGTGGTTGTTTGTGTATTCTTTTATTTTTTTCATCGATCATGGTAGTATTTGTTTCATAGGTCTTCTCATATAACTCAATTTTAGTTTTATTTCTTTAGTATTTTTCTATTTCTATTTTATTTTCATTTTTATGTTTACTTCTTTCTACTTCTTATAGCTTTATTCTGTGTGGCTTTTACCTACAGAATTAAATACTCAGACAGCAATATATCAGGCAAAAGTATATTCAGCAAAGACTACAGTGAGGATTAAATAGTGTAAGTTAAAAAGAGTAAATAAAAAATAAAAGAGCCTTGGTTTTAGCTTTGCCAAGATGCTACTCAGTCCATGGAATCTAGGGACCTGTCATGGTGGTTCTGAACCTATGACCTGTGAACATAAACACTCCCATCAAGAAGCTGATTTTGGCACTACAAATTTACCAAGTCTGGGGGGTAAATCCAGATGGATAGAAAAATCCATCTATGTACATAATCTCCACTTTAAGAATTTCATTCAAGACACTGCTTCCTTCTTTGCAATGGTGAGTGCCCTTGTTATCACATTTTATTTGAGGTTCTTGATCTCTTCCATCATATATATGTATATCCTCTTAACTTCTATAACCCCTTTCATTCTCCTTCCCTTCCCCCCTCGCCCCCTCCCCACCCCCCCAATAATGAATGGCATGAGAGTTCTCTCCAGTGATATGACATCACTCTTTAGTGAGCAGACACTATTGGACTATCCACTCTCTCCAGGTAGGATTGGTCAGGTCTCATAATACTGCCTCCACGAGGAGGTGTCTCCCTACAGGACCAAGTCTGGCTCCTCTGTAAGCCACACAGGATTTCAGTGCCTTGCAACTTGAAAACAGCAGATAGTATTCAATACCTGAAAGACATGAAAAGATTCTCTCATCCATACACCTATGCCCGGAAAAATACCAGTGTTATTCCCGGCCTGCGTACACTTGTGTGGCTCACTTGCAGTTTAAACCGAGTTTGTGCTCCTTTGAGTAAGGTCTGGAGGGTACAGTCCTGCGTCTAAAGAAAGCTTCTTTCCCACGGACAAAGCCAAGTAGACCTATCTGCCATGGTAAAAACTCTCCACAGTACAAGCCTTAAAACTTCTCACACAATCTGTGACAGAAAGCAAGTTGTACAACTATAAAAAAACAACCCCAGTGAAAAGCCGAAGTAAAAATCTCACATGCTCTTGGTAAGGTACCAACAAAGCTTTTAAGGGCAGCCATCGAGCACTAACAGAAATATCAGCAACAACATATGACTGTGTTCCCGTAGATTTTACTAGAGGCCGTAATCTCATATACACTATTCAATGTTTTTTTCTTAAGTTTGTGCCTTGAGGCACAAAACCTGATCTGAAATAGTGTAAGTCTACTTAGTCTCTCAGTGTCCAAAGGAAATAAAATAGGTTAGTCTCTACTTGGAATGTGAACATGCCTGTCATTTTACTAGTAGAGAAAATAAAATTTTCAATATACCAACACAATTTGCCACTTAATGGAGCTTTATAAGTAAATAGAAAAAAAGACTTTTTTTTTTTGCAGTTTGAGTAATCTTTCCCAATATTATCTATTCTGTACATTCATACTTTTGAATTCAGGATATAACTGATCCTGGCTTTTCATATTTGGCATTATCACTTTTTACCACTTTGCATTCATTTTCCAAATAGGCTCAGAACCCAATTAAGAAGTTTTCTCCCTCTTCTCACAGTTTGGTCCCACCAAACAAGCAAACATGACAGATATTTAACAGCAATGCCAGAATAATCTGGCAACTTCAAAAATGTGTAAATTAAAGATACGAAGACATAAACAGGCCATAAATAGTTCTCATTGATAGGACTTATTAAAATTCTGAATAAACAAAAATATTAAATGGTTAAGACCATATATATAAAAACTTTCACAATTTTAAAGCACATTGACATTAAATAGTGGCAGAAGTCTTTTCTCCCAATGAATATTGACTATAAATGGCTCACAGACAATTCTGCTTAGATTTCCCACCTGAAAGTTATCCTGGAAATTAAAAGATAATAGCAAACTTTCATATGCAAAAGTTAATAGTAATAATAATGTAGCTTTAAGATTAGGGAGAGAAAACACTCCACCGTAGATAATATTCTTATACAATATTCAGCAACTGAAATCTTTCCATCCCTTCCATCTTTTGGCTAATGGGCCTTATATTTAAGAATGTACCCTGAAGAGAGTATAATCATTTTCCCCATATGGAAAACTTACTGGGCAGAAAATACTGAAATACGACTTCATTCTCTCAGCTCAACATTGGCATATCCCACATTTAAAAGAAAAAAACACATCAAGTTTACTAAGGTAGAACTTTATATCAATATTCCCCATTATATTCTTATATATATGGAAATTCTTTGACATGGAAAAATCACAGGGATTGGTAATGGGAGAAGGAAAAGAGGGAAGGGAGATGGAAAAGAAGGAAAGGAGGAAAAAAGGGAGGGAGAAGAGAGGAAGAGGTGGGGGAAAAGTGTGAGAGGAGGAGGCAGGAAGAAGAGAAGAGGGAGGGGCAGTGAAGATACTTAGAGCAGCAGTAGCCAATCTTTTGGATCTTACGGACCACCAGTGGTTCATGGACCACCGGTTGGCGACCGCTGACCTAGAGGATATAATCGGAGAACACAGGCAGAGTTCTCTTGGTAAATAATGGTGACAAGAACCTTCTAAACAGGACAAGGATAATGAAATGAAAGATGTGTACATTACACCAGGGGTGGGCAAACTTTTTGACTCGAGGGCCACAATGGGTTCTTAAACTGGACCGGAGGGCCGGAACAAAAGCATGGATGGAGTGTTTGTGTGAACTAATATAAATTCAAAGTAAAGGAGCGGAGGGGAGAGCAAGAGAACCGGATAGAACAGCCGGATCCGGCCCACGGGCCGTAGTTTGCCCAAGGCTGCATTACACTCAGGTAACCCCAGATTTTTTTTAGTTGCTTTCTTTTTCCAACACTAACCAGTCAGGTATGCATGAGGAAGTCTGGTTAAATAAGGCACTAAGATATGGATGTTTGTGTTACCTCCCAAAATTCATACCTTGAAATCCTAAGCCCCGGTGTGATGGTATCAGGGGTGGGGCCTTTGGGAGGTACTGAAGTCCTGAGGATAGAGCCCTCAAGAATGGGATTAGCCCTCATATAAAAGAGAATCCACAGAGCTCCCTAGTCCCTTCCTCCACATAAAGACACAATGAGAAGGTACCATCTGTGGACCAGGAAGTCAGCCACAGAATGAATCTTCCAGAATCATAATCTTGACTGTGAGAAATAAATTTCTGTTGTTTGTAAGTCATCCAGTCTATGGTGTTTTGTTATAGCAATCTGAATTGACTAAGACATAAAGGTAGAAGAGTTGGGGAGGAAAAAAACTGATCAAACAGGTCCACCCATAATCCGAGCATTCCAGCATCACACTCACAGGAAGAAGAAAACACTGTGGACAGAGAAGCTTAAGTAAGCACTGACTATCTCAGACAACCCTTGGATGGTTTGGTAGAACAGTGAATAGAAACAATGAAACGAATGCTTTCTCGGTCAGAGTGCTTTTGGCCAACAATCGAAGGCTATGGTGCACTCTATCCTGCTTTCTCCTCCAACCTTGAGGCATTTACAGTAATAATCACTTGCCATTTACTGTTTCCATAATAAAGCTTTCAAGGACTGCCACCTTATGCCAAAGTGTACACAATTTTGAAGTGCTAAGTAAAAGAAAGACCAAAGTGTAAATCCCTCCATGAATCAGTCCCCCTTTGTATACTTGCTGATAACCAGGCAAGTCAGTGTTCTTCAAGTGTGGGAGGAGGCAACCCCAGCCACCTCAGATGTCCTGGAGGGACAGTCTAACTAGGCAGAGAGTTCTGCAAAGAGGCCCAGAAATGGAGTGAGAAGGATGAGGAGGGAAAGAAAGGAGGGAGAAGGGAGTGAGAGAGAAAGGGGGCCAGCTAGACTGATCTCTGGAGCTCTACATGGAGGGGAGCAAGCAGGAAGTCCCCAAACATAGCCCCTCCTCTCTACTCCCTGGCTTGTTCAAATCATCTGTCTCTGACTATCCTAAGGAAAGAAGGAGGGCCAAGTTCATCAGTGAGTGCACCAGAACATTCACTGAAGCCAAGTTAAAAAAAAAAAAAAAAAAGACTACCGAGCAGTGAGTGGGGTGGAAAGGCTAGCCTGGTCTCCATCATTATTCCAAGCATGCATGGAACACAGTTTAAGTCTACTTAATACCTTACTATTGAAGGCCCCTTTATAGCATTCTATAATCATCACTAATTTAATACCTGTCCAAGCTACATCATCAGATGTGCATGTAATTTTATAAGAAAAGTAGAAGATAAACTAGGATGGGAACTAAATTCCTCTATGTGATGTAATTTTTGGAACAAAACTCAGTAGTGAAGCTAAACTCTCAGCAGCATATAAAGGATTAAATATATTCTAAGGTGACTGGAAAAAAATCATACTTACTGCTTCATCATCATGATGTAGAGATTAAAGGCCACATGGGAAAGAAAAATTCCTTTCTGCAACTATTTGTTGTAAGTTAAAAAATAAAAGCATGTACAAACCATCTCAAATGGACAGAATTTGCTCAAAAAGGAGCAATCTTGCAATAGAAAACCACAATTACCAAAATAATGGTTCCTAAACACTTTGCTTGAATTAATACTGCATGATTTCCCCCCTTCCCCCAGCACTGGACTACTCCAAATCCACATCATCAGTGGACACTCAAATGTTGGCTGAGTAGAAATAAAACAAATATGAGTATCACATTTGTCAGTCAACTCTAATGAGCCAGTCTAGAGTAAACTGTTTTAAAGACAATAAATGTATGTGGTAATGAAACCACAATAATCTCACTAAATTAAGTACCTGTTTTAATTTCTAAATGTGATGGAGTATATACCAAACATTTGGAAACAAAATTAAAAGCACATAAACCAGTATTACTGCTGTTAAAAATGTATAGTTACATAAACTTGATAGTGAATAAAGTTGAAGGTCTTATAAAAGTGTATGTGAAGATACCTTATAGGGGGATATAGCTGAGGAACCTTTAGACATCTTCTAGTACACCCCTAAAAATGGCCCACATCCTTGTCATGTTCTTATAAAAGTCAATCAGCTAGATTCTGAATGACAAATGTTCATAAGATCACTGCCACACAAAACCACCCACTATTGCTGCTTTGAGTACTACTGCTTTATCCATAGGAAGCTGAAGCTGCCTTTATTATATCAAAAAAATCAGGTATCGGCAGTTTCCTGTGGTTCATCTGAAAAATTACCATTTATCATTATTTTTAATTTATCTTAATTGTTGAAAGTATTACATATCTCCCTCTTTATTCCCCCTCCTCATTGGCCCCATCCTCCCCATTATTGCCCCCTCCCCAGGCCTTCACCACACTTATGCATGGGTTATGCATAAGTGCATACAAGTTCTCTGGTTATGAAAAATTATCAATTAAAATGCAATATGTGCTGGGCATTGTGGTAAAACAACGTGCATAATCTTATTTCATTTTCACAGCTTCATAAGAAATCCACATATCATTTCTATGTACATAATGTTTCCATTTTGAGATAGGTGTCAACATGTTCAAGTCCTCTGGGTTTGCTCAACACAAAAGGGAAAGCTTTCAAAGAGTGACATGGTCTCAAGCATCCCCTACTCCAAGATGGTAAAGTGAGCCAGGGTGCCTTTTATAATCAACTGTTTATACATCTGTCTCTCCCCCAACAGACTTGATAGGGGTATAAGGGTAAACTAAAAACATGATTTTTAAAAATTTCTCTTCATTTCCTGCCCTTTTACTAACAGAATGTGTAATTGATTCATCAATTGTATACACTGAACCTTGTATTCTGGCTGAGATTTTGTTACAGTTTTCAGTTGACTGGGCAAGAACAACAAGACTTTCAACCCAGCCTTGAACTTACAGGCCCGGCCACCAAGAATGTGGGGGCTGATTGATTCGGTCTCAGACACATGGGGATGACACACACTCGATCACCTCTTGATCGATTTCAGAATGCTGACCATCCTGTTCCAGGGACCAGTAATAAAGACATTCATCTAGACCCAAGACCCCACAGGAATGCAAATTCCAGGACTGCAAATCACCAGCAGCCCTCTTGTACTCTCTACCATTCCCTTTCCCCAATTCCCCTAGATAAGCTTTCTCCTTACAAGCCTAAGGGAAAGGTGGATATTAAGGTTTTTACTGGTCACCTTCCCACATTTCTGCAATATGATATTATTAAACGCACACTTATAACCCAATCCCTGTCACTGCTTTTTGGCTGGGGCGTGGCAGACTGCAGGGGCCCAGGATTCTGTTGACCTCTGGTTACAGACTGTAGACTCTTGAGGTCAGAGACATTGCCTATTTATCTTTATAGTTCCAGGGCACCGGGCAGTACCTGATCAGCACTTAAATGAATGTTTAATTAGATGAGCTGTTTAACTAAAAAAAAAACCAAAACGATTACTTAATTTACAGTCTAGATATGCTCAGTACTGTATAAGCCATGGTTTCCTGTTCTAAAAAAAACTTATTAGAAAGCTATACATGTGACAACGTGAATTAAGTGTTCAATTCTGCAAAAAAAAAAGGGGGGGGCAGATACTTTTAGGAAAGCAACACTTCAGGCAATAATAATAGCACCTCACACTTAGCACTGTGCTTAGTGATTTAAACTGGTTTAATCATTAATGATCTTGGGAGGGAGGTACATTATATCTCTGTTTTACAGATGAAGAGAATGAAGTACAGCAGAGTTAAGTAAATTCCTAGAATCACATAGGTAATATACGTTAGAGCTTGAGTTCCAACCCAGATAGAAATAAAACAGTTGTTTCTGCCTGTTTTTCTTTCCTGTGTTTAAACTCTATTTCCTCTGTGACGAAGCCTTCACAAGTCCTTTAAGTCAGATTTCTAACCATTTTTGTAGCATGAACCTTTTGGCAGTCTGGTGAAATCTATGGATCCCTCCAAAGTATAATGCCTTTAAATGCATACAATTAAGTTCATAGCATCACGGAAGGAAAGCAGTTTTACTGAAATACAGTTATGAAGATATTTTTTAAACAAATTTGCGCTATAGCAATTTATGTGCATCTTTAATAAGTCATCAACAAGATATAATGAGAGATTTAAGTGCACTATAGCTTCAGTGTAGTTTATGAACATAAACAATATTTCAAGATAGCTGCAATAAAATACATAATACAAAAATATATGTACTTCAATTGGTGATAAAGCCACGGATGCTGTTAGTAGTACTAGGGTTTGTTGTCTACATTCATAATGAAGTAAAATGCTAAATTTCAGTTAGAGAAAATAAAGGTGCAATGTTTTCCCATCTGAGTTCACCAATTCCCGAATTTTATCCAGATGAATTATTTCAACTGTAAATTACAACTAATCAGTTTCTCTCTGAAGCTATTGAATTTTCCCTCAAAGGACTCATCATGGTCCTCCCTCACATCTTGACTAGGAATGTTGGGAATGTGCCTTAATAGAATATCCAGCACTTCAGAGCAAGGCAGAACTCATGCTCCTGGGAGGTCACTTGCAATAGCATCTAACAAAGTAGATGGTCAAAGGTTTATGGGGTAAATGCATGCAAATTTGATATTATCCCCTTGGCTAAGAATATTAGGCACTTCCTAGAAGCTTGAATTTTGTTTTTCAAGTTGCTATCCTTCAAGGCAGCAAAGCTTGCCTCACCAGTTCAACCATATTTAGATAAAACTTTCATCACAAACTTGGATCTGTGTGGAAAAGGATGCTCCACCCAATAATCTTAAAAAATCAAGTTTAACCATGCTAGAGGTAACTTCAGAGACAAAAATAGGTCATTTTTTAAAACTGCCAAGCATTAATTAGTAGGGACTATGTCTTTAGTGTGTTTTATGGGGTACTAAATGAAAACAGGCCTTTCAATAGGCATTTTTAAGATGATTACTATAAAGGTAATTAAATTATATAAGCTAAAATAAAAATGAACTGAGAAAAAGATGATCAATGACTACCTTAGCAGGTCATAGTCTTGCATACTTTACCTATGTAGGCTTTAAGCTTTCCAAGAGCTTATTGTATCCATTTTTTATGATTATGTGAGAGAAAAGCTTTAAATATACCAGGGTGAGACAAGCACCCATTGGGGCTGTTAATAAGGGTATATATGATTCCTCAAAAGATTTCACCCCTGAAACCAAAGAAAAGATAAAGTCTTTAAAAATAGAAGTGTAATGATAAAATGTCTATTGAGTAAATCTGATAGAAGCAAAAGAAATGCATTTAACTGACTTGAGTGTAACATTTAAACACACACAAAGCGCCCTGGCCTATGTGGCTCAGTGGCTAGAGGGCTGGCCTGTGCACCTACGGGTCACAGGTTGGGTTTGATTCTCAGTCAAAGGCACAAAGCTGGGTTGCAGGTTCCATCCCTGGCCTTTGTCAGGGAGCATGTGGGAGGCAACCAATCGATTTGTCTCTCTCTCTCACTCTCTTCCCTCCCTCCCTTCTATTAAAAAATCATAGGAAAAATATCCTCTGGTAAGGATTAACAACAACAAAAATTATAAACACACACAAAGCTTCATTACTCTTCCAGGCTTCTAAAGGGAGCCAGGAAAATGGAATTATTTACACCTGGAAACTTTTAGAAGTTGAACAGTGATCAAGGTAATAAAGGAAAATTTTAACTCTAAAATTAAGGAGAACTTTCTGAAACAAAAAAACAATCCACATAAGAGGTCGTTTGCCTAATGAGGCAAAGAACTAACTATACTTGATCAAATAAATGTTCCTTAACCTTAAGGTAACAAGATAATTAATTTGAAGTAAAATAAATGAAACTAAGCAACTTTCTCAAGAAAGACACTTAAAGTTAAAGAGCATGTCCTGTATTAATGAAGGAGTAGTCTTACTAAATGTAATCTGTGAACAAATGGGCTTACACAGCAGTGCTTCTGCTCAGAGATCCTTTAAGCACCAACTTGGCATTCTCCCTCTCAGAGAATGTGGCTTTGCGGACTCTAAATTTAGTAAAAGCACTAAGTTTCCAATCGATGGCCTCATGGCTATAAACTCCTAGATATGTCTAAACTCTTCTTGAATTGTGGCATCAGGCCAAAGTATAAAAAGACTGGGGCATAGCACAAAACAAGCTTCTCAGATCTGGCCAGGGTCACCATCGCAAGGGAACCCTAAATTCAGCACTCCCTCACGACTGGGTTTAGAGAATTCGAGAATGCTACAGAGGTAAGCCACGAGAGGTAAGCCACGTGCGCTTCTGCTCTTTGTGCCTTGAGTTAAAATTCCAGATCACTGGTCAAACAGGAAACCTACACTGGTTCTACTCAGCCCAGCCCACTGAGTAGACACAACATCCTTTTATAAGAATGTAGATGTAGGAGAAAAGAGAATTTTACGAGTTAACAGAGGTCTAGTCCTGCCCTCTGCCACAAATTTGCCATGGGGGCTTGAAAAAGTCAGTTTCTTCTAAAAGTACATCAAGAAAGAGGAGGAAAATACTCAAACAGAATGATTTCTTCACCTATCTTCAAGCAACAAAATTCTACCATCGGTGGTTTATCCAGTCTTCATCACAAAGTGGATGTCATCAAGAATGTAGGCAACTCTGCAAAACACACTGACAGGCAGCACAAAGCAAACGACCCTAAATAGAAACAGTAATCTCAGACATGAAAACACATTTTCCAGATTCGTACAGAATACCAAATTTAAAATGCCAGCCTTAGACTTTAAGAAATGTGATGTCAAACAAAACAGCTAATATCAAAAATGAATAAGTACAATGTGATCTGCAGAGCTCAATGAAAATTTGAAACCTCACTTCTCATTACCGGTTACTGGATTTCGTCTATGAATGTGTTGACCTTTTTTTTAAACTTTCCTGCCACAGGCTGCCAATCTTGGTTTATCATCAATTCACTATGAAAAAACAGACCTTTTTCATGACGTTATTTCAAAGTTTAGAAAAGATTTTGACGGGTCAAACATCCCTTGGAATATGAAAAGCAAATCTTTCTATTCCAAAGTAAAATGATAAAGAAATTCTCATTGGAATATTTAAGTACAGATCTGCCCAGCCCCTTTACCTCTAGGTTGTACACATAAGACTAAGTAACACACAGTTTGTGCATCTCAATTCTAAGAAGGTAAGGCGATTACATAAAACAAAACAAAACAAAACAAATGCCTTAAAAAGGTTCTCAGTTTTGGCAAGCCAATCATTAAACAAATGCACTTAACTTGTAAATCAATGTTAAGAGTCTGATAATGTTAGACGAAGAAAGTAGGCAGTAGAAAAGGAATGATACCAAGCTGATTGCTGGTGGTGAGAAGCTGCCGCAGATATTCCTGAGAAAGAAGCTGACTGATGAAATCAAGTTCCTGGGCATTCTGGACTAGGAAGTAAGATACATAGAGTCCTTTGTGTTTTTTTTCTTTTTTTCATGAATGTGTACAAAAATTCAAAAACCATGGCCTGGAGATTTCTCCTGGAACTATAGTATCAAGCCATGCTCCTTTTTGTGTTCTTTACATTTGGAAATGTAAGAGCATGCCAGCAAAGGAAAAGGAGAAACAGAAACAAATTAACTTAGATGTGGGCAATGAGAGGAAGCATCAGAGATCACCTTCCCCATGCAATGGAGAGGGAAACAGGTGCACAGCAATGAAATGAGTTACACCAACGTTCCATTCACAGAGCTACTAATACAAGACAGGTGGTAGCTGGAATGAGGAGGGGGAGGAAGAACTCTGATGCAAACTGCTATCACCAATGATTTATGAATAAGAAAACACAATCCAAAAACAATGATAAAATTAGAAATTGTATGCATATATGAATAACTCAAGGACAAAGACAACACGGTGGCGAAGGCCATGGGTGCAAGCCGGGGGACAGGGGTGAGATAGAAGAGATCAATGGAGAAAAAGGAGACATATGTAATACTTTGGACAATAAAGGTTTTTAAAAAAAACAATAATAAAATGGGGTGCAGTCTCCACTTGGAATGTAAACTTTTTCAACACCTTGGTAATTTTTAAAAGATTAAATACCTCCATTACTCTTTTCCAGTATTTGGAACCACAAGAGAAGAAGGACAAATGGCACTAATAAAAAAAAACAAAAAACTACACACCCTTTCTGAAAAGTTGTGAACAAAGCCAACCACCAAAAAGTAAAAGAAAAGCTCCAACATCCATTTTTTTGCACAATAACTGCATTGGAATGTTTCCGTTATGTTGAAAACAGCTAGTACACAGTTTAATATACTGTCTTTTCCACATATCTGTTATAAATCATAGTCATTGGTTATATTTGGGTGAAGTCCACTTGAATTTTGTGAAAGAGAAGCAGATAACAGATGAGAAGAACAAGTTGGAAAATAATATGTTGCAATAAACCTATGTTTACCCAAACACAGAATCAGCTGAAGTTTCCTAAACTGAAAAACAAAAGCAAGCAAAAAGACATGGCCAGAAAGAAAAAGCAAGTAGAATGAGTGTTCATTTTATGTCTTCCTCCAGACAATAAGTCACTAGCAGGAGGGAAAAGAACTTGAAAAAATTAAAAAAAAAAAAAAAAAGATGAAGGTAAAGCAGAATCTAATGACAATCAGCAACCATAAAAGTATCAAGATTATAACTGCTAACTTTTATTAATCAGCCATGTATGCTACCTGTCATTTCTTTCTTCTTTTCTTGTTCTGGTCCTTCTCTATAATTTTGTCTGCCTAGTTAGATAATCCAGATGCTTGGATCCATTTTATTTCCAAATTATTCTAACTTTATGAGGAAAAAGATTGATGAAATTTCAAGAGTAGATTTTTTATTTCTTATACTTACTTTATAAGCCAGTATTTAAACCAAACAAGACATTGAATAAAAATAACACAACAGAAATTATATAGTCATATTAAATCATTATCTTCACAGTATATGCTTCCTCATAACATATTGAATAGTACTCACAGTAAATACTTATTAACCAATAGATAGAAGCATACAAAGACACACATCCAACTGGGTACCACATATAAACACCCTCAGAAAAATCCAATCCTATAAGGACCTAGTTGAAAAAAAACTAACTTTTAATATAAAAGATATCTTGGTCAAATAAAGTGGAGAAAAAGAAATACCTTGAGTCACATACTAAGATCCCAGGTATTAAAGAGAAGTAAAACAGGCCAAATATCTGAAGGTACAACCAATGTAAGAACAGACAGATAATTATTTTAATTTACTGTAGAAAATATAAATCTACAACCAAGATGAAAAAAGCTATTCATAAAATCATTAAAGAAATACAATTTATAAAGCTAAAAAAATTAATAGCCAACATAGACTTTGGTGAAACTAGTATCCCCAGAGTATGAAGATATATTTTCAAGTAAAGTGATAATACATATTAGGTTTTTTCATATATATATATATATATTTTTTTTCATGGTTAGAAATGGCCATCACAACTAAAGGCAACTAGGCCTAACAAATGAGAAAATTATCACTGATAGGTTAATAGTTGAAAAGAGCTGTATATAGTGAACAATATGTGAACAACCTAAAAAAAATAGACTTCAAAAAATCAAAGAAGACAAAAAAGATCATAGACTCACAGAATACAAGTTTTGAAAGAATATAATAGCCCAACCATGCTTTGAAGTATCTGTCATCTTCAAGGAAATACAAAATCATGAAACTAAGAAGAGTTGCAAGCAAAATAAATTCCATAGCAAAGCTAAAATATTTCAGAAACATAGAAATATGGGAAAATAAGAGTAAAGAACAAAAGATATAGCTTCTACATAGAGCAGTAAATGATGAAACACTCATTCACTTAGCACAACACGTGTTTGTTGAAAGTATGTGACTGCTACATACTGCGATACAATGGAAACCAGGACAGAAGTGGCTCTCCTTCATGGAACATATATTCCAGAAGTTGTGAGATCTAAGTCAACACCTTTCTCAATCATAGTGTGAATCAAATCAACCAGGTTAGCAAGTTCAAAATTCAGATGCTCCATTGCCAGGAATTCTGATTTCATAGATCTTGGATGGAACCAAAGAATCTGTTGTTAAACCTTAGTGGATGAGTCCTTAGCTCTGCTATTAAATATCTATGCAGCTTTGAGCACAAGTCACTTCACCTCTAAGATGGAAATAATTCTACCTGTTTAAAAGGTTTATTTTAAAGAATAAAAATACTTTTTGATGTGTTTCACATAGCACCTGGCACAGTTGTATTCAAAATGGCAACTGTGAAATAACTGTGGCAGAAAGAGTCCAAAACTCTGGGTTCACATTTAATTCAGCTGCTTACCAAATATACAAGACCTAGCCAAGCTATTTAACATCTGAGTTTTAGTTTCTATTTATGTAATATGTGTGTAGTGATACTTGCAACTCTATTAAAAAGAGATATTGGAAGAAAAAAAATTAGGACTTTTGGGTAAACTATAAAAATACTACCTAAAGGCACTTAGTAGTTGAGACTACTACCATTGTTAGTCATTGCAAGGTATACAAAAAATATCATTAAAGAGAGGAAAAAAAATTGTCCTGGCCAGTGTTGCTAAGTGGTCTGCATGCACACCAAAGGGTCGAGGGTTTGATTCCCAGGCAACTAATCAATGTGTTTTTCTCACATCATCTCTCTCTCTCTCTCTCTCTCTCTCTCTCTCTCTCTCTCTCTCACCCCCCACCCCTCCCTTCCACTCTCTCTAAAAATCAATGGGGAAAAAAAATCTTGGGTGAGGATTAACGACAACAACAAAAAAGAACAGGGAATAAAATTGAAAAGCATATTTTTTTTAAACCAACTTTTCAAAAATAAAAAAGCAACTTTTGTGGGGAAAAACTCTTAAAAAGCAACTTTTTAACCACCAAAATGTACTCATTCAAGACTTTTATGAGTACCAACTATATGCCACCTTGGAAATAACTCCCCAGATGTTAATCAGAAATGTAGTCTCCATAAACCCATTCCTAAGATAAAAAAATCTTAGCACTTTGAGGGTTGCACTAAGACAAGTTGGATATAGTTTCCCAAGTAAACACTGGCTGGAAATATCACCAGAAGAATAGAAAACCCTTGGTGGCCTCTTCAATACCTACATTTCTCTTTGTAACAATCCTAGCAAGTAATCATCTAATTCCACTGCTTAGCAATCTACTAGTTGTAAGAACATCATCTGGGGAGCATGGATGGACCTGGAGCATATTATGCTAAGCAAAATAAGCCAGCCAAAGAAAGACAAGTATCCCATGATCTCACTCAGATGTGGAATCTAATGAATAAAATAAACTGATGAACAAAATAGATCTAACAGGGGTCATCAAACTTTTTAAACAGGGGGCCAGTTCACTGTCCCTCAGACCGTTGGAGGGCCAGACTATAGTTTAAAAAAAAAACTATGAACAAATTCCTATGCGCACTGCGGGCCCGGGATGAGTCAGCTGCTAAGCAGGACAGGCAGCGGCACCCGGCGGCCGGATAAATGTCCTCGGCGGGCCGCATGTGGCCCGTGGGCCGTAGTTTGAGGATGCCTGACTAGAACATGGAAGCATGCAACAGAGTGACGATTCTCAGAGGGAAAAGACGAGAGCGGGGTTAAGGGGGCCCATGAGGACGGGAGAAGGAATATCTGTAATATTTTCAACACTAAATACAAATTTTAAAAATAATAAATAAAAGTATAGATTCTGCAATTTGGACTCAGTAAGTCTAGCCGAGCTCTGGGACGTGTATGTGCAGCGTGCCTCCCAAGAGCCCATGAAGCGCAGCCCAGAACCGGCCACCAGTCAGGCTGCACTCACCAGTCCATTCTGCATGTGGCCAGTGCAACCAAATTCCAAAGGTATTAGCTTGAAATCTTCACCACTTCACTTACCATGTTGCTCTTGGAACCGCATACAATACAAGCCTAAACCTTCTCTGGGCTAAATATCTCCAGTTCCTTCAAGTAATCTACAAATAATACATTTTAAACCTGACAACACTAAATTGTCCACATCTTTTTATTTATATACTAGAAGCCTGGTGCATGAAATTCATGCCTGGGGGGCGGGGGGTGCTCAGCCTGGCCGGCACCCTCTCCAATCCAGGACCCCTCGGGGGATGTCTGACTAACAGTTTAGGCCCACTTGGACATCCCTCTCACAATCCGGGACTGCTGGCTCTTAACCGCTCACCTGCCTGTGGGCCTGATCGTCCTTAACCCCTCTGTGTGCTAGCCTGATCGCCCCTAACCACCCTCCCCTGCTGGCCTGGTCACCCCTAACCACCTTGGCCCCCACCACCGTGGCTTTGTCCGGAAGGAGGATAGGGCGACCAGAAGATGTACAGTCTATCCAGTCTAATTAGCATATTACCTTTTTATTAGTATAGATCATGCCCAGAAGAGAACACAATCCTCATGTAGAATACAATGGGGACACTCTCCCCTCCTCAGAATTACAATATTTAGATTAACATAGCTTAAGTGTGCCTTTTACTCAACTGTGGCCCTATCACATTATGATTACTTCTTTTAAATACACTTATTTTGGAAAAATTTTAGATTCACATGAAAATTGCAAATATAGTACAGAGAGCTCCCACATCCACTTCACCTAGGTGCAATTTTCCTAATGTTAACATGTACAGTGTGCCACAGTACTTTACCGAAACCAAACATGAGCTTAGTGCTTTCTTTTAATTACATCTTTTTACACAAATTACTCTTCTGAGCCACATTTCCTTCATCCTGAACAAGACTTTTTCACTTTTGTTTTATTACAGGATGCAAATAAAGACCCTTACATTTTATCCTTTAAGATTCAGCACAATATTTCATCTTGTTAGTCTTTGACTCAAAGACTCAGGCGTTAAGTCTTGCAAGATGAAATGTAACATCCTATACTTAAGATTTTGAGGTCCTACATTTGTTGATATTCTGAGTCAAGGTTCACTTTAGACAACAACTAATCGCCATGAGATTCATGCTGTACATGTATATTGTAAGCAAGATGTCTATACTTCCATCCAATTCAACAGGCCAATTCTTAGGGTAATTAAATAACTTCTGATGCATATTATCAATGATTTACAAATTCAACCAATTTAATGTACATCCAGTTACTGTGTTTTTCATGCAAACATATTATTCCCCATCTCAGGGAAGTTTAGACACATTGTGTCTCCACATGTTTTACTTTTTACTAATCTAAATATATGTTTGCATGTTTTGCTTTTTCAGCTGAAAGGCTTAGAGTAGCTGCACAATGCAAGGAATCCATTCACCAAATAATCTGAAATGCTTAGGAAGAAAGGGAACTCTCTTAGTCTAACATGCACTGGCAGCTCACTGAACAGCTCATAGGAAAACTGGAAATCCACAGAGAATTCCTAATGAGTCAGTCACAAAACAAAATCAGAAGAAACCGCAACGTGGCATTTGTAGTATTATTCCTTCAGGAAGAAACGACATTCAATTTATCCTCTTGAAATTAGTTACTGGTCTTAATTATTATAAAGCTTAGGGAACATAATGACACAAGACAGCAATTTAGTATTGAAATCCCAATTAAAAAGGATAATTTAGACATGTGGACCCAAAGATAGCTATATTCAGCTATATCAATCATGGCCAAAAAAATTTTCTAAACTGTTTTCTTCTCCTCAAAGATGTGAATAATTTTTAATTCTGTTTATCTCTCAAAACCAGGCTGTGGAATCAGAGTTCTTAAATTACAAAATAGAGTTGACAATGATTTCAGAAAAGTTGCAAACTCATTCCTTTTTTTATTATTCCAGTGAGTTTCTTAAAGTGGGAAATCCATTTTTAAAAATCTTTACTAAAGCATCAGGCCCTGGCCAGTGTGTCTCAGTCGGTAGGAGCGCCGTCCTGTACCTTGAAAGGTCACGAGGCGTTCAATTCTGGTCAGGGCACATACCTAGGTTGCGGGTTCAATCCCAGGTTAGGGTACATGCAGAAGACAACTGATCAGTTTCACTCTCACAATGTTTTTCTTTCTCCCCCTCTCCCTTCCTCTCTCTAAAATCAACGACATTTAAAAATCAAATAAGTGCAAAATAAATAATAATAAAATATTAGAATGTCAAGAATAAAGACCTCTTCCCACTTACCTCATAGTAACTCCGGACAGCATTGAAAAATGCTTCATCAGCTACGATCTGGGTTTCCCCGTTGAGGAAGGCCTGGAATCGTTCTTTCAGTAACTGCAGTTGTTGCTTATTAAGCTATTAAAAAAAGAGAGAAATGTAGCTGAAAAATTTGCCAATCCATGAAATTAAATTCTAAAATGTTATATTTGTTACATGTGTATTAGATTTGACACCTAGAATTTATGGTAAAAAAAGTTAAAATTAAGAAGTCCTACTAATTATAGTTATGACTCAATTGTAAGAAATTTTCAATTTACTTGCCCATATACTCTGGAATCCTGACATTGCATTGAAATCCAAACTTCTACCCCAGATGGAGTTCCTGTGATTTTACTACCCTGGTCTCTTTGCAGAGACAGGAAAAAAAACACTAAAATTTGGGTGAGAAATTAACTTGTGCAAAATTACCAGATATCTTGAGCAGAGAAGGCAGAAAACAAGCAGTCTTGGAGGCCAGTGGATAACCCTCGGTTTTGGACAAGAGATAACAGGAAGACTCCAAGGTCAGGGATTCTGAGAAAGAATCCTCTGGAAAGGACATCTATTGGATGCCAAAAGTTTCGATTCCATGAATAAATGTGTGGATTCAATGACTGAGATCAATAAAGTAACGATCAAGAGGAAACAAATCCAGAAGAGAACAGAGGTGCAACGGATGGACAGTGAGTGCATCTTTAAGCACTTTGGTGTGGACGAATAAAAAGGCCACATGCTAACCGACAAGCTCAGGGAAGGCCTGCATGGCGGTTCTGCAAACTCAAAGACCTAAAGTCACCACAAAGGATGGTCTGAGATTAAAACTTTAACTAAAAGCAGTTATGGTGGGTAGTCATGTCCTAGACCAGTATCTTCCCTGACAAAGGTCAATCTTTCCCTTAACTGGGCCTATTGTCTCTGCATCTAAGATAACATCCTTGTGAAATGTCAGGGTAACTTGTAACTTCCAGACCTCTCAGGGCACAACCCAATGTGTCTGGGCGCCAGGACAGAGACCATGAATTCATTCATTGTTATTGTTATCATGTTAATCGTTGACTGTTAACTATCCTGCACCCCCACCTAAGTAAAAGATGTATCTAACATTTTACTTTTTATCCAATATCAGAGGTTTCCCCGCTTTGCTTTCTCCCGCCTCCCTAATCTATTACCAATGGATTTCATGGAACCCACTTATGTCTCCTCTTTGACTGTAATGTATAAAACAAGGTGAAGAACTGCCATTCTCCTGAGCATTATCCCAATCCACTGAGATTCTGTTCCTGGTCCCGGCAACTGTCGACAAATGGGCTCAAATATACTCACAAAAACTCCTTACAAGTTTGGATGTTTTTACGTTAACAGGTGCAAGAGCTGTGAACTAGGGAGAGGAGTGCAAGTTCGCAAGCAGATTTCCTCGCTTTGGGTATGGTGGCTGTAATTATTACTGAGGGTAGGTTAGATGTGAACTACGACTTACCACGGGTATCCTCTAGTCATAAACTACAAGCAAAATCAGCTACTTAATTTGTAGGGCCCAGGACAAAGTGAGAATGAGGAGCCCCTTGTTAAAACACTAAGTATTTCAGGTCAGCAAAAACAGGGCATTAAACAAAGCCAGGGGCTCTTCTGAGCACAGAGCCCAGAGCAGCTGCACAGGATCATCCACGGCCCAAAGCCAGCCCTGACTACGGGCACATAAACGTCACTGGAGGGAGGGCATATTAGCTCAGGCAGAAGCATTTTCTTAAAATTGCTAACTGGAGAAAGAACAACATAGTCTTTCGGATAAAACCAATCCCAAGACATAGAGGAACAGGACAGGAGTAATCTTCCCATTTTGCTCAATCCTCACCAGACTGTTAAAGAACTCAGATCAGTTCTGGATTCTACAGAGAGATGTGACACATCTGAAACTACACTGAGGATCAAATGATTAAAAGATTAGAAAGTCTAATCAAACTGGTATGACTTGGCTTCAAAAAGAAGGCTGATGTGAACTAAGTTTAAATCATTTCAAAAGGCTTATTAAAATGCTATTCAATATGAGAGACAAACCCTTTCTAAGACAGATTTTATTTAGGAGCCTAACAAACGAGACAGTTTGTAAAGACACTGTTGCTGGTAGTAACAGACTGATAAAGAAGTGTCCTATTGTACCCCAATGTGAAAACCCTCTTGCCCTGAGCAGTGGAGAGAAGACCATTCCATTTCTTTACTAAGGTTACAGCCTTCACTTTAGGGAAAGCTAACCCAAGCTGAAATGCAGAAATATCCCCATTAGACTCCATTCTCCATTTCTACACTATGAGGAGAATAAAAGCAGGGACCTTGTGTGTGTGTGTGTGTGTACTAGCAAAGAAAATTAAGTCCATGACTTGTGCTCTCTAAGCATGGTTCACAAAAGGGACCAGATGGAAACAGGACAGCAATTGCTGAGAGTGAGACAGCTGAGAGCACGTTAGTTGCCAAGTCCTGAGAACTGCCAAGAGCTTCAACTTGCAAACAAACCAAGTGTCCAGGCAAAATAATGGAAATGGAAATGTACGTGGGAATAACATGGACTGGAGGGGACCTTAACTATCTTTTTTCCCAACCCGCTCATTTCATAAATAAATGGTGTTTAAAACCCAGTAGATGCCTTGATTCAATTTTCTCTCATCAGACATTATGTTCTTTAAAAATTCCTTTAAATCTTTGCAATTTCTAGTTTACCAGTGTGTAACTAGCCATTTTCTCTATGAGCTACTTTTTGGTGATTATAGCATGAAAATTTCATGGGTACAAACCAAGGAAAGGATATTTGAGCCAATCACCTTCTTGGAAAGTCCAATGTTGGCACATTCACAAAACATGCCAGAGGCACCTGGATAAATATCAGGCTTCAACTTTTCAATTAATAAAAATTACTGCAGTTACATTTAAGATATAAAGTGAAAAATATTACAGTAATATACAAATACTCAATAAATGGGTACTTTGTTAGTATAGTGAAGAGGTCCCCACTGCCACATAAACAGATAGGGAGAAAAAAGGAAATTAAATTTAAAATCCAGCAGTGGGGAATAGCAGTGGGGAAACAGAATTCCTTACATGCTGTTTGCATGATCAAAATAAGCTACATGTTACATCTACATAGAGACCAATGGAATATTTCCAACAAATGGATACAAATATAATCAGGAATGTCCTATAAAATACCTTTATTAACAGCCACACAGAAGAAATTAAATTGGAGCATAACACCCCTGATTACAGTACAAATGAATTAAACGTTTAATGTAAAAAGATGAAACTGTAAAGGTACTAAATGGAAAAAAAAAAAGGAAAATTCCTTAAGTACTGGTATGAGAAAGAACTTTCTATCCATGAATCAAAATCCACATGTAATAAATTTAATTACATAAACAATGAAAATAAATACCAAAAGTAAAATCATTGGAAAAGACTGAAGAATATATATATATATATATATATATATATATATATACACACACACACACACACACACACACACACACTTATAATTCATATCATAAAGAGCTATTTGCAAACACATGGATCCTAGAAATTGATAACAATGTGACCAATAATCCAACAGAAAAAATGACAAAATGAATACATTCAGAGAAATGACTCCTAAACTATGAAAGCCTAACTTAATTCATAACCCCAAAAAAGCAAATTAAATAGACATGAGTGAGGAAGGATTCTGGGAAGATGGTAGAATGGTGAGCATCATAAATGTGTCTCAACCAGAGCACTGGCAGCATCTGCCTATTTTGGTAGTCTGGAGTAACTATTTTGGTAGTCTGGAGTCTACTAAAGGCTTGCAACTTAAAGGGGAAAGCTTGAATGGAATTGCAATTAATTTAGGTTAATTTCGGCTCTTAGCACAGCCACAGCTACCCATCCCTCACCTCAGCCCTATGGCAACAGCAACAACAAAAAAAGCCAACAACCTAAATTTTCATAATTACAGAATTCAAATAATGGTAATACTATTAGCTCTATAAAAAGAGTAAAAAAGCTCCCTTATATACTGATATGAAAAGATCTTCAACTATCTTGGGGAAGGAAGCTAGTTATAGAACAGTATGCAAAATAAACCACCACTAGAACACAGCAAAATCAGAACTTGCATTAGAATTTGCTTCCAAATGCAGACAGAAACTACAGAAGGATGGCTGTGTGAACTAGACAGATAAAAAAAAAAAGGGTGAAAAAGTGTTTTCAACCTATACTACTTTATTCATTTTAGGTTTTAAATCACAGGGCCCTTTTTATCTGCACAAATTTTAATTAATATTTTAATATACATTATAATAGCAACTGTGCATATCTTTTTGTTGTTATTGTTAATCCTCCCCCAAATATATTTTTCTATTGATTTTTTTTAGAGAGTGGAAGAGAGAGAAAAACATTGATGTGAGAGAAACACATCGATGGGTTGCCTCCAGCATGTGCCCCAACCAGGGCTGGGATTTGAGCCTGCAACCAAGGTACATGCCCTTGACCAGAATCAAACCTGGGACCCTTTAGTCCGCAACAGGCTAGGTTGCAGCTGTGCACATCTTTAAACTAAGAATGAGTATGATACATCACATGCAGTTTCAATCTCATCATCTTGTAGGGAGACTGGACAACAAACCAATGGATTTTTAAATTTTTCCTTTCAGGTAGAAGATCTGAACTTGACTGGATGCCTTCATTCATGTTTCAAGGTTGATGATTTCCAAGAAAGGTAGATTTGTGTGTTGGGGGAGGGGGGGGTAATGTGAATTGTTTTAATTAAAACAAATCTCCATCAAAGGTGCTGATATATCAGGGCAACTGCTCTAGAGCAAGCATGGCAAACTCGTGTCCGGCAATGAGGCATGTGGCCCGCCAGCTCAGAGTCTGACATGCTTGCTCTGGTACAGAAGAAAGATGACACCAGCACCTCACATGGAACTAAACAACAATGCCAGCAGCACACCATGGACAACACTCCCCTGTAACCAGTCAATGTACTGACTTTCACACAATCCATACCAAATAGCCTCAAAGCCTCCATTTGAGCCCATTAAAACTAAAACACACACAGCCTACTTTATTATTTCACAATGAAGCTGATTTTACTTTTGGATAGCTATAAAGAATTAAAATCCATTTCCCTATGACTTCCACACAATCCTAGTTTTATGCTATCTAAGCTAAAACAGATTTCTCCATCTTGAACACAGCAAGCAGTTTAGAAACTTGAAGACAAGTCCTGGATTATTTGTGAGTCTTCTCTTTCCCAGAAATAAATTTTGCCAGTTCCCCCAATATCCTAAGGGTACTCTACAGTTTGTTCATAAATTAAGCATTAAACAGTTAAATAAAACTAAGTATAAGAAAGCACTTGGAAAGCTCTAACATTATGCAAATGAAACTCCTAAAATATCAATGTCCTTCCTAAAATGTACCGGATAGATTGATCGTGATTCTCCAAGGATAATGTGGCTGACACAAGAGACAAGTGGGAGGGCTACTTCCCACATTCTAAGCAGTCTGTGTCTATTAATTTAAACTAAAAACAATTTAACTCTTCTTGGCAGTCGCATCAACTGACTCATATTGTGATTATAATCAAGAAACATGTCTAAAACATTCTTACATGTGCTTCACTGAGCTATGTTTCACCTCGCTACATTCATTTGCTCCATTGTTCCAGTTGATGATGTTTTTTTAGAAGTCTAATTCCTTCGCACAATGGCCAAAGAGCTCTCCTAGTTTTGTTATACCCACTAATATATAAGGTGTTAGCCATAATCTCCATTCAGGTCTCTTTAAAAACCTTCATCAATTCAGGATTAAGAAAAGCAAGAAACATGTCCTTCCACGCATTCATCCAGTTTGACACCATCTTTCAATTAACATTCTTTGGGGCATTTGATTATATTATTAATCAGCCTACATTTTAGTTCTGTCCATATATTGTCTTTGCTCTAGTGCATTTACCAATGAAATGATTAAAGTAAATAAAACTTTGCCCTGGCTGTTGTTAGCTCAGTAGTTAAAGTGTCAGTTTGTGCACCAGAGGGTGGCGGGTTTGATTCCCGGTCAAGGGCACATACCTGGATTGTAGGTTCGATCCCTGCCCTTGGGTGGGATGCTTGAGGGAGACAACCAGTCAATGTGTCTCTCTCACATCTATGTTTCCCTCTCTCTCTCTCTCTCTCTCTCTCTCTCTATATATATATATATATATATATATATATATACACACACACACACACACACACACACACACACACACACACATAAACACACACATACATATACATACATATATTGATTTCGGAGAGGAAAGGAGAGGGAGAGAGAGATAGAAACATCAATAATGAGAATCATTGATCGGCTGCCTCCTGCACGCCCACTACTGGGAATCAAGCCTGCAACCTAAGCATGTGCCCTTGACTGGAATCAAACCCAGGACCCTTTAGTCCGCAGGCTGATGCTCTATCCACTGAGCCAAACCAGCTAGGGCTCTCTCTTTTCTCTCTCTCTCCCCACCCCCCTCACCTCCCTTCCTTTCACTTTCTCTCTAAAAAATAGGAAACAAAATATCCTCACTTCTTGGGTAAGGATTAAAAATAAATAAATAAAAAATAAAGAAACATTTAACCAGCAGAAATTATCTAATGGGAAATTTAAAAACTAAATTGCTGATGCTTAACTAGAACATGAATACCTAAGTAAATATCTAAATACAACCATGAGATTAGCCTTCTAAAAAGAACACTTCCAATACTGACAGTAATAGCTACAGTGTGTAAATCCTGGCTGGCAGTGATAATTTATCCATAATAAAAAACAATTGCCACAGGAAAAACACAATTTCCAGAGTTCAAGGAGATGTATTATATTTCCTAGGTTTAACTTTTCGTCTTCTTTTTTAATGACCAAATTAGATTCTAGCCTTTTCATTTCAAGTCATGATCAACTGCAGACTTATGCCAGAATCTCAACGACAGCAGGAGACCAGCCATTATGCTCCCTAGGACCCAGCAACCTCTGCTGTGCAGAGCCTGTGCTGACCTGTGGACCCCATCATGTGCCTTGACACTCATGGTGGGTGCCCCATGACACCCTGTGAGGAAAGGCCATCACAGACTCCACAGCAAAGTGGCAGGTGACTGGTGGGTACTGTATCTCTGGGGATGGAGGGTGAGGTGGTGGTGTGTGCATATATCTTAAAGAGGCAGAAACACATACTTTTTTTTTCAAGTAGGTAAAAGGAGTCACTTCAGGAACAGTCTCGGAAATGCACAAAGGCCTAGTTTTAATGCCTGTCAATGAAATGTAGTAAAATATAATAATAGGGAAAGAGTAAAAGAGAGGTGCTATTTTCTTTTTTTAATATTTTTTTATTGATTTCAGAGAGGAAGGGAGAGAAAGAGATAGAAACATCAATGATGAGAATCACTGATTGGCTGCCTCCTGAACGCCCCCTACTGGGGATTGAGCCCACAACCCAGGCATGTGCCATTGACCAGAATTGAACCCAGAACCTTTCAGTCCACAGGTCGACGCTCTATCCACTGAGCCAAACCAGCCAGGGCAAGGTGCTATTTTCTTTTTCCCTTCCTATGTCAAAAGATCTACATAAAACCACTGGGGCCAAAAAATTAGTGTCGCCTATGTGTCTGAAACAATGAAGCTCCCCAAACTGCCTTTAAGAACAGAATAACAGAGGAGCCCTGACCACATTATTATGTATACAAATAAAAGGGTAATATGCTAATTAGACCGGGTTGACAGCCATCTTCCAGAGATCCAACTTCCTTCCGGACAAAGCCATGGTGGTGGGGGCCGAGGCAGAGGCAGTTAGGGGCAAACAGGCCAGCAGGGGAGAGCAGTTAGGGGTGAGATCAGGTTGGCATGGGGTTAAGGGTGATCAGGCCAGCAGGGGAGGGCAGTTGAGGATGACCAGGCCAGCAGGGGAGGGAAGTTGGGAGCATTAGACAGGCAGGCAGGTGAGTGATTAGGAGGCAGTGGTCCCAGATTTCGAGAGGGATGTCTGACTAATCGGGCCTCAACCGGCAGTGGACATCCGCTGAGGGGTCCTGGATTGGAGAGGGTGCAGGCCAGGCTGAGGGACACCCTCTGACCCTCCGTGCATGAATTTCGTGCACCAGGCCTCTAGTACATTATAACATCCTTTGGGAGGCACTGCTACTAATAGTTTTCTATCCAAATAACTTTTCTTGTCCTCTTCTAAATCCAGAATTTGAAACATGCCCATCTGAGACTACAAATACCAGCCTAACTTGACAATGGACATGGTCGAATGACTAAGTTAAGGTCAATGAGATATAAGCAAAAGTGCCATGACATCCAGGAAACCATGGAAGGCAGATGAAGCAGATACTTTTTGCTTCTCTCTTTTCGTACCTGCTGGAATTTGACATGCTAGCTGGAACTACCAACTTGGCCCATGAGGACAGCAGAACCGCAAAATAAACAGAGCCTGAGACTTCCCCAATGTGGAGCAGCCACTGCAACCCCGGATTGCTACCTTCCCACTTCCTTCATATGAAAGAGAAATAAACCATCTATGGACAGATCACTCTTATCTGGGGTTTACTGTGTCATATGTTTCTGAACCAAATCCTAATTGATACCAATCCCAATAAAATACCGAACCAGGGAAAAAAGGCAATAGTACTGGCAAGATTTATCTTAATTAATTCTAAAATATTCTTTCCATATATTATTTTATATGAAAAAACTCCTTACCCAATGAAATTGCCCACTGAGCAATAAACACCAGAGTCTAAGTGTCTGAGGTAGACTGAAAATAAAGTTAATTTGGCAGACTGAAATCTATCATTCCACAGTATTGAAAGGGGGGATTAAAAAGCCCCAAATCTGCAAATACCACTTTAACATATCTTACCTAATAATCTTACCTAATAAAAGAGAACCATGCAAATTAACCATTACTCCGCTATGCCCACAGCCAATCAGAGTGAGTATGCAAATTAACCCAACAAAGATGGAGGTTAATTTGCATATGCTGGAGCGGAGTGGAATGAAGCCTGCTATGAGGGGAAGGGGGGCGGCGGAGGGAGCTACTGTAGTGGTGCTTCAGCCAGAAGTGAGGACTTGCGGCTCTAGGTGGCCCGGGAGCGAGGAGGTGCCGGCTCCCGGGCAGCCAGGGAGTGGGGACTTGCCGGCTCCCAGGCGGCCCGGGAGTGGGGATTTGCCGGCTCCGGACAGCCAGGGAGCAGGGACTTGCCGGCTCCCAGGCGGCTGGGAGTGAAGCCAGGGGAAGGGAGGCCTATTCTTGCATGAATATCATGCAACGGGCCTCTAGTTTTATGATAAAGGTATACTAAGTAATAAGTACAGAACAGCAAAATCCCATTGCATTGTGGGCAAATGGGCCCCAGGCTAGGCTTACTCAGCCTAAGTGGATTATTTCTATCCACATTCTCACTCACCTATTAGTGTAATTCCAGCCTCAGCAAAATTACTTGCCATAACGGGATTGTCTTGGGGGAGGGGGGCTGCTGGTAATACTGACACTACGAATGTTAAATCCATGAATTCTATCCATGAATGCTAGGCACATTCCACGCATGTGTCAACCTTCCTAAGTCTCCTATAAAGTGTTTATCCTCATTTTACAAATGAGGAAATTAAGCTTAAAGAAGTTAAGCATCTTTCCTGACTTCACATCTAGTAAGACATAGGGGCAAAATTTGAACCAGTATCTTGATCTAAAGTATTTTCTTCCCAGTCACCCATTATTTCTGCCTCTCTTATAGCCTCATTTTTTTTTCCCCAATAAGAGGTATTTTTCCCTGTCTGATATGTCATATATAGCTTCAATGTATTTATTTCCTCATTATTTAAGCCCCATTAGAATAAAATCTGCTTTTAGAAAAAGAACTTGATTTTAGCTCACAGTTCTAATCCCATACTGAAATAATGTCTAGCATATAGAATGTGATACACATGCAAACCCGTATTTTTTTTAAGAATGAACAAAGGAACAAACACATGTCAGGTGGTTGTTATGAGATTATTCCTTACCAGGAAGACCAAATCTACTCTCATGCTCACCTGCCCCCACAAAAGAAAAGTTGGCTCATTATGCAATTATAAAAATTTAAGATTATCTAAAGCTACCACAATGGATAAGATAGAAGAGCAAGACATTGAAAACCTATTTGAAAAAATAATGACAGAAAACGTCCCTAACTTGTTGAAGTGCAGAGAGTCCAAAACAAAATGACCCCAAAGAGGCCCACATCAAGACACATCAGGATTAAAATGCAAAAGGTTAAAGACAAAGAGGGAATCTTAAAAGCCGCAAGAGAAAAGCAGTTAGTTACCTACAAGGGAGCTCTCATAAGACTGTCAACTGATTTCTCAACAGAAACTTTGCAGGCCAAAAGGGAATGGCAAGAAATATTCAAAGTGATGAAAAGCAAGGACCTACAACCAAGATTACTCTACCCAGCAAAGCTATCATTTAGAATCAAAGGACAAATAAAGAGCTTCCTAGACAAGAAAAAGCTAAAGGAGTTCTCTACCACCAAGCCAGTATTACACGAAATGTTAAAGGGTCTTTTTTAAAAAGAAAAAGATAAAAAATATAAACAATAAAATGGCAATAAATATATATCTATAAACAAATTAATCTTAAAAAAATAAATGAAGCAGAATAGAAACATACTCATAGATACAGAGAACATACTGATTGTCAGATGGGAGGGGGGTTGGGGGAATGGATGAAAAAGGTGAAGGGATTAAGAAGTACAAATTAGTTGTTACAGAATAGTCATGGGGATGTAAAGTACAGCATAGGGAATACAGTCAATAATATTCTAATAACTGTGCATAGTGTCAGATGGGTCTGAGATTTATCAGGATGATCACTTAGTAAATTATGCAATATCTAATCACTGGGGTATACACCTGAAACTAATAATGTATGTCATTGAAATATAAAAAATTGAAAAGTAAAAAATGAACCCTAGCCAGTTTGGCTTAGTGGATAGAGCACTGGCCTAAGGACCAAAGGGTCCTGGGTTCAAGTACGGTCAAGGGCATGTGCCTTGGTTGCAGGCTCCTCCCCTATCCTGGCCCTAGTCCAGCCTTGTGCAGGAGGTTTCTATCACATAAATGTTTCTCTCCGTCTTTCCCTCTCTTTTCCACTCTCCCTAAAAATCAATGTAAAAATATCTGCAGGTGAGGATTAACAAAAAGTAAAAAGAAAAAATGATTTAAAAACAAAACAAAAAGAAAGCCTCTCTAAGATATCTTTACCTATTTCATTAATTAGTAAGATTACATATGACTCCTGGGGGAGCAGAGCGAGTGCTAAAGAACACGTCTTGGTATAAGACTACTTCTACCTGTATCCAGCATCCCCCACAATTTGTAAGGTCTTCAGGCAGGTCATTTAACCTCAGTGCTTCAAGTTCTTCATCGAATCAATGAGGATAGTAATAACATATTTAATAGGGCAAATGTAGTAAATGAGGTAATACCAAAAAAGTGCTTAACACATATTAAATACTATATAACTGCTAGCTATTACTTTAGAAATACATGGTGATTTCATTTCAGCCACTGCAGAAGCTAGAGACAAAAATGAATTTTAAGATAGATACAGATAAACAATGAACAAGAGACTGCTCAGAGCTGTGCTGTCCAACACAGTAGTCATTAACCAACAGGGCTACTGAGCAATTGAAATGTGGTTGGTCTGCCCTGACCGGTTTGGCTCAGTGGATTGAGTGTCAGCCTGCGGACTGAAGGGTCCCAGGTTCGATTCCGGTCAAGGGCATGTACCTTGGTTGCGGGCACATCCCCAGTAGGGGGTGTGCAGGAAGCAGCTGATCAATATTTCTCTCTCATCGATGTTTCTAACTCTCTATCCCTCTCCCTTCCTCTCTGTAAAAAATCAATTAAATATATTTTTTAAAAAAAAGAAATGTGGTTGGTCTGGGTTGACATGGGCTCTAATTCTAAAGCACATACCAGCTTTCAAATACTCTGTGCAACAAAAAGAAGTATAGGAAACATCTAATACTTGCATATTGGCTATGTGTTAAAAAAAAAAAATTCTGGATATCTGGGGTAAAATAAATTATTAAAACAACTTGCATCTATTTGTTCTTTCATGTTTTAATATGGTTAGCAGGAGGTTGTAAATCATATATGTGGCTCACTTTATATTTCAATTGAACAGCACTGTTACAGAGAAATGTGTATGATGGCCAAGTCTCCCTTGAAGACACAAATGACCAGGGCCTTCCTCATCTGAAAAACAGGTGTGGCCTGACAGCAGCTGGCCCCACATTACATAAACTTGTGGCAAGTCCTATGTATGATATGACTAACTGAAGAGAAACTGAACAAGCACCAAAATGCAATACCTAAGTATTTACCTAGTGTTTTTTCATTGTTAAGAGTGAAGTAGGTATTACTAATCCCATATTATGGAATAGAAAACAGACTGAGAGGTTAAGCTACAAAATCAGTTAGGTCGTAGAACCAGGTTCGTAGTCTCCTGAACCCATGCCCAAGGTTTTTACCCTATCACTACATGATCCCTTACCCCACTGGCATGTTCTTATTTGACTGACTTAACTCAGCTTAGTCCTGCAAAAGACAAGTTAAGTGCTGAGGAGTTAGTTATTCAATAGGTCTGTTTCATGTTCCTAAACATGGTGATAGGTAAGTAAAAGAAAAAACTGGCATGTCTTTCTGGTCATTATACTCCAAAAATTTGCTTGAGGGCCCTCTTATTCATTGATAGCATCTCTGAGAGTGAAATGGACCCAAGATAATAACCTTTAATGCTCCCCATTAATAATATAAGCTCATCGAAAGCAAAGGCAAACCAATTGTGATGGTTAATTTTGTGTGACAACTTGACTGCTTTAAGGGATGCCAGGTAGCTGGTAAAACACTATATTAGGGTGTATCTGTAAAGGTGTTTCTGGAAGAGATTAACATTTGATTCCATAGTCTGAATAAAGAGATCCACCCTCATCTATGAAAGGGAATATCACCCAATCCATTGGAGGCCTAAATAGGACAAAAAAGTCTATGGACGGGTGAATTATCTTTCTTCCTGACCCCACTCCTTGAGTTGGGAGGTCTATCTTCTCCTGAGCCTGGACATCAGAGCTCCTGGCTCTTGGGCCTTCAGACTCAGACTAAATTACTAGTATACCATCAGCTGTTCTGGTTCTCCACTTTGCAGAGGACAGACTGTGCAACTTGTCAACCTCCATAACTGCATGAGCCGATTCCTATAATAAATCTTCTTTTATATTTATCTATGTATCCTATTGGTTCTGTTTCTCTAGAGAACCCTGACTAAAAAACAAATCATCATAAAATAATACCAGCCTTAGCAATGAAGTAATTGGGAGATGACTATGAGGGTAGAGGGATATATATATATATACTAGAGGTCCGGTGCACGAAATTCGTGCACGGGGGAGGGGGGTGTCCCTCAGCCCAGCCTGCACCCTCTCCAATCTGGGATCCAGGACTGCTGGCTCCCAACTGCTCACCTGCCTGCCTTCCTGATTGCCTCTAACCGCTTCTGCCTGCCAGCCTGATCACCCTGTAACCACTCCCCTGCCAGGCTGTTTGCCCCTAACTGCCCTCCCCTGCAGGACTGTTTTCCCCAAACTGCCTTCCCCTGCAGGCCTGCTCACCCCTAACTGTCCTCCCCTGCAGGCCTGGGTCCCTCCCAACTGCCTTTCCCTGCAGGCTTGGTCGCCCCCAAATTCCCTCCTCCACCAGCTTGGTCATCCCTAACTGCCCTACCTTGCAGGCCTGGTCCCTCCCAACTGCCCTCCCCTGTTGGCCATCTTGTGGTGGCCATCTTGTGTCCACATGGGGGCAGGATCTTTGACCACATGGGGGCAGCCATCTTGTGTGTTGGAGTGGTGGTCAATCTGCATATTACTCTTATTAGATAGGATAGAGGCCTGGTGCATGGGTGGGGGCCAGCTGGTTTGCCCTGAAGGGTGTCCTGGATCAGGGTGGGGGTTCCCTTGGGGCGTGGGGCGACCTGGGTGAGGGGCCTGTGGTGGTTTGAAGGCAGGCCACGCCCCCTGGCGACCCAAGCGGAGGCCCTGGTATCTGGGGTTTATTTATCTTCTACAATTGAAACTTTGTAGCCTGGAGTGGAGCCAAGCCTTCTGCTTGCTCCGTGGCGGCAACCATTTTTGGGGGGATTTATGTATCTTCTATAATTGAAACTTTGTAGCCTTGAGTGGAGGCCTGGGCCCGCCAGGGCTGCAGAAGCTTGGCTTCCACCATCGCCGCTGGCAACCCTAGCCTCCTGCTCTTTCCAGCTCCCATTTCTGTTTGGTTTTATGTATCTTCTATCATTGAAACTTTGTAGCCTTGAGTGGAGGCCTGGGCCAGCAAGGGCAGGCGGAAAGCTTGGCTTCCTCCATTGCCGGGGAAACCCATGCCTCCCTCCTGCTCTTTGTGGCTTCAGCCTTCTTGGTTGGGTTTATTTGCATATTCGCTCCTGATTGGCTCATGGGCGTGGCTTGTGGGCGTGGCTTGTGGGTGTATCGTAGTGATGTTAATTTGCATATTAGGACCCTATCTAATAAAAGAGTAATATGCAAATTAACCACCACTCTGCTACACCCACAAGCCACGCCCACGAGCCACGCCCACGAGCCACGCCCATGAGCCAATCAGGAGGGAATATGCAAATAAACCCAACCAAGAAGGCTGAAGCCACAGAGAGCAGGAGGGAGGCATGGGTTTCCCCGGCAATGGAGGAAGCCAAGCTTTCTGCCTGCCCTTGCCGGCCCAGGCCTCCACTCAAGGCTACAAAGTTTCAATGATAGAAGATACATAAAACCAAACAGAAATGTCGGCAGCCGCGGAGCTGGAAAGAGCAGGAGGCTAGGGTTGCCCGCGGCGATGGAGGAAGCCAAGCTACTGCGCCCTGGCCTGCTTTGGCCTCCACTTAAGGCTACAAAGTTTCAATTATAGAAGATACATAAATCCCAACAGAAATGGCTACCGCCACGGAGCAAGCAGAAGGCTTGGCTCCACTCTAGGCTACAAAGTTTCAATTGCTGAAGATAAATAAATCCCAGATTCCAGGGCCTCTGCTTGGGTCGCCGGGGGGCGTGGCCGGTCTGCAAACCACCACAGGCCCCATGCCCAGGCCACCCCACACCCCAAGGGAACCCCCACCCTGATCCAGGACACCCTTCAGGGCAAACCAGCTGGCCCCCACCCATGCACCAGGCCTCTGTCCTATCTAATAAAAGAGTAATATGCAGATTGACCATCACTCCAACACACAAGATGGCTACCCCCATGTGGTCAAAGATCCTGCCCCCATGTGGACACAAGATGGCCACCACAAGATGGCCAGCAAGGGAGGGCAGTTGGGAGGGACCAGGTCTGCAAGGGAGGGCAGTTTGGGGGCGATCAAGCCTGCTGGGGAGGGCAGTTATGGGTGACCCAGCTGGCAGAGGAAGGAAGTTGGGGGTGACTGGGTCTGCAGGGAAGGGCAGTTGGGGGGGACCCAGGCCTGCAGGGGAGAGCAGTTGGGGGGTACAAGGCCAGCAGGGGAGAGCAGTTGGGGTGTACCAGGCCTGCAGGGGAGGGCAGTTAGGGGTGACCAGGCCTGCAGGTGAAGGCAGTTAGGGGCAAATAGGCTGGCTGGGGAGCAGTTAGGCATCAATCAGGCTGGCAGGGGAGTGGTTAGGGGGTGATGAGGCTGGCAGGCAGAAGCGGTTAGGGCAATCAGGAAGGCAAACAGGCGAGCAGTTGGGAGCCAGCAGTCCTGAATTTTGAGAGGGATGTCCTACTGTCGGACATCACTCGAGGGGTCCCAGATTGGAGAGGGTGCAGGCTGGGTTGAGGGACAACACCCCCCCCCCCCCGTGCACGAATTTCGTGCACCGGGCCTCTAGTGTGTGTGTGTGTGTGTGTGTGTGTGTGTGTGTGTATACACACACACACACACACACACATATACACATACATACATATATATCTTAGGAGTCATTCTGAGAAGTAATTACTATAATCACAAGTCATTCCCTCCCCCACAAGGCCTGACAAGATCAATAAAGCTTCCCAAACAAGTAGACTTGAAGTCTTACTATGGAGAAAAAAACAGGAATTTGTAGCCATCTACCACATGCCCTGCCCTGTTATGGTCCTGCAAAGTCAGAAGATTCTGTCACAAGCCATCAAACTTTCTAGTCAGTGCATTCTTACAAATACTTCTAGTGACTATATCAATGTATATCATGAGGAATCTGTCTGTGAAACAATATGATTTCCCCTTGACTACTCTTAATCTATACCAGTCATTGGCAAACTGCGGCTCGCGAGCCACATGCGGCTTGTGAGCCACAGTTTGCCGCTCTGTTGACTAATGAGTTTGCCGACCACTGACCTAGACTCTTGATTCCAATAATTACAGGCTGTTGTTGTTCCTTGTGATTAAGTCCCTATCCCAGTGGTCAGCAAACTCTTTAGTCAACAGAGCAGCAAACCATGGCTCACAAGCCACATGTGGTTCATGAGCCGCAGTTTGCCGACCACTGATCTATACTAATAAAAGGGTAATATGCAAATTGGTCAGGACGCCCTCATGCAACAACCAAACAGCAGGCTGCCTGGGGCGACAGGCTAGCGGTGGGGGGGGGGGGGGAGGGGGGACAGTGAAGGGCGACCAAACGACCAAACAACAGGCTGCATGGGGCAACCAGGCCAGCAGCGGGGGGCAGTGAGGGGTGATCAAATGATCAAACAGCAGGCTGCATGGGGTGACCAGGCTGGCAGGGGGGGCAGTGAGGGGCGACCAGGCCAGCACGGGTTGGGGGAACAGTTGGGGGCAACCAGGCCAGCGGGGAGTGGCAGTAAGGGGCGACCAGGCTGGCAGGGGGGGCAGTGAGGGGTGACCAGGCCGGCAGCAGGGGGGGCAGTTAGGGGTGACCAGGCCACAGGGGGGGCAGTTAGGGGCGAACAGGCATGCAGGCAGAGGCTGGCAGGGGCGATCAGGCAGGCAGGCAGGCAGGTGAGCCAGCAGTCCCAGATTGTGAGAGGGATGTCTGACTGCTGATTTAGGCCCCATCCCCAGGATCGGGCCTAAACCGACAGTCAGACATCCCCCGAGGGGTCCCGGATTAGAGAGGGTGCAGGCTGGGCTGAGGGGACCCTCCCCCCAGCACAGATTTCATGCACCGGGCCTCTAGAAAGTATATAATTTAATACCTAGTAATAATAGCTAATACTAATTGAGCACTTACTAAATAATAAGTGCATTTCTAAACTCTTCATAAAGATGATTTTACTTTCCCTAGGAGGTGGAGTTCTTGATCCAAATAGGAGAAATCCAAGATACAAAGAAGCTAAGAAAATAGTCCAGTTCACCTAATTGGGGGGCAAAGCTAGGTATATCTGACTGGAATCCTCTTAGCCACTTGGGTACCTTTAGGATTTCTTCTTGAAGTCCTCAAGTCACATTCTCCAGACCCAGGTCAAGACACAAGACCACCTGAACCTGGCAAAGCCAACCATGTGGTTTGAAAGCTCCCCTTCTTCCCTTTACCTCCAAAACATCATTCTATCATGCTTGCTCAATGGCTTGCAAGAGGCAGATTGTGAAACTTTTAAGAACAAGCACATACTACTACTGATCTCCACCTGGAATATCCTTTCATCCTTTAGAACATAACTCACATAAAACCTCCTATTAACCTTCCTTCTACCCGCCCTCCCCGCCCCCCAAATAAAGCCATCCCATTCTCTATGTATCTCTGTATTACTTTTGTACCTCATACATACATCTATCATTTGTTTAACATGGCTGTCTCCTCACTAGGGTACAGATTCCTTAAATAGTGATGCCAGTCATCTGTATATCCCCCTTTCCCACCAAGTCCAATGTCTGCGGATAAGTATGCACAGTGGAAGAAAATCCAGAGTGAAAGAGGGTATCAGCATTTATGACTGCTTGTCTGGGATGTGTCCTGTCATGACCACTGACAAAAGACTCTAGCACTGATGTAATTTGGGTGAGTAGGGAACAGACAGTCTAAGAAAAGAACTCCAAGACAGTTTGTGTGTTGTCCAAATAACAAGTTCATGGCCAGACTCAGTGAGGCCTGAGAAACAGCAAAGGATTTTTGTTGGGCTGCAGTGTAAGTAGTTCTGTTTGCAGATGATATTGTTCTCAGGCAGGAAGAACGTGGTGCCTTAATACCATCTGGTATTTCACAGCAAAGTTCCATATGCGGAAGCCACATTTGCAAGAAACAGAGATTTCATGTTTATTACCAAGAAATCAGACAGACTCTGCAGCAGACCACTGCATGCTGGCCTAAGAGCTTAAACATGCTGACCAGCTCCAAGCCACACAGTAGCGTTTTCCACCAGGTAGTAAGTGGTTTGGGATAGCTGTTTTTGAAAGAAGCAACTATCATATAAACTTGGTTTCCCTAGAAATGTTTGAAGTAGTTTCTAAAGTAGCTATATCATGAATTAGACATAGCTATCTATAAAGGCTAGAGAAGAGGAAGTAAGGGACTTTCTCATCTTTGTGGAATCATCCTCTGAAGTGGCAGAATCTAACAAGATAAGCATTAAGGTCCACCTTTTGTTAGGGTACAATTGACTGAAAACTGCAGAAACTCCAACTCAAATGGCCTATGAAACAATAAAGGGGCTTATTATCACATATCTGAAGAAGTCCATAAGTAAGAGGGTTACAGTCATTCAATTAAGCCGCTCAATGAAGGCATACAGGACCCAAGCCTTTCCCACCTTTCTATAGCCTCCATGAGCTGGCTTGTCCTCAGGATTACAGCCTCCAGAGAAATCCATATTAACTCTATGCAAAGCATCCTCACTCAACAATGAAGACTGAGGAAGAAACTATTTTTCCTCTGATAAGGAGGTAGAGTGAGGAGAGAACTTTCCTAGAAACAGCACACCCTCCAGCAGATTTCTCCCCACATGTCACTGGCCAGAAATGACCCATGTGTCCTTCCTCAAGAAACCACTGAGGAAAGGGAAAGGGACCATCATGACTGACCAATCAACAGTCACCTGGGGACTTAAGGTATCCAGCCACTCCTGCATGATAATGGGCCCTGATACCTGAATAAAACCAAGGGCCCATTACTCCAGAAAGGCTACTGTGTAGGCAACTAGCACTGCTGTTTTGTCCCAACCTTGACCTTCCCAATAATGAGGCCTGAACTGGAAAACTTCATAGGAAATATCAAAATTATTAATGTCTTCTAATGCCTCAACACTATTTCCCTAATAAATAACAAAATTCTAGTCTGTATCTAAAATAGAAATCTTAGCTGCAACAATTTTTAAATAATTTATTTCAAATAAATTATATTGTATTAATTATTGCATATATATCCATGTACTTAAAGGCAAAACTATGCAAGGATCACATCACTCCCTTAACAATGAAAATTATTTCATATTTATTTCCTTCTTTAACCTTACAAAATTTAGCCAGCAAAAATGCTATGCTACCTCTAAGACATCATGGCAAGCTTATTTATATTAGAAAATTCAAGGATTTGGGAAGATTAAGTGGATAAAAGACCTCTTTAAGATTAACATTAAAATAAATGAACATCTAGACCAGGATGGCATAAATATTTGCTTTCGATTTTTGGATTCTAAAAGCAATTCTGAATTCATAGACAGAATATTGCTGATAAGTAAAAAGCAAATGTTTAGTACATTTGCCTAGCAAGTGAGGTCACAAAGGAAGAATATATAACTATTTTCCCATTATGAGGGAAAAGCAAATGGGAGTCTATTCTATCAGTTAGCTTTCAATAAATTAAAAAGTTAGCTTTCAAATAATTAGCAAAAAAACAACAAACAAAAAACGTATTTTAAAATAAAGCCTGTTCCTAGGGCCAGTCTGGTTGAACGCTGTACCGCTGAGTCTGTAAACAGTATGCCATCGCCCCCTTTGGCACCAGTGGGCTTCCAAGTAGGTCTGCAAAATTAAATGTAAGATGTCCCATTAAATTTGAATTTCAGATAAACAAGAGGTAATTTTTAGTATGAAATGTTATTATCTCTATCTCGAATTTTAATATGTCTTATGAAATATTTGGGACATACTTATACCGAAACACATCCATTATTTACCTAAAATTAATATGCAACTGGGCATCCTATATTTTATTTATCTTCTAGCCCACACTCTTAGTCTTTGATAATATCTTCCTTTTGTTCTTTGGACTGTCTTGTGTTTTTCTGCTTAATTATTGGTGCCTCTTAGGGTTTGATAGTGTCTCATGGTTCCAGTCACCTCCAACTGAAGCTCCTCAGTGCTGTCGGAAAAGGAAGTGCAAAGGAAATTTCCACAGATTTCAACCTGCTGTGCAAGACTAAAACCAAGCAGACGAGGTGCCACTAAAAGGCCAGTGTGATCATTTTTAACAGAAAAAGCAGCAAGTTTCCTAAACCTGGCTAATCATAATCTTCAAAAAGCTTTTTAAAAAATATCATACTGAGCCCTAACCGGTTTGGCTCAGTGGATAGAGCGTCGGCCTGCGGACTCAAGGGTCCCAGGTTTGATTCCGGTCAAGGGCATGTACCTTGGTTGCGGGCACATACCCAGTGGGGAGTGTGCAGGAGGCAGCTGATCAATGTTTCTCTCTCATCGATGTTTCTAGCTCTCTATCCCTCTCCCTTCCTCTCTGTAAAAAAAATCAAAAATATATATATATTAAAAAATATATATATATCATACTGAAAACCTACCCACACCACTATTCAGGACTCTGAATAGAGTGACCTAGAAAGCCACTCAGTTTTAATATTCCTGAGGATCAGATATTCAGCTAGGTTAGAAATTTGCTAAACCTAGTATTTATTAGTTAAGAAATCTACCCAACTAAACCAAAGGAAGGGAGGCATCAGTGAATGGATTTAGATATATTTACACAATATAATACATAGCTTTCACTCCAAAATCTGCATTTTTACCAACCTAAAATGAAAAGATACACATAATACACAGGCTATGATTGAAACCATTTCAAAAATCAGCGTTTTGCACATCACAAAGAAGTATGAGCAGATTTATCCTCTGGCTAGCATAATTATGAGTCATATTTTAAACTATAGGCACTTCTTAAGTCTCACATCTTATAAGCTTAAAAAACAACTTAAAATGCTTACATATAAAACAAATTTCTCATTAGAAATAATGATAAAGGACATCATTTCCAAGGTCTGGGGAATTGAAATAAGGAACCTTTGAGGCTCAACTGTCTATTCACTGAGGGGAAGACTGAGCAAGGTGTGGCAGGAATTAAAAGCACATTCCCTCACCTGTGTCCAGGACAATTTGCCCTCACATACAACCTAACCCAGTGGTCGGCAAACCGCGGCTCTGTTGACTAATGAGTTTGCCGACCACTGACCTAACCATAACCTGCCTGAATCATATAGAAGGTGGTGACTTTACACCAAACCTACAAAAAAGCTTTAAAGGAAACCACACATTTTACTGCCCATACCCTAAAAAATTAAAGTCAAGTAAACACAAAAGGGCAGGACACAAACACAGAAAAAAGAAACCTCCAACTACAACATAAGCCACACGGATGGAGAGTCATTGATTCCACAATGCCACTTATTCAGTGACCAGATGTCCCTAAACACACCACATAACACTGGTCCAATAAGAAAACCTACACTATACTAAATGTACACAAAATAAAGGCTGCTCAACAGTGTACTTCTGTGTGATTCAGGCATATGCACTGTGGACCTGAAACCCTGTATATTGGTAGAAGGGGTCTCTGCCTCTACTCCATCTGCTGCCCACCTACTGAGAGACAAGGACCCAAGCCAATTTGGAGAGTCCTTATTACTCTTCCTTAATATTTAGAAGGATTATAAGTTGCATTTTATAGGAGAAAATTCACAAAACAGATATCCAAAAAGCTCAAAAGGGATTCAAGTTACTTAAAACTGAAAGATAATCTAGGATGTGAAGATATGGAACAGAATACATATTTTGTGCTGAAGACATTATTCTAGTATTTTCTTTTTAGATCATTTCTTTCACAAAAATTATATTAACAAACCCCACTTAGCCTATAAAATATGTTTACATTATTAAATTACAGAACCACCCAGAATTATTTCATGTAGCAAAGAATAGCACATTCTACATACTTTCTGAAAGAGCTTTCTGAAGTCCTGAGAATTAAAAATTTCTGAAATGTACCTGAATATCACTGTGAAATTTGACTATAAGGTGAGTTGGGTAAAAAATTACATCACATCAATATAGAGATTAAAGTAATGTATTAACAATTACAAATATAATTAAGCACCAAAATCATTAGTATATTGCAAAGAATTACATGAAGTAGCTAAAATGAAAAATTACTGGGTAAATTTTACATAATTCAAAAGCTTCATGTGATAGTTTTATGATTTGCTACATTTTCCTAAATATCAGTCACACATTGTACCTTTGCCTACCAAAATGTCTGGCACTCTAACAGTGACAAACTCTTTGGAGAATAGCATTGTTTCCAGGCCCCATTCCTGGTTAAAATTCCTACAATAGATTAATATGCAAACCCATCAGTCCTCTAAGAGGCTTAGCAGTTTACCATTAGGTCACTAAGCTTACAGCCTGCTCCTAAAAGGGCAGGACACATCAAATAAGAATTTTCCCTAGTGCCCTGGCCACGTGGCTCTGTTGCTTGGAGAGTCCTGTACACCAAAAGGTTTGGGTTCAATCATTGTGTATACAGGAGGCAACTGATCACATCACTGTTTATCCTTCTCCCTCCCTCCCTTCCTCGTCCTCCCTCTTTCTCTAAAAACACACAAAAACAAAAAACTCAATAAAAACATATCCTCTGGGGAGAATTGAAAAAAAAAAAATTTCCCTATTAACTAGGAATTTATTGAGACAAAAATTACATTCAGAGCTTAATACTTTCCCAATAGAGAAGCATCAAATCTAAAAGCATCAAATCTATTATTAGCAGCAAATGGACCCCTAAAAGTTACGCTTGCTTCCCTTTAGTCTATTAATAACTTCCTTATTAGTTTTTAGATCTAGCTTGGATTATAATTTTAGTTTGTTATGCACATGTATTACCATCCATGCCCATGATATTAGAAATTCCTTTTGGTTGAAAACTTCCAGGTCTCATTCATTTTTAATTTGCCTGAAGGTTCTCAAATACATTTCTCACTCGTTCTGGAGTTATGTACCTAACCTCAGCACAAGAAATAAAGAATCAAGCTGCAAATAAAGCAAACTTTTTAGAGGATGAAGTAAAATAAAATAAAATAAATATTTGTGCTCATTCACAGTAAGACTCTTACAAACGTTTTCATACACGTTCTAATGACCACAGAGGTGAAGCTGAGCAAATGCAATCATGCATCTTATTTTTGAAAGCCTCTTCCACTGATGAAAAGCACAATGATTGTGTAAAATATTTTTGTGATGTATCCTAAATGCTGAAATTAAGAGCCTGATTTAGGTACAGACGACATAAATGTTAGTACCTATGCCTCTTCAAAGGATTTCCTACTCAAAATATAATACCTTGTTGCCAGTTTTAACACAGGCACATCATATCAAGTCATCTCTGTAATGCTTAAAAGGGTATATGAAATCAGACACAAGGGAAATGGGGCAAAAGCTTCTTAAATTGAAAGAAAGATGTGACTTGCATACGTTTGCTGACCTTTCCCTAAGCAGTCTTCAGAGCTGATGCTAAACCACCTTTCAAAATTAGAAAGAATTGAGTTTATTCAATTAATCTTTTTGCTACCATGAAAGCCTTTGGGATTAAAAACAAAAAGTGATAGCTGCAAACCATTAATGTTTCTAAACCAATGTTATCAACAGAGTTTGGGGGAGGGGGTGGTCTTAGAATTGCCAGGAAAAAAAATAATCACTAAGGTTAATACATTTAATGAGTGCATTTGTTTACAAGGGAAAACTTTCCTTAGCACAGACTAAAAACAGTATCTAAAGACTTTCTCACTTGGGGGGTAGGGCGGGCAGGGGGGAGACTAGAAGACTTTAAAGGGAAAAATAAGAGGCCAAGGAATCCAATAGTTTCAGAGCAGAAAATCATAAGTCAATGGAGTTAAAGACAAAAAAAATCACTATTTTCCCACTGAAAGGATTATGAGTCCACTATAGTATACTAATCTTTGGAGGCATTACCAACACCAGTGTAGAGCTTTTCTTATTATATCTGAATATGAGGATCCAGTCATGTAGTAATAAAAGTATGGCTCTGAGTAACAGTTATTTTATTAAAGAAACAGAAAAAGACTGAAATGCAAAGGTTAGAAAAGAAATTGAAATACCATTTTAATAAAGTTTTATTTCTAATTTTTAAAAAGTAGCAATAGAAAAAAATTACTAGCTTGGTGCATTCATTATGCAAATCACATTGTACCAAAAAGAATATGATAAGGGCAGTCTCTCTGAGTTCTCAGAAATTATTTGGGGTTTCATTAGAAAAAAGCTTTTGAAACTTCTGAAATTCTGCAGAAGAGCTTTATTTCATTAGAGTACACAGTCATTAAACTGATTTATAGAGGACCTTAATGATTTTAATGGGTTAACTGGGTATTATTCAGAAATAAGATTGTAGAAATGCAGAATCCCTTCTTGCCTAGACCTTTGCTATTAATCCAATTGTCACTATTTCTGAAGAAAACCACTTATCTTTGTAATTTGTCTAATTCTAAAGCTAGTAGCAAAGGAAGAATCAAAATCTAAATAAGAATTCCTTAAGTAAGCATATAAAACAGAAGATAACCACAGTTCAGAATTTCAGTCACAAGTTTGATTTGTGCATTTTCTATACATAGCAAATATATGTACAGCACAGGTACAATTAATAATTTATATAAAGAATATAATAGGATCAATAGTGCATGCATCTTGTATATACAGGCAAGTAGTTACACACACACACACTATAATTACTGAACAACTTTTATATGGTTAACTATAATCAACTAGAGGCCTAGCGCACGAAATTCGTGCACAGGTAGTCCCTAGGCCTGGCCGGTGATCAGGACCAATCAGGTTCCCCACCTCCCCGCCTCCTCCTTCCCTCACTGCCTGCACAGCGTCACCATGCGATTCCCCCTGCCTCCCTGCCTCCTTCTTTCCCTCGCCACCTGCACGCCGCCACCACACGGTTCTCCCCACCTCCCCCTTTCCTCACTCCCTCAGCACCCTGCCACTGCCACTGGTCACCCACCACATTCTGCGCCGCCCCCTGGTGGTCAGCACGTGTCATAGTGAGTGATCGAACTCCTGGTCTCACAGTTGAACTCCCAAGGGAACACTTTGCATATTAGCCTTTTATATATATAATAGTGGCCCAGTGCACGAAGTTCATGCACATTAAAAGGGGATTAATTAGAGGAAATAATTTAATATTGCTATTTGCCTTTTTCTATAATAGAAGTGTCAGAGATTAAAGAAAATTAGTAAAATGTATATGAAAACCTTCCCCCTGTCAGAGTCTGGGGTGCACCATGGGACCCAGAGTCAAGTCCCCACCCACCCACATGTGCCTCAAAATCACATGAGACCCAGACCCGGCCGCCCCTCCTCCCCGTTGGGCTAGATCCAGACCCGGCCAGTCCCACCCTTGTCAAGCCCCGCCAGGCAGAGGGCCTAGCCTCAGGTCCCCTGGCCCAGCTCCAGGACGGGGGCGTGGCCTGAGGTCCCCCAACCCAGACCTGAGCGGGGGGGCGTGCCTTGAGGTCCCTTGTAAAGCCACACTGGGTGGGGGACATGGCCTGAGGTCCTCCATCAAGCCCTGCCAGGCGGGGGGGGCGCAGCCTCAGGTCCCCCGGGCCAGCACCGGGAGGGGGGCGCAGCCTCAGGTCCCCCATCAAGCCCCACCAGCAGGGGAACCCAGCCTCAGGTCCCCTGTCAAGCCCCACTGGGCTGGGGGCGCGGCCTGAGTTCCCCCAACCCAGCACTGGGGGTGCACCTTGAGGTCCCCTGTCAAGCCCCGCTTGGTGGGGGGCATGACCTGAGGTCCCCTGTCAAGCCCAGCCAGGCAGGGGGGTGCAGCCTCAGGTCCCGCGTCAAGCCCTGCTGGGCGGGGGATGCAGTCTGAGGTCCCCCGGCCTGGTGCTGGGGTGGGGGGGCAGGCCTGAAGTCCCCTGTCAAGCCCCACCTGGTGGGGGGCGCAGCCTGAAGTCCCCCGGCCTGGTGCTAGGGCAAGGGGAGCAGCCTGAGGTCCCCTAGCCCAACACCAGGATGGGAAGGGCACCTTGGGGTCCCCGGTCAAGCCCCGCCGGGCGGGGGGCATGGCCTCAGGTCCCCTGGCCTGGCACCGGGGTGGGGGGTGCAGCCTGAGGTCCCCCAGCCTGATGCCAGGGCGGGGAGCGCGGCCTGAGGTGCCCTGTCAAGCCCCATGGGGGCAGGAGAAACCAAGATGGCGGCATAGGTAAACACCTAAACTGCTGCCTCGCACAACAATTTAAAAACTACAACTAAAAGACAGAACGGACACCATCCAGAACCACAGGAAAGCTGGCTGAGTGAAAATTCTACAACTAGAAGGAAAGAGAAAAGCTCACAGAGAATTGGAGGTACGGCAAAGGGTCTTTGTGCGCGCAGAGAGGAAGGGCGGCTGAGAGCCTGGCTGACTTTCTCTGGCGGAAGGGAGAAGGAAGCCCCCGACCGCACTGAACCTCAGTTCTGACTGCACTGAACCCCAGTTCCGGGCGAGCCTCTGGGGACCCACACTCTTACGGGGGGTGTCTGTACTCTCGGTTGGAGACTCGGGAGCCGGGGAAGGCAGAGGTCTGAAGGAGCACACGTGCCAGTGCGCACAAAGGCTGCAGAGGTTGCCACAGGCTTTCCCTAGTGGAAGGGAGTCAGAGGCTCCTGACTGCACTGGGCCCCAGTTCTGACTGCACTGAACCCCGGTTCCAGGTGAGCCCCTGGGGACCCACGCTCTTGTGAGGGGAGTCTGGACTCTCGGGCAGAGACTCGGGAGCTGGAGAAGGCAGAGGTCTACAAGTGCGCGCAAGGGCAAGGCTGACAGGAAGCCAAGACTGTCTGCTCCGCCCTGAGACTCCACCCCATCCAAGCTGAGCACAGAGGCTATTGCAATTTGGCAAGTCTAATCCTATAAGGCTGTCTCCAGCACTGAACTTCTCCCATCATAGACACAGCTGATCCTTACAACTAACTGGCCTGGAGGTCAATTCCTCCCAGTGATACCAACAACAATCAAGACTTCATTACAACAAGGCTGTACACACAGTCCACAAAGGGGTGCACCAAGAGTGTCCACCTCAGCTTAACTGGAGAGGCCGACCCACTGGGCCATATAGGAAACCTAGCACACAAATTTACCCTACCAACTCAGGGAAGCAGTGAAAATGAGGCGTCAAAGAAACAGATCACAAACGAAAGAAATGAAGGAAAACAAACGATTGGATATAGAATTCAAAACCACGGTTATAAGGCTTTTCAAGAATATCCTAGAAAAGGCTGATAAATATAACGAGACCCTCGAAGATATGAAAAAGGACCAACTAGAAATTAAACATACACTGACTGAAATAAAAAATATTATACAGAAACCCAAAAACAGACTAGAGGAACACAAGAATCAAGTCAAAGAATTGAAATACAAAGAAGCAAAAAACACTCAACCGAAAAAGCAAAAAGAAAAAAAAAAAAATCCAAAAAGTTGAAGATAGTGTAAGAAGACTCTGGGACAACTTCAAGCGTACCAACATCAGAATTATGGGGGTGCCAGAAGAAGAGAGAGAGCAAGATACTGAAAACCTATTTGAAGAAATAATGACCGAAAACTTCCCCCACCTGGTGAAAGAAATAGACTTACAAGTCCAGGAAGCGCACAGAACCCCAAACAAAAGGAATCCAAAGAGGACCACACCAAGACACATCATACTTAAAATGCCAAGAGCAAAAGACAAAGAGAGAATATTAAAAGCAGCAAGAGAAAAACAGTTAGTTACCTACAAGGGAGCACCCATACAACTGTCAGCTGATTTCTCAACAGAAACTATGCAGGCCAGATGGGAGTGGCAAGAAATTTTCAATGTGATGAATAGCAAGAACCTACAACCAAGACTACTCTACCCAGCAAAGCTATCATTCAGAATTGAAGGGCAGATAAAGAGCTTCACAGATAAGAAAAAGCTAAAGGAGTTCATCACCACCACACCAGTATTATATGAAATGCTGAAAGGTATTCTTAAAGAAGAGGAAGAAGAAAAAAGATAAAAATTATGAACAAGAAATACATATCTATCAACAAGTGAACCTAAAAATCAAGTGAATTAAAAACCTGAGGAACAGAATAATCTGGTGAATATAATAGAATCAGGGGCATAGAAAGGGAGTGGACTGATAATTCTCAGGGGGAAAGGGGTATGGAGGGTTCAGGAAGAGACTGGACAAAAATCATACACCAATGGATGAGGACAGTGAGGGGGGAGGTAAGGGCAGAAGGTGGGGTGGGAACCGGGTGGAGGGGAGCTATGGGGGGAAAAAGGAGAAACAATTGTAATAATCTGAATAAAGATTTATTTAAATTAAAAAAAAAAAAAGCCCCATGGGGGCAGGGGAGGGCGTAGCCTCAGGTCCCTGCTGATTGCTCGTTAAGGGTCCTTAAGGGAACTTGGTCTCAGCTGTGGGTGCAGCCATCTTTGTGAGGGAGTGATGGTCAATTAGCATATTCTCTCTTTATTAGATAGGACTAGAGGCCCGGTGCATGAAGTTCGTGCACTCAGGGCGGTCCCTCAGCCCTGCCCGCACCCTCTTGCAGTCCGGGAGACCTCAGGGGATGTCCAACTGATGGCTTAGGCCCACTCCCTGCAGCAGTCAGACAACCTTAGCGCTACCACAGAGGCGGGAGAGGCTCCTGCCATCACTGCTGCGCTTGCCAGCCATGAGCCAGCTTCTGGCTGAGTGGCACTCCCCCTGTGGGAGCACACTGGCCACCAGGGGGCAGCTCCTGCGTTGAGTGGGATCAAGCCAAAACTGACTCTCCGACATCCCCCGAGGGGCCCCAGAGTGCAAGAGGGCACAGGCCAGGCCAAGGGACCCCACCAGTGCACAATCGGGGCTGGGGAGGGAAGCAGGAGGTTGGCCAGCTGGTGAGGGACCGCAGGAGGGCTCCAGGGCATGGCTGGCCCGTCTCGCTCAGTCCCGATAGGCTGGACCCCAGCAGCAAGTTAACCTACTGGTCAGAGCATCTGCCCCCTGGTGGTCAATGCATGTCATAATGAGCAGTTGAGCGGCCTTAGAATATCATTAGCATATTACACTTTGATTGGTTGAACGGATGACCAGACACTTAACATATTAGGCTTTTATTATATAGGAAGATTGTGTATATATAACATGTATTATTAAGCACTGTGTAATTATCTAAGCAAACAAATCATTAGCTTTAAAAAAAAAACAAAAGAAAGGAAGGATATATAATCATATTGTACAACAATCCTCAGTTGTGAATATTTGTATATGCATATTGTCATGAAGGGGAAAATCCCTGCTTTATGCTTCTTAATTTCTTATAGCTGGACTAATAATAAAACTGCACAAGATCACATTAAGAGGAGAAAAAACAATTTAATGTGAGTGCACAAGAGATCATAGATGATGCTTCTGAAATGATGACCCAGCCAGCTTTTTATACTTCTTAGATGAAGGAACAATAAATTCATGAGGAAATGACAGGACCAAATGCACTTTAGTTCAGGGTAAGCATTAGCGAGGAATCTAAACTAAGTTTGGGCTTAGGTAGTAAATTAGTAAAGGAGTAATGAGGTTTATTTATGTAAGCTTTCCAGCCCTGGATTCCTTAACTCTAGCTATAAGGGTGTTTCTCATACTCCTCATGGAGCAAGGAGGGGCACCTTTCACCAGGGAGATTTAGTTCCTGCAGTGGACAAGGGATTGCCAATGTGCCCTTCTTGTTACAAATGCTTGTCAAGTAACTTTAATTGAGAGGAATCAATAATGACATTATAGGTTATTTGGGGGCAGCCTGCTCTGGACCCTGACAATATATTTAGATAATATATTGGTACATATAGATACATTCAAACAAAGATTGTTAGAGACTGAAAAAAACCTCTAATGTAAAAGGGGAAAAAAAGAACAAAACAAATTAAAAAGGCAACTTGGAAGCAATACACTATGCAGAAAAACAACAACAAACCCATCCTTAACATTATCTGAAAAATACAAGATACAACATGAAACAAGAATATAAAACTATAAAAATATCCAGAGAACAAAATCGCTCTTCAAAACTAAAAATTCAGCAGAAGTGAAGTACTTTGTGGAGGGGTTGGAAAATATAAAGTTCAAGAAATCCCCCAGAAGTTAGAGAGAAGAGATGTGGACCCACTCACAAAAGGGAAAAGATCATTGGAAATTACCTTTTACCAGGCTAATTGGAAATTCAGAGAATGAGCAGAGACACTGAAAAGCAAATCAACAACAATTCAAGACAATCTGGCAGAAAGGAAGCACTTGAACTTCCAGATCAAGAAGGCTGAGTTCTCAGCACAAAGGGTGAAATTGACATGAATCAAAAACCAAGACAACAGAACAAAGGTGCCAAAAACCTAAGCTGTTCCCCCAAACTATCAATTGAGTGGGTGAGTAAAAAGACATTTTTCAAAATTCAAGAATTTAGAAAATATTCCTCACATATACCACGATCTATCAGGGTGTTATTGTGCTTCCTCAACATTAGATACTGTACCAAAAACAAGAAGGACGAGGTCACAGAAAACAGAGGCTTCCACTAGGAGCAAGGGGAGGGGAATTCTCCAAAGGATAAGGGAGGTCTCAGAATGAGAGGTATGCGCCAGCCCGAGGGCAATCCTGCTCAGACTGGAGCCCTGTGGCAGGTTTGTTAAGGGCTGTCATCACCGTGCACTTGGCTGCCATGCTTTTTTTAACCTGAAGGAGGACAAGGAGGAGTGGTTGTTCTTATCAGAGAATGTGTTCCACTGAAACAAGGAAAAAAACAAGAAAGAGAAAGATAGTAGATCTTGGTAACAGGGGAAATGGCTCAGAAATGGCCAAGGGAATGCCCAGGATAACACAGCAAAGAGGTGTTTCAGGAAGATCTGGAAGGCAGCCTACAGAGTCCATCCAGATAGTAGATGGAGGTCTCCAGAGAGATGAGAGGCTTTTGGATAGGGTAGAAAATTTTGCAATTGGTAGAGTGAAAACTAAATAAGGATAAGTACATCACCATTCTCTTTAGGAGAAGCAAAATGAAGGAAATGTAATCATACTGCATAACAATTCCCAGTTGTGAATAATATTTGATGAATAGTGATGAGAGAAAAAAATGTAAAACAACTCTATGGGAATGAGAGGAGGAATGGGAAGCAAAGAGGATAGAGGGATAACAGCACCAAATCCTAAACCAGGATGATAGGAAATCAGCAGAGAATGGCTAACGCTGATCAATCCAATTACATCAGTACATGAACATTAATTTAGAAATATGGGCATGTGCAATTGTCAGAAGAAAAAAGGAAAGAACAAAAATGGTTTCCTTATGTTTTCTGATAGATATATGTGGAGATAACATTGTCAGTAACATAACCATATCCCAAAAGCACTGTATCACCTACATTCAAAATGTAAACTCTATTCTTGAGCATAAGAGTTTTTGTTCACTGTGCCTAGCATAAAGGACTTGCTCTATAATGCTTATTAATGAATAAATGAGTGGCCCCAACATTTAATACGATAAGTTCTAGAGAACTATGTTAGATAGCCCAACGGCATTCTATTTATGACATGGAAGCCACTCTTGAAAAGTTTAAGGTGTTTCAAAATTATTATAGCAGAAAAAGCAATTATTTCCCATAAGTCACTTTATATGATAGGGAATTTAGTGTAGCCAAATACATAAGTATATATTTCATTACTTCATCATTATATCTAAAAATTTATATATTCAACTTGGATAAAAACTTTAGGATCTACTCATTCCAGCACATAACTCCTAACATGCTCGGACGACCCGCTCCTCTAGGCCTTTCTAGTTGTAGTTCTCGCGGCCTGGTAGGCCTCCGCTGCCCAACCCTCCCACCACACCCTGCTGCTGCTTCTCAGCTCCTTCCCAAGCTCAGCTCAGCTATCACCTTCTCCAAGATACCCTGTCAGTGTCTCTATCAAAGAATATAACACAGAGTTTTCTGGTTTTGTCGCTCTTTCACTAGAAAATGAGATCTTGACAACAATGACCGTATCCTATTTGTAACTATATCCTTGGCAACCAGCATCATATTTGGTAATCACAGACACAAACATCTGATAAACAAGTTTGTTCATTAACTTAATATTTATTCAGCACCTACTATGTACCAGGCATTTTCTAGGCATTGAGAATAAGTCTGCCTTTGTCTCTTCATCTACATCCTAGATGAAGAGACAAACACAAACAAATGTTCACATATTTTAGTAGACATAAAACACAATGTAAGGTGGTGCTGAGTGTTATAAATAAAATAAAGGTGGATACGGGAATAAAGAGGGGTAGCAAAGCGTGCTATCTTAGAATGGTGGGGAGAACTCTTTAAGGATTAGGACTAGAGATCAAAGTGAGAGAGTTAAGTCATGCAAATATCAATAGGGAGACTATCAATCATCCCAGGTAGGAAGACTATCATCCCAGGTAGAGGAAACAGTCAAACATCAAGGCCCAGGTAAGGAATTGTATTGGGTGCATTCAAGGCAAGCTGCCACCAACTGGTTAAATAGTTTGCATGATATCCATTGTCCTCTCTAAGCCTTAGTTTCCCCTTCTACAAAATCTGAAGTCTGTTGAACTAAAAGCAACACTTGCAGCCCAGGCATCCTACCATCTAACTACACTGCTTCCACAACTCCTACCGTCACTCAGTTTGGTGCAGGTGATAGGCCACATATGCTGCTCTCAGACATACACAGAGTCACTCCCTGACACATTCTCTCCTGAATTTAATCCCAAAGCAGAGGCTCATCTCACCCTGAGATGATTATACCAAATGAGCTGTACATGTTCTGGCAGGTAACAGAGTGTAGGCACTCCAATGTGCTGGCCAGATTAAGATTTCGAAAGGCTCACAGTTGGATTTTGCTCTAGCAAAAAGTCAGGTTCGAGTTACAATTACATCAAACAGGGCCTCCATAGCACTAAGCCCAGAATTTTTAAATTCAAGTCTAATGCACATGTAATGCTCCCTCCTTGTGGAAGATAGGTAAAAATGGCCACAGAAAATTCTGGTTACCTTATTCTGCTTATTGCTAATGCATGGAAAAATAAAAAAACTTGATTAATTAATAAACAAACCCTGGAAGCTCAAGGTGGACAACAGCACCCTGCACAGTGCCCAGGAATCTGAATAAACATTGGATTAGTACATGGGTGAATGACTGATCAGTAAGTCATTGGGAGATGCCAAAACTAATTAGGAACTCACAAATCACTAGTGCCTCTGAGTACACCTGAAGGACTGTGGTGACAACACTTTCTTAGCTCCAGAACTTTGAATAGCACCCATATCACTGTATTAATACTATGTCTATTAAAATAAAGCTGTCTATAATATTTCTAAAACTTTAGTGTACACTGTTAGGGATGTGACATGTCCTCTTTTGTAGAGAAATATCTATCTATCTATCTATCTATATAAAAGGATAATATGCAAAGTGTCCCCTCAGGAGTTCGACTGGGAGACCGGGAGTGCGATCGCTCATTATGACATGCACTGACCACCAGGGGTTGGCACGAGACGAAGGGAGGCCCCGGCCAGTAACTGGAAGGCCCAATCGGCCCTGATCACCAGCCAGGCCTAGGGACCCTACCTGTGCACGAATTTTGTGCACCAGGCCTCTAGTTTTAAATAACAATAAAATTTGTCATAGTCAAAACAGCAGCTACCGATAATTCAGAGCCTCATATGAGCTATGCTAGCTCAAGTGTAAATCCATTTGATCATCAAAACAAACTTACATGGTCAATTTTATTATCTCTAATTTATAGTTAAGAAGACCTACTCCACTTAGGTGAAATTCCCATGGTCACACATTGCTGGTTCGTTGCGTGGTTAATATGCAAATCCCAGGTGTGTTTGACTTCTGGGCTCAACTTTTCTCTCTTGTGAACGTCAATGAACAAATATAGAAGGTTTTTTAACTATCTGAACCACTGGCATATAAATGCAATACAGAATGATTGGTTAGCCAACTGTAATTTAGAAATTTTTATGCTGATTTAAGAATATTTTTATATCTATGAACATTTTACCAATATACCATTTAGTTTACTTGCCTCAAATAAACCTAACAATTACTGTTACAATGTCCTAAAAACTGTATTTGATGAACTATAGAGCAGGGAAACAAGAAAAACTGTTCACTCCTTCCTTTTCAATACACAGGTTCAGCTAAGAAAAAATGACCTATAACACCAAAATCATTTGAAAAGCCATCTTGCGAACACCTAAGAAAAGGTGTTAGCGAGGATGTATGCCCTTGCCAGAGACAATAAACCTCAAACAAGTGAGGGCTATTTCAAAAGCTTTTAAAAAGACTGTGGAACATGGAAATGTGGGAGAATGTGAGTCAGCAGATGATGGCATCTGAGCTAACAGGATAAGGAATGACAGACCCTGACAGCTGAAGTTAAATCCCAGACCTACCACTCGCTGGCTACTGGGAAAATAACTCATTCTCATACTCTCTACAGCTATGTTTCCTATCTGTAAAGCCAGGATAAGAGTACCCGTTTCACAGGACTGACATAAAAATGAAATGAACTAATGCATATAAAATACTTGCCAGGTGGCTCAGCTGGATGGAGTGTAGCTCTGCACACAAAAAGGTCGTGGGTTTGATCCCTGGTCAGGGCACATGAGAGACAACTGGTTGATGATTCTCTCTCACATCTATGTTTTTCTTTCTCTTTCTCTCCCCGCCCCTCTCTAAAATCAGTAAGAAACATATTGTCGGGTGAGATGAAAAAGTAAATAGTAATAAAATATAAAAGCCTAACATAAAAGAAAAATGTCTAGCACTTATTAACTACTTAATAAAAAGTCACTAATCCCACCCTAGCCGGTTTGGTTCAGTGGATAGAGCACCGGCCTGAACACTAAAGGGTCCTGGGTTCAATTCCGCTCAAGGGCATGTACCTCTGCTGCAGGCTTCGGGCCCTGGTCAGGGACATGCGGGCGGCAACCAATAGATATCTCTCTCTCACATCGGTGTTTCTCTCTGTCTCTCCCTCTCCCTTCCACTCTCTCTAAAAAATCATTGGAAAAAATATCGAGTGAGAATTGAAAAAAAAAAAGTCATTAATCCTGGGGCAGTGTAAAAAAAAAAAAGATTCAGGAGAAGATTAGCTGCCAAAGCAGTTTTCAGGACTATCAAACGTAGGTTGTTTTCAAGCAGACACTTGGGAAATTTAATGAGCTTTTAAATATGCATATGCCATTTTAATGTTTTTCCTAGTTAGTGAGGAGATCCTCACTTATTGAATGCTTCCTAGGTTTTAGACACTAAAATAAAAGACATTTTTCTCATCTGTTTCTCCCATCTCTGTGAGGAAAATTATATTAGCCCCCATTTTACAGGAGGGAAAGCATGGACTCGTGAGGACACTGTCTGTTCTGATAACTGATAAAGCTGGGATTCCCAGCCCAGGTCTGCTGATTCCAAAGTCCATGCTTTTAAGCATGATACTACCCTAATCCCTTATTACCCTGGAGACCATGGCTGAGCCAACCACAGTGCTTTTCAGGAAAGTTAAGCTTCCCAGCTGGAGAGGAATAGCTGAAAGATTATTTCTACAGGGAAAAGCCAGTTTTTGAAGAGGACATTCTAAAGCATGCAGCTAGACCAACAAAGGCTTTCATTCTACACAGCGGGCACACCCACTGCACCTCTTCCTTCTTCCCTTTGCCTTACCCCTAGAGTCCCAGTAGTCGGCAAACTCATTAGTCAACAGAGCCAAAAATCAACAGTACAACGATTGAAATTTCTTTTGAGAGCCAAATTTTTTAAACTTAAACTTCTTCTAACACCACTTCTTCAAAATAGCCTCGCCCAGGCCGTGGAATTTTGTTGAAGAGCCACACTCAAGGGGCCAAAGAGCCGCATGTGGCTTGCAAGCCGCGGTTTGCCAACCATGGCCCTAGACCATGTTGTATAAGTAATTTTAGTAACTGTAGATCTTACACTTCCTGACATTCCAAATAATCTAACTGAGTACCTTCAGGAAAACAGGATAAAAGGAACTATCATTCATTGGAAGAACTCCCAGATTTTTAGTCTATTCATGAGATTGTGTTTAAAAAAAGGATGAATAAAATATTTCATAATAAAACTCAGATAATCTATATAGGAAAACTAAGCTCCTAGAATTTGTATCCTTATAGTGGTCTGCTGCCTCTCATTTATTTCACTGTGGAGACAATAGGCTTGAATTCCTCTTTGTTCACAATTCTAGAAAAAATGAGTAAAGGTCAGGTGGCATTGGTGGCAAAAATGAGTTTCTGGTCTTATGCACAGCTTTCATTGTAGTCTTCAGTCAGCTGTCAATCACAAATTAGCAAAGGGAAATGTGACAACTAAAGCCAAACTTGTCCCTTCATGAAGGAGGGCTTACAGCAGGACCCTTCAAGTGTCTGTAATTGCCGAGTTGGCAGAGTGAGACAAGCGCCTGGCATATTAATCATAGAAATACAGTTGATATTGGCAAGCTTACATCCAGGGTCATGACCTTCATTTCCTAGTTACTGCTCTGGAGTCCTTGAGCTACAAGGGTGAAGGTAACATGAAGATTTAGTTACTTATCAGAAATATACCACAGTCATATATAAATCTATGACAGGCCATCCTGTCAGGAAAATAGACTTCTTTAAAGTATTCCTTTGTTCCAAAACTTCTAAATATTTTTTAATTTTTACTTTATTGACTTTAGGGGGAGAGATAGGGGGTGGAGGGAGAGAGAGAAACACTGATTTGTTTTTCCACCAGCATTCACTGGCTGATTCTTATATGTGTCCTGACCAAGAATCGAACCACAACCTTGGTATACCAATGTCAGGATGACGCTCTAACCAACTGAGCTACTTGTCCAGGGCAGAAAAACTTTTAAATGTTTTTTTAAATCAAATAAAGGAGCCAAAACAATGACTACTCAATCTTTAGATCAAGTAAAAGAGGGACCTGAAAATTTTTAGAAATGTCACATTGCCTTACCCAATTGGTCATTCAGTAAGTGATCTTCAAAACAAAATGCCTTGAAGAAGCCACAAAATGTTTTCAATTTTGCAGAATGAAAATGTTTGATATTCTTAAAGTTTCTTCTTAGATGTGAAGAAAATCATATTGTGGATAATTATTTAAGTAGCAGTTCCTTTGGAAGCCATATATTTAGACTTATAACAATATTTCTCTTTTGTTGTAGAATAGCCCAAAGATCCCAATCATATAAAGTTATAAGACAGCATCGAAGATATAGTTTATTCTAAAAAAAAAAAAAAAAAACCCAAATGAGGAATGACAATCACACAATAAAGCACAGAGCTTATGACAGAAAATGTAGATAACCTGAAAGGCAGCATATGTTGCTAAGCGGCACTAAAAGAAAAAAAAAAATCACAGTTGCCAAAAGTATTTGTTCCCAGATCACAGAAAGGCTGCCATTCAAATTGCACTGTCAAATCGGGTCTACGTTCAATGTGGGATGCATACAGAAAGTGCTTTAGAGGGGCAAGAAACAGCAAGACAACTGTAACTAATGTGACTTTCTGCTTTTTTATTAGCACTTCTCTCAAGGCAATTCAGCTTAGTTTTATGATTAGTGGATAGAAAGGCACTTAGCTCTGATTCTTCTGCCAACACATGGTTTTAAAATTCATAGCTAAAAATTAGAGTCCAAATCTCATTCTCTCCTTTTGGATGGGGCTTTGGCAACATCCCTGTTCACTCATAACAGGGCAGAGCTCCCTACGCCTGGGGAATGCAGTATTCGTACCCATAGCTTGCAGAGGCACAATTCTGAGGACTCCTTGACAAGACCTGTGCTATTCCTTGAGTCCACCTCTTTCTGTTCATCCAAACATCCATCACCTCACAGCGCCAATTCTTTTTCCTACAAGAGCCTCTTCCTCCTCTACATCATAACGGAACATACTTTACTAGAAATGCCATTGAACTGTCTGCCAAAAGTCAATGTTCTCAATCGTTCTCAGATCAAATAAAACCTGAAAACTTCCTCTTTATAGACTTTGGAATGTTCATTAGTGGTTTCAATACCTGCATCTCTTTTTCAGGGACAACATGGTATAACAAAAGGTGTAGGCTTCAGAATGAGACCATTGGATTTGAATCTAGGACTTGTTTACTGGGTGACCCTGGACAAGTGAATTAGCATCTCTAAGGCTATTTTTTTTCTTCCTCTAAAATGGATAGCAACAGAAATTTCAAATGGCTGCTGTCAGGGTTAAATTATTATAATTTTCATAATTATAATTATAGCTAACACTGAGCACTTCTATGTGTCAGGTAGTATTCTAAGTACTTTACATAATTGACTCGCTTAATCCACACAAACATCCATGAGGTAGGAACTAGTATCTGCTTACAAATAGAGAAACCAAGACAGAGATGGTAAGGGACTGCCCAAGGACACCAGCTACAATTGCTGGGGCCAGAACAGAAACCCAAGTGTGTCTGCAGAACTCTTAACCCTTAGGACACCTGGCTCACTTAATGACAGTGCTATGTGTGCGGAGTCTATTCAAGTGCCAGCCACATAAATTTCTTCAAATTTTTCCCTACCCTACCCCGATCCTACATTATGCAGACTGTGAAATCAAATTAATCACTTAAGTGGCAAAATAAAATAATACTATTATAGAAATTTTTAAATATATATATATATATTTTAATTGATTTTAGAGAGGAAGTGAGAGAGAGATAGAAACATCAATGATGAGAGAGAATCAATGATTGGCTGCCTCCTGTACATCCCACACTGGGGCTGGAGCCTGCAACACAGGTAAATGCATTTGACCAGGAATCAAACCGTGACCTCCTGGTTCATAGGTTGATGCTCAACCACTGAGCCATGCTATTATAGAAATTAAAAAAACAAAAACAAAAAACCACGAGAGACTAAGAGCATTCCCTAGATTAAGAATTTTAAAAGCTCACCTTAAAGAAACAGAGTCAGGAAGACCATGTTGGCTAGTAAAAGTAACTTCCTCAGAGGTGTATCTACAAACAAGGGCCACTGGTCTTATGCCACAGACTGAATGATTAGATTTATCTTTTAGAAAGAAAAGTCTGGTAACAAGGAGGAAGAGAGGAAAAGAAAAGACCAGGTCTACTCTTAATGCAGGCTATTGGTAGTCTGTGCATCCAGCCAGCCACTCCCCTGACAGATACTGAGCATCCTCTACTTAGGAGACACAGTGAATAAGATGGATAAGATACACCACTCTTGCTCTCAAAAAGTTTCCAGTGGAGAAAGAGGCAAGAAAACTAAAACACTGTGCAATAAGTAGAATACTAATGTGAAGGATATAATGAAACTGAGAGGAAAGACACCTAACTTGAGAGTGCAGAGCCAATGTATTGTAAACACTTCCAAGACGAAGTGAATTCGAAGTGAAAATAAGACTGGAACAAGGGCAACCGTGGGGACCTGAAGGTAGGAAATCAAAGCCAGAAATGACTCACGTAAAAGTTTCAGCTTCACAGTGAAGGCGATGGGACACTACTGACCAACTTTAAAAACTGAACTAACAGCCCTGGCTGGTTTAGCTCAGTCGATAGAGCATCGGTCTGTGGACTGAGGGGTCCCGGGTTCAATTCCAGTCAAGGGCACATGCCCAGTTGTGGGCTCGATCCCCAGTTGGGGGTGCGCAGGAGGCAGCCAATCAATGATTCTCTTTCATCACTGATGTTTCTGTCTCTCTCCTTTCTTCTCTGAAATCAATAAAAAAATATTAAAAACTGAACTGATATGATCATACTTGTGTTTTGGGGGAGGGCGATGTCAGTCTCATAGTAGAGAAAGGATGGAAGAAAGGTAGATAGTGCAAATCAAAAGGACAATGAGGTACCATCTCACACCTGTCAGAATGGCTATCATCAACAAATCAACAAACGATAAGTGCTGGAGAGGATGTGGAGAAAAAGGAACCCTCTTGCACTGCTGGTGGAAATGCAGACTGGTGCAGCCACTGTGGAGAACAGTATGGAGTTTCCTCAAAAAACTAAAAATGGAACTTCCATTTGACCCAGTAATCCCACTTTTAGGAATATATCCCAAGAAAAAAGAAACACCAATCAGAAAGGATATATGCATCCCTATGTTCATAGCAGCACAATTTATAATAGCTAAGATTTGGAAACAGCCCAAGTGCCCATGAGTAGATGAGTGGATTAGAAAACTGTGGTACATCTACATAATGGAATACTACGCTGCTGTAAAAAAGGAATTCTTACCATTTGCAACTGCATGGATGGAATTGGAGAGCATTATGCTAAGCAAAATAAGCCAGTCAGAGAAAGATAAATATCACATGATCTAACTCATTTGTGGAATATAATGAATATAAACTGATGAACAAAAATAGAACCAGAGACATAGAAGCATTAAACAGACTGTCCAATCTAATGAGGGAATGTGGAGGGTGAGGAGGTAAGAGATCAACCAAAGGACTTACATGTATGCATATGAGAATAACCAATGGACACAGACAGTAGAGGGGTGAGGGCATGTGCTGTGGGGTGGGAGCACTGGGGAGAGGTCAATGGGGGGGAAAGGAGGCTCATGTAATACTTTAAACAATAAAGAATTTAAATTTAAAACGGAGAAGAAAGGCAGAAAGGAGGACCAGTTAGGGAGCCATTCCAACAAACCAGGTGAAGAAGAGTGAGGACTAGCAGGGCAATGGGTCAGTGGGGGGTGGGGGTGGATTTTACTAATTTAGGGGTGGAAATGGTACTGAGCTGACTCATTGGATATGGAGGAGTAAAAGAAAGAAGAGTTTAAAATTAAGTTAAGAAGACAATGTGAAGCCCCTAGGAAAGATTCTAGAGGACAGAACAAAAGGCAGATGTGGTATGTGAATAGCCCATAAAAACTCCTGAAATAATGTGATTATATTAAATATCTGGGGGAGGAGGGTAAGGTGAATCAATTTCAATAGTGTATTAAAATATTTATCCATTAAGACTATGTCATATTACTTCAAGAACAGCTTAAGATACAAATTCTATTAGTATATCACTACTAGGTCACACTTTAGGACTCCATATAATGATCTTTATACTAAAAATATATTTGTCATTTCAATATGGAATCCTGATTTTTTAAAACTAATTAAGTAAATCTTGGGAATAATATTACACAATCTATACCTCAAAAAAAAAAAAACAGAAAGCATTCTATTTTTTTAATAATTTTTGATTTACTGATTGATTTTAGAGAGAAAGGAAAGGAGAGGGGAGAGGAAGGAGGAGGAAGGGAAAGAGAAAAAAATATCGATTTGTCGTTCCATTTATTTATGGATTCATTGGTTGCTTCTTGTATGTGCCGACTGGAGACTGAACCTCCACCCTGGTGTGTCAGGAATACTCTCCAACCAACTGAGCTGCCCAGCAGAGCCCAGAAAGCATTCCTAATGGCTGAGAAACTGGTGGCAATCCCATTAAATGTAAAAAAAAAAACAACAACAAAAAAAAAACACACAACAAGAATGTCACTTCATTTTTAGATACTACTTTCTATCTAAGAAGCCTGAATTAATTGAGTTGTCACTGGTAAATGAGGGAGTTCAATAAATTCCACGGATACTAGCTAAATTTACCCAAGAAAATCAAGAGCTTTCCTGAAGAGTAAAAATTGTTTAATTTAATAGAAAAATCTATAGGCAAAGATAGCCACAAACTAAAATGTGAAAAAAATATATACAAGGTTCAAGGAGTCTATATAAAGAAAACATATCTTTACTGAGAGATTTAAAGGAAGGCTTAAATAATTGGTGAAATAGACCATACTTCTAGGTGAGAAGCTGGATGTCAGTTCTTCACAAATCCACATGCATAATTATTGCAAATCCAATAACTAAATACACTCTTTTACACATACACAAGATACTTAAAACTTATAAAACTATAAGAAAATAAAGGTAAAACTCTAGGCTCTTCAGAAGAAAAGACTTTCCAGGCAAAGGAGATAACAAAGAATCATTAATTTTAAATACACAAAACTTTTGTTTGTAAAAACAGATCTCAAGGAAAATTAAAAAACAAACTGCAAGGAAATTGCTCCAAATGAAATGGGTAAAAGTTACCTTTATTAAAACCAGATCTATATATATAAAAGCCTAAGCGACATTACAACCAGTCAACCAGTCACTATGATGCGCACTGACCACCCGGGGGCAGACACTCAGCATAGGAGCTGCCCCCTGGTGGTCAGTGTGCTCCCACAGTCAACCTCCCGAAGCCCCTCCGCCCTGCCAGCAGGCCAACCTACCGGGGTCCCTTCCCCCCAGCCAGCCAGTGCCCCCATAGACCTCAATCACTAGCCAGGCTGAGGGATCCCACCTGTGCACAAATTCGTGCACCAAGCCTCTACTATCAATATAAAGAGAGAAGACATGCACAATTCATGAGTTAATACGTTTGTCTACTAGTAATTGCTCTAGTAATAAAAAGCACCTTAAACAAGATTGTTTTGATTAAATGAACTATTTTTAAATTAACTATTTTAAAGTTGTAATGCTCAATGCTGGAAAGGACAGGATGATATGGAAACTTTCAAACTTTGTTGGTGAACATGAAATGGTAGAGCATTTCTGAAATGCTAGTAAGCCTAAGGCCTTAAGACTGTTTTTTTTCTACTTCCGCAATTCCTCTTCTATAATAACTCAATCAGAATAAAATATGATTCAAAAATCAATGTTCATTTACTGAGTGCTATTAGTGGCAGCACCAAACTATGCATCCACTCAGCAACATTCACCCTAATTTTCACTCCAAAGATTAAAATTTCTCCTTATCAGGAACCCAGTTACCAGTTGGTCTCTGAAATTTTCACATTGATGCCTTTTAACAAAAAATTTTAAGCTTGCCTGAGAGGCACCCAACTCTAATTAAAATTTTCTACAAAATTATTTCTAAAAACAATTGCATAGTCATTGGAGCAAACTATTTAAAACATTTACACAAAGATTTAATAGGACCATTATTTTACTTTAAAAAAAGAGGTTCAATCGTTTTTTGACACAAACTAAGTGAAATTCTTGAATGTTTTTCAGAACAGAAGTACATGTTTATTCTATTCACATGTGACTTGGTGACTTTTGCTTGAGGGGAAAGAATAAACCTGGAAAAAATCTGGCTGCCACTTAGTCTTCAGAGAGGAGAAAATCAAACGCAGAACAATGGAACTATCAATTTAAAAAAAGATGGGGGTAAAGAAACCTTCCAGCAGCTTTAACAAAATTAAAACCAAATTACCCAAGCTTGGTGTGAGGAAAAGAATCTCCACAAAAGGAAGGGCATTTAGACCTCACAGCCCAGCCACTGTCTACCACAACTGTCCCTTAGTAGTAACCTTGACATTATCCTCATGAAGGTTGCTCCTTCCCCATCTACACCCCAATTCAGTTGCGGACATATTTTCTCTTAATTTTCCATTAGGCTTTCAAGATAAGATAGTATACTTAATCAAGACATTTAAATGAAGGCTTCCTCTCAACACAGAGTATACAAACATAGAGAATAGCATAAAATTTTGTATTCTGACCTTTTGGACAATATTGGCTCTCTGGGACCCTTGTGGCCCTATTTTAATAGTGTCCCAAGAGAGGTATCATGCTCAGAGTGTTCCCGATTTTGTTCTCCTTCTCTCCTTTCAAAGGAAGAGCCCACAGCATGATCCAGTAGACATCTACCTATGAAGATATTTCCATGTAAATGGGCTGTGGTTCTGTCATCCTCACTTGAGTCTCTTCTGGGAATCAGAATAAGGAGACCATGGCACCTAGACTAGCCAGAAGCCCCTGGCCAACAGAAGTAGCGGCCTGAACACCTCTCGAAGCCTGAGGTTGCTGAGGATGAGGATAAAGGGATGAACAGATGTGCACAGGTAGGTTACAATTTGCCATGGCCAGAACCAGTCGCTCTCTGTTGAAAAGAAGCCTACAGCATCAATGATCAGGGACATGAAAGACAGAATGTAAAGAATGAGGAAGGAGATGAGTGACTTCAGAGCTCTGGTGTGAGCCTGGGTGCTGGCGTCTTGCAGGCTGTGGGCACTTTGCCGCATTGTCTGAGTGTGTCTCCTCAAAGAATGAATCAACAATGCAGTCGAGACCAGAAAAACAGAGCAAGGAATTGACAATGTGACTAATTTGAGGGGTAGGAAATAGTGAATTTCCATCCTCATGACCCTCTCCATGTAGGTCATATTCTCATAAACTTCTCTAATGAAGAAACCTTGATACACGGCGTAGTTTCCCCAAAAGAAGAGCAGGGTGACGATGGTGGAGATCAGGAGAGAGCCCAGCAGAAGCCAGGGCACTGACCCTGGGAACCTCCACTTCAGCCAGAGGAAGGTAGGGTGGGTGAGGTTAGCAATCTTCATGCAGAAGAGGACACTGAGCCAGGTACCGAACCAGAAGGTGGCTGAGTTCAGGAAGTCCCATTGGAGACCAAAGAGCTGCCGTGCAGGACCCTTGCTGAACTCCCCCAGGTGGAAGTAGTAGTAAAAGTTGTGCACCATTCCAACCCACTGCAGGCAGAAACGGGAGGCACCCAAGCTAATGAGGATCATGTCAGAAGGGAGCAGCCTCCCAAGCCGCCTCCATTCTCTGCTCAGCATCAGCACAATGAAGCCATTGGCCAGGATTCCCAGGAGACACAGCAGGACAAAGAGCAGCATGAAGAGGGCTGTGAATGCTGGCTGCATTTTGGCCTCTCCTCTGGTCACCACCCCTGCGCCTTGGTCCTTGGCCTCCTTCCTACCCCCCACTCACAGTCCCTCTTTAGATTTTTCCTCAGGGGATGTGAAAAGAATGCTCAGGCTCTGCATGAGCCAGAGCTCACTTAAAAGGAAGATGCTTGGCTATGCTATGGAGGAAATGTGAGCTTGGCTCAGCAGCATGCAAATTTCTCCCAGGCTCAGTTACCATTATACTACCAACTGCCCCTGATTTGGTTTTTCTAGTTTTGCCTACATGTTGCCATGGTTAACATCAACATAGAGGGCTTCTCAGGGAATCTGTGACCCATTTTCATCCTTCTGATGCCATCCGTGGGCCCTGTAAACACACACCTCCCCATCAGGTCATTTTCAAGATATTAAGTATATAAGCAAGAAGTACACAGAGACATTCATATGGCCAAGACATAAGCAAATACTAAAGCTAAAGAAGTCTGTATTGCCGAAACCGGTTTGGCTCGGTGGATAGAGCGTCGGCCTGCGGACTGAAAGGTCCCAGGTTCGATTCCGGTCAAGGGTATATACCTTGGTTGCAAGCACAGCCCCAGTGGGGGATGTGCAGGAGGCAGCTGATCGATGTTTCTCTCTCATCGATGTTTCTAACTCTCTATCCTTCTCCCCTCCTCTCTGTAAAAAATCAATAAAATATATTAAATAAAAAAAAAAAAAGGAAGTCTGTATCTAGCCAAGTTTCCCTGTTACACAACCATCCTTACCTAGGAGTAGTCACCCCCTTCAAGCTCAGATACCTTTGTAGCAAACCTCTTCTCAAATCCTTCTTGGACCCTGAGGTATAAATGATTGACAATGTTTTAAACTAGTTGTATGCTTCCAGTGAGATAATTCATTTCCTCGTGGTTATGGGACTGAGAGCTTCTGCTTCTTGCTGGATGTCAGCTGAAGGTCAACCTCAGGTCCTAGTGGCTGCCTGAAGTCTTTACCAAGTGGGCTGTTTCAACATGGAGGCTCAAGCCAGCAAAGTGAGTCTCTAGAGAGAGTCTTAAATATCAAAATGTAATCACAGGTGTGACATCCTATCACCTTTGTTATATTCTATTGGCTAGAAGCAAGTCACATTCCCCACAGACACTCAAAAGGAGGGGGTTATACAATGGTGAGGATACCAGGGGTGGGGGACATGAGGGGCCAACTTAGAGTCTGTCTACCACACTGAGATACTGTAGCTTACAAGGCATGTATGAGTACTGTCCTCCAACACCAAAATTAAATTAAAGAGATCCTAGCCCTAACTGGGTAGCTTAGTTGGCATCGTCCCAATACGCCAAGGTTGTGGGTTAGATCTCTGGTCAGGACAAGAATCAATCAATGAATGCATAAATAAGTGGAACAACAAATTGACCTCTCTCTCTCTCCTGCCTACCCGCCCCCCCCCACTTCCTCTCTCTCTAAAATCAATAAATAAAAATTATTTTAAAAGAGAGATCCCCCAAAAAATAAAATAAAATAAAATAAAATAAAATAAAATAAAGATCCCTATGAGACCATGTTAAAAATAAAAATAGAATGGACCTGGAGAGCACTATGCTAAGCTAAATAAGCCAGTCCGAGAAAGATAAATATCACATGATCTCACTCATTTGTGGAATATAATGAACAACATAAATTAATGAACAAAAATAGATCCAGAGACAGAGAAACACCGAATGAACCATCAAACCTCAGAAGCAGGGGAGGGGAGGGAGGTGGGAGGGGTGGTGTTGGGGGGTGGGGGGGCGGGCTGTAAGAAATCAACCAAAGGACTTGTATGCATGCATATTAGCATAATCAATAGACATGAACACTGGGGCAGTGGAGGCTTGTCCTGGGGGTGGGAGTGGCCAGGGAGGGATCAATGGGGGAAAAAGGAGACATATGTAATACTTTAAACAATAAAAAAAGAAATTAAAATAAATAAATAAAATAAAAATATTTTTCCACACTAAAATAGATTCAAGTCAACCCATATCAAATGTCTTCTGGTTAATATATCAAGTTTGTCCTTCTTCCACATTTGTTTAAAACATTTTATGTTTGTGTGTCATAAAAAAGTCATCTAAGAAAATTAGTCATAAAAATAATATAAAAGTTGTTATCACCACAGTATGAATGTATAATTGTTCTAAAAATAATTCATAATAAAAAGAGAGGGCCCATTGAAATTGGATGAATATGCATTTTCCTCATTCTCAGATATCTGTTCCTTATACAGTTTTCACATTCATTCATTCACTCAACACATATTTATTGAGCACTTCTACACACAGGGCACCTATTCTAGTCACTGGGGACAGCAGCAAAGTAAAGAGGTGGGATTCCTGCTTTTATGGAACCTGCAGTCCAATGGAAGGTAACAGACAATAAGGAAGCACAGGAACAAGACACTTTCACATTATAATCGGTGCTTTGAAGAAAATAGAAGAGTAGGATTGCTGGAAAATGGCAGGAGAGGGGAAAGTGGTTTTCTCAGGGGGGAAACCTGGTCTGAGAAGCTTGAACAACTAGAGTTCTTCCATGTATAACTGGACATACTCATAATATCACAAACCATAATTTTATATCATTCTCTTCCACCATTCTTTTCAACTTTATTTGGATATTGAAAAGTGGATTTATTTTGAGAATCCCAAATGCACAAAATCATGGGTTGATCCAGGTCAACCATCAACATAGACTGCAAAGCCAAATCGCTTCAGAGCGAAGACAATGCTCTGCATTTGGTGCTATCAGGAAGATGTGGTGTACTATGAGCTTCTAAAACCAGGTGAAACTGTTAATACTGATCGCCAGAAAATAAGAACTCCAGCAGACCATATGACGTTTCCCTTTACTCTTATCAAACAGGTTGTCTCAAGATTACTTCAAATCACAAAACATCCTCAAACCAGAAGTTGGACATTGCTGTACAATATATGAATATTACATACTAGGTATACCGGTTAATAATGAGGATTTTTTTCAATAGATGGAGTTACACATGTTGATATACAGTATATGCGATTTGATATGTATGCTATTTTGTTGTATTGACAGCAAGCTTCAAAACTTCATGTCAAATTTGCTGAAGGTGTTAACATCATAGGTATTTTTATGCTTAAAAATGTCGAATTTTATGCAAAAAAAAAAAAAAAGAGCATTTGCAGGAAGTTTTAATTCATTACTTTATTTTGAAGAAAAGTGCAGCTGAAAGTTATCGTATACTTCTGGAAGCTTATGCTCCATCTGAAGATACTTGTGAACGCTGGTTTAAACACTTTAAAAGTGATGATGTTGATGTGAAAGACAAAGAATGTCCAGGTCAACCAAAAAAGTTTGAAGACCAACAATTAAAAGCATTATTGGCCGAAACCGGTTTGACTCAGTGGTAGAGAGTCGGCCTGCGGACTGAAAGGTCCCAGGTTCGATTCCAGTCAAGGGCATGTACCTTGGTTGCGGGCATGTCCCCAGTAGGGGGTGTGCAGGAGGCAGCTGATCGATGTTTCTCTCTCATCGATGTTTCTAACTCTCTGTCCCTCTCCCTTCCTCTCTGTAAAAAAATCAATAAAATATATTTTTAAAAAATAAATAAATAAAAGCATTATTGGATGAAGATGCATGTCAAACTCAAAAACAACTTAAAGATTAAATGTTGCTCAGCAAACAATTTCTGATCTTTTGCAAGCAATGGGAAAGATTTTAAAGGAAGGAAAATGGGTGCCACATCAACTGAACAAAGACAAATGGAAAACCAAAAAGTTATCAGTAAAATGTTGCTTCAACAGCACAAAAGAAAGTCTTTTTTGCATCGAATTGTGACTGGCGATGAAAAGTGGATTTATTTTGAGAATCCCAAATGCACAAAATCATGGGTTGATCCAGGTCAACCATCAACATAGACTGCAAAGCCAAATCGCTTCAGAGCGAAGACAATGCTCTGCATTTGGTGCTATCAGGAAGATGTGGTGTACAATGAGCTTCTAAAACCAGGTGAAACTGTTAATACTGATTGCTACCGACAACAAATAGCCAATTTGAACCATGCTTTGATCATAAAACGACCAGAATGGGCCAGAAGACATGGCAAAGTAATTTTGCTTCATGATGACGCACCATCACACACTTCAACACCAGTTAAAGACACATTAAAAGATCTAGCCTGGGAAGTAATAACCCACCCGCCGTATTCACCAGACCTTGCTCCTTCAGATTACCACTTGTTCCGATCGATGATGGCACACGCACTTTCTGAGCAGCACTTCAAAACATACAAAGAAGTGGAAAATTGGGTCTCTGAATGGTTTGCCTCAAAACAAGAAAAGTTCTATTGGGATGGTATCCACAAATTACCTGAAAGATGGGGAAATGTGTAGCTAGCGATGGACATTACTTTGAATAAAGCACTTCTGATGTTTCTCTTGAAATTATTGTGTTTTCTTTGATTACAAAATTCATATTATTAACCGATATACCCAGTATCACTTTTCCCATTTTAAAGGAATGATAAAAGCTAGATCTCATAGTTTTGATGTCTGGAAGTCACATTTCTTCCAACTCCTTTGTCCTACATGCTACACAGATTATAAATCTATGTTTGCTTAGCTCTCGTCTTGTGCAAACCTTGTATTATAGGTCAAAATTTTTATCAATAACAGTCTATAAAAAATCACAGACAGAAAAAGCAATATGGTTCACAGACCCTGAATTAAAGTCTTGAAAGCATTTTAGATTAAAGAAAAAATAACTTTTCAATTTCATTTTCAATTTCAAGCACTATATGTGTATTAATCTCTAAAACTGGGTCTAAGTTATTGGAAGTTGTTTTTGAATAAATTAATTTGTTAAGTTTTGTTCAAGTCTTTCTATAAAAATAAAAAAAATACATATTCTGGAAACCTACTGACAAAAAAGCCACCTCCAGCCAATTTACTTCTTTCAAAGTTAAAAAGCTACATATTTTTTTTCTTTTCTAAAAATGGAACGTGTTAGCACAGATTTATATTTAGGCATAAGAACCAGAACCATTTCCAAGGACAAGTTAGTTAAGACTCCCTAGTTTCTAGACCTGAATTCTTTCTTCATATATTTTCAGATCATTTTTTTGAATGAAAGCATAAGGATATGAATTTTCTACCAAATGTGGTTTATATACTTATCATAACCTTTGCTATAGAGTATGTCTCTTATCAATCCTGCAGTGCAATTTCATATTTGATATTCCCTTCGATCCCAAAATTATTTAGAAAAATTTTAATTTGTTAGAATTTTATCCCAAATTTCTTAAATGGATTTAAGCAAGCAAAGAAAGGCTAAATTGTTTTTACTCTTTAATATTTATTTAACTTTCATTTAAAGACTACAATATATATTTAATATTTATTGAACTTACATTTAATGTTTTTCACTTTCATAGGCACTTAATTTATATAATGTTTAAGTAATATTGTAGATGAGCATTCATAAATATTCAATATATGCTCACTCAAGCTTTTAGAGAGTGGAAGTCAAATTTCCTAAAATTATTTGTTGGCCTATTTGATCTATTTTGAAAGAACTAAGTTAAAGTCTCTCAGTTGACTTTTAAAATACAAAATAACATACTTCTAGAAGTTTTAGTTTTATAGATTCGGTTGCTATGTTGTTTTGCATCATAAAAGTTTGATGACAACTATATTTGTTCTCAGCATGCTGTACCTTTTATCCAGGGGTGATATGTAAAATATTTAACAAACAGTATAGCACAGTATCTGTGAAAAATTTGGGATTTTACAGTATGCAAGCTAATAAATTAGCCTACCATTGTTTTACAGATGCTGGCCCAAGACAGGAAACTCCTGGGTCAAAGATAAAGGATGTTGTTATTCACAACACAAAAGGCAGCATTAGCATCACGTTCCCCTGGGTTCTCCTTGCCAAGTCCCACAGGAGCGATACAAGGTGGCTCAAAGAGATGCCTTACATGCAGGCATTTGTGTCACAGCTGAAGATTCCTGGAGTTTAGGAAATGCCAATATTTTTAAAGGGGTGCTAGCACATACATCTACCCAAACTGTATCCCAGAGGATGGCAATATATGTATTACCCAGCTTAGAAAACAAACCTGCCCCTTGTGCCAGAGAGATAATTTACCTTTTTTTTTTTTTTTTTAACGCAGCTTTTCTTTCTTACTCTAGCAGGGGTGGGCAAACTTTTTGACTCGAGGGCCACAATGGGTTCTTAAACTGGACCAGAGGGCCGGAACAAAAGCATGGATGGAGTGTTTGTGTGAACTAATATAAATTCAAAGTAAAGGAGTGGAGGGGAGAGCAAGAGAACCCTCCGCTCTTTCAGCTCCACGGGCCGGATAGAACAGCCGAACGGGCCGGATCCGGCCTGCGGGCCGTAGTTTGCCCACGGCTGCAGTGGTTACCTTTAATTTAGCATATCTGCACCTACATTTGCTTATCACCATCAAGAATTAATACTAAATATATGATCTATCCCCTCCTAAAATAGGACTTTAAACAAGGTTCTTATTTCCCTTCCCTGCCAACCTCCTAAATTTTACTAAGGTTAGATTCCTGATACTTTCAACAATTCAGCTCTTGAATTTTGAATAACTTTTCCCAACAACTACATTAAGATTCACAATCTTCTATGAATTTAATCATACTCTTACTAGCTTCATGATGCACTGCTGATTCTTCCACTCTACTTCTATGTTCCGTATTATGATTCTTTTTTCATTTGGTAGAGTATGTCTTCAAGTTCTAGTCAAGTTGATGAGCATAGAGATCTCAGATCCATAAAACAACAGGTGTTTTTTTTCCTATGTGAGTTGTCTCCCTCACCTATTGCTAGGTAGCAGTCCACCACAGAACCCCAGTGCACACAGCAATAGCACTTGTTCCCACTCACTGGTCTTCAGCCGGGGTGGCCCTGCTTCACGCTTCGGGTCAAGTAGGGTGACTGTTCCACTGGTCTCATTCTGGGGAGAGGCTCAAGGAACAGAAGCTACCACGGCACGTTCTTCTCAGGTGGCAGTCAGAAGCATGTAAGAGGCCATTTCAAACCTCTGCTCATATAACATGCAAGTAAAAAAGCCAAGCTTAAGTGAAGGGGCAAGAAAGTAAACTCTCCCGGGACTGAGCAAGGAGGCGAGCATTTGCTGGACAAGGATCTAAACCGTGTCACTCATCCACAATACATGACTGAATGAACACTCCATGGCTCACAGCCCCTCTCCCCACCCAACAAATATTCCTTTGGGATCCTCAATATTTGAGTATCAAAGCAAGTAAAGCCACCTGCAGCAAATGCCCCTTTATTTTGTGTACAGTGCTTGGTACAAAAGTCAGGAGTCTCACATGCAGAATTCATTGGTACATGAGAAGGGCCTTCATTTTCCCTCCCAATGGACTACCTCATCACATACCCACCATGCCCCAAAGCCCTGCTACTCTGAAACTACAGCCTTACGATTAAAAAAAAGCCTTTTGGCTGAAATTCATTAACTGGTTACTTTCTAAGGCAGATTCATTCCTTCCATTCCATGTATTGAATCAAGGGCTAGTTCGCATTAACCTACTTTCCTCCTTATCTGATCCTGTTTGCTACAGATCTGCTCGAAATTCCTCAAAATCTCAGGCTACTCACTGGCTTCCTTCCACATTTTCTAGCACTATTGTTGTTTGTTTGTTTTTTAATTTTAATATATTTGTTGGCCTTTTCTGGGGACAAAAAAGGGGCTCTATAATAAATCTTACAACTCTAGTGACTAAAAGTAACCTCCCAGGGTGGTCTGATCATAAATTCCTCACTGGGCAGCCGATGGTGGGTAGCCATGGCCCCAGTGTAACTTCTTTAGTGAAAGGTTTGAACCAAGCCCTCACTATTCTTGTGCATCTTGGTTAACACCCTCTGAAATGCCAAGAATACCCCTGGAAGGTATAACCAACCTCAAGAGAGCACAAAACTTAACTATCCTGTAATCCAGTCCTTGCCTGGCTTTCTCCCACCCTGAGTAATTGTCCATAGGATCCCTCCCTAACTTCAAATGCAAATACAAGGAACTGCAAAACTGTCATTCTCAAGGGCCTCTGAGATATGGCTTCCTGGTAACTGTCATCAGTTTTGGCTCAAATGAGCTCATAAAAATTCTCTACAGGTTTGAACGTTTCTTACGTTGACAACATAAATAACATCACAATCATGATTTTTTCTTTTAAAAAAATACTTTTTTCTGCTTCACTTCACATTTGTTTTGATTTTTCTCTCTGCGCCTGCAGGTCTTATATAGATTGCTCCAGTCTACTGTGGCTCCCTAATCTGGATGCACACCAGATTCACTTGGGTGTTGGGGAAGTTTAAAATTCCTAATGCCTATTAAATCAGAAACCCTGGAGGTGCTGCTGCTCTGGCATCAGTACTGATGTAGCTCCCTCAGGTACCATAAGAACCAGAGCCCTCACCCGATTCTGAGTCTCATCACGTGAGCTCTGTAAAGAAAGAAGCCTGTCAGTCCCGTGAAGAGAGCACTCAGGCCTACCTGTCTTCTCTGGGCACGATGCCAAGCCTAGCCATTCAGCCCACTCCTGGACTTCTAGGGGGTCAGAGACATCCAGCATACTTTCATACACCTACTCCCAGGAACCTTCAAATCTCTGAAGACCGGGCTTTTTTCTGGGATCTGCCTCTTTGAAGCTCTTTATCCTGTAGTTCCAACACTGTTCTTCCAGCAAGGCTCAGATCACTGGAGAAAGCTCCCATCATCTCCCTTCCCTGGAGCCACACCTCATACAAGGACTTTTAATCGGCTGTGTAGGTCCTTCTTGCTGAGAGAAGCCAGGGAACAAGGTTCAGGCAGAAAACATAAACCACACCCAGATCTGCAAATGATACCTCTTAGTTAGGAGGAATCTTATGGGCTTTGATCTTATATGTTTCCTATGTTTATAGTCAACATCTAAATACAGTTTTTGTTCATGTAAGTGGCAAATGAGCATCTTTGGCGAAATGGGTGAGACCAGAGAGAAAGGTAGGTCTGCTAATAATGAACATTAGATGCCAACAGCAAATTTCAAAGGGGAAGGAGGAGGATTAAGCTGTCAAGTTGGGAGAAAGGACTGATCAGATAATGCCTGAAGCAGAGCCAAAATGACTTACAGATATAAATAGGTAAGTAGTACATTTACAGATTAGTAGTTTTATACAACAAGAGTGTTTAGCTGGAAGCAGGTGAATAGGAAATGACACCCTTGCATTTCTTCTAACTAGTATTTGGCAAAGATGGGACATTTTGCTTATAAGAATTTATCAAGAATTGTTACATTTATGGATTTAACAGTGAGTGTGTGGCACCCTAATGAGACGACTAGTGAGATAAATATATGGCACAACTTTTGTGGATGATTTTGCCTTCCAATTTTGAGACATAAATGTTTTTACTACTGTTGTGAGTCCCATGTTTAAAACAGGATTGCAAATAGTATTTCCAAACCTCTCTCCATTCCCTGAGAATTAAGTAGAGAGTAATAATAAAGCATCACTACATTCCAATTTCTCTATAAAAGGAGTTTTCAAATTGGTTTTAGTCAACCTTTATTCAAAAGAGAGTTGAGATAAAAGCTCACACTGGAAAACAAATGGCAGCAGAACCCAGGCAGCTGATGACCCCACCCTCCCAGCCACAGCATTCTCCCCACTACAAACCAGGCTCTGTGAGAATGAGCCATTGTGTTTCTCACAGCTCCATCCCCCAAGCTACAAAATGCAAGGCACTTTAGTAGGCCTTACCTAGCATTTGTTTAAGAAATTAATCTCCTAAGACAGCTGCGGCTCGTGAGCCGCGGTTTGCTGCTCTGTTGACTAATGAGTTTGCCGACCACTGGACTAGACTAAATGTTACCGTGTAGTTGGAAGCTGTGAGGATTAGGCAATTGTGGCATATTGTGTGCAAAGAGGTAAAGGGTAGTATATGACAGTGGTAGGCAAACTCATTAGTCAACAGAGCGGCAAACAGAGCTGCATGTGGCTCACGAGCCGCAGTTTGCCGACCACTGTCCTAAGAGTATGCAGGACTACTTAGAAACCATTACTCTTGACCCTTTTGTTTAAATATTCTCCGGGTAAGCCATTCCAGAATGAATAAAACTTTAAGTACCAAGAATAGCTCATGCTCCTACCAGCTCAGTGATCAAGATACTTAGCTTCCCTGTATCTCATGAGGGTTTCACAAGAAACCAATAGAGGGAAAGAGGGAGGGAGAGGAAGAAAGTGAAGTATCATGGACTAGATTCCAATTTCTCTGTAAAAGGGGTTTTCAAATTGGTTTGGTCACCCTTTATTCAAGAGAGCGCTGAAATAAAAGCTCACACTGGGAAACAAACGGAAGTGAAACCGAGGCTGATCACCCCAAATCCAGCCGAAGCATTCTCCCTACTAGAAACCAGGCTCCATGAGAATGAGCCTTTCTCACAGCTCCATCCCTAGTGCATAGACTTCCTTGGGCCCTGGAGGCCTCCCAGCCATTTTCTTGTTATTACAAACTTCTGGAAGATGTTCTTCTCTCAGTAAACTGGCAGTTTGACTCTCTTCTTTGAGCCCAGACACAATGCAATGCAAAGCCCAAATTCCAGATAACTGAAGGCATATTGAAGTTCCAATGGATATTGGAAATGGGGATTTTGTCATGACTAGTTTGTGTCCCAAACAGTTTATCTTTACTCTAACACTCATTACAATGCACTGCAACAATCTGCTTCCATGTCCATCTCCCCGAACAGAGAAGGGCTCCTCAAAGATGAACACACACTGTGTTCATATTAGTAATTAGTCTAAGTGCCTAGTGCAGCGGTCAGCAAACTGCGGCTCGCAAGCCACATGCGGCTCACGAGCCGCGGTTTGCCACTCTATTGACTAATGAGTTTGCCGACCACTGGGATAGGGGCTTAATCACAAGGAACAACAACAGCCTGTAATTATTGGAATCAAGAGTCTAGGTCAGTGGTCGGCAAACTCATTAATCAACAGAGTGGCAAACCACAGCTCGCGAGACGCATGTGGCTTGCGAGCCGCAGTTTGCCGACCACTGGCTTAGTGCAGTGGTCGGCAAACTCATTAGCCAACAGAGCCAAATATCAACAGTACAACGATTGAAATGTCTTTTGAGAGCCAAATTTTTTAAACTTAAACTTCTTCTAACGCCACTTCTTCAAAATAGACTCTCCCAGGCCATGGTATTTTGTGGAAGAGCCACACTCAAGGAGCCAAAGAGCCGCATGTGGCTCGTGAGCCGCAGTTTGCCAACCACGGGCCTAGTGCATTGCATGGCACAGTATAGGCCCCTATTACCTGTCTCAGGAAGGGAAAAGGCAGAAAATTCAAACATCAAGTAACTGCATTCCAAGCCCAGCTGGCATGGCTCAGCATCGACCTTTGAACCAGGAGGTCATAGTTTGATTCCCGGTCAGGGCACATGCCTGGGTTGCAGGCTCGATCCTCAGTGTGGGGTGTACAGGAGGCAGCCAATCAATGATTCTCTCTCATCATTGATGTTTCTATCTCTTCCTCACTCTCCCTTCCTCTCTGAAATCAATAAAAAAGAAAAAGAAAAAGTAACTGCATTCCAGGTCATCTCCTGGCATTAGCAGGCAGGGCAACCTTCAGGATTATCTGTAATCACTCACAGAACTTCATGGTAGTGAGGAAATGTGGCAAAGCAGTACCAAACATCTGATTCCTCACCCTCACATGACACCTCTCAAGGTCCAACCACCAGCTTCAAACACTGGAAAGGAGCTTGTGCAGTACTTACACGGTCCGACTAGCAGGGGTGGGCAAACTTTTTGACTCGAGGGCCACAATGGGTTCTTAAACTGGACCGGAGGGCCGGAACAAAAGCATGGATGGAGTGTTTGTGTGAACTAATATAAATTCAAAGTAAAGGAGCAGAGGGGAGAGCAAGAGAACCTTCCGCTCTTTTGGCTCTGTGGGCCGGATGCGGCCCGCGGCTGGAGAGAGAACAAAGAGAATCCCTGACACACGGTACTCAAAGAATAGATGACTTAAATGCCCTCCTGTGAGGCGGAGATCATGTCATGGGAGCCTGAAAAAGTAAAATTAACTCAGGAAAAGAAAGTAAAAATCAGCTCACCTATTCATCAGGTTGAAACAAACAGGAAGAGAGCTAGCTTCGAAGTTAATAGGAAACCATGGTTTTCTTAAGGACATTCTGCTACTGTGAAGTGCCATAATAACCCCCTTCTCTGAGTGTAGACTGTTTTCTTGCGGAGAAAACTTAATTCTCTAAAACCCAGACTATTAGAAACTTTGTTCGCTGCAATTGCAATAGTCAGAATGAAGCATTTCACTTTTGCCTGGAGGATCTATGTCACTTTGACAAAGAGAAGTACCCTTGATTCTCGATCCAGGCGCAGAGCTTCCGAAAGAGGATTCTGGATACAACATTCCACATCACTCTCAACTTTACAGTTTCCAAGGAAACAGGACTGTGGTCCACTGTGCAGTGATGTCGGCCCATTTACACACAGTCCTGTTGGGCTTTGAACCCATCAAAAAGTTGATTTAAATGTCACCTCAACTCCACCCTTCTCTAAAATCCTACAATAACTCAATATTCTTCTATTGGTAAGAAGTCCCATGAGTGTTCCTCTGGTGTGTGGTCTCCCTTTTCGCCGTGTCAATCTGTTGAACTTCAGCTTGTCCCTGATGGGCTTAGGCTGGTTTGGCTATGGTGAGACCCTCAACAAGTCTTTCGTTAACTGCCCCTTCCATGATCCAGTTCAGATTCGGGCAAAGCCCTATGCAGTAAATCTGGCCTCCCTGAGGTCATAGGGCACCACTTTGTTACTTGTGTTCCGTCAGGCTTAAGTGTACTTGTCCTGCCCAGGATGTTAAGTCCTCAACCCAGTTGTTAGGAATGAGAAAATGCCAGCTTCAGCAGTAAAAACAGCTCATTATTTCCGTTTTTGGTAAGTCCTACTTTCAACACTCAGCACGCCCTGGCTCTTATCCAATGCTGACCACAAAGGAGGAACCAGTCCATGCCCTCTTACCTCCAACTCTTGGTCCCAGGGGTTAGTTAGACTCCAAGTTCATAAGTCCTCAGAGGTGGTAAGTATCAGATGGTGGAGGCAATGGTAATGGTTTTTCTTGGTTCCCAGCTTGGCTGTACTCAACATACCCATGAAGTAGGAGGTTGAAGAGTGAAGGGGATGTCCTTAGAAGTGTAGATTTCGGTATTAGGGCATCATTCAGACTGGAAGGATGCAGAATGCCAGCCATAGCATCAAGTACATCCAGGGCTTAGTGTTTTTATAACCCCTTTCTTACCAGTCGGAAAGAAGACTGACTGCTGCATTAACCCATCTTCCTCAAGGCCCACACATTTCAAGGAGTGGGTCAGCCACTAATTTGTTTCTTTACTCCAAAGGCCCAGTAATTTAATAGTTAGAGCTCTTATTTAATTGACTCAACCACTTTATCTTGCTTTGGAAAGCACTCAAAAGGAAAAAGGTCTTGCAGGGCATATCGGCTAAGGAATACAAAAAATTCAGCCATTTACTAGAAGCACTGTATCCTAACCCCAAAGTATCTTTAAGCCTCAAACCCAAAGGACATCAATACAAATTTTTCTCCCTCCCATGGCAGAAAATAATAATAATAATCACAATAAAATGCTTTAAGAAATTAACTTACAAAAAAATAATAAATTATAGCTAAAGTGTCCATAGATAAATGTGCACATTCAACAAATGCTTTCAAAGTTTTTGCAGATAAAACCCGGAGGCCAAAAGGAAATCACTGATAATCTGACTGCCTAAAACTTTTATGTAAGAACACAAAGCAAAACATGAAGAAAGGCCAAAACCTATATGGGAAAAGATCTACAATGCCAAGAGATAAGAGCAAGTTTCCTTAACACAGAACATAGCCTTGAATAAGACATTCACAGAAAAGAAAAGAAAAATGGCACTTACTAGTACCCATTTTCTTTAAAAAATAAACTATAGTTAAAGATAGTATGCTGATAAGAAACAATAAATTCTGTATGTTCATATAACAATAAGGAATCATGTACCGGGCAGTATTTTTTTGTGTGTGCTTTTTGAGGAAACACTGGTTACCTGTAATCCAAGTTTGCAATGATAAAATTGTGAATTTAAAAAAGAAAGAAGAAAGCATCAGAGTGAATTGGTTTTTCCTCAGATGAGATTTTATTAAAGCTCTTATAAACCAGTAAAATGTTCTTAAGCCCTCCCACTCCAATTTAGTTTTTTGTGGGTTTTTTTAAATCTACTCTGTCTAGAAGTGAATTCAAAACATAGGAACTACAGGACTTTAAAATATCAAGGTATTATAAGATCAAACTAGCTCTCCTTATGAATAAAACATCCAACTTAATCCATATGAAATTGTGTGTTTTTTTAAGTATCAAAATCTAGTACTTATATCCCTCAGTCATTCTTCAAATTATGGCTCATGAACACCCATGCACATCTGAAATTTATTTCAAGATAGCTCTAAAAGTTACTCCAATGAATGACAAGTACTGCCTAACTGAAAATTCACAGGAATAAAATCCAAGGCTTCTGTAGAACCAAGCTCTCCTAAGAGCCCATCTTTATAACTTCTACTGGCCATCAATACTTAATACCCAAGAATTTAGAAATATGAACTACAAGCAAGTACAAAAGGAAATGGTAGCACCTAACATAAGAAAGCAAAGGGAAAAGATACAAATCACTTTTAATTCAGGGTTCAATATGTGGTATGCCCACAATATATGCAGATGTGCATTAATTCTCCCAGCTGTCTGAATTATTTTTCTCAAAATATGTAGACCTCCCTGGCCAGTGGGATAGAGCATCAGCCTGTGCACCAAAGGGTCTTGGGTTCAATTCCTGGTCAAGGGCATGCAACTGGGCTGCAGGTTTGACCCCTGGCCCCGGTCAGGGCACATGCAGGAGGCACCAATTGTGTCTCTCTCACATTGATGTTTCTCTCTCTCCTCTTCTCCCTCCCTCCATTTTTCCTTTCCACTCTAAAAATCAATAGAGAAAATATCCTCAGGTGAGGATAACAAAACAAAAAAAGTAGACCATGCTGGCCAGAACAAAATTAAATAAGCTATATGAGACTGTGCTGATGGGTGAGAAAAAGTATAAATGACCAATTTGTAACGTATGAGGTGCAGGTGCTAAAGCTCTTAAACTTTAACATCACGGTCTTATATAAGAAGTTATTTTCCCTTATGTAAGAAATTATTTAGGTATGAAATAATATTGTCTAACTTTTAGATTTTATACTACAGAAAAAAACAATGAGGAAACAAGAGATGCAATCGGATGAGGTTCTTTTCAGAGATACACACATACAAAAGAATACATTCTTAAACTTTGCTATTCTTGGTTCTTCATTCAACCATTCTAGTTTTCCTTGTGTTATTTTCTTGAACACTCAATGTCAACTAAATCTTCAGTTAGTTCTGAACTGCAAAAAGGATAAGAGTCAAGCACTTCATGAGATACACAAGCATAGCAATTCATAACAACTCCCAGATTAACAACCACTTCCAAACAGTTTGGAAAAAGACTACTAGTACACAGGATGCCATTAACAAGTATATTGTGATTTACTGACTTCATATTGTGATTTACTTCCAACTAAGCATACACCTCACTGCTTTGTTTTACCCCTCAGACCTCAGCTCAAAAAAATGCCTTTTCTGACTTCTTTATCTAACACAGATATGCACATATATGCCCATATACACCCTAGGTGTAGGTCTATCCCATTGTACATCTCAAACTATAACCATCCCGTCTTCATCCACCTGCTTAGTGTTTGCATTCCCATCAGAATGTAAGCTCCATCAGTGTAGGAATTCTCTCTCCCGTCATCTTTAGGGCCTGCCATAATGCTTGGCACACAGGCTTTTGCTTAAACAGAATTTATGAGTGTGTTCTTCAAAACACAATGTCTACTCTTACACTATTATCAACCGCCTAAAAGTCTACTAGTAAGCTGTTGGTTAAATAGTTACACATGCATGCAGTGGGACTATACAACCATTAAAAAGATGTTGCTGAAAAGGGATTAAAGACAGCTATTAAAGTATATAAAACAATTTATGTATACAAAAAACATAATACACACAATTCTTACAATGGCTACTTAATAACATGTTAAGTGTTTTTTTGTATTTTTATTCATTTTAATGCTTTTATTTTATTTTTACATTTTATAAAATAACTGAATTATTTTTAATAAGGAAAACCCAATATAGGTGTGTTGTTATTGGATGTGGGTGTGTGTATTTTTAAAATATAGTTCTCTTCACTCTCCCAACTTCCTTATTACCTTTTTCCCAATGTATATAAACTTGGGAAAAATTCACAGTTATACCAGTCAACTGAACAAGTTATACAGCTCAGTGCTGTTTGTAGAAATCCACTCAATACTTTCCTTGCTGCTTAAAAAAAAAATGCAAATCTTAAGTAAAATAAACTAAATATTCAGTATTTGCTCTTTAAAGGGTAATCACAATTCAAAAAGACTTTTTTCTTCCTTTTCAAAGTAGGATCAAGAACAACAAAACCTCCCTAAATTCTCGCCCTGGTAACATAGGAAAACCAGCAGGGAAGAATATGTGTTGTTATTATGGAATCTCATTTCAAGATCTGGAAAAAATGTCATATTGCTACATGTGACAAAGAGTTCTGTATGTTCCAGTGTTTTGTATCAGAATCATGTATGAAAATGTGACACAAACCACAAATTACAGTAGCCTTTAACCACTAGATGGTGATCTCGCCGCTTGGCAGCTCAGGCCTGTGACATCATTGCTCCCTCCCTTCAATGGAAAAACGATTGAGAAATAAGATACTCAATTCATCTTAAAAATGAAATGTTTCGTATTTGTAACTGAGCATCATACAGTTCAAACACATCTATCAAAACGTTTTTTAAAATAACCAAAATGACACACTTAAATCCTGGTTTCTCATTTCATACTATACTTTTTTTTTTTTAATCTTCACCTGAGGATATGTTTTCTTTGATTTTAGAGAGAGGGGAAGGGAGAAAGAGAAATATCTATGTGAGAGAGAAACATCAATCTTTTGCCTCCCATATGTGCCCTGAAGGGGGATCAAACTGCAACCTAGGTATTTGCCCCGACTGGGAATCGAACCCACAACCTTTTCAGTGTATGGGACGGCACTCCAAACAACTGAGCCACCCAGCCAGGGTTCCTAATATACAATTTTTTTCTCAAATTTAACTCAGGCGAGAGGATGCACTACTTAAAATGAGAATCCTATGTTCAGGCTTTCTAAGTTTGATCACCCACCTGCACTGTCCTTTTTACCAGTCTTGAATGGAAACAATCATGGGCAGGCTTGTAATGAAGCTTCTGCTTGACTTAGTGGACAGCTACACTTTGGCCAAATGCTAGTTTAAAACAATCCACTGTGGTCCAGCATTCCCAGCCACCAAACACTCTTGCCTCAGTGGTCCCTGAGTGCAGATGGGACCAGACCTGAACTCTGGTTTGTTTGGAAAAGTCTAGGCCACAACTCTGATCCTGACCCCTGTAGTTTCCTTTCCCCACACGCCAGGGCCAAGCCATTGGTATTACCAGTATTTCTCTTGAAAAGAAAACACTCTTACTTCTGTAGGAGCTTCTCATAAGCCCAAACAAGGCATATCTATTCATCAAAATTTGAAACACAAAGATACACAATCACTGAAGAAGACTATTCTGTTGCATTTTTACAACCATGGATATATACTGAGTTTTCCTTTTACTTTAAGAAAAAAAATTTTTTTTGTTAAACCTCATCCAAGGATATTTTTTTCCCTTGATTTTTAGAGAGAGTGTAAGGGAAGGAGGAAGGGGGATAGAGAGAGAGAAAGAAACATCAATGTACATCAACCGGCTGCCTCCTGCACACGCCCCATCCAGGGCCTGGGATTGAACCTGCAACGCAGTCACACACCCCTGACTGGGAATCGAACCTGAGACCTATCAGTGTGCTCACTGACTCTCTAACCACTGAACAATACCGGCCAGGGCTAGAAAAATATTTTTAATATAATAAAGCATCTGCTCTCAGAAATCCTGTACATACAAATGGCTGAAAATTTTAGAATCACTGATAGTTTTGTTTAAAGACAAGAGATCATTTAATTTACCATTTTCATAGGATAGTTATTCAATGACCTTCTTTTTAAGGGAAAGTTTATTTAGAAAGTTATAGAGGTAGTAGAAGGGCCCTTGGAGGTTAGGAGAAAGAGGGAGAGAGGGATGAAAAAGTGAGGAGAGGTGCGGGCATGGTCTGACAGAGAGAGCACACCTATTCAATGACACTGTAAGGAATTAACTAGGGTATGTGGTATTAAGTAATGAAGCAGAAAATACACCTTTCTTAAATCTCTGTGTCATCATCAGAAATGGCAATTATTACTCTAGATTAGAATACACACATGCCCCTCAGGACACCATGTACCACAAAGAGTCTGTTTCCCTGTATTTAATGACTCAAGATTGACACACTTTTCACATTCTTACACAATTTATTGGATTTTCTAGGTTCTGTCTTGAAGTCAACTATCATTTTTCACTCCAACCATCATGCTGCCTCTAGGAGCTCTCATCCTCACCTATTTGCTACTGCTAATACCATACACTTAAAAACTTGGCAAGTTTGTAAGAATGGTTAAGTGAAACAATGAGTAGACTCAAATTGGTCAGGAGCATTCTTACCAACCACAAGTTCAGGCACTTCAGTGGGAGGATTTTGTTTTATCTATTTAGGGATATGTTATCCTTTTCATATGTGTCTTATCTTCCTTTATTAATCACACATTTCTGGAGGGCAAAGGCCACAGGATTCCTCCTCGTATTCCCATAGCTAACCCCCCTGCAGTACCTTGGTAAACACTGAAAGAATTCTCACATGCTCATTGTTTACTTCTTATATATTTAGTTAGCTTATGTCCAGAGGAGTATTTACTAATTTTAACAGTGGCACCAAAGCTCAAAACTTTACCAGCTTACAAATTAAGCTGCAGTCCTTCCAAATCAAATCTCTTTTACACTGACATGCCCCATAACCATCTTTCCCAGTTATGACTCAAGCAATTACACTGTTAACCAGGACAAGTATCTGGAGAAGACACAACTGAGGGTCTCAGGACCGTGAGGGTCTGTGCAAGGCCAACACTGACAGTGGCACCATCACACATGCAGCTGTTACCTGGAAGTACGTGCCCCATTAACTCACGAAAGAAACCCCTCCCCCACCCACAACAAAAGGAACAGAAAAAAATGCACACAGATATTAACTTGCTACAGCCCTTCCCACCCGTAAACTTGAATAGGGTGATTAAAAGGAGACAATGACCCATAATACCACGAGAGGCGAGGCGCAAATGAGGGACACAAGCTCCACCCCAGCCACCATGCCCCAACCACAGACCCTCACAATGAGCTTATAGCCCCAGCTCAACCAGTAAACACTTCACCATGGCCTCCTGACATGGACAGAGTGTACTCTATCTAGGTCTTGCTCCACTGAACCAGTGAGCACATTCCCAATGCCCAAATCCCTTTGTGCATACATCCACCAGTCTGGGCCCACCTGAACACCAGAGAGGTGTTCCTTGCCTGCCATTCTCAAGCTGCCCATAATCTGGAAGGGTTTCCTGTTTGCCTGGCAACAGGGCCGGCACTGGCCTGGACAACCCAGTCAACTTCTAACATCCAGTGGGCCGCACGCATACCTTCTACTATGAGGTCTGAATTCCAGTGCTGGAGAGGTGGCTCCTTTTCCAACTTTATCCCTTCCTGGGTTTGTCTGTTAGGGCTGCCACAAAAATACTAGAGACTAGCATAACCAATGGATACAGACAGTTAGGGGGGTGAGGGCTTGTGCTAGGGGCTGGAGTTGGCTGGGGAGAGGTCAACAGGGGAAAAAGGAGACTCATGTAATACTTTAAACAATAAAGAATTTAATTTTTTTTTTAAAAAAGGCACATGGTCATATCAACTGACACAGAAAAAGCATTCAACAAAATCCAGCACCGAATTTTTATAAAAACTAGCAGCAAAGTGGGAATAGAGGGATTATACTACAAGAGAATAAAGGCTCTATATGACAAACCTACAGCCAACATCATACTCAATGGCAAAAACTAAAAGCATTTCCCTTAAGAACAGGAACAAGACAAGGATGTCCACTTTTACCACCCAGTCAACATAGTACTCTAAATCCTAGGGAAAAATAAAAGGCATCCAAATTGGAAACAACCAAAGTGCCCATCAGTAGATGAGTGGATAGCAAAGCTGTGGCACATTTGCATAATGAAATACTATGCAGCTGTAAAAAAGAAGGATCTCTTATCCTTTGAATCAGCATGGATGGACCTAAAGATTATTGTGCAAAGCAAAATAAGCCAGTAGGAGAAAGAAATACCACATGATCTCACTTATACATGGAGTCTAATGAACACAATAAACTGATGAACAAAACAGGTCCAGAGACACGAAGTATGGCACTAACTGACAGATCTCAGAGGGAAAGGGGGCAGAGGGCAGGAAGAGATTAACCAAAGAACTTGCTGTATATGCATATATGCATAGTCAATGGACACCGACATTGAAGGCCTGGGTAGGGCAGGAACCAGGTGTAGGGAAGCAAAGGGGGGGAGTGGGGGACATCTGTAATACTCTCAACAATAAAAATAAAATTTAAAAAATTTAATATCAACTCCTTCAATTTGGGTAAATTTTTTCTACCTAAATTAGATATATCTATTTATGTATAATTACTCAATATTATTGATGCTGAAAAAATTTAGAGAAATATGAGTTTTTTTACCCAAAGAGAAATACTATCATGATGTTCTCTCCCCCAACTTATATCTTTGACATTGCTTATTCATTATAAATCAAAGCTAATGCAAAAAAAACCCACAAAAAACAAAAAAACATAGACTAGATGGCTTAAACAACAGAATTCATTTCCTCACAGTTCTAGAGGCTGGATGTCCAAGATAAAGGTGTCAGCAGCTTCGGTTTTTCTTGAGGCCTTTCTCTTTGCTGCACAGATGGCCTCGCTCTTGCTGTGTCCTCACATGGTCTCTCCTGTGCGCTTGCATCCCTGGCATGTGTCTCTCTGTATGTCCTCATCTCCTCTTCTTATAAGGACACCAGCAGATGGGGTTAGGATTTCAACATGTGAATTTGGGAGGGGACACAATCTAGACCAGGGGTGGGCAAACTTTTTGACTCGAGGGCCACAATGGGTTCTTAAACTGGACCGGAGGGCCGGAACAAAAGCATGGATGGAGTGTTTGTGTGAACTAATATAAATTCAAAGTAAAGGAGCGGAGGGGAGAGCAAGAGAACCAGATAGAACAGCCGGATCCGGCCCGCGGGCCGTAGTTTGCCCACGGCTGATCTAGACCATAACACATGGGTACTCTCACTCATCCAATTAAGACACTGTTTAAAGTTCCTTTTAGCCCTTTGTAGTGAATTCCCCACCATAGTTAATTTTTAATTAAACTTTTCTTATTCAACTTACTTTGTGGTTTCTGCCTCCTGGTTGAGCCCTTTCTGATACACATAGAACTAGGAGGCCCCACAGTCTATATTCATATTTTTATAACTTCAGCATGCCTGTGGTTTTGGACCAGTATGATTTAGAATTAAGAAAGTAAAATACAGTTTTGCAGAATTATAGTTCTGTTGAACTCTCTGCCACGTATTACTCTTAACACCATGACAACTTTACTGATCAAGTGCATGAGGTCTTGTGGGGTAACAATAAGAAACTGGATAAGAGCAGCTCTACCTACTTGCAAAGCTATGAAGACATAACCATTTCCTTGATAACACAGAAGACCCGTGCAGATGCTTACAAGTATTGGTTTGAGGCAAATGAAGAGTTCTATGTCAAACTAATTATTTAATCTAAATTGAAGTTTCATCATGAATGCAAACAAATCTAATTCAGATAGCACTGAAGAGAGGCACACTATACAACTGACATCTTCTGAAACCCCAGTATTTGCCACAATTGGATGAATTTATGGAAAGCAGTATTTGAAGACCTCAGTTTTGGTACTACAGATACTCATTATTACTAGGTTAGTTATTTCTGTGTAAGAGGTAAGATATCTATATCTATAGATAGGTAGATATAGATATAGACAAGTATATATAAATTATGATATTAGATGTATGTGTACATATATATGGAAGTTCATGCTGATATTTCTGATTAAGAAACCTCTTGTCTTAAACTTATTTCTCCTTAGTGGGAGAGGACAATGGAGGGCTTCTGGAGTAGTAGGCAAGGCTCTTACCTTGTCACCAAAATGAGGTTGTTTGCCTTTAATAACTCATTAAGCTCTATATTTGTTTCATGCGCTTTTCTGCATGCATATTATATATGTTGTTTTATATCATAAAAATGTTTTAAATAACTAAAATTGCACAGTTAAGAAGAGGGCAAGGATCTAAGACTTTTAAAAATGCTTTCTTACACCCTAATATGAAGCAGCTTGGTAATATATTTTTAAATATTCACAAATATGAATTATCAAGCCACAGAGAAACCTTAAATGCATTTTACTAAGTGGCTTTTTATATATGGAGATAAAATGTCCTTGAAATTGATTGCATTACACTGTGCTGAGCAGTACTACTGATTAAGGAGATAATTTGCTAAACTGAGGAGACTCATCTTTTATTTAATTATCTACTCAATCATTTAAATCATTCACAGTTGTTTTTTCCTCTTCTAGCTTTCAGATTTCAGTATTCTTGGTCCTAAGTTAACTGAGGATTTCACTTCTATCTTTCCCTCTTCTGTCTTTCCTTTCATGGAACTCAGTAGATTGAAGTCCCTAAATACTAAATATTCTACTTGTACCAATTATCTTGCTCAGTGGTTTCTGAACCAAGTAAATTCCCCATCTGTAAAATGGAAGTATTATACCCATGGAAGTTATTTATGCTGATAAAGAATTGTTCTAGTGCAGCTGGCATAGCTCAGTGGCTGAGCATTCACCTATGAACCAGAAGGTCACAGTTTCATTTTTGGTCAGGGCATATGCTTGGATTGCAGGTGAGATCCCCAGTGTGGGGCTTGCAGGAGGCAGCCAATCAATGATTCTCTCTCATCATTGATGTTTCTATCTCTCTCCCTCACCCTTCCTCTCTAAAATCAATAAAAATATATTTTAGAAAAATAATTGTTCTAAAGGACTTCATAACATATTGATAGATAACACTTCAAAAAACAGAAGTAGCATCTACTTCTAATTATTTACAGATGATATATAACTTTGAAGTAACAAATGCTAAAGGCTATGAAGTCTGTTACACAAATGTAACAAACAAATGTAAAAAAAACAAAAGTAGTGTTTAACATGTAAATTACAAGTATTAAGAACACTCACCATGTGAGGAAGGGATGGGATGAGAGTTGTCTTTATGATGAAGCCAATGTCTTAGTTATCCTTAAGAGTTTCTTCTCAGTACTCAGTACTTATTCATTCAACAAATATTTGAGTTCTACTATCCTCCAGGTATTACAGTAGATTAGATGTTAAAAATAAATCCTAGTCTCTTACTACTAATTCATTTTTAAGATAAGTATAGTGTCCTACCATGAACTTAACTCTATACAGCTAAAGGTATTGTTTGCTATGCACACTAAGAACCTAATGGACATTTCCAGTTGGCACTCAATGTGCTATATGTCAATCATTCCTTGGACCTCAAACTTAGGAATCAAATTCTTTTGGTGTTGCATCCAATACAAGCACAGTAAAAAATAAGCTATGAGAAAAGGACAAAAGCCCTCCACCACTTCCCATTCTTCCTCCACTCAGGTTTTAAAACAGCATAAGCAGTAAGTTTTTTAGAAGTCAATGTTATTATCTTAGAGAAAAATGCAAGCTAATTATGTCTTTATCTGTACCAAGTCCCTTTGACTCTCCCTGCAAGATGTAAATCAATATCTACATTTATGTATTTTTCTTCTCTTCCCACTCACAATTAAAAAACATACTTAAAGCAAAATCATGAAAAATAACACTTTGATTTTCTATACAAGTCCAATTTTTTAGATTTAATTATAGGAACAGCTTGCAATAATTATATTGCTTAATTATGCTAATTTGTAATAATTACATTTGTCTTTTTGCTAAAATATTATTGTGAAACTCGATAACTCATCATTTCAAACTGTTTATTAACCATAACTAGAGTGTTTACAGTTCTCTAGTCAAAAAAAAAAAAAAAACACTCAAAACCATCATCACTTATAAATTTATATTAACAGCCTTTCAGGTACAGGAATCTTTTTTTGTTGTTGTTTGTTTGTTAGAAATCCTTTTAAAAACTGAACTTTATTATCAAAAAGTTCCACTTTAGCAAAGCCTGCCAATACATGGAGGCTACAAAGGGGCATTCTAACAAAATCACTGCATTAAAACTGTACGATTTTAAAAAAACAGCTTTGTCTCAATTACTTTTTAGAGCTTTACTTGATAACACCATTTTTAGTATAGCACAAAAAAAGACAGTAGACACTGGGAAATACTTAAGGAATAGAGAGTATTTCTTTGTAAGATATGGATGCCCTAGATTTCCATTTTTTCAAAGAGCTTCCCCTTAAATTAATGCAGAAAATTAAACATTTCCCATAACATTGTGAACCAGGGAGAAGTAAGTTCTGACTGAAATTTTTAAAGGTAATATTTATTATCTACGCTTTTATTTTAGAATATTTTTAGAGTAGTTTTAAGTTCACACCTAAATTAAGGGGAAAGATACAGAGAACTTCTAAATACCCCATCCCTCCTAATTCACAGCCTCCCCCATTACATCCTCCACCAGAGTGGTACATTTGTTACAACTGATAAACCTACATCAACACATCGCAATCACACCAAGTCCACAGTTTACAATATAGCTCACTCTTGGTGGTGTTCACTCTATGGGTTTAGACAAATGTATAATGACATGATTCCATCACTGCTGTATGATACAGAGCATTTCAGTTTCCTAAAAATCCTGTGTCTGCCTATTCATTCCTCCTCCCACCCCACCAACCACTTATCTTTTTACTTTCTCTACAGTTTTGCCTTTTCCAGAATGTCATACAGAAGGAATTGTATAGAAGCCTTTTCAGATTAGCTTCTTTCACATAGTAATACACATTTAAAGTTCCTCCAGGTCTTTTATGGCTTGACTACAGGCCTAGTGCACGGGTGGGGTACCATGGCCTGGGCGGCAATCAGGGCCATCTCACCCAGTCTAGGGGGCGGGACCATGGGAGCATACTGACCACCAGGGGGCAGCTCCTGCATTGAGTGTTTTCCCCCTGGTGGTCAGTGCGCATCATAGGCAACCAGTCGGACGGTCATTTGGTTGACCAGTCGCTTAGGCTTTTATATATATAGACAATTCATTTATTTTTAGTGCTGCATTATATTCCACTGTCTGGATGTATGACACTTTATCAATTTACTACTGGAGGACATATTGATTGCTTTTGCTGCTGTAAACATCCCATATGCAAGCTTCTATGTGAATGTAAGTTTTCAACTACTGTTCGGTAAACAACAAGGAGTGTGATTGCTGGATTATTTGGTAAGAGTTTTGTAAGAAACCACCAAATTGTCTTCCAACGTAGCTGTGCCATTTTATATTCCCAGCAGCAAAGCACGAGAGTTCCAGTTGCTCCACCTCCTCACCCACATGTGGTGTTGTCAGTGTTCCACATTTGGGCCATACAAAGAGGGGTGTACTGGGATCTCTTTGTTGTTTTAAAAGTGTTTACCCCAGCATTTTGTTTCTTTTTCAAATTACTTCATTAACATATATACAGAGATGTGGGGGCAAAGTTAGCCATGTTACTTCCACTTTAAAGCTGGGTAAAATAAGGCTGAGGAAAAGTTAAATAAGTTGGTCCAATGATACAGCTAGCATGTAGAATCTGACTTCAAAGTCTACACCTGCTATTATGCCTTCCAACTGGTATCTTGCTAAGTATTTTGAAAAATAAGGGGGGAAAATCAAGCAAACAACATGATGGGGTGGTAATAACATGATTAGCAAAATCCTAAAGAAAATTAATGAGATAAGGAGACATACTGAGCAGATCACATAAGCAAAATAACGACATGAAACCTTCTCAACTTAGTGAAACCAGAAACAAATGCAGACTTTTGAAATATCAAATAAAACACTCTAAAATAAGCATCTTAACTGTACCCCTATAACCATAACAGTGTCAGTAAAAATCATAAAATTTATAATATGGGGGTCAGCAAACATTTTGTAGGTCCAGCAAGTTAAGAATAGTATTCTCATGTTTTTTAAAAAAAGAGTATATTATTCATGACACATTGTTGTTGTTAGCAGGAAAAGAAATATGTTTTACCTTCTCAAAGGTCAATTTTATTTAAATCTTATTTTATATCAAGGAGTATGCTGCAAAAAATTCAATCCTTATCAAGGAGAGAAACATCTGAACCTCATCTCTCACAGTAACTTTTAAATTGTACAATGCCATTTTATTTTAGGAAAAAAACCATCATATCTTGCCTCAGTTTCCCATTCTGTAAAATAAATTAGAACCTAACTCTTAAGTTTGAGGTACTAAATGAAAATGTATATACAGTGTTTAACAGAATCTTATCACATAAATGATTAATAAATCATTTTTATGATATATCCATAAAGTCTCAATACTGAGAATGAAAATGCAGTCCAATAGGTAATAAAATTTTAATTAGGTATGTAGTTCATCCCTTTCTCTCTCCTAGATAGCTTTACTGTAAGAGTAACCACTAGACCAGTGGTCTGCAAACTGCGGCTCGCGAGCCGCGGTTTGCCGCTCTGTTGACTAATGAGTTTGCCGACCACTGGGATAGGGGCTTAATCACAAGGGACAACAACAGCCTGTAATTATTGGAATCGAGAGTCTAGGTCAGTGGTCTGCAAACTCATTAGTGAACAGAGCGGCAAACCATGGCTCGCGAGCCGCAGTTTGCAGACCACTGCACTAGACAGTGCTTTAATAGACATACAAATCTCCTGGAGATTTTGCTAAAATGCAGACTAATTCCATGGCTAGGGGTGATGGGGCTAGAGATTCCAAATTTCTCCTTTTAAAAAATATTTTATTCATTGATGAGAGAGAAAGAGGGGAGAGAGGGAGAGAGGGAGAGAGGGAGAGAGGGAGAGAGGGAGAGAGGGAGAGAGGGAGAGGGGGAGAGGGGGAGAGGGGGAGAGGGGGAGAGGGGGGGAGGGGGAGGGGGAGAGAGAGAGAGAGAGAGAGAGAGAGAGAGAGAGAGAGAGAGTTTGTTGTTCTACTTATTTATGCATTCATTGGATGATTCTTGTATATACCCTGACCAGGGATTAAACCAGCAACCTACTGAGTTACCTGGTGGCCAGGGAAGACACTAGTCCACAGTCTGCATAGCAGAGCTCTGTTATCAACTATTGTATGGGGATCAGCTGCAATTAGAAGGGCTATTTTGGTTGCAAGAAACAAAGACACCACTGACGGGTCACTTAGGAAATTTAATAAAATATGTCCTGTAGAGACCTAACTCTGGAGCTGGGTCTCTGAGAGACAGTCTCTCTCTGCCACTTTGCACCTACTTCCCCTTCCCCTTTCTTTCTCTTCTACGTCTTTCTCTTCTACCTAGGTCCCTCACCATCTACTCCAGTAGATGAATATCAGACTAAGGGTGGAAGTGGGCTGGTTCTGTGTTTTTAAAATGTACTTATAGCATAGATGAATTCTGACAGCTTCACTATTTGTACTTTGGACAGCAAAAATGCCACTGATGTAGATTTCCAGAGAAATTCCCTGGTAACATATGAGAATTCAAGAACTCTAGAGCTCCTCAATCTCTGTTTGCCCTCCAGCCACAAAGTCTTTAACACCTATTCAAAATCCCCAAGTAAAATGAATATAGTGTCTGTCATTTAAGGAATGTCTACTCAATTTAACAAAGTTTTGTTTTTTTGTGTATTTTTTAATATGTATGCATGTATGTTAGAGAGAGAGAAAGAGAGTGGGGGGGTAGAGAGAAGGAGAGGGAGAGAATCATCGATGTGAGAGAATAACATCAATCAGCTGCCACCGCATACACTACAGCCCATTGAGACCAGGGATTGAGCCCGAAATCTGGGATGTGCTCTTACAGGGAATCAAACCTGTGACCTCTCAGTGCACAAGAGTATGCTCAACCAACTGAGCCACACCAGCCAGGGCTTAACAAAGTTTTATTAAGCATGTATGTTTACTACTGTAGGCAGCTGCTGTGGCTGATATAAAAGCAGCATTTGATTGAGTCTTTCCCTGAAGGAGCTTTCCATTCAAAAAGCTAATAAGTATCAGCAGAAGCTCCAAAAAAGGCCAGTAAGGACACAGTTTATTAGCTCTCCATTCACTTGGGCAGCATTCTTATTCTGCAAAGGGCATACTGTAGCTAGTGGCTCCTTTCCTAGCCACACGGGCACTTCTGTTCTCACTAGGACTAGCTATGTTGTATGTCTACAATGAGACAGTTGTGTTTCTCAATTCACTCATGTCAGCTTTACTTATTATACTAACTGTTCTTATTATTTAAATAATAGAGGCCCAGTGCATGAAATTTGTTCGGGGTGGGGGGGGGGGGGTCCTTAGCCTGGCCTCACCCTCTCGCAATCCGGGACCCCTCAGGGGATGTCTGACTGGCCTCTCACAATCCAGGACCACTGGCTCCTAACCACTCACCTGCCTGCCTGCCTGATCACCCCTAACCACTCTGCCTGCCTGCCTGATCACCCCTAACCATTCACCTGCCTGCCTGATAGCCCCTAACCACTCTGCCTGCCTGCCTGATCATCCCTAACCATTCTGCCTGCCTGCCTGATGGCCCTAACCACTCTGCCAGTCATGGCCGGGGGGAGGGGGAAAGAGGTCCCTCAGCATTGGCCTGTGGACTGAAAGGTCCCAGGTTCGATTCCAGTCAAGTGTATGTATCTTGGTTGCGGGCATATCCCCAGTAGGAGGTGTGCAGGAGGCAGCTGATCGATGTTTCTCTCTCATCGATGTTTCTAACTATCCCTCTCTATAAAAAAAATCAATAAAAATATATTTTTAAAAAAATACCACTGACTGGGTGACTTAAACAAAAATCATTTATTTTTCAGTTCTAGAGGTTGGAAAGTCTATGATGGAAGCACAAGCAGATTCAGTGTCTAGTGAGAGCCCACTTCCTGGTTCAGACACGGCCCTCTCCCTACAGTGTCCTCACAATGCAAAGTGGTGAGAGAGCTCTCTGGGATCCCTGTTACAAGGGCACTAACCCCATTCAGGAGGCCTCCACCCTTATGACCTAATCACCTCCCAAATTCACCTTAGGATTTAAAGGTATGAATTCTGGAGAGACACAAACATTTCAGTCCATGACAAATAGGAACAGGAGAAGACAAGGAGCATCCTTATACAGGCTGCAGGGCTGATGGTGGTGGAAGAAAAGAGGGAAGGAAGGAAAACTAGACTTATAGCAAAGATCATAAAAAGTTTCACCTGCTAGCACAAGCCCACACTCAAGAGGAATGGATGTGCCTTACTATCACTTCTGTGCCCAGTCACTGGCTAGGAGGCCTACAGAAAACATGACATCATCGTGAAGGTGGAAGCAAAGGGGCAGCAGCTGGACTATCAGTCAATTATGCTCCGTAGCAGGAGACCAGAGGGTGCATTTTCCTGGTCACTGCAGCATGTAAACCCAACCTTATAAGAAAAGCTAAGATCTAGTGAGCCCTTACCATGTAGACTGATGTGTTTATCATGCCTTAATTTCATATTTATAACCATGTAGTGGGGTACTATTATTATCTCTACTACAGACAAGGAAGCTAAGCCACAAGTAATTGTCCATGAACAAACTATGAGAAGTGTCAGAAGTGTAATGTGCATCCAGAACTCCTTACTACCTCAAAAATTTTAGTCAAAAGTAATTTTTTTTCTATTAAAAATTAAGGTAAAACACTTTGGAAAGGCTCATGAGAAGCAAGTTAGTAAGTTATTACTGTCACATTAAATGTAATTAAAACAACTAAGAGAGATTTTGAGAAAGAACTCCTAAGAATCTAGGAAGATTCTCTAGCCATTCATCCAACAACAGCATATGAGCCAGATGTTCTATGAATAAAACTGCCAAAAAGTTTCCCTGCCCTCACAGAGTTTACATTAACGGGGGCTAGGGAGGGGGAAAAGTAGAGGTAGATCATGAATGTTATGTAGTATATTAGGAGGTGTTCAGCGCAACAGGGAAAAATAAAACTCAGAAAGTAGTTTGCGAATAAGAAGAAAGGACCATTTTAAACAAGGAGGTCAAGAAACACCTTATCAAGTTGATGATTGAGCAAAAGTGAAGGATGGGAGGGAGGGAAACCTGGAGAAAGAGCATTCAAGGTACAGGGAACAGTCCACAAGGGGACAAGTAAAAACATGCCAGCATGTTCCACCAACAGCAAGGAGGTGCATTTAGCTACAGCAGAAAGAGCAAGGTGGGAGGAGCAGGAGATGAGGTCTGAGAGAGAAAGGAGATGAGGTCTGAGAGAAAGTGGGTAGAACATCTCCAGGGCCTTGTGAGATGGGACACTGTAAAGACTTCAGTGGGGAGCGTGGTGGAACCCTTTGGAGGTCGTGAAGAGAAACAAACTCACTTTTCTTATAAAGGAATCACTCTAATTGCATGTACAGCCCAAATTAGAGTTAGGGGTGGTAAGGATGGAAGCAGGAAAACGAATGTAGAGGCTACTGCAGAACACTGCATACAGGCTGCATTCTCCACTCCAAACATTTCCAAGAGAAATTAAAGAAGTCCTACAAACTAAAAAATCTAAAATGGGAAATGATGGAAGGTGCGTTAGAGATGTGCCTCATGCATGACTGTAATCAACAGAACCATACCTTTGTGCCAGTCCTTTGTCTGTTTGCTCTCCCATTGGTTCCCCTGCCTGCTCCTTCAGATGACGGAATCCCGCAAACTCCAATGCCTATGTTTCCCTGACACCTGGCTACTGGTGTCTTGGCTGATGAGAGAATAGCAGGAGACCAGACATCCTGAGCCGGGAAAAAATCAGGGTATTTCTCCCCTCACCTCCTCTATTTCAGGTGGCAACTCCAGCAATAGCTACAGCTCCTCTGTTGTTTTATCTCCCCATGGGCAGCCCCTCCACAGGTCCACTGGGTGACCCTGAATTCTGGGTTCTGCTCTCACCAGGCAGCGACCTCATTCCACTCTCCCGCTCTCTACCCCCCCCCCCTCACTGATAACATCAGCTCCTCTGTCTCTTTAGCCCAAGGGACTATAGCTGTTTCCTGCAGTTGGTAATCTCTGCATTGCATAACAGATTCATATTTGCTCTTTTGACTTTTCCAATACCTTTGTAATTAGTTCCCTATATTAAATTCCCACTATTAACCCACTTCATGAGACTTGTTTTTCTGACTAGACCCTGACTACCATACTACCACTTCAAAAGATACACAAATAAATGTACGCTTATATATTCTGTTCTATTAAAATCTGGAAAGTGTGCATATATCATTCTGTATGATCCATACTATTCATATCAACTCCTTCCCGGAGAAATCGGGCTGCAGGAATAACAGCAGAGATGGAAGAAGAGAAGGAAAGGCAGGAGAAAACAGGGTGGTGGGGGAGGGGAGAGGCAGAAAAGGGGGAGTGGCATGTACCGTGTGCCACTGTTTCAGTGCTTTGCAAGCTTCCTCTTACCTTCAAGCCCAAGGGAGAAGCCCCAGAGGCCGCTGGGGCATGCAACTCTGATGGGAAAGCCTATCCCAGTCCTTCTGGAGAGCCTGTAGCCACCCGTCGTTGAGACAACAGGGTGCCAGGCGCTCCTGGGACGCTGTCCTCAGAACCGCCAACGAGGATCTTGCTTTCACCTGCCCTGTCCTCCCAGCATCTGATATTTTACAAGGCAGAGGAGAGGAAGTCTATGCCCAGACAAGTCAACAGAAGGTGTCTGACAAAGCTACCATCCACATTTGCTACAGAATGTCGCCAAGCACGGCACCCCACACAGTGCTGCTCACCTGTGCTGGACCAGGCGTGCTGTACACGTCGAGGACTGTGAGAAGTCCAAGAGCAATCTCAGGGCTAACACTTCATAGTGTCTCACACCTGTAGTCTGCGCCAACACTGACAGAAAAATTAGCTTCAAGTACATGCAGACAGCAACAAGTTCTACAGGAAAACACTTAAGATGATAGATATTGTGCTGCAAAAGTGATTGGTATAAAGGGAAGGCTGAGTTGACCTGAAGAAGACAGACATTCCCAAATGATCAAAACACATGGCTTCAGCACCATAGCTGTTAGTCACCACTTAGTTTAATCAAAGGGGAAGCGTGTCCTTGAAAATCAGCACATAAAGGGACATCCCCATATTTGCAAAAGACCTACAATAATTAGATAATGTTTACTGACTTGTTATATATGAAATATAACCCATAAAAGCCTTGAATTACTTAAAAGCCTCTCCCGGGAGAGGAAGTAGTTTGTAGTGGAGTCTGAAAGCTTTTTAAAGTGTGACTTTGATCCCCATCTGCTGTAGTCAGGGCCGGAGAGGAACACTGATGAGAAAACAAGAAGGATCATTTCCTTAGCAATAGAATCAGGAACAGTCCTTAGCAGCATTCTGCCTGGAAGCTAGTTCTTCCTATACAAAGTCACCGTCAGGGAGACGGGAAGGAAACAGTCCAGGAAGTGAGAGTCACTATACACCCAGTGTGATCAGTCTCAGCAACAATCCATTCCCCCAGGTATGAAAACGCATATATCAAGAGGGGTTGAAAAATGCGGTTATTGCCATATCCCTGATAAACTGAAGACTGGAATTAAAATTCCAAACATGGATAGAGGAACCACCTCTCCTTAATTAACACAATAAGCAAGCATACCCAAGAGAATTTTGAGGGCAATTAATGAAATAACAGCAAATAGACCAGAATGATGGGATGTCATGAGGGAATCTAGCCTTGTGGCTGAATGGTGCTGGATAGTCCTGATACAAAGTGACCTGAAACCTCATAAATGGAATTCAGGCAACAAGAGAAGCCATGGAAACAGGACAGAAAAACTGAGAAATTGGAATTTGAAGTCCTTTAGATAAAGTTCTGGATATGAATCAAATGCAGATCGCATCTACATCCATCTTTCAAGCCCTGACAACTTATTCTAAAATCTAAGCACATTTCCCATTGCATTAAATGTCTCCTCCACAAACATGGCCAAGATTAAATTTATTATCCATCCCATTGATGGCATACTTTCAGTGGCTTAATTCCCATTCCAAATCCCTTCTCTTCTGCTTTCCTCTAGTACAGAATGGTAAAAAACAAACAAAAAAACTAATATCCCAGCCTTCCTTAGTGCTATGGTTTGCCAATAAGACAAAGAAAGTCCATTCCATCCAAAGCAATCTACAGATTTAATGAAATCCCTATCAAAATTCCATTGGCATTTTTCACAGAACTAGAACAAGTAATTCTAAAATTTGTAGGGAGCCACACAAAAAAACTCCAAACGGCCAAAGCAATCTTGAGAAAGAACAAAACCAGAAACATCATGCTCTCTTATTTCAAACTATACTACAAAGCTAGAGTAATCAAAACAGTATGCTACTGGCATAAAGACAGACAGATCAATGGAATAGAAGAGATCCCAAAAATAAGCCCTTGCATAAGAGGACAATTAATTTACAACACAAGAGCCAAGAACATACAATGGGGAAAGGACAGTCTCTTCAATAAATGATGTTGGGAAAACTGAACAGCCACAAACTATAGGTGCAGCCACTATAGAAATTGTATGGCGATTCCTCAAAAAATAAAGCATAGGAATACCAGGTGACCCAGCTATTCCACTTCTGGATATTTATTTAAAGAATACAAGAACACTAATACGAAAACATGCAGGCATCCCTATGTTCCTTACAGCATGTTTACATTAACCAAGATAAAGAAGCAACCCAATGCCCAGTAATGGATGAATGGATAAAGATGATGTGGTATGAGTACTATTCAGCCATAAGAAAAGAAATCTTTCCATTTGCAACACTAACATGGATGGACCGTGAGGGTATAATGCTAAGTAAAATAAGTGAGATAAAGAAATATAAAATACTGAATGATTTCACTTATATGTGGAATTAAAACAAAACCAAATAAAACAGATACAGAGAACAGATGGGTCGTTACCAAAGAGAAGGGGGGTTGGGGAGGGCAAAATGGGTGAGAGGGGCCGACTATTTGATGATGGGTAGTAACTAAACTTTTAATGGTGAACACTATATGGTGTATACAAGTACCAAATTATAATGTTGTCCACCTGAAATATATATAACTAGAGGCCCGGTGCATGGGGGGTGAGTCCCTCAGCCCAGCCTGCACCCTCTCCAATTAGGGACCCCTCGAGGGATGTCCGACAGTAGGACATCCCTCTCAAAATCCAGGACTGCTGGCTCCCAACTGCTCGCCTGCCTGCCTTCCTGATTGCCCCTAACCGCTTCTGCCTGCCAGCCTAATCACCCCTAACCACTCCCCTGCCAGCCTGATGGATGCCTAATTGCTCCCTTGCCAGCCTGTTTGCCCCTAACTACCCTCCCCTGCAGGCCTGGTCCCCCCCCAACTGCTCTCCCTTGCAGGCCTGGGTCCCCCCCCCGCCAACTGCCCTTCCCTGCAGGCCCAGTCGCCCCCAACTTCCCTCCTCTGCCGGCCTGGTCACCCCTAACTGCCCTCCCCTGCAGGTTTGATCGCCCCCAACTGCCCTCCCTTGCCGGTCTGGTCCCTCCCAACTGCCCTCCCCTGCTGGCCTGATTGCACACAACTGCCCTCCCTTGCAAACCTGGTCCCTCCCAACTGCCCTCCCTTGCTGGCCATCTTGTGGTGGCCATCTTGTGTCCACATGGGGGCAGCCATCTTGTGTGTTGGAGTGACGGTCAATTTGCATATTATTCTTTTATTAGATAGGATAGAGTCCTGGTGCACAGGTGGGGGGCCAGCTAGTTTGCCCTGAAGGGTGTCCCAGATCAGGGTGGGGGTTCCCTTGGGGCATGGGGCATCCTGGGCGAGGGGCCTGTGGTGGTTTTCAGGCTGGCCACGCCCCCCGGCGACCCAAGCGGAGGCCCTGGTATCTGGGATTTATTTATCTTCTATAATTGAAACTTTGTAGCCTTGAGTGGAGCCAAGCCTCCTGCTTGCTCTGTGGCTGCAGCCATTTTTGTTGGGAATTTAGCTTCTATAATTGAAACTTTGTATCCTTAAGCAGAGGCCAAGGCAGGCCAGGGCAGGTGGAAAGCTTGGCTTCCTCCATTGCCGGGGAAACCCAAGCCTCCTGCTCTCTCTGTGGCCGCAGCCATCTTGGTTGGGTTAATTTGCATACTTGCTCCTGATTGGCTGGTGGGCATGGCTTGTGGGTACAGCGGAGGTATGGTCAATTTGCATATTACTCTTTTATTAGATAGGATCTAGTATAGCCATTTTACCACAAAAATAAAGATACAGAAAGAAGTCAAGGTGGGAAGGGGTGCTCTTTTCCAGAATAAAGTCACTCCAAGACAGAGCCCTTGGCTCCATCTTTCCTTCTGCCAGGAATGTAAATCCCTCACCTGCAGGTAGTTACAACCATGAAGGTAAAAGCCTCAGGCTAGGGATGGAAGAGCAGGAAAACAGGAAGATGAGCCATAATCCCAGCTGCTGTGTTATTGTAAAGCAAGAAAATAAAGTCCAGTGGCTAAAGCTACTATGAGAGAGGCTTTGTGTTCAGAGCCAACCTAATCCTCACTAGAATATCCCCAAATCCTTTTCACCAATCGATAATGTTATTCCAATCCCACAAGTAGCACCAGCATGATCCTAAGAATAATCTCTAAATCCTGCTCATTTACCACTCCGTTTGCTTCTCACTCTGTTTCCCAACCATCTCTTACAATCCTTCTATTTCTCCATCACCTTATCCATCTTTACATTCACCAGTTCCGTTCATCTCTCCTTCCCTAGGCTACCACAATACCACCAAACTCCTCTCCCTGCCCCCAATCCTCTTAGATACACAAACCTCTACTTTTCAGACACATCAACATGAATTCTTGGCTCTCAGCTTGCCTCACAAGAGGCTTCCCAATAATGGGGCCCAACAATTGGCTAAAAGAAACACACGAAAATGGATCATTTTCACTAACTTTTTTTTAAGTAAAACAAGACCCCATTTGTGGTAATCAAATATACAAAGATGTCTAACAAACTCTTATAGAGCAGAGTAAAAACTATACCCCTTTGTTAAAAAATGAACTTTACAAAGACATCTTTAATATAATATTGAAAGCTGACAAGGCTGCAGTGAAATGGGTATTCTTACAAACTAATCACAGGAATATCTATAATAATAAAAGCATAATAAGCTAATTAGACAGGACAGCCAAACAGCAGAATGACCATCTGGATGACCTTCTGGACAACCTTCCAGACAACCTTCCAGATGAAGCCGGGGCTGCAAGGGCCGAGGGCAGCCACCGCGGCTGCGAGGGCCAAGCCCCTTACACAAATTTCGTGCATTGGGCCTCTAGTATATATATATTTATGTGTGTGTATTTGTTCTAGAGAAGAATTATTCAATATATATTATAACTCTCAAAATATGCACACTCTTTACTTTGATATTCCCTGTCTAGAAATATTGTGAAATCCATCCTTCAGCCCCCATAAGGTATACCTATAGGATTATCATGGCACAAGCGTTAAGAAAATTATGATACACAAACAGTATGAGGAAAGAGTATACACCATTAAAAAAAGTACTAGAAATAGTTTTTTAAATAGAAAGATATCCAGGATATAATGTTAAGTGGGGAGGGCAGGGAGAAGCAAGATACAAATTGTCTTCATAGGTGGTCAACAGGGGGAAACAATCATGGAAACAACAGTAAGGATGAACTGCTCAGCACTCGCTGCTGTTACTTCTGGTCAGATGGTAAATATTTTCCCTTAATTTCTCTGCATGTTTCTGGATGTTACTACAAGCACATATTATTTCTACATTCAGAAAAAAATATATAAATCTAGAGATTTATGACTAATAAAGATAGTAAAAACTAGAAGGAAGGAAGGAAGGAAGGAAGGGAGGGAGGGAGGGAGGGAGGGAGGGAGGGAGGGAGGGAGGGAGGGAGGGAGGGAGGTTGGACTATTTATTAAATAATGACAGCTTTCCAAAACCAGATTCCACATTGCTTTGGGGAAGGTAATGGGAAGCCCCGAGTACAGATGCCCCAAGGGCAGGCACTTGGAATCAAGATCAATAACCCCCTCAGTAGTTTGACAGATCCTATTAGACTTTATAAGAATTCAGAATTCCAATTATGAGGTCCTGACATTTTAAGATTTCTTATTCAAACAGCTCCTCACACAATCCTAACTCCCTTTATAAAGCTGGCATGAAGACCACAAAATATTCAAGTCACCTTCTGTCAGGCTTTAATAGGGTGTTGTGTTAGTGGCACATGATTTCTCCAGCAATTTGACTTCAGTGCAATCTAATAAAACTATTTCAAATAAGAGCTCTTGTAGCAGAAACAAAGTAGTTGTAATTTTGAAAAAAAAAACACACAACACCTCGGTAAGCACCTGAAGGAAAGATCCAAGGGTTTGGAGACACAGAGGTCTGAGTTAGAATCTAAAGTCCACTTACAAATAGAATGACCTTAGGCACATTGCTATGATCTTTGGGCAAATACCAGAATAGAAATAAGATGACCTCAAAATTCTAAGACTTAATAATGTCATTTAATCCTATTCACTTTTTTAAAAAGTCATTATTGTTTTACCACCCATTGTTTTTTAACCTTCATGCTCAGCACCTAGTAAACATTAATATATCTGGCACATTATGTAGAGTTGACATTTTAGACTATACATTTTTTTGTGAAGATATTGAGACCATTCTGCTGTGAGGCCTCAGAACAGCAATATATAATTCTGAAATTAATGAAAATACTGGGGGCCTAGTGAATGAAGTTGCTGGCAAGAAAGAAAAAAGTAAAAAGTTCAATGTTTAAGCAAATATGAAGAGAGCTGCCTTTAATGAGAATAAAAGATGCTTCATAACAAGTTAAAATGTTCTCATTGTCCTACAGTTGGTTCTTGTGAGGGGGGTGGAGAGGGTACAACAGATGGTACTACTGAAACCATTACATATTGATACTAGAGGCTCGGTGCACAAAATTCATGCACTGGGGGGGAGGGGTCCCGTCAGCCCAGCCTGTGCCCTCTTGCAGTCTGGGAGTCGTCAGTTGGACATCCTTAGCGCTGCCGCGGAGGCAGGAAAAGCTCCCGCCATCACCACTGCACTCGCCAGCTATGAGCCCCAGCTTCAGGCTGAGTGGCACTCCCCCTGTGGGAGTACAATGACCACCAGAGGTCAGCTCCTGTGTTGAGCTTCTTCCCCCTGGTGGTCAGTGCATGTCATAGTGAACGGTCGTTCTGCTATTTGGTCGATTTGCATATTAGCCTTTTACTATACAGGACTAGAGGCCCGGTGCACAAAATTCATGCACGAGGGGGTGTGTCCCTCAGCCCAACCTGCACCCTCTCCAATTAGGGACCCCTCGAGGGATGACCGACTGTAGGATCGGGCCTAAACGGGCAGTCGGACATCCCTCTCACAATCCAGGACTGCTGGCTCCCAACTGCTCACCTGCCTGCCTTTTTGATTGCCCCTAACCGCTTCTGCCTGCCAGACTGATCACCCCCTAACCACTCCCCTGCCAGCCTGATGGATGCCTAACTGCTCCCTGCCAGCCTGTTCGCCCCTAACTGCCCTCCCCTGCAGGCCTGGTCACCCCTAACTACCCTCCCCTGCAGGCCTGGTCCCCCCTAACTGCTCTCCCCTGCAGGCCTGGGTTCCCCCAACAACTGCCCTTCCCTGCAGGCCCGGTTGCCCCCAACTTCCCTCCTCTGTAGGCCTGGTCACCCCTAACTGCCCACCCCTGCAGGCTTGATCACCCCCAACTGCCCTCCTTTGCAGGCCTCGTCCCTCCCAACTGCCCTCCCCTGCTTACCTGATCGCCCACAACTGCCCTCCCTTGTAGGCCTGATCCCTCCCAACTGCCCTCCCCTGCTGGCCTGATCGCCCACAACTGCCCTCCCCTGCAGGCTTGATCCCTCCCAACTGCCCTCCCCTGCTGGCCATCTTGTGGTGGCCATCTTGTGTCCACATGGGGGCAGCCATCTTTGACCACATGGGCAGCCATCTTGTGTTGGGAGTGACAGTCAATTTGCATATTACTTGTTTATTAGATAGGATAGAGGCCTGGTGCATGGGTGGGGACCAGCTGGTTTGCCCTGAAGGGTGTCCCAGATCAGGGTGGGGGTTCCCTTGGGGCGTGGGGCAGCCTGGGCGAGGGGCCTGTGGTGGTTTGCAGGCCTGCCACGCCCCCTGGCAACCCAAGCAGAGGCCCTGGTATCTGGGATTTATTTATCTTCTATAATTGAAACTTTGTAGCCTTGAGCGGAGCCAAGCCTCCTGCTTGCTCTGTGGCTGCAGCCATTTTTGTTGGGAATTTAGCTTCTATAACTGAAACTTTGTAGCCTTAAGCAGAGGCCAAGGCAGGCCAGGGCTGCAGAAGCTTGGCTTCCTCCATTGCCGGGGGCAACTCAAGCCTCCTGCTCTCTCCAGCTCCGTGACTGCTGCCATTTTTGTTGAGATTTATTTATCTTCTATAATTGAAACTTTGTAACCTTGAGTGGAGTCCTGGGCCGGCCAGGGTGTGCAGAAAGCTTGGCTTCCTCCATTGCTGGGGAAACCCAAGCCTCCTGCTCTCTCCATGGCCGCAGCCATCTTGGCTGGGTTAATTTGCATACGTGCTCCTGATTGGCTGGTGGGCGTGGCTTGTGTGTAGCAGAGTGATTGTCAATTTGCATATTAGTCTTTTATTAGATAGGATTATTATACAGGATGGTCAGGGAACAGGGCCTTAGGGCCTTGCACTATAAAAAGAACTGAGTAACTCCTGCCAAAAAGTTACTAATGGAATCCAGGTCTCTACCTGACCCTAGCACATACCTCACCAGTTGTTTATTCCCCTTCACTACTCCCTTTATTGGTTTGCTCCTAAAACTGCTTAAAACATTCATTTCAGCTGGGTGTTGGTTAATTGAAAGTTTATACTATCTTACAGTAAAAAAAGTTGTCCCAAAAGACTCCTATAAAATTTTATAAATAATTGACTGAGCCTGTGAGTCATATAGTGTGTGCGCACACACACACACACACACACACACACACACACACACACACACACATTGAGTGGCCAGATTATTATGATCTCTGAACGCTTAATAATCTGGCCACTCAGTGTGTGTGAGCATGTGTGTATGTAGGCCCAGTGCATGAATTTGTGCATGGGTGGGGTCCAGCCAGCCTGGCCAGGGGGAGGGTACATGGGCAGTTGGCCGACTTGCCTGCTGGTCGAACTCCTGGTCGAGGGGACAATTTGCATATTAGCCTTTTATTATATGGGATATACACTGAGTGGCCAGGTTATTATGCATTCAGAGATCATAATAATCTGGCCACTCAGTGTGAGTGTGTGAGTGTGTGTGTGTGTGTGTGTGTGTGTATTTCAATATACATATATTGAATAACTAATTAGACAAGAACCTTTTCATTTTTATTCTTATCTTAACGTTTATAATAACTTGTTTTGTTTTGTGGGAAGCAGCAAAAGTTATGCTCAGAGACTGAGCTGTCTTTGCCAGCAAATTAGCTCAGGTTTGCCAAAACCGTTTTGGCTCAGTGGATAGGGTGTTGGCCTGCAGACTGAAAGGTCCCAGGTTCGATTCCGGTCAAGGGCATGTACCTTGGTTGTGGGCACATCCCCAGTAGGGGGTGTGCAGGAGGTGGCTGATCGATGTTTCTAACTTTCTATCCCTCTCCCTTCCTCTCTGTAAAAAATCAATAAAATATATTTTTAAAAAAAATTAGCCCAGGTTTTCTGTCAGAAATATAATAATTTCACAAGCCAATAATATACAGAGGATAATCTCAATAAGCAAAATAAAGAAGCAACAGATTCTAAACAAATGACAGATTAATGACACTGCTGTCCCAGGCAAAGGGAGGTGCACCGTTTAGATGAGGGACACTCAGGAGAGTTAGCACCCAACCAAGAACTGTTTCCCAGCTGCCAACACCCAAATAAACGCCCCATGCTGCTAGAGCTCGCTGCTAGGGAACGCAGATGCCAGTGTTGATAGGCGGGCTGATCTCTTCTCAGGGGCCATAGCAGGGCTGGCTTATCACCAGGGCCACAGCTTATCACCTTGACCACAGCAGAAACTATAGGCCCCAAAGACCCCTGGAGAGTTTCTGTTAGCAAAGAGTCACCACACCCAAGCTGAAACTCTTAAACAGTCCTCACAAACTCTCAGAATTTATACCCAGTATTTTAAATGTCCCCTTGCCATAGTTGCTTCTACCACAAGCTCTTGTGGATAAGCCCCCCACACACACACCCCCAACGCTCCGTGAGGCACTCTCAGCTGCTGGGTTGCTGACTGCTTATGGAGGACAACAGATTGAGAATGATGACATCCTGGCCCTGCATACCTTCATTCTTATATCAAAGAAATGTGGAACGATGACATCCTGCCACAACTTCACATTTGAATCAAAGAAACTCTTTTTCTCCACCCTTTGTCATAAGTAGATTAAAACAACTTAGGTCATAAACAAGTGGATTTACCATTATAATAAACCTATACACAACACTGGCTAATGCCTCTAGGCAAACATAATGCTGAATGAGCAAACGTTTCTTTTGAAATTCCTTTCTCCGACCAGAAGTTTACATTTCATCATATCAAGATCATTTTAAAATCTATGAGCCTTACTCCAGTTAATAGCTACATTAATACACAGGGGAGTCAAAGATAAAACTACGAAGTCATATATGAAATTAAAACATAAGAAAAATAGGGAATATTTTTATTACACACATATGAATACCCTGTTGTCATGGTCTTTGATTCTCCTAAGCAAATTTTACCAGTATATTACTCTGTGTACTTCAATAAAGCCAAGAGGCAAGCAAAGAGAAAACACCTGTTTGTTAATGACAATCTTTAGTATGATGAAAATTCATCCAAATTGATGAAACTTCACCCAAATAGAACATTTCAAGGTTTATAAGTGTGCTAATAACCAGTAGGATGATTTCAACAAGCTGTGTCACCTTAAAGAAAGCAAACACCATTCTTTACCACCTGGCCTTCCATTCCAACTTCACACAAAAATTTCCAAGAGTTGAAAGACATGATCCTATAGGCAGATTGAATGGAAACAAGTTCCTTGCACAACAAATACTTTGAAAGCCAAAAGGATTAGTGTAGCATTTTAGAACCCCCTAAAGACAAGGACAAGAACATAAAATCATTTGAGAAAGGGGGAAAAAGTGAAACCACACTTCAAGCTTTTCATTAGCAACACTGGAAGCTAGAACACTATGGAGTAATCATGCCTTCAAAGTTCTGAGGGAGAATGAGTTCAACCCAGACTTCCATGCCCAGTCAATTTTCCCATCAGAATAAAAGTCTCAAAAAAAAAAAAAAAAAGGAAGTCTCAGACCTGCATGGATTCAGACGATTTATCACACTTTCTTACAAAGGTGCATGTGAAAAAGTTCAAGTGAAGGAATTGCCCCAGCTGGTTTGGCTCAGTAGCTAGAGCACCAGCCTGTGGACTAAAGGGTCCCGAGTTCGATTCCAGTCAGTAGTCGGCAAACTGCGGCTCACGAGCCACATGCGGCTCTTTGGCCCCTTGAGTGTGGCTCTTCCACAAAATACCACGTGCGGGCGTGCACGTACAGTGTGATTGAAACTTCGTGGCCCATGCACAGAAGTCAGTTTTCGGCTCTCAAAAGAAATTTCAATCATTGTACTGTTGATATTTGGCTCTGTTGACTAATGAGTTTGCCGACCACTGATTCCAGTCAAGGGCTCATGCCCAGGTTGTGGGCTCAATCCCTAGTAGGGGTTGTGCAGGAGGCAGCCAATCAATGATTCCCTTTCATCATTGATGTTTCTCTCTCTCTCCCTCTCCCTTCCTCTCTGAAATTAATAAAAAATATTTTAAAAAATGAGGGAATAGGAGAACAGTGTCTCCAACTCAAAAGGAACTATGAGAATGACAGCTCTCAGCCTGCTGTCCAAACACAGACTCAGAAATGAGTTAAGTCAGAGAAAGGCCACAGGAGGAACATATCTGGGCGAGAAAGGTAAAAACAAGAAATTAGTGCTATCCTTTAGAACAGTGGTTGGCAAACACATTAGTCAACAGAGCCAAATATCAACAGTACAACGATTGAAATTTCTTTTGAGAGCCGAAAACCGACTTCTACGCATGGGCTACGAAGTTTCAATTGCACTGTACATGGGCACCTGTACGTGGTATTTTGTGGAAGAGCCACACTCAAGGGGCCAAAGAGCCGCATGTGGCTCACGAGCCACGGTTTGCCAACCACTGCTTCAAAATATTGACTCTCAGACCTAATCAGACACAACAACCCATGTGCTGGGAATCCCCTCCACCTTTGCCCTCTAGATCCATTCTCCCCTATTGTCTACACTACTCTCTGCCTTGGGAGGCTAATGAACCGCAACAGCCAAGTATTTTTTGCTCCTCAACTTCTCATAGGGTTTCCCTTTTGGTGAAGTATCAGCAGGAAACCAGAGGGAGGGAAGGAAGAGCAAGAGGAGATTTACTCCCTTCACTCCCTCCCTGCCATGCCCAGTTGGTCAGTGACTAGTTCTTCACCTGGAGACCTGAGCTTCTCTCTCCCACAGCTTTAGTTCCTGCCCAGCTCAGGCCACAGCTCCCTCCTTTTGCCCATGGAGGCTGAGGGGTAAGTAAGGGCATTCCTCTGCAGCCAACTACTGAGTGCTTCAACATCCCTCATTGGTTCCATTAAACCTGTCAGACCCTCTGTAGTTTGTGACTTGCTCTCTTGGAGTACGACAGCTATTTCCTACTGGGCCCTGCTAAGCCCCTTTTTAATTTTAAAAGAAAACAAAATAACCCTTTGCTACACAGAATTAATATATATTACCAGGTTATATTATCTGCACAGATGTTTTAAAAATTATAAATACATGATTCTAACTGGAATCTATAATAATAAAAGCATAATATGCTAATTAGACCCGACAGCCGAACGACCTTCTGGACCTCCTTCTGGACATCCTTCTGACCTTCCAGAGAAAGCCAGGGCTGTGAGGGCCTTGGCAAGCTGCCGCAGCTGTGAGGGCCAAGCCCCTTGCACGAATTTCATGCATCGGGCCTCTAGTAGTAATAATAAAGTGAAATAACATGTATCTTAGTATGTAAATGCTTAGGCATAGCTGGTCTAGAACATAAAGTAGATGCCTAGACCCTCTTATATAATGAAGGAATCTAAACTTAAGGGAAGTTAGAAAATATTTAACTGTTGTCAACACTATGCTTTACTTTTGACATTTTGACATAAGGGCTAAATCGTTTTTGTATATATCTATTAAATCAAGGAGAATGTGACAACTGTAAGTGAAGGCTGACACAGGCATCCTGCATTGATAACACAAATGTCACAAGCATCATTGCTGTTGGTGACATTATTTCCAAAAACGATGAGCAATTCTCAGAAAAGTTCCTAACAAAATAAAGTGCAATCTTCTCTCCATTTACCCAAGAGTTGTATTTCTAGAAAAAAATAATTACATATTAAACCCTGTGACTCAAATAATTATAAACTATCTTTACCAACGTAAGTGTCCATGTGGACATGCAAATGCCATGTATGATGGACAATTCATCATGCATTTCAGGATGTGCAGAATCCCTGGATCCCTACTAAATACCAGTAGTAAACCCTAATCATTGAAAAAACCAAAAACACCCCACAATTATTTTTTTAAGTTTGTTTTAACTATTGTTTCCATTTATTTATTTATTTTTAATATATTTTTATTGATTTCAGAGAGGAAGGGAGGGAAGAGAGAGATAGAAACATCAGTGATGAGAAGGAATCACCGATTGGCTGCCTCCCGCACGCCCCCCACTGGGGACTGAGCCCGCAACCCAGGCATGTGGCCCTGATGGGAATTGAACCCTGGACCTTTCAATCTGCAGGCCGACGCTCTATCCACTAAGCCAAACCAGCTAGGGCCACACTTATTTTAAACATCTGCTAAAGGGTACTACCATCCCCCTTAAGAACCACTGGCTAATAATATTGTCCACTGTGAGGAGGCAATGAAAGGAGACAAGATGGATAAAGAAGAAAAACAAATCAAAACTCCAAGAAAAATACAAAGTTTTGTAAGAAAAGGAATGCAACCAAGCATACTATGTGGTATTGCAGTGAAAAATAGTCTTGATCATGTAAACTCCACGTACTTTGAATTTCTAGACTCAACTACAACAAAATGCAGAGATCCTAATGATTCTTATAGAACAAAGTAAATTAGCAATACGTTGGCAAAAATATGGCGAGAATATTTTTCTCACAGATGCAGGTGCTGTTGGCAATGGTTTCAGAATCAAGTGTGTCTGACCCAGACAGCACATCCGAAATTCCCTTAAGTATTTCCCTCGGAGTCACAAGACGATTGTCTCCTGTCTTATGTAGCAGAACTTGTGTCACATGGCCACCTATAGCTGCAAGGGAATATAGGGGCGGGGAAGTATCCAGAAAGGTGGGGAGGTGAACATCAAGTAACACTAACAGCAGGAAAACTACAGCCATAAGGTCTACAGAGAAAGGAGCAAGAAATAAAAGAGTAAGTATATTACTTAAATTATAAAGCTAATTGTAGATAGAATATGGACATAACAGACCTCTTATAAAACTAAAATCAAATCCTTTAACTTAAAAAGGTTAGCATAAACATGACAGAAGCTCATTTCTCTCACTTAGAAGTCTGAGCTGTGTGATAGCCTTCCTCTGCAAAGCTATCAAGGTTCTAGGCTCCTTCAAATGTGTTGCTTTGCTATCCTCAATAAGTGGCAACCATCTCCTAGTCTGAATGGCTGCTCTATCTACTACCACAGTGACGATAATATTTCATCCAGTGGGAAGGGGAAAGGGATCAGGAAGGACATGTCCCTCCCCTTCCAGGGAATGGCCCCATAGAGTTTGCCCACATCACTTCCATTCATAGCCCACAAGCCTGAACTTAGTCTTTTGGCTTCATCTAGCTGCAAGAGAAGCTGGACAGATATCAGACCCTGATTGTTCCTAGTCAGCAACAATTTTTAACAATGTAAAGCCGTAACTTGTACGCCACATACTTGCTCCTATTCTGGTAAGACTCATTTTCTGCCCTCCTCAGGGAAATCTCAGCAGTCTATGGCCTGTCCTACTGAATTCTGTAAAAACAAAGATACTGCCTTGTACAAATTTCTCATGAAAACTGAGGGTCTCGTGGAACCTGGTCCTGCTATCATGTGGGAGATATAAAGTTGGCATCCCTCAGGGCTGTGTTCTTGACCCACATTCCCTGGGTCAATCATGCTCAGTCCCATTGTTAACAAAAAAGGGGGGAGGGCAAGAGGAGAAATGTAGTCTTCAGCCAGGCAGGCATGAGCTCAACTAAAAAGTCTATTGCTTTTAAGAAGGGAAGAACAGCCGAAACCGGTTTGGCTCAGTGGATAGAGCGTCGGCCTGCGGACTGAAGGGTCCTGGGTTCGATTCTGGTCAAGGGCATGTACCTTGGTTGCGGGCACATCCCCGGTGGGGCGTGTGCAGGAGGCAGCTGATCGATGTTTCTCTCTCATCGATGTTTCTAGCTCTCTATCCCTCTCCCTTCCTCTCTGTAAAATATCAATAAAATTTATTTTAAAAAAAAAAAAAAAGAAGGGAAGAACATATTGGAGTCACTAGCAAAAAAATAAGTCCAAGTAGAAGAAAGGGGAGCCAGTTGCTTGTGTGCACGAGTTAAATCTTCCCACCCTGCCCCTTCTATAGGAAATAATGACTAAAGTCTGAGGAAAAGTAGTGTGAGCATCTTACATCATAAATTTATGAAATTTATCAATTTATGAAATATTTAAAACATTGCTAGTTAAAGAGTGAAAAGGGTTCCTTCTGGGCATGTGACTAGGAAGGGAAAGGAATGGGACAGGGGACTATTGCTTTTTTAAAAAAAATATTTTATTTTATCGATTTTTGAGATAGAGGCTGAGGGAGAAAGAAACATTTATGTGAGAGAGAAACATCAATCATCAGCCTCCCACAGGCACCCCGACAGGGGCTCAAGCACCCAACCTAGGTATGTGCCCTAATGTGCATAGGATGATATCAACCAACTGAGCCACACCTTTGGCTCTATTGCTTTTTTATTGTTAAGATCTCCAAGACTTGTCTTTTTAACCACTTGAATACGTTATTTTAACAGAACGCTTAAATATTTTTAGCATGTTATAATTTCAAAATAACAGTATTTTAGCATATTGCTCATTATAATGTATTTGTGAACTTGGTTAAATAATATTGAATAAACACTACCTACATTCCATATTACCTTTTAGTCTACAACCCTATTTAAACCTGAACCACTGCCACAACCTCCTAAATCCCAACGTCCTGCTTCTATTCTTGCCCTTTTAGTCAATTCTCACGGCTGTACAACTTTAAGGCAGTGCTTTAAATTCCATGTAAATGGTATACCCTAGAGTTCTACAATGTAGTGGCACTATCTATTCTCATTTCAAAGAGATCTTTTCAGAATCTTAATCAGATCCCTTCTTGAACTTGCTCAAAACTTGTCAATAGCTTCTCATCACACTTAAATTTTTATTTTACTGTCGCCCAAAGAATTCATATAAGCTAACCCTATCTCTCCAGACTCTTCATCTTCAAGTGACTCAACCCTTAACTTAATTTCAAGTTCTGCTCAACCACTACCTGCTCCTCAGAGGCTTTCCCTGACCACCTGACCTGAAACAGCCAATGATGACAAACTCCCTCCCACAGTCACCAGATATCCCTCATTACGTAAATCCATATACTTGTTGATCACCCATCTTCTCTGCTAGAATATACGTTCCTGAGGACTGCCTTGTCCACATCTCTATTCCCAGTGCTTAAAATACTGCTTAGCATACATATCTGTTCAAATATTTGTTAAATGCAATATGTTTCTTAATTTTTTTATTAAGGTATTATATGTGTACATATCTTACCATTGCCCCCCCACCCCACTCCCATACATGCCCTCGCCCCCCAATATTTTGCATCCGTTGGTTACTCTTATATGCATGCATATAAGTCCTTCAGTTGATCTCTTATTTCCCCCACCTCTCCCTAACCTTCCCGCTGTAATTTGACAGCCTGTTTGATGCTTTACTGCCTCTGTATCTATCTTTTTGTTCATCAGTTTATACTGTTTTTCATTATCCCCAAATGAGTGAGATCATGTGGTATTTTTCTTTCATTGACTGGCTTATTTCACTTAGCATAATGTTCTCTAATTCCATCCAGGTGCCTACAAATGGTAATAATTCCTTCTTTTTTATGGCAGCATAGTATTCCATTGTGTAGATGTACCACAGTTTTCTGATCCAGTCATCTGCTGACGGGCACCTAGGCTGTTTCCAAATCTTAGCTATTGCAAATTGTGCTGCTATGAACATAGGGGTGCATATATCCTTTCTGATTGGTGTTTCTAGTTTCGTAGGATATATTCCTAGGAGTGGGATTACTGGGTCAAATGGGAGTTCCATTTTCAGTTTTTTGAGGAAACTCCATATTGTTCTCCACAGTGGCTGCATCAGTCTGCATTCCCACCAGCAGTGCACGAGGGTTCCTTTTTCTCTGCATCCTCGCCAACACTTGTCGTTTGTTGCATTGTTGATGATAGCCATTCTGACAGGTGTGCGATGGTATCGCATTGTCGTTTTGATTTGCATCTCTCGGATAATTAGTGACTTTGAGCATGTTTTCATGTGTCTCTTGGCCTTCCTTCTGTCTTCTTTCGAAAAGATTCTATTTAGGTCCGTTGCCCATTTTTTTATTGGATCATTTATCTTCCTTTTATTAAGTTGTATAAGCTGCCTGTAGATGTTGGAGATTAAACCTTTATCAGTGATAACATTTGCAAATATGTTCTCCCATACAGTGGGGTTTCTTGTTGTTTTGTTGATGGTCTCTTTTGCTGTGAAAAAGCTTTTTATTTTGATGTAGTCCCATTTGTTTATTTTCTCTTTGGATTCCGTTGCCCTAGGGGCAGTATCAGTGAATAAATTCTTTCGGCATATGTCTGAAATTTTGCTGCCTGTGGATTCCTCTAGTATTTTTATGGTTTCCCGTCTTATATTTAAGTCCTGTATCCATGTTGAGTTTATTTTTGTGTATGGTGTAAGTTGGTGATCTAGTTTCATTTTTTTGCATGTATCTGTCCAATTTTCCCAACACCATTTATTGAAGAGACTGTCTTGACTCCTTTGTATGTTCATGCCTCCTTTGTCAAATATTAATTGCGCATAGTGGTTTGGGTCGATATCTGGATTCTCTATTCCATTGATCTATATGTCTGTTCTTGTGCCAGTACCAGGCTGTTTTGAGGACAGTGGCTTTGTAATACAGCTTGAAATCTGGTATTGAGATCCCTCCTACTTTATTCTTCTTTCTCAGGATTGCTGTGGCTATTCGGGGTCTTTTTTTATTCCAGATGAATTTTTGGAGAGTCCTTTCTAGGTCTGTGAAATATGCCGTTGGTATTTTAATGGGGAGTGCATTGAATCTATAGATTGCTTTGGGTAGTATGAACATTTTAATGATGTTGATTCTACCAATCCATGAACATGGTATGTTCTTCCATCTGTTTACATCTTCCTCTATCTCTTTTTTCAGTGTCCTGTAGTTTTCCACGTATAGGTCTTTTACCTCCTTGGTTAGGTTTATTCCTAAGTATCTTAATTTTTTTGGTGCGATGGTAAATGGGATTGCTTTTTTAGTCTCTCTTTCTGTAAGTTCACTATTGGTGTATAGAAATGCCGTAGATTTCTTGGCATTAATTTTGTATCCTGCTACATTGCCAAATTCATTTATTAAGTCTAATAGTTTTTTTGATGGAGTCTTTCGGGTTTTTTATGTACAATATCATGTCATCTGCAAATAAGGACAGCTTTACTTCTTCTTTTCCAATTTGGATGCCTTTTATTTCTTCTTCTTGTCTAATTGCAATGGCTAATACTTCCAGTACTATGTTGAACAGGAGTGGTGAGAGTGGGCATCCCTGTCTTGTTCCTGTTCTTAGTGGAAATGGTTTTAGTTTTTGCCCATTGAGTATGATGTTAGCTGTGGGTTTATCATATATAGCTTTTATTATGTTGAGGTATGATCCTTCTATTCCCACCTTGTTGAGAGTTTTTATCAAGAAAGGGTGTTGGATTTTGTCAAATGCTTTTTCTGCATCAACTGATATGACTATGTGATTTTTATCTCTCGATTTGTTTATGTGATGTATCACATTTATTGATTTGTGGATATTGTACCATCCTTGCATTCCTGGGATAAACCCTACTTGGTCATGGTGTATGATCTTTCTGATGTACTGCTGGATCCGATTTGCTAGAATTTTGTTGAGGATTTTGGCATCTACATTCATGAGGGATATTGGCCTGTAATTCTCCTTCATTGTGTTGTCTTTATCTGGTTTTGGTATTAGGGTGATGCTGGCTTCATAGAAGGAGCTTGGAAGTGTTCCTTCCTCTTGAATTTTTTGGAATAGTCTGAGGAGGACAGGTTTTAGTTCTACCTTGAATGTTTGGTAAAACTCTCCTGTGAAGCCGTCTGGCCCCGGGTTTTTGTTTGCCAGAAGCTTTTTGATGACTGCTTCAATTTCTTCCATAGTTACTGGCATATTGAGCTGTTTAGATTCTTCCTGATTGAGTTTTGGAAGGTTATATTTTTCTAGGAATATGTCCATTTCCTCCAGGTTGTCCAGTTTGTTGGAATAGAGTTGTTTGTAGTGTTTTTTAACAACCCTTTGTATTTCGGCGGGATCTGTTATTTCACCTCTTACATTTCTGATTTTGTTTATTTGGGTCCTCTCTCTTTGCTTCTTGGTGAGCCTGGCTAGAGGTTCATCAATCTTGTTTATCCTTTCAAAGAACCAGCTCTTGGTTTTGTTGATCTTTTGTATTGTTTCTTTGGTCTCTAGGTCGTTTATCTCCACTCTGATCTTTATTATTTCCTTCCTTCTGGTTACACTGGGCTTTTCTTGTTGCTCTTTTTCTAACTCTTTGAGTTGTTGGGTTACGTAATTTATTACCATTGTTTCTTGTTTTTTGCAGTAGGCTTGTAGAGCTATGAACTTCCCTCTCAAGACTGCTTTCACTATGTCCCATAGATTTTGGATTGTAGTGTTTTCATTGTCATTTCTTGTCATGATGTTTTTTATTTCTTCCTTGATCTCTCTGGTAACCCAATCATTGTTTAATAGCATGCTGTTTAGTCTCCATGTGTTTGATTTCTTTGGGTTGTTTTTATTGTAGTTGATTTCCAGTTTTATGCCACTGTGGTCTGAGAAGATGCTTGATATGATTTCTATCTTCTTGAATTTGAAAAGACTTTGCCTATGTCCCAATATATGGTCTATCTTTGAAAATGACCCATGTGCACTTGAGAAGAATGGATATTCTGTGGCTTTGGGGTGAAATGTTCTGAAAATGTTAATTCCATCTGGTCTAGTGAGTCATTTAGGATTGATGTTTCTTTGCTGATTTTTTGTTTAGAGGATTTGTCCAATGGTGATAGTGGGGTATTAAAGTCTCCTACTATGATTGTATTGCTGTCAATCTCTCCCTTGATATCCTCCAGGAGTTTTTTTATGTATTTGGGTGCTCCTGTATTGGGTGCATATATGTTTACCAGAGTTATTTCTTCTTGTTGGATTGCTCCCTTTAGTATTATGGAGTGGCCTTCCTTATCTCTTGTTATGTCCTTCACTTTGAGATCTAATTTGTCAGATATAAGTATTGCTACCCCAGCTTTTTTTTCAGTTCCATTTGCCTGGAAAACCTTTTTCCATCCCTTCACCCTCAGTCTGTGTGCGTCTTTTTTTTTTTTGAGGTGGGTTTCTTGTCGACAGCAGATATATGGGTCTTGTTTTCTTATCCAATCCGTTACCCTATGTCTTTTTATTGGGGCATTTAATCCGTTTACATTTAAAGTTATTATTGATAGGTACTTATTTGTCACCATTTTTATTCTTTACCCCTGTGTTCCTTCTTCGCTTCCTATTTCTTTTTTTTTTTTTTTTTTTTACAGCAGACCCTTTAACATTTCTTGCATTGCTGGTTTGGTGGTAATAAATTCCCTTAGTCCTTTTTTGTCTGTGAAGCTCCTGATTTCACCTTCAATTTTGATTGATAGCCTTGCTGGGTACAGTATTCTTGGATTCAGACCCTTCCTTTGCATGACTTTGTATATTTCATTCCATTCCCTTCTGGCCTGATGAGTTTCTGTTGAGAAATCAGTTGATAGTTTGATGGGGGTTCCTTTGTATGTAACTTTCTGTCTCTCTCTTGCCGCTTTTAAGATTCTTACTTTGTCGTTGGTGTTTGCCAATTTAATTATGATGTGCCTTGGCGTCGGTCTTTTGGGGTTCATTTTGCTTGGGACTCTATTAACTTCTTGGATTTGTGTGGGTTTTTTCTTCCCTATATCCGGGAAATTTTCTGTCATTATTTCTTCAAAGAGGTTTTCTATTCCTTGCTCAGCTTCCTTTCCTTCTGGTACCCCTATTATGCAGATGTTGTTTTGTTTCGTGTTGTCCCAAAGTTCACTTAGGCTCTCCTCCTGCCTTTTAATTTTTTTTTCTAGAAGTTGTTCTACTTTGGTATTTTTTCCCCTCTTGTCTTCTAGCTCACTGATGTGGTCCTCTGCTTCTTCTAGTCTACTCTTGATGCTTTCTATTGAGTTCTTTACAGCAGTGATGTCATTTTTAATTTCTTCTTGGTTCTTCTACATTTCCTCTTGGTTCTTTGCTCATATTGTAGAATTTGTCTCCCATTCTTTTCAGCCACTTTATGACCATTTCTCTGAATTCTTTTTCTGGAAGGTTGCTTGCCTCCATTTCGTTTACTTCCTTTTCTGGTGATGCCTGCTTTTCTTTCATATGCGGGCTGTTTCTTTGTCTCCCCATGGTCTCTCTTCTCTAGATGTCTGGTTATGTAGTTCTCTCTCTCCTTATCCCAGGTGAAATCTGATCTTTCCGTGGTGGAGTGTAGAGCTCCTCTGAAACCGCGTGTTTGTGCCAACTGGGGACCGGTGTTCTAGGGCTCGCAGCTGTTCCTTGGGTGCCGCAGTTGTGGATTCTCAGGCTTCTGATAAGCTCCACTTTCCCGTTCAAGATGGTGCAGACTCCGTGTCCAAGCCCGCAGCTCCGGGAGGGGACCCAGCCGCAGTGGGGGCTGTCAGGTCAGGAGAACCCCGTCTAGCAGTCCCCCACCTTCTTCTGGAGTTTAGCTGTCCCTTAACTTGCCAACAAACATTCCTCGTGCGACCCTCAGCTGTTCTTTCTTTCTACTCCGGTACAAGGCTCAGAACACGTCTGTCTATTCCGCCGCCATTTTTCTTCCTCCGCAATATGTTTTATAGAATGAAAAATTTATTTTATGAAGGAATATTATGAGAAAATAAATTTTAAAAACTCTTTGAAGATCTACTCCATGCCAGACACTATGCTAGCTGCTGTTCAGAAATCTTACATGATCTTCATGGCATCTTGCTGAAGTATTAATCATTTGACAAATGAGGTGACAGCAATGTAGAGAGGACAGTGAAGGGCAGAGCCCTACTCTCCTACACACAGGTTCCCACAAACAACACCGAACACTGAGAGTGGGAAAGCCAAACAAAGGAAAGGGAGACAATGTAGGAGGGGAGACATACATTTCCACTGAGATAAAAACGGATTACAAAACCTGGTTGCATCCCATCTTTTCAGTTTATGTTTTTGTACAAGTTCTTCGAGTCTGATTGTTTCATTCACAATTGAAATGAAAAACAGCTAAACTTAATAAGCATACTTTGGTCTTTGTCTTAATTCTACCAAATTTGAAGTCTATGCTTACCCTATCTAATAAAAGAGTTAATATGCAAATTAACTGTCACTCCAACACACAAGTTGGCTGCCCCCATGTGAACACAAGAAGGCTGCCACAAGACGGCCAGCAGGGGAGGGCAGTTGGGAGGGACCAGGCCTGCAGGGGAGGGCAGTTGGAGGGGAGTACAGACAAGCAGGGGAGAGCAGTTAGGAGCGATGAGGCTGGCAGGGGAGGGCAGTTAGGGGTGACTGGGTTGGCAAGGGAGGGCAGTTGGGGGGGGGGAGGGACCAGGCCTGCAGGGGAGGGCAGTTGGGGGCGACCAGGCCTGCAGGGGAGGGCAGTTAGGGGTGATCAGGCCGGCAGGGGAGGGCAGTTAGGGGCGATCAGGCTGGCAGGGGAGTGGTTAGGGGGTGATCAGGCCAGCAGGCAGAAACAGTTAGGGACAATCAGGAAGGCAAGCAGGCGAGCAGTTGGGAGCCAGCAGTCCTGGATTGTGAAAGGGATGTCTGACTGCCCGTTTAGGCCCAGAAATCCCTTGAGGGGTCCCAGATTGGAGAGGGTGCAGGCTGGGCTGAGGGACACCCCCCTCCATAAATTTCGTGCACCAGGCCTCTAGTCACTAATAATTTCTATTTCACTTCTAAAAAACAAAAGCACAACAAATTTTTTAAGAGCCTCCATACTGTCTTCCATTTTGAGTTTATCCTTATATATGATGTGAAAAAGTGGTCTAGTTTCATTTTTTTGCATGTATCTGTCCAGTTTTCCCAACGCAATTTATAGAAGAGACTGTGTTTACCCTAATGTATATGCTTTCCTCCACTGTCACAGAATAATTGACCGTATAGGTGTAGGTACTATTTTCTGGGCTCTCTATTCCATTCTATTGATCTATGTTTCTGTTTTTATACCAGTACCATGCTGTTTGGATTATTACAGCCTTGTAGTATAGTTTGATATCAGGTAGTGTGATACCTCCCACTTTGTTCTTCTTTTTCAAGGTTGTGGTGGCTATTCAGGGTCTTCTGTGGTTCCTAGATTATTAAGATGTGTGGGGTTCTTTGTTCCTTAGGAGAGCATCCCTATTGCCTTTTTCTTAATATGGAATATTAATATGGAATACTGGTTTAACTACTCAGTAATCTTAATCAAATACTTTCACCTTGCTTTTGTGAAAATAAGCCATTTCCCTGTAGCTTTCCAGTCTAAAACATTGGTTTTCAACCTTGGTTGTAGATTGGGATCACCTGGGAAGCTTTAAGACTACCCAGAGATTGATTTAATTAACCTGGGGCACAACCTGGATAATGGCATTGAAAGTCCCCCAAGGTGTTTCTAATGTGCAGCAAAGGATAAGAATCACAGGTGTTTTTCTTTTCAAAAAGGATATCATATCCAAACCCTTAGGTAACTTAAACAATGATCATAAAATGAAATGTTATAGATTTACGAGAACAGTTCCATAATTTGATTCTTAAATATTCCTAAAACCCTGGAAAAGGTGTCATTTGTTTCAATAATGCATCCACTATTTACAATCATTAGATCTTTTCTAGCCTAAAAACTGAAATAACATGTGACTATGCCACCCACCTCTTCCTTCCCAAAGAAAGGTCTAAATTAATTTAAAATGCATATAAAGGAACACAATAACTCAAAAGAGACCGGCCTCACAACCAAATAACTGGTAGGATTTTCCATTCAGAATGCCTATATTTCATAACCTGGCAATTGACTTCCTTTTGTTTTGCTTTGAAGGTCTTTAATGACCTTACAAACTGTGCTTTTTATCTTGTGAGTGTACAAAATAGGACTGTTTCCATTAACAGACCAACAAAAACTGAAGAGAAACCACAACATGGCAGTCACTGTGTATTAAAATTACAGCTGATTTTTGAAAGAGAAAAGCAAATGCCAATATTACTTAATCTGTTTGAGTTCTCATTAATACAACTCATTTCACCAAATTAAGTTCTGTCATCTCAAGACACCCTGATGGAGGGTTAGATGGATCAGTTGAAGCAACAATCATTTTCCTCGAGATACTGTTTAAGACCAGTCTCAAGTTTTACTTTTATGTGTGTTTTCCAACTCACTCCCCTCAGGACAACAGCAAACAACAAAACCTATCTCTTCTGTATTTGCACCATAACATCCCAAAGCCCCAGGGAGCACAAAGGATGGATTTTTATACTATCCCCAGATCTGCTGGAACCCTGCAAGCAAGAAAGCAAGGATATTGTGGGGCTCCTACAAGTACTGCGTGCCTCTTGGGATTGGTAGTGGGAAAGGGTCACTTTGAAGTTACTACTTGCACACCAAAAGGTATTACCACTTTTACGGCTTTCTTTAGAAGGGCGGGGGTGAGTCCTCGCGGTCTCAAAACACGTTTGTGGAACAGTTTCCACAGCAAACTATAAACTATAAGACTCCTCTTTTGCCTTTATGGTATCCTTCTTCCATCCTATACGTCGCTAATTCTTTGAGGCAGACTAAATGGGACCCTTCCACACATCCAGACACTACATGCACTGCACTGAGAATGTATCGGGTCACCATTGTATTTTAGTCCCGAAAGATGGAACAACAGCATAAGCATTGAGGCACAATGACTCCTGCCATAAGGTAAGCGATTCGCAATCTTCGTAAATCTACAGCTAATCTATAATAATAAAAGCATAATATGCAAATTGACCGAATGTCCAAACAGCAGAATGACCATCAGGATGACATGCTATGAAACTCACTGGTGCAAGGCCAGCCAAGGCCAGTGCGATGCAATTAGTTGGGGGACCCCACCATCACCCCATGATCACCTCACAGATGGAGGCCCAGGCCACCGGCTGGCAGGGCAATCAATCGGGGGGGGGGGGGGGGAGAGGGCCCTCCATGATCACCCCAAAGAGGGAGGCCCAGGCAAGAGGGCGCAGGTCAGGCTGAGGGACACCCCTCTGAGTGCACGAATTTTGTGCACCGGGCCTCTAGTATTTTATAAAAGTGTCTCTTTCCCTGAGCAGAGGGATAACCTAAGCAGTCAGAAGATTCAAAATCAAAACAGAACAAAAACAAAACCCCCAAAAGACTACCATTTCTAAAGAGGGACAGAAGTGCCCCTTTACTGTACTATAATATTTGGATGGGAGAGAGTTGTAGGCAAGAGCCCACTGTGAATTATTTCACCAATACTATTTCCCCACAATGCTCTCTTCCTGATCAATTTTAGTTTAAGGAGCTTACTCTCCCCCACCCCCATCTGCATTTCACAGTATTATTTGTATACATTAGTCAAATTTAGAATTAACAAGAAAAATTGTGTGAAGTGGTGGGAGTGATTATATAAAAAGGTTTAATAAGGAACAATTTAGTGTGATTACAGTGACAATGCACATAAAAATGTAAAGAACGTGGGTATATGAAGCATGTGGAAAGTTATGTGGTACCATTTCAATCTTTTTAATTCCCTCTTCATTATTTCTACTTTACAAAATAGTTGGCTCCTTCTTAAAATCTGACTTTAACTTAATAAAAACAAAAATAATGAACAGAGCAACCACCAACTAGAAACCTATAGACTCCTGGCTAACCAAAACGATTACCACTTTAAGTCAAGCACATATGAAAGACAGTTATAATTTGAGAATTATAGTTGGTAAACCCACAGCTACGTGAATGTACGAAATCGCTTCTGTGGGTATCATGTTTGCCAGAGTCTCCCTACCTTCTAACCACCATGAACTCCTTTTATCACTTTTTTCTCCTGGATCTCAATTTTTTCCAAAGGTTCAACAAACAAATTGCCTAAAGCAATAACTGACTTGCTTTATCTGTGTCATTGTTTTCTGGTTTCAACACTGATCCCACCTTTAACCAATGATATAGAACCACCCAAAGTTCATCTTTCTGCCCTTAGCAGTGTGAGAGTGCCAAAGTAATCAAGGTAAATAAGCATCAGAGGCTTAAGCACTGCTCAGACAAAGCTATTTTGCCATTGGCAATTTACTTCACATTCATATTATGCATGTCCACTTAGGAAGTGTGCCCACTGGTGCAGAGCCTTATCAGTGCCCGGTCCACACACCGCCGCCACCACCACCCAGAATTCCCTATAAAGTCAGTCAGAGGGCCTAACTGGCATAGGATGACAACTGTTGTTCCTCAGCGTTGAAATGTCCCAGCCAGAATCAAAGACAGACATGTTTTAGTCAACTGTGAGTGTAAAGCTATTGAGCTTTCTCAAACAACTCATGGATGAGCCCTTCACTAGCTTTGTGGGCCACTGGAGCCAAGGGAAAAACAATACTGCAGCTCCTCAGAGGCCACCAGCCCTAACAGCGAGAGGGCTCTGACTTGTAAGTAAAGCTCTTCTCTCTGGTTAATTTTCTTCATTTATAAAATGAGGACTCTTTTTTCAGATCCCAATTTCTGAGTTATAAATTCACCAAGTTGAAAGAAGTGACTTGGGGTGGGAAACACACAATATACAGATGATGTATTGTAGAATTGTATACCTGAAACCTGCATAATTTTATTAACCAATTATATTAAAAAAAAAAAAAGAAGTGAGTAGCAATATGTATTTCAATGACAACAATTTAAGCTATTAAATCCTTTTATGGGATATCTGCCTACTTGAAGACAGTATAAAAATATACAATAGGTTGTGATTTTGTAATTATCCTGTTATTTTCTCTGTATAACCCAACTGTATAATTCAAGACTGGCTTGTGCATCAAATTCTCAAAAATATAGTTTATTCCCATTTCATTTTGTCCAGGAAGAAATCTGACTGTCAAGAATTACTCCAGCTCCCCTTAGCAAACAACATGTTAATAAAAAATAAAAAAAGGTATGAGGTGTCTTTTGAATAAGTTTGACTAATACTAGTAGAACTACTTAGGTTGTTGTGGGGTTTCCTCCTTAATAAAAAAAAATTCACAAAAGTTAATCTGACCGCACTCAATGCTCTCAACATTTAGAAAAATTTCCAAGTATTCCAAATTATTTTTGAACAGAACATATGTGGTAGTGTTGGGAATGCACCTGTTTGCCAACACAATTTCTGGAGAAACATTCTACACTCTACAGGGCATATCTCATTTTACTGCACTTCGCTTTATTGCGGTTCACAGATGTGTGGGTTTGGGGCTTTTTTGTTTTTGGGGAGGAGGTGGTGCAAAGTGAAGGCAAGACCCTCCAGCAGCAAAAAGATTAAGACTGGCTTTATTGAGATGGTCTGGAAGGGAACCTGCAACATCTGAGGCATGCCTGTAATTGAACAGGTGGCGTCAGGGAGGTCCGCTCTAGCTGGACAAGCAAGGGAGAATTTGTTTCATTACCCAAATCCAACAAGTACACACAGTATGAATCAGCTAATAAGTTGCAAAAAATATTTTCAAAGGTAATATTCCAAATGGGACAGCATCTTAATGTCACCAAACTTTCATGTGTTTTTTTAAGACTTTAACGCAACAAAAATAAGTGCTAATGCAATATGACTGAAAAACACTGGAGACTGGATGATATTCATGAACTTGATATGACCACTTATCACAGGGTGCCCCCAAAAATGTACACACATTTTAACAGCTGATAGCTCAATTCTGAAAATGAAAGGTATTTTAATGAACACTGCCTTTATAATTATTCAAAGTGTGTATATACATTTGGGGGGCACCTATATTTGTCAAAAGTTACACTTGTTTTAAGAATGACTACTGAAATTAAAAGTTACTTGACCTACAGAATTGAGAGATGGAGAGATGACTGCATCTCCACAGCAAGCTACAGACAACGAGGAAGTATGGTACTGGCTAGGGGTGAATGGAAGGCTCACAAAACTCCCAGGTGCACTCAAATCTGACCTGAGGAATGGTGTCATCAATTATGCCAATTGGTCTGGGATTAGAAATGCTACTCTGACACCTTTCTCTCCTCCAAAAACCAGAGGTCTACTCAGAGGATCCCTACCTCTTTTCTATCTCTGGGGTTGTGACTCTGAAGAGGGTTAGGTATTTTTGAAGGATCTGTGTAATTACCTTCCAGCTGCAGGGAAGCATCCTATAAGTATGCCCTGAAAATGAACGATTCAAAACAGCTGCTTAGGTTGCGCCTGTTTTAAGAGGATGGGTACATAGGGTTAGGATGGTGTGGGGAGACTGCATTGACACTGAAATGCAGGTTTTCAAAATTCAATTCGAAAGCTCTCCAAATTTCTAAGTGCCTCATACGCTAAAGTTAATACTCCAGGAAACTAACAAACACCTGTGCATCTAAGTATGCATGCCTTGGGCAATCAATCTCTCCAGGTCTCCACATCTGGTCCCAAACCAAGGAGACTGTTACATATTTCTACTGGACCTTCTAGGTTCAGCATTCCATTAGAGAGACTATCTACACCGTTTCTGTTGAAAACATCCAGTTAAGGCAATTTGAGCCATTACTTTTGTCTGCTACAGAACACTAAATCCCTGGGGTCTTTAGCACGCACTTCACCTGAGACAAACTCCCTACCTCTTGGGGGGACGGAAGAGGGGGGGAGCGGGGAGGGGACATTTGTTTTGAAGTGGTTATGAGCCAATCCTTTATTTTTATCACTAGTGCGTTTCACTGGGTCTGTCTGGCCCAGGAATTACTCACAGTACCTCTACAAAGCTGCGTACCTTTCGCAGTGTTTAGATTTGAGGTCCTAGTTTATAAAGCAGTATAGGAAGCTTGTCAATTTTACTTTTTCAGTCACCGAGGAACATTCCCACCCCTTCGCCCTCGTGAAGACTTCCCTCTAACCAATGCAGGTGTCCGATTCCACCTGTTTCGCCGGGCTACACACTTATTCCGACCTCCGGTCAGGTCCAGCTCCAGCTGGGCTAGGCGAGCAGGAGGCACCGCTGCCGTGGGAAACTCAAGTTGATGGGGGTTGCGTTCTAACCGGGCCAGAGCCCAGCCCGCCGGGTGCCCCACCGCAGGGCCGGAGCTGCGCTGCCCGGTCCGACTCGGTCTCACGGACGCCAAGCTGACAGATTCTGCCAAGCCCGGGGCGAAGATGCGTCCGCTGCAACCGATTCCCAGCGGGCTAAGACACTGTCCTCCCCGCAAAGGTCCCGCTGCCCTCAAAGACTAACAAGACACAGCGTCCTGCGTGGAGCAGAGGAACCGCGGCCAGAGCGCTGCCCGCCCAGGGGAGGGGGGAGTCCAGGAGGCGCGCGGTCCTGCCCGCAACTCACCTTCTGCTGCCTCCGGGCCATGTCTGTGGGCTGCTTGGCGTTGAAGGGGTACGCGATGCATCTCACCACGAAGACGTAGAGCTGCAAGCGGATCCTCCGCTCCTGCTCCTCATCCAGCTGCCTTTCGGGCTCGTCTCGCCCCTCACTGATCACCGAGGGGCTCGGGCTCCCTGGTCTGACCGCGCCACCGCCGCCCGCGCGCCCCGGCGCGTCCCGCCGCCCTTCCCGAGCCGGGGCGGGCAGCGCTCGCTGCGAACCGCCGGCCGCCACCAGCACATCGCGGCTCTCCTCTTCCAGCCCCTCGTCCGACTCCTCTTCGCTGGAAGAAGGGTCCAGCATGGTGCTCGAGCCGCCCCGCCGCTCGGCCCGCGGCCCCAGGTGCCTCACCCCCGGCGGCAGCGCCCGCGAGGCTTAGGGAGCCGCGCGGCTGGCAGCAGCGGCCGGAATGAAAGGGAAACTGGCCAGGGCTTTCCGGACACGTCGAGTTAGACTCGCGAGTGTTTCCTACCACCCGGGCGCAAGGGGCGGGCGGGAAAGGGAGAGCCGCCGGGACTAAATAGGCGGAGTTAGCGTGGGGGGTGAGCCCGCGCGCCGGCCCCGGGCCCGCCCACCCCGCGGTCCTTTAGAGCCGGCCGGCCCGGGGCGGAGCGGCCCGAGCGCCAGGGCGCAGGTGGGGAACCTGTGGCGCCTACAACAAGCAACACGTGGGCTGCAACGCCCGGGCGCGGGCGCGGGGCCGCGGAGTGCGCGTGCGCGCGCTGCCTCAGCTGCCCTCCCGGGTGCCCCGGCGCCGGGTGCCTGGGAGCGCAGCTCGCAAAGGCGGGGGGCCGCAGAGCGTGCTGGCTTTGTGTGCAGCCACACGGGGTTGCCTGGACGGTCGTGACCGCCCCACCCCATCCTTTTTTCTCTCCCCAGCTTCCTTCCTGAGGGGCGGGAGATGGGCGATTTGACCCCACCGCCCCTCTTCCCCCACCCCTCCACCCCCCCACCCCACCCCCCAGGTAAGGGAGCTGCCAGAAACTCTCTCGGATCCGAAACTGAACCGGAGCACGGAAAAGTGGGGCCTTTGCTGTTCTCCAAATAACGATGGGAAGAGACTTTGAGAAGTCTCTCTGCTGCTGTTTGATCCTCATGGTGAAGTTCAAATTATAAAAGTCAGAGGAGCGTTCGTGAAAAGAAATACAAAAAAGCAAAACAAGCGAGGCTTAAAAAAATAAAATAAAAAACTTTTATTCCTGTACACGCATGAAACAAGATAGATTTTATATTTGCTAAATTGCATACTCATTCAGCTCTCGTAGCTCGATTATTTTCTGGGTTGCGATGCGGGCGACTCCAGGCAGGGAGTGTAGTGGTGTAAACATTTATTCAGCGAATATTTGAGTGCACGCCCAGTGTCCAGCACTGTTGAGTATTTGGACGAGCCTGCGGCGCTCCGGGGCACACAGCACTGGGTCGCTGTCGGTTCTGGCCTCCAGTGGGCGTCTCATAGCTGCACCAGAAGCCTATCTTATCTGCGCAGATTTCTCAGTCCCAAAGCCGGAACCACCTGGACGTGTCTGAGATTTTGTTTATGTTCTTCATACCGACAGAGCGGGGAAATAAGGAAAACGGGGCTTTCAACACACGGAGCAGTGTGCCGAGGCCAAGCTGGCAGGGAAGTGATAAAGCACAGTGGTGGTATCACTGAGCAGATGAAATTACTGCCTCTGAGTTTGTCCACCCCGTGGCCAAATAGCAGTTGTAGCTTTTTCAAGCCACTTTCACAGTTAGGTAAACAAGAGAGAGGCGTTCCTTCTGCATTGAGTGACATTCTCCCTAGATGGGATAAAAAGGCAAGGAGGCGATTACTCCTTCTTGTCAATTTATCAACCTTTAATGGGTGCTCACAGTGATAAAAGGGATTCTCTGAAGGCATGACTGATCGCCAAATGCCAAGGAATAGAAAATCTCAAAAACTGATACTAGTATATTTAAAGACAGTGTTTCACTTCTGGCAAAGTAAACAATAAATGGCAACCTTATTCCTGTAAGTCACAGTATCTAGTGCTTATATTCATAATTTGCAAAGTTTTGTGAATGTACTTATATAATAATGTCACCGAAGTAACACTTTGAGAAAGGTGATGATGATGATGATAATTACCATTTACATGTTTTGTTCCAGGTACAGCACTAATCCCTTTATATAATCTCATTTATTTTTAGTTCCATTGTACAGATAAGGAACCTGAGACTTAAAGAACCTTCTTTTCTACAGAACTAACTAATGGAACAGGGACTCAACATAGTAAATCACTTCTTGTTCCAAATAGTAGCTTTTACTACTACAATTTGTCTAATTATAAATCAGTATATACTAAATGTGTAATGTTTATTAAACTGATAACTAAAATAATTTAGTTCCTAGGGACATAAAAGGGCACTTGAAATATAGCATCTTTATTGCACTTCCTTTTCTTGCCAAGGAAGGGTATATTTTTCATTTTCCTTTATTAATTAGTTAATAGTATTTGGTGTGATGGCTTGTTATTTATTCCCTTCCTATTGAAAATGGTTATCAAATTAAAGATTCTCCAAGCCTTGGGGACCCCACTGGAAACATCTAATAATTTTTAGAATAAGGTATACAGTTTTCTCTATGAAGATGAAAATGGTTCAAAGAACATAAATTAAAGAAATCTCCAAAAGACAACAAAGAGAATGTTTAAGTCCTGGCTGGGCAGGTCAGTTGGTTAGAATATCATCCCAATATGCCAAAATTGCCTGTTCAATCCCCAGCCAGGGCATTTTCAAGAATCAACCAATGAATGCATAAATAAGTGGAACAACAAATCGATGTTTCTCTCTCTCCATTCCTTTCTCTCTAAAATTAATAAATAAAAATTTTAGAAAAGAGAATGTTTAAGGATTTCATTAATTAAACATACTGTACATTGTTAAGAAACTAACATACGTTAAAACGATGCTGGGCATACTTAGAAGAACAAGATACAGACTCTGACCTTAATAAGGTTAAAGAATGACAAATGTGCCGAAACTGGTTTGGCTCAGTAGATAGAGCGTCGGCCTGTGGACTCAAGGGTCCCGGGTTCAATTCCGGTCAAGGGCATGTACCGTGGTTGCGGGCACGTCCCCAGTGGGAGGTGTGCAGGAGGCAGCTGATGGATGTTTCTCTCTCATCGATGTTTCTGGCTCTCTATCCCTCTCCCTTCCTCTCTGTAAAATATCAATAAAATATATTTAAAAAAAAAAAAAAGAATGACAAATGAGAATAACTTTTATTTATTTAAAATAAGTGTTTATTTGAAAAAGCAAATCAGCAAATAAATATTGGTATTGCAATCTGATGATCATTTTAATAAACCAGGAGATAATGGCAGTACAGAGAAAAAATACTTCATTGAGGAGAGAGTAAGGGAAGGCTTCCAGGATGCTTGACGTACATTTTGAAGAATGATTTAGAGCTTCTGGGCAAGGGCACTTTAGGCAGGAGGAACTGCATTTGCAAAGGCATTAAATTATTTGCTTCATTGGACAACTGCAAGTAAACTGGTCTACCAGCAGTGAAGGACACATGTGAAGATGGAGGAGATGAAACTAGAAAGCAGCAGAGACAAATTCAGCATCGAGCAGAAAAATAGGCAGGCATCCAGGTCCTTGTATGCCCTGCTTTGGAATTTAAACCGTATCCTAAAGAAAACAGGGAAACACTTAAAGGTTTAAGTAAGGTAAGACATAAGGTGATCTGTAACTCTTTTTTTTTTTTTTTTTTTTTTTTTTAGTGGTTGTGCCTTTTTTTTTTTCTTTTGATTAAGGTATTACATATGTGTCCTTATCCCCCCATTTCACACACACACCCCCCGCCCACCACCGCTCGTGCCCTCACCCCCCTAGTGTCTGTGACCATTGGTTATGCTTATGTGCATGCATATAAGTCCTTTGGTTGATCTCTTCCCCTTCCCCCGACCCTCCCCTGCTTTCCCTCTGAGGTTTGACGGTCTGATCGATGTTTCTCTGTCTCTGGATCTGTTTTTGTTCATCAGTTTATGATCTGTAACTCTTAAGAGTCAATCTGGAGTAATGTAAAGGCAGTGAAATCAGAGGCAAGATACCAAGAGATTACTAAGGAAATCTGTGAGGGAAGCAATGAGGGCTTGAATATAAGACAAGAGACAAAGAGAGAAGGAAATCTTAAAAGATGAACAAAGGTATTAATACCATATGTATGAGCAACTGAGGGAGCGGGTCAAAGATAGTATATGACTCCCAAGATAAGATAACTTGACTGATAATGGATGAGATATGGACTTCTAGAAGATGACTAGATTTGGAGAAACATCCAGTTTTGAGGAGCTTATCAGAGAGATCCTAATCTTGTTGGAAATACAAATGTGATACTCAAATCTAGATAGGGAGATCATGAGTATATAGGTGGTAGTTGAAGCTACAGATATAGATGATCATAAGGTCCAGAGATCCTTTGTTCAAAGTGAGAAGAGGGAGAATGATGAGTCTCTGGGGAACCCTCTCTGCCTCCCCGCCAATTAAGGGATGGATGGAAGAAAAGGAACCTGAAAAGAAAACCTGACAGTTAAAAATTAATTATACCCTAATAATTTCTAATTAACATTTTCAACTTTGCAGGTACACTAATGTTCTTATCAAATTTCTATGAACAATGTTAGCTTTTCAAGTAATTATAACATTGGTTGATGCTCTGGGATAATTGAATAAATGATACCCAACATAAGATTGCTATTGGTTTGTGTCATTTCATAAATACAAGAAATACACTGGAATTTAGTCAGTGACTCATTTTAACTTTTGTAAAGGTGAGCATAAAAACAAATTGAAGTTATACTGCTTTTTAATGAAACACCTGTAATGCTGGTAAAAGATGGATGCACAGTAATAAAATAGAATATAAATGTGTTTTAGCAATGATATTTAAGAAAACAGGTGTGTGACCTGAATAGCTATAGGTGGTCTGTTTGCTGGTTGAGAATTGATTTGTGCATTTGACCTGAAAGGAAGCTATTAACTCTTTCAAGTCACAGATGAAATCATTCTTTCATTTGAACAGACATTGTTTGGGCACCCACTCTAGGCTATATAGTATTCTGAGTAGATTAAAAAATAAATAAAAGTTTGACCCTAGTTGGTTTGGCTCCCAGGTTTCAATTCTGGTCAAGGGCCTGTTCCTCAGCTGCAGGCTCAATCCCCTCCCCGAATGGGGTGTGTGCAGGAGGCAACCAATCCATATGTCTCTCTCACATCCATGTTTCTCTCTGTGTGTCTCTCCCTGTCCCTTCCACTCTCTCTAAAAATCAGTGGAAAAATATCCTAGGGTGAGGATTAACCAAAAGAAAGTTTGTCCTTGAGGGAATGCATATGAAACAGACATGAGCAAAATAAAAAATTATGGTAGTATATGCTCTTGTAGAAATAGGGAACAAAATTCACAAAATACCCCTTAACTGTTTTGGAAGTTATAGTTAAAATTATATTACAACAGAGAGAAGAATCATTTCAGGTCAGTTGGAAAGACGGGGTTTGCAAATATGTACCAAAAAATTGTCAACTCACAAACCCAGCTAATAAGAGGAGTATGCTTTTACAAAAGTAACATAAAAACAACAAATTTTTGAAACTTTAAGGGGAGTACTTTTATCTTATGAGGCAATAATCCTTCTGGCAACTCCTTCTTCCCTTTTCTCAGCTTTTTCTTTTTCTCCTCTCCAGTTATAATTTAAGTGCTAGCAGAGAATTATTCTGGGACCCTATCTTTACAGATAATGGGTAAAAATATATGCAGATGATCAGCACAAATTGTCCAGTAAATGAGTGGTCCACACTGATATGCAGACACACAGACACACGATTGTTGTGAAGATCAAAGAAATTGAAAACAATGCTTGCAGAGTGCTAAAAGACATCTGTTAGAGTAAATTCTCAGTTATGGGCCAAGTATTTTACTGCTATTATACTAGTAATGGCTTTATCACTTAGCTCACTTCGAAACAGTGCTATAGCATAAATTACATACACTTATTTTTAAAAAGCACTATATTTTTTGAAATAGAGACAAATTAGTAAATGAGTCAGTGCATTTACTTATTGGGTTTTACATAAATTAGAATTTGTATTTCTCTCTTTTTTTTTTTAATAAATCTTTATTGTTCAGATTATTACAGGTGTTCCTCTTTTTTTCCCACCATAGCTCCCCTCCACCTGATTCCCCACCCCACCCTCTTACCCCCCGCCACTGTCTTCATCCATAGGTGTAAGCTTTTTGTCCAAACTCTTCCCGCACCCCTCACACCCCCTCCCCTGAGAATTGTCAGTCCACTCCCTTTCTATGTCCCTGATGCTATTATATTCACCAGTCCATTCTGTTCTTCAGATTTTTTTATTCACTTGATTTTTAGATTCACTTGTTGGTAGGTATGTATTTGATGTCATTTTGTTGTTCATAATTTTTATCTTTACCTTTTTCTTCTTCTTCCTCTCCTTAAAGAACACCCTTCAGCATTTCATGTAATCCTGGTTTGGTGGTGATGAACTCCTTTAGCTTTTTCTTGTCTGTGAAGCTCTTTATCTGACCTTCAACTCTGAATGATAGCTTTGCTGGGTAGAGTAATCTTGGTTGTAGGTTCTTGCTGTTCATCACTTTGAATATTTCCTGCCACTCCCTTCTGGCCTGCATAGATTCTGCCGAGAAATCAGCTGACAGTCATATGGGTGCTCCCTTGTAGGTAACTAACCGTTTTTCTCTTGCTGCTTTCAAGATTCTCTCTTTGTCTTTTGCCCTTGGCATTTTAATTATGATGTGTCTTGGTGTGGTCCTCTTTGGATTCCTCTTGTATGGGGTTCTGTGTGCTTCCTGAACTTGTAAGTCTATTTCTTTCACCAGGTAGGGAAAGTTTTCTGTCATTATTTCTTCTAAAAGGTTTTCAATATTTTGCTCTCTCTCTTCTTCTGGCACCCCAAAAATTCGGATGTTGGTACGCTTAAAGTTGTCCCAGAGGCTCCTTACACTATCTTCATATTTTTGGATTCTTTTTTCTTTTTGTTTTTCTGGTTGGGTGTTTTTTGTTTCCTCATGTTTCAAATCTTTGGTTTGATTCTTGGGGTCCTTTGATCTACAGTTGAGTTTCTGTATATTCTTTATTTCAGACAGTGTATGCTTAATTTCTGACTGGTCCTTTTCCATTTTTTTGGCATTCTCATTAAGATCCTTAAAGGTCTCACTAAGTTCCTCAGCGGTTTTTAGAAGATTCTTGAGTAACCTTATAAATGTGGTTCTGAACTCTATGTCATCCAGTAGTTTGCTTTCCTCCATTTCTCTCATTCGTGACATGTTTCTTTGTCTCTGCATTTTGCTGCTTCCTTGTGTTGATGGAGTGGCTTTGTGTGGTAGGTGACCTATAGGGGCCAGTAGCTCAGCCTCCCCAATCACCTGAGGTGGACGCCTTTGGTACACCCCTTTGTGGGCTGAGTGCAAAGTCTTGGTGTAGTTAAGCCTTGATTGCTGTTGGTACACTGGGAGGAATTGACCTCCAGGCCAATTGGCTGTGAGGACCCACTGTGTCTGTAATGGAAGAACTGCTGCGCTGGAGACATGCTTATGGTGTAGGACTTGTTTCAGTGGGGCTTTGGTGCTCACTGAGTCTGCCTCTTGAATGTGTCACTTATGGATGTGAGGAGTTGAAATCTGGTGTCTCACACTGACCACTAGGTACACTGGCTTCTGGATCTCCAATGGGGTACAGGTCAGCTACTGTCTGAGGCCACCCAGCAGGAGCTACAGCGAGAACTACAGTTTTCTCCTCTTTGCTTGGGGTTTGGAGGTTTTGGAGCTGTCTGACCTGGGCTGCAAGTTTGCTAGGTTAAGCTGCGATAGGGCAGGCCATTCATATGCTAAAGCCACTGCTTGGAGCTTGGGTGGGTTCGTAGATTGTGCAGGGCGGGGTCTCAGGGTGTGACCAGGCTAGGGCGTGGCAAACAGTGATGGCTGCCAGTAAGCTGGCTCTGTGTCTCCGACGTGTCCCCGCATCCCGTGCCCCACGCCCCAGCACAATAAATTATTCCTTCGCGCAGCCCTGCAAGCAAGCCTCCCTCACTTTCCGACCCCACGGCAGACAGTCCAGCTTCTCTCAGTAGGAGTTTGGGTCCCCAGCATCTCCCCAGAAACTGGAGTTTGGAGTAATCGGGATCTTATCTCCCTTCGGGTTGAAAACAGCAGCACTCCCAGTCACCCATCGCCAGCCCGATTTGCGTGTCTTCGTACCTCAGCTTTTCAGCGCTTGTGCACCCCTCAATGCTGTTTGCTCTTTCCTTCTAGTTGTAGAACTTCCACTCAGCCAGCTTTCCCGTGGTTCTGGGTGATAGACGTTTTGTCTTTTAGTTGTAGTTTTAAAATTGTTGTGCGAGGCAGCGGTTTAGGTGTTTACCTACGCCGCCATCTTGGATCCTCCAATTCCCTTTTTCTAGAATTTGTATTTCTCAATTATTTGCCTTGAAACAACCAGACCTAAGAAATGCCCCAATATAGGTTAAGGTTACTAAGATCTCAAAAATTTTGTAATTTTTATAAGGTTGACCTCACAATAAGAAGTTACTTTACTTTCTATTCCTTTCAATCTGTGAGTATTCCCATTAATGATTAATAAATGTCAATAGAAACACAAACTATGTGAACTTTTTGGGAAATGGAAAAAATCTAAGAATGATGTTCATAATGGATAAAGCAATAGTCAGAGCTTTTCCCTCCTCTAGCTTTCACAGTTTTTTGTACTTGTATTGACTTGTTAAATACATTTTCTGCCCATCAGTCAATAACATGAATTGAGTGCCTGTTCTATATAAAGCATTATACTAGGACTCTGTAAAGAGGACATTGCATTGATTGACTAGGAATTCAACCAATGTCTTACTTAAGAGATGAAAATAATACTGCTGTAAACACACATTTCAACAATAATGCTCCAGAAAATTAAATTAAATTGAAGTAGAGATTTTACTGGACAAAATGATAAGGGATAGTCAAATAACATCAAGTGCAAAAAGTAAAGATATGTCTATAACTACTTACTATTATTTTGGTCTGTAGCAATAATTAATAAACTTGTTCTCAGAACCCATTTACACTTTGAAAGTTATTGGGACCCCAAAGATCTTTTGGTTATACTGGTTACATGTATTAGTATTTCTAATAATAGAAAAATAAGACTAAGACAATTTAGGAATAGCTATTTATTAATTCATTTAAAATAACAAATTTGTGCTATAACATAAATTACATATATTTATTTTTTTTAAAGAATTATATTTTCAAAATAAAAAGTTGAGTGGGAAGAGTAACATTATTTTACACTATGCAAAAGTCTTTATTGTCTGGGTTGGTATTCATGTTACCAAGATTCTCATATCTGCTGCTACATTAAATCTGTTGCAATATATTATTTTGTTTGAAATAGATGAAGAAAATCCAGTCACACATAGATATGTCATTGAAAATAGGAATATTTTAATATAATTGTAGATATTCTTCTTTCATATTACACCAAAACTAATAAGTGGTCAATTCTTTCAGCTTAGCTGCAATGTGGAATGTAAAACCACATTAATAAACTTTTTACTCTATGATATTAAAAAATTCATTACTCTATCTTGCACTTTAAACTGCTGGTTTTGTGACGTCATTCATTGCTCATTTGGAAAACACTGGTTCATTGGGTAATACAGGTTAAAAGTTGACACTTTTAATTTTATTATATACTATTTTAAAAATTACATTTTTCAATACCACCAATCTCATCAAAAAAAGCAGTGGAAGACTATCAAGCTTATAGTGACAGATACGAACTTTACAAAATATTAATTTTTTCTTGAATGCTTGAATTTTATCACTGGCAACAATATTGTCAGTTGTTTTCGTTAAAGTAACAAGCTTACTTCACTGAGATCTGACAAAGTATCTGCCAAATATCCAAGTATGAATAATTATAATTTGTCAAGTTGTTTTCTCAGGTGAGAATGGTGTTCTAGGGAAAAGCTTCCAGCTCAAACCAGCGCTTCTCCTACAAGTCACTGTTCAGAAGTGTTTTATGTATTCTTCCCATTTCACCTCACAGAATATTTGTTAATGTGTACCCAAGGACTGAGATTTAACAAAATTAATACTTTTTACTGCCTAACCAGAGGTATTGTTAAAAGGAAACTGGCACTTTTTTTCTGTGAGTGTATACCATGAAGAACACAATGATTATTAGTAGATTTGGGTGCCTTGTCATGATAGTCTTGATAAAGCTCCACATGAATCCACCATTGGTCTGCACCATCTCTGAAGTGTTAACACAGTGAAAAAGAAATGTAATGCTTTAGTATTTGTATGGAAAAGTTTCAACATCACTGATTTCCCAGGTAAAGTCTCAGGGATCCCCCTATGGTTTGAGGACCACATTTTGAGAAAGCTTATTCTTCAGGGTTAGGTCTCTAATTTTACTATTGCACAACTAACTCAGCAAATATTCACTCTCAGATATTCTTCTCTCTGCCTGATTTAAAGATAAAATAGGCATTATACTATGTTGAACAAATATATCCTGTGAATCTTATTATAGCTAAAGATATAGATTGTGAAAACGTCTTCATTCCTGTTTTAAATGCTTTAGATATCTAAATTTTTCATAAATTTTGATGCCCTTAAAAATTAAAGTATTGTGGATTTTTAAATTGAATTTATGGAGGTGACATTGGTTAATAAAATTATATAGGTTTCAGGGATTCAATTCTATAATTATCTATATATTTATTGTGTGTTCACCACTCCAAGTCACGTCTCCTCCCATCACCAAAAAATGAAAACATTGTATTAAATTAACCCACATAACCAAAAGATCATTGGGGTCCTTAATAAGTTTTAATAGTGTAAATGATTCCTGTTGCAGTAATGCTAATTACTGCAACAGACCAAAGTGATAGTAAATAGTTAATAAAGACATATCTTTATTTTCCCACTTGATGTTATTTGACAATCCCTTACAATTGTATCCAATAAATTAACAAGATTGTTCTAGAATATTAATAAATGAAATATTTTTAAAATTAAGATAAATCTTCAATTTGATTACAGGAAATATTTAACATCTAATATAGTGTCTTGGATCTGAATTTAAACATCATGCTATTAAAATAAATCTATTAAATTTTCCTGGGTTTTCTATTAAGCTAGAAAATACCTAACCACATTAAGAAGTGAACATAAAAATATGTATGTGCTATGGGTAACATTTTACAACTTTTGTTCATTTTTTTCTATCAATGTACATATCTAGGAATAACTTAATTTTATTAAATCAATGACAAGTTTACATTTGAAACAAAATTTAGAAATTTAGAGTCAAGAGTCTACATTAAATACAAAATGATTCCTAATAGGAAATTATTAGAACCTGTACTATTCTGTGAGGATAAAGCCAAAAATTCTATGTTGTTTATAGTCAACATCATATTTTTTACATCTCACTCTAAATAACATGAAAATAAAACCTATATGATAACTCCTTTATTTACACTGACACTTTTATATAATTTAGTTGGAGAAGGGGGAGAATGAGTTAAAACCAAATAGAAGTGTGTGTGTGTGTGTGTGTGTGTGTGTGTGTGTGTGTGTGTGTGTATAAATAGAGCTTCTCTACAACAAAAAGGCTTCATAATTAAACTCCTGGCTTTCAATAGTCAAAATTAGGATCTAAAAGAAATAAATGTTAAAATAAAGAGAATACTATTTAAAATCATAGAGCATGGAGAAACCCCAGGAAGTCCAGAAGCCTCTAAAATTATATGCAAAGTATATTTTACTAATGGACTTCTTTCTTAGGAGAGGTTTCAAAGCTTGTTTCATGGAATTCAAGATACCAAAAAGCAAAGAACCACTGAATCTATGTTTTGCATTGTGCAAACTGGGTAAATTATGTAATGCCTGAAGTCCATCCTATCTAATAAAAGAGTAATATGCAAATTAACCACCACTCCGCTACACCCACAAGCCATGCCCACAAGCCATGCCCACCAGCCAATCAGGAGCGAATATGCAAATAAACCCAACCAAGATGGCTACAGCCACAGAGAGCAGGAGGGAGGCTTGGGTTTCCCTGGCAAGGGAGGAAGCCAAGCTTTCCGCCTGCCCTTGCTGGCCCAGGCCTCCACTCAAGGCTATAAAGTTTCAATGATAGAAGATACATAAACCCAAACAGAAATGGCGGCAGCCACGGAGCTGGAAAGAGCAGGAGGCTAGGGTTGCCCCCGGCGATGGAGAAAGCCAAGCTTTCCACACACCCTGGCCGGACCAGGCCTCGCTTAAGGCTACAAAGTTTCAATTATAGAAGATACATAAATCCAAAAAAAATGGCTGCCACCTCGGAGCAAGCAGAAGGCTTGGCTCTGCTCCAGGCTACAAAGTTTCAATTATAGAAGATAAATAAACCCCAGATACCAGGGCCTCCACTTGGGTAGCCAGGGGGCGTGGCTGTCCTGCAAACCACCACAGGCCCTCGCCCAGGCCACCCCACGCCCCAAGGGAACCCCAACCCTGATCCAGGACACCCTTCAGGGCACACCAGCTGGCCCCCACCCATGCACCAGGCCTCTATCCTATCTAATAAAAGAGTAATATGCAGATTGACCATCACTCCAAAACACAAGATGGCTGCCCCCATGTGGTCAAAGATCCTGCCCCCATGTGGACACAAGTTGGCCGCCACAAGATGGCCAGCAAGGGAGGGCAGTTGTGGGCCATCAGGCCATCAGGGGAGGGCAGTTGGGAGGGACCAGGCCTGCACGGGAGGGCAGTTGGGGGCAATCAAGCCTGCAGGGGAGGGCAGTTAGGGGTGACCAAGCCAGCAGAGGAGGGAAGTTGGGGGCTACCAGGCCTGCAGGGAAAGACAGTTGGGAGGAACCCAGGCCTGCAGGGGAGAGCAGTTGGGGGTGATCAAGCCTTCAGGGGAGAGCAGTTGGGGGGGACCAGGCCTGCAGGGGAGGGCAGTTAGGGATGACCAGGCCTGTAGGGGAGGGCAGTTGGGGGGGACCCAGGCCTGCAAGGGAGAGCAGTTGGGGGGGACCAGGCCTGTAGGGGAGGGCAGTCGGACATCCCTCAAGGGGTCCCAGATTGGAGAGGGTGCAGGCTGGGCTGAGGGACACCCCCCTCCCTGTGCATGAATTTCGTGCACTGGGCCTCTAGTATATAATAACTAAGGTGAACTAAATATTAAAACTATACCATACAGCCCTAGCCAGTTTAACTCAGTGGATAGAGCGTTGGCCTGTCGATTGAAGGAAACTGGATTCGATTACGGTCAGGGGCAATGCCTAGGTTGCTGGCTCAATCCCCCCAGGAGGGGGTGTACAGGAGGCAGCCGATCAATGATTCTCTCTCATCATTGATGTTTCTATCTCTCTCTCCCTCTCCCTTCCTCTCTGAAGTCAATAAATATACATTAAAAAAAAAAAAAAAACTATAACATACATGTGTAACTATGCCTTAATAATGAATGGAGAAGTTTTGTTCATCAATTTTTCTGCAATCTCCTTAAACTGGGTATGTGCTTTACATTAAAATAATAAGACGGATTATTAGGAAGTGTTCATTCAAAAATACCTATATCTATATTTAAACAAAATAGTAGGCATAAATCACTTATAAAAATGTTTAAATGCTAAATAAATATAAGGAGAATTTATTACCAGCTATATAGTATACACAGACAGTTAAATGGGTTTATTAGCACGCCTAATTTTTTTCAGCACTCTTTAGGAAGTGTGGCTCCTGGCTCATAAGAAATTTCTACTTCTCATTAGTTTAGTTGTTTTAAAACATCTTTGCAGGTTGATAATCGGTGATGCCTCAGTGTCATTTAGAGACTGATAATATTCTGGACTACATGTCTTCTTTCACAAAGTTATGTATTTTTATTGTAATAACGGTTGTTTATGTTTCCTTTTATTAGAATTCTTAATTTTGAAAGAAGAATTACAAATCTCAGTTTGTGCCTTTATCATGCCCTCACAAACACACATTCACAACACAAACACACACACACTTTTAAGTTACTCAATGCCGCATATTTTCTTGTTAAATTAAAATATTCTCCTCCTACAATTTTTTTTTTTTTACTTATAAATTAAGCTTTTCCATTCCCAAACTCAGAAAGACTTTTACATTTCTAAATTTTACAAATATAGAAATATCCATAAGATGGTGCTGTATCTTTAAGTTAATTTGGTCAGATACTTGAATGCTAAAATACATCTATTACAAATGTGTTTTTAAAAGTAGGTTAGAGTTCAATGTTTAATAAGCCTTATGATATAGAGATGTTGATAAACTGTAATCAGAATCTTTATATAATTTATTTTTCATATCTCACACAATTGCTAAAGTATCTTTGTCCCAGATTTAGTTGCCAATTATAGGTGAAAAAAAATAATTGAAATTCTTATTGACACTGACATTTTCTGAAATATAGCCACTTTGCACATATTAGATAAAGCAGTTGAATTATATACCATATCAATTTCCATCAAGGTCAATAATAGTCTTGAAAAGTCTTCTGAAACATCCAATTTGCTGAAAATTAGAAAAGATATTGCATGCAAGCACTTCCTTTCAAAAGTAGAACTACAGAGAAATTAACTCATTAATTTTGTATACCTACCAAAATTATTTACCTAGTGAGGGAAAGGTAATTTAAGATATGCCAATTGTACAAAAGTATTTCTTATTTAGGGTGATACAATCCAGGAGAAATAATATTTTATATCCCATGCAATTATCACTCATAAACATATTTAAAAGTAGAGTACTTAAAATTCATTATAGAATCCTTTATTTTTTTAAGATAAGCAATCATATGCCAAAAGGAATAGGGGAGGTAACAAGAGAAAATGTGTTCATGAAAGAAAATATTTGGAGTTACAAAGGCAATAATATCTATATTGGCAATAATATCCAAGCCTGGAACCAGGACTCCATCACATAACCACATGAAAATCTCAAAATATTTACTGCTATGATTTGAAACATAGTTAATTTTATGGATTTGGTTTTCTATCAATTGCTCAGAATTTTTTCTCCCTATCAACAGTGCCATCTTCTGAATGACACCATCATTACAACTTTAAAAGGTGTAATATAATGCTATAACTTTGCAGAAATCTTTGAATAGTTTAGTAGTTATTATGAGGTTCTAGTGAATGGAGAATTCTATGCAACATTACATAGCAAAATATCAAAGCCTAGTGAATGGTTATTATTAAGAACATATACATTTTTGTCAGAAAATATCAAATGATATTCTAAAAAATTATAAACAAATTCTAGGAAATAGATGATACCATATTTGTGAGGACATTTTTACCTTCTCAAAATTTCTAGGAATTTAAATTTCTTAACTTTTTCTTAATAATCATTTTTCTTGCCAAAACCGGTTTGGCTCAGTGGATAGAGCGTCGGCCTGCGGACTGAAAGGTCCCAGGTTCGATTCCGGTCAAGGGCATGTACCTTGGTTGCGGGCACATCCCCAGTGGGAGGTGTGCAGGAGGCAGCTGGTCGATGTTTCTCTCTCATCGATGTTTCTGACTATCTATCACTCTTCCTTCCTCTCTGTAAAAAATCAATAAAATATATTTATAAAAAAAAAAAATCATTTTTCTTTTTTGTCCTGAAATAGAAAGTCTAAATAATACTGAGATTTCTTTAAATAAAGTAATATAGCAAAACTCATATTTGTGTGATTTAAAATAAAATATTAAAATTAAGAAACTAAAAACAAGTAATGAATTATTTTCCCATCCACTTGATCATGCTGTTGGTTATGCAATGATACATAATGAACATTTATGTTAATGGTATCTTCCCACATACTGTTTTCTATGACAATGTTCTGTATTCAGTGGGAAAAATAGTATTATGATGTATAAGAAATAGTTAATGTGAATTTAAAAGATTAAGAAGATAAATATTAATTATAAGTTTCACTGTACATTCATTTTGAAATTAAGACTGCATCTGTAGGAAAAATAATACCTTATCAGCTCCTTTGGAAGAAATCAAAGAGATGATAAAAGTCTGTTTGTAAAGACTAAAGGTACAACAGGACAAGGACTATGTGCAGAAAATCTTTGCACATCAGTCAAAAGAACATGAAAAATACTAAGATAGCAGCAACAGCCAAGGTTCTACTACAGAAATCTCCGCAGCTTAATGAATTCAATGAATATATTCTTTATTATTGAGCGTATTACAGATGTCTTCTTTTTCCCCACATTGCCCCCCTCCGCCCAGTTCCAACCCCACCCCAGTCCTTCAACACCCTATCCTGATTGTCCATGGGCAATGTCTGTTGTTGGGCCAGTACCAGGCTGTTTTGATTACAATAGCTTTGTAGTATAACTTGACATCAGGTATTATGATCCCTCCACCTCTGTTCTTTTTTCTCAAGATTTCTGTGGCTGTTTGGGGTCTTTTTTGCTTCCATATAAATTTTTGGAGTGTTTTCTAGGTCTGTGAAATATGCCATTGGTATTTTAATAGGAATTGCATTGAATCTATAGAGTGCTAGGGGTAGTATGGACATTTTAATGATGTTAATTCTTCCAATCCATGAACATGGTATATGCTTCCACTTGTTTATATCTTCTCTATCTCTTTTTTCAACGTCCTGTAGTTTTCCAAGTATAGGTCTTTTACCTCCTTGGTTAAGTTTATTCCTAAGTATGTTAATTTTTTTGTTTCAGTGGTTAAGTGGGATTGTATTTTTATTTTATTTTTTTTTTGAGGGGGAGCTTCTCTTTCTGAGAGTTCATTATTGGTGTATAAAAATTGCCATTGATTTCTAGATGTTAATTTTGTATCCTGCCACTTTGATGAATTCATTTATTAAATCTAGTAGTTTTTAGGTGGAGTAGTTTTTAGGGTTATCAATTACAATATCATGTCATCTGTGAATAATTACAGTTTTACTTCTTCCTTTTTCAATTTGGTTGCCTTTTATTTTTTCTTCTTGTCTGATCTCTGTGGGTAGGACTTCCAGTACTAGCCTATAATAGAGGCCCGATGCACAAAATTCATGATATCCATCATGAAGCCAAAGCCAGTCACATGACCAAATCAAACATCAATGGGATGGTTAAGTGAGGGTAGGGAAGAGTGACTATTTTTGAACAACAACTTAATCTACCATGATGGCTTTAACATCTCTTGCCTCAATTTCTCTCTGTGTAAAGCCTTTCTAAGATTGCTGTGACAATTCAACAAATCACTTATGATGCTTGGCAGATGGTAAGTGCTAGGTAAATAGGAGAACCACTATTTCTATATGTTTCTGCTTGTTTAATGGTATTCCCACCTCCAGGCCTCTTATAGCCATTCCATTTCCACTCATACTGATTTCTTTTTCCCAAAGAAGCACATTTGTTTGGCCCAAGACAAAAACTTTGCACTTAGGTGAGGCTAGCTCTAGTGACCATATTAAATGACACACCTGTAAAGAAGGTCTATCAGGCAGGCCACACAGATGTCCCTTTTTCATTGAAGGCACATCTCATTTAATTATTTGATCCAGATGAGATTAATCCAAAATTGAGATTAATAAAGTATATATCCTTATTTTTCTTTTCCAAATTCTCTGTTATGAATGTGTTTCCTTTCCTAAAGAAGGAAAAAGGAATTATAATAAAGATAATTTACTTCAAGTGACATTTCCAACTTCCCTTCCTTCCTCTGTAATTGTCAATCTCGTTTTTCCCTAAATATTTATTGCTACAACTGGATTGTATAGGAAATGTTTTTATTTCTGTATACCAAAGTGAAATCTTCTAGGAAATGTATTCTTATTCTTGTCTCTTTCCTAACATGACACAAGGTAGATGATCAATAATATTTATTGGCTAGAATTAGGGAGAAGACTGAAATGAAACCTAACAACAGATTATTAGATATTAAAAGTAATGTTCACTAAAAGACACAGTTCACTGCTTGTAAATTACACCTCAATAAAGTTTTTTTTTTTAATGTTCCCAAAGACAAATGATCAATGACATATGGACTATTACCTTTTTACTGGCAGATCATGATATTTATTGAAAAAGGGATATAAAATAATATTGCCAAATGTTTTTTAAATTGAGCTTTGGTTAGTACTAGAAAATAAGCATTGTACAAAAGATGGAGGGTAGTATAAAAGCAGTCTTTTCAACAAATGGTGCTGGAACAACTAGATACCCATACAAAAATATAGGTATCAATCATCATCTCATATCATTCTCAAAAATTAACATAAAAATGATGACAGACCTAAAGGAAAAGCTAAATTTATAAAATTGCTAGAAGAAAACATTACAGAAAATCTTTCTGACATTGGGTTATCCAAAGATTTCTTAAATACGATGCAAAAAAATGTGAAATGAAGAAAAAATAAAGAATAGGTCTCTATCAAATTTTAAAACTATTTTCTCATAAAAAGACACTATTAAGCAAATGAGAAGGAAAGCTTCAGACTGGAAAAAAATATTTGCTACACATATATCTGGAAAAGTGCTTGTTTTCAGAATACATAATGAATTCATGCAATTCATTAATGAGAAGTCAAATAAGCCAACTTAACGATAGGCAAAGATTTAAATAGGTACTTCACAGCAGATATGCTAATGTCAAGTGAACACAAGCAAAGATAGTCAACAACATTAGCCACCAGGGAAAAATTCAGATTAAAAACATGAGACAATACTGTATACTCATTTGAATTAAAGTGAAAAAGACGAAATACCAATTGTTGGTGAGGATGTGAAACAGCTGGAACTTACCTTCTGTTGATGGGAATATAAAAGAATAGTCACTTTGGAAAATTATTTGACAGTTTTAATACAGTTAGATATACATATACACCATGAGAACCTATGTCGACAAAGACTTGTATATGAATGCTCAGATCAATATTATTCACAATAGCCATAACCTAGAAGCTACCAAATGTTCATCAACAGGTGAATGGATTTTTTTAATGTGGTAAATTTGTACAGTTGAGTACTACTCAGCAATAAAAAGGAATGAACTACTTATACATGCAACATGAATGAATCTCAAAAATATCATAAGTGAAATAAAGCAGACCCAAAAATTACATAGGTGTAATTCTATTGTTATAAAATGATAGAAATTTCAAACCGATCTATGACAGAAGGCAGGTCAGTGGTTGCCTAGAACTGGGAGTAGAGAGTGAGATGGATTGCAAGGGGCCATGGGGAATAATGTGGGGGTTATGAAAACTTCTGTATCTTGATTAGAAGCAGTAGTTTCGTAGGTGTATGCATCTATCAAAACTCAACAAGTTGTATAGTTAATATGGATGCAGTTCATTCTTTGTAAATTATACCTCAATAAACTTGATTTAAAGAAGAACAGATTTCTAAAGGCTTGGAATGAAATGACCTGTAGAAAATTAACATTTTATTGGCAGATAATTATGTATTGTAAAATACAAAAATGTAATACAGCTAAACACTTGTAAAAGATACTTTTGTTAGTGGTTAAAAATTAGCATTGTATAGAAGATGAAGAATAACATAATCAAATATAAGAGTTTTTTATCCTTACTTTCTGAGTCAATGTATTCTTACTCCTGCCTCACCTCTACTCCCCCATTTCCTTAGTTGAACAGGTGGACATCGCTTCCCTTCCTCCTTCCCCTCTGTCTGTATCCCCTCCTCTACACATATTGAAAAAGGTCTATTATTTTATGCACTGTAAAGTATACAAAATAATTGATTTTTTTTAATTTGAGAAAGAATTTTCAGGTGTAAAATTAAAATACCAGAGGTAGTACATGTAATCCCATTCAAGCAATTGGAAGTATTGACAAAAATGAATTGAACATTTCATACGCAGTCTCCAGAATTCAGAGAAAGGGCTCCCAACCTCACAGTGACATATAGAACTGACAAAAGCTCATGAAATCCAACCCTGATTTAGTGCATCTGTCAGGAGACTGTTGCTGGTTTCTAGTTGCTTTCAACCTACAAGTTGATTTTATATTTGTTTTGTTTTTCTTTCCTACATATGAAGTTTACAAAGAATAGTAGAGTTTAAGGGTTTGTTTCCAAAATAAATTTAATTTTGCTGTAATCCAACTAAAAGTCGCAGTTAAGCTTTTAACAGTACAGTCTCTATAAGTTCCTATTGATTAAAGTTTTAACTTAATTTCAAGGACTAATATTAAAGAACCATTTTAATGAGATTCTTTGGAATTCTAATAGAATCTGCATATTTGGAGATTTTTCACCTAGAAGCATTGATATATACATAAATAATTTTCCTTGGCGAATGTATACCTGCACATATTTCCATTGCACTCACGAATTTTCAAGAGCTGGATTGGGAAGAAAAAATAAAGAAGTTAGGGATAATATTAAATAATCAAAAGTTTTAGTTAATGGCCCATTTTTCAAATATTTCATAATTCAGACTTGTTCATATTATGTCATACATGGAACTATGAGAAATTTGAAGCATTTTGAATATACAGCAAAATACTGTACTAGTCACATTTTTTAAACCATCACTGTCAACTGTTTATTTGAATTCTAGAGTTTCTGTAGTAAGATATCCACATGCTAATACCCTGAAGATAGCCACCAGTGCATTCAAATGATGGGTTAAAAACTTGGACTTGTACAAAAAGAGGGCCTATACTAAGGAGGACATACAGATAGCCAAAAGACATGAAAAAATGTTCAACATCACTAATCATCAGAAAATTGCAAATTGAAACCACAATGAGATATCACCTCTCACCTATCACAATGGCTCTCATCAGTAAATCAACAAACAAGTATAGGTGAGGCTGTGGAGAAAAGAGAACCTTTGTGCACTGTTGGCATGAATGCAGATTGGTGCAGCCACTGTGAAAAGCAGTATGGAGTCACCTCAAAAAATTAAAAATGGAACTACCTTTGACCCAGAGTTTCCACTTCTGGGAATTTATCCAAAGAAACCCAAAACACTAATTCGAAATAATATATGCACCCCTATGTTCATTGCAGGGTTATTTACAATAGCCAAGATTTGGAAGCAGCCCAAATGCCCATTAATAGATGAATGGATTAAAAAGCTGTGGTACTGCCCTAGCCAGTTTGGCTCAGTGGATAGAACGTGGGCCTGTGGACTGAAGGGCCCCACATTCGATTCCAGTCAAGGGCATGCACCTTGGTTGTGGTCACATCCCCAGCAGGGGGTATGCAGGAGGCAGCTGATCGATGTTTCTCTGTCATCGATGTTTCTAACTCTCTATCCCTCTCCCTTCCTCTCTGTAAAAAATCAATAAAATATATTTTTTAAAAAAAACTGTGGTACCTTTACACAATGGAATACTACTCAGCCATAAAAAAGAAGAAAAATCTTACATTTGTGACAGCATGGATGGACCTGCAGAGCATTATGTTAAGTGAAATGAGTCGGTCAGAGGAAGCAAGTACCATATGATTTTACTTTTATGTGGAATCTAATGAACTAAATTAACAAACAAAATAGAAACAGACTCATAGATACAGAGAACAGACTGACAGCTGTTAGAGGGAAGGAGGGTTTGGGGACCTGGTGAAAAAGATGAAGAGATTAAACAACAACAACAACAACAAACACAAAAACAACAACAACACACACAAAAACACCTCATAGACAACAGTATGGTGATTATCAGAGGGAAAAGGGTGTGGGAGGAGGTACAACTGAGTAAAGAGGATAAATGGTAATGGAAGAAGATTTGACTTGGGGAAGTGAACACACAATACAATATACAGATTATCCTATCTAATAGAAGAGTAATATGCAAATTAACCATCACTCTGCTACACCCACAAACCACGCCCAATCAGGAGCGAGTATGCAAATTAACCCAATCAAGATGGCTGCAGCCACGGAGAGAGCAGGAGGCTTGGGTTTCCCCAGCAATGGAGGAAGCCAAGCATTCTGCACACCCTGGCTGGCCCAGGACTCCACTCAAGGTTACAAAGTTTCAATTATAGAAGATAAATAAATCCCAGATACCAGGGCCTCTGCTTGGGTCGCCAAGGGGCGTGGCCGGCCTGCAAACCACAACAGGATCCTCGCTCAGGCCGCCCCATGCCCCAAGGGAACCCCCACCCTGATCTGGGACACCCTTCAGGGCAAACCAGCTGGCCCCCACCCATGCACCAGGCCTCTAGTCTATCTAATCCTATCAAATAAAAGAGTAATATGCAAATTGACCATCACTCCAACACACAAGATGGCTTCCCCCATGTGGTCAAAGATGGCAGCCTCCATGTGGACACAACATGACCACCACAAGATGGTCTGCAGGGGAGGGCAGTTAGGAGGGACCAGGCCTGCAAGGGAGGGGAGTTGTGGGTGATCAGGCCAGCAGGGGAGGGAAGTTGGGGGCGACCAGGCCTGCAGGGAAGGGTAGTTGGGGGGGATCCAGGCCTGCAGGGGAGAGCAGTTGGCGGGGGGGGGGGGGGGAAATCAGGTCTGCAGGGGAGGGCAGTTAGGGGCAAACAGGCTGGCAGGGGAGCAGTTAGGCATCAATCAGGCTGGCAGGGGAGTGGTTAGGGGGTGATCAGGCTGGCAGGCAGAAGCAGTTAGGGGCAATCAGGAAGGCAGGCAGGCGAGCAGTTGGGAGCCAACAGTCCTGGATTGTGAGAGGGATCCCAGATTGGAGAAGATGCAGGCTAGGCAGAGGGACACACACCCCCGTGCACAAATTTTGTGCACGGTCCTCTAGTGTATTATAAAATCATACACCTGAAACTTATATAATTTTATTAACCAACTAGGGGCCAGTGCATGAAATTTGTGCACTGCTGAGTGGGGGGGGCCCTCAGCTCAGCCTGCCCCCTCTCACAGACTGGGAGTCCTCAGGGGATGTCCTACTGTTGGTTTAGGCCCACTCCCTGCCTAACCCACAGTCTGGCCTCCCTCTGCAGGAGGCGACCGGGCTGATCAGGGGAAGGCGCCAGCCCCATCACCCAGCTGCTGCAGCCACTGCCAGCCACCGCAGCTGCCAAGGAGTTTTCATCAACATGGACTCCAGTCCCTTCACCATGGAAAAAGGACAACTTTCTTTAGGCATTTTCAAGATGTGTCTTTTATAGGATATGACATTTCTTTCTTCCTTTTTTTTTTTTAATCCTCACTTGAGGATATGTTTCCATTGATTTTCAGAGAGTGTGGAAGAGAGAGGGAGAGACAGAAACATCAGTGTGAGAGGGACACTTTGATTGGTTGCCTCCTGCATGAGCCCTGACCTGGGCCCCGTCCAGGGAGGAGTCTGCAACCTAGGTACATGCCCTTGATCAGAATCAAACCTGGACCCTGCGGTCGGCAGGCCGAGGCATTATCCACTGAGCCAAACCAGCCAGGGCAGGATATGACATTTCTTAGGCCTCCAGCAGCAGACCTTCGTTTTTTTCCTCCAGGAGTGTGGTGGAAAAACCCTAGATCACCTTTTTGGATTCTTATTAACCAAGTTACCAAGAACATTACCAGTGGTGTACAGGGAGCTTAGCCACTGAGCGGTCAGAAAAGGTGTTTCCTCTGCAGCTCACATGCAGAGGCAGAACTGCTGGCAAGCCGAGTTTGGCACAACCCCCATCTCCGGGCCTGCTCAAGCCTCCACTGCAGCTTGGGCAGGCCCCCCCGGCTACAATCAAGCCTCTGCCGTGACTTGGGCAGGGCCCCCTGGTCCTTTCAGGCCCTGCTCAAGTCTCTGCCACCCTGCCCCTGGCCGCTTGGCACCAAGGGCCGTAGGCCAGGAGTGGCCAAGGGTGTTCTGGGACCCCAGCCGCTCAGGGCCTACGTGTGGGCCTACAGGCTCAGAGTGGCCTGGGTCCCAAGGATATTCCTGGGACCCAGGCCGCTGGGCGCCTGTGTATGCAAATTAACCTTTCATCTGTGTCGGGTTAATTTGCATACTCACTCTTGATTGGCTGGTGGGCATCACGAAGGTATGGTCAATTTGCATCTTTCTCTTTTATTAGTGTAGATGCACCCCAATAAATCCAATAAATTAAAAAATAAATAAATTGCTTTTCTGGAAGCTTCTCTTCTCCCCAAAAAGATGGCCTATGAACACTAAAAATATAATCCTGGCATGAATACTTCTTGATACTGTGAATTTTCAGTTGTAAAATTACCTAGAATTTTTCCAAAGCTACCTTAAGTCCTTCTTTCCCATAATAAAATTTTATTATTACTTGAAATATAATATCTAATTACATGGAAGTAAAATATTTAAGTAATTAATAACAACAGTAATAATAACAGCTAATGTGAAACCCAGAAGCATTGCCATCTGTTTAAAGGGGAAATTTGTATCACAAGCCAGCCAACTTACTAAGAATTCACATAATTTTTTTCACTGGATTTTTATAACCCAACCCCTCCATGAAGTAGGTTCTATTATTGTACCAACTTTACAGCTTCAGCTGGAATGGTGCTTTTGTTCATATTAGGAGAAAACCTTCTCTTCCTCAAGACACAAACAGCCAGCCAACAAACAACCATGGTGAAAAAATCCACAAGGTCATGGGGCAACTGTGGATGAAATCACACATCTAGAGCTGTTCCTAACCAAGCATATGCCCTGGTCCCAAGAAAGACCACATCGATATTCCTATGTACTTTCGCAAACGTTTTCTGACACTACTCAGCTAGCATGGAAAAAAATGGAGGTAATCAGAAAGATTACTTAAATTCTTTGCAAATGAGAATTAGGTATACTAAGTAAATGAAGATACTTTGACTTTTTAGTTTTCATAGCACCGCAGCTTTTCTGCTGAGTGTCAGTGAATCTTGCTACATATAAGAATTTTGTCATTTATTTAACCCAAATATTGCCCCGGCCCGCGGGGCAGCAACGAGGGCACGCAGGAACCACCTAAGAGAATGAGACAAACAAGGAACGCGAAGAACGGAGGCAAGACAAGGTTCCTGATCAAGCCTCGTTTTTTTATTCGAGTGTTGCGGTATATAAGCACTCAAGAGGGGAGGGATAGGATAAGGAGTTGCCATGGGATGATTGGTTGGGGACTGGGTATCTGTCCTAGCTGATCGGTTATTCTGATATGGGGGGTTCTTCTGGCCCTTGGGCGCGCGGGCTTTCCTTGCTCAATCAGGAAGTAGGGCTGACCAGGGAGTAAGACCAAATTCTTCTTTTATGGCCCCCGGCAAAATATCACCTCTTGTCTTGATATATATATATATGTTTGTTTTGTTAATCCTCACCTAAGGATATTTTTCTATTGATTTTTAGGGAGAGTGGAAGAGAGAGGAAAAGACAGAGAGAAACATCCATGTGAAAGAAACATACCGCCGAAACCGGTTTGGCTCAGTGGATAGAGCGTCAGCCTGCGGACTGAAAGGTCCCAGGTTCAATTCCGGTCAAGGGCATGTACCTTGGTTGCGGGCACGTCCCCAATAGGGGGTGTGCAGGAGGCAGCTGATCGATGTTTCTCTCTCATCGATGTTTCTAACTCTCTATCCCTCTCCCTTCCTCTCTGTAAAAAATCAATAAAATATATTTAAAAAAAAAAAAAAAAAAGAAAGAAAGAAACATACCAATTGGTTGTCTCCTGCACAAGCCCTGACCAGGGCCCCGGCTGGGGAGGAGCCTGCAACCAAGGTAGGTGCCCTTGACCAGAATCGAACCTGGGACCCTTTGGTCTGCAGGTAGAAGCTCTATTCACTGAGCCAAACTGGCTACAGCTTGTCTTGATATTAAATTTAGCATGTCAACACTTTCTAGAATCTAGAACAATGTGAAATGAAATGACATTTTAACTGCTAATTATAATTTAGTCTTTTAAATCACACAAATTTATTATAACTTTTTGAAGAAATCATATTTCTTATGGTGCAATACTATAATATCAGATTTCTCTAGAAGAGTCATGTTCCCATATATAATTTTCCTGATTAGCACTGAAAATGGTTAGACAAAGTAGATGATAAAGGCTATTTTTTAAAAATAAGTTTTTAATTGATTTTTAGAAAGAGAGGAAGGGAGAAGAATGATAGAGAGAAACATCAATGAGAGAAACATGCATTGGCTGCCTCCTGCACACCACCTACAGAGGATCAAGCCTTCAACCTAGGCATGTGCCCTAACCAGGAATCAAACCATGACCTCCTGTTTCATGGCTTGATGCTTAACTACTGAGCCACACTGGCTGGGCATAAAGGCTATTATTAAAAGTTCTTACACTTGAAGAGTAACTAAAAATCAGTTGTGTTTATTTGGAAATTGGGATATATATATATATATGTTTTACTTTAAATGAGATTTACAAACTTTTATGGTGAAGCAAAAATCTACCTAGTAAACCAGTATGTATAACATATAATGAAATAGAACATTTAGTAATAAGTAGAAAACACTATTATTAAGAGTTTAGAAAAAACTTTAGGAAGAAAACTTAAGATACTGATCTCAGTCATAAGAGAGGTGCAAAATATTATGGGGAATTCAGAAAATTAAGGAGAAATCGTGTGTTTACATATTATATATATGTGTGTATATATGTATATGTGTGTGTATGATATCTGTGGTTAAGTTCAGAAGTACTATTTAAGTTGTATCTTGAAATATGAGTTTTTAATATTCTCTATTCTCTTTCATTCTCTCTGCCTAATTTCCACACAAAAAATATGGAAGACTTTGAAGAAAGCCTACAGATTAATTATTCTTCCTATTATCAAATGCCTTTTTTTCTATAGTTGCTGTTTTATACCCTTTATGAGTGTGACAATTATTATATATTTTATGCATTTGGGGATTCAAATTGGAATAGGCCTTGAGATTAGTACCCTACTCATCTATTACCCTTTTTCTTATAAATCATGAAAACTAGGGATGAGGTCAAAATGTAACTAGCCATTACATTCACAAATATTTTCAGTTTTTCGATAAGTTTGAGATGAATAATTAGTTTGAATAATAAAATTTAGTTCAGGGCACACCAACAAAATGTATCATAACCAAAATTTAAGTTAATCTAAAAATCATGCCCTAGCTAGTTTGGCTCAGTGGATAGAGCATGGGACTGTCGACTGAAGGGTCCTGGGTTCGATTCTGGTCAAGGGCACCTGCCTGGGTTGCAGACTTGATCCCCAATAGGGGGCGTGCAGGAGGCAACCAATCAATGATTCCCTTTCATCATTGATGTTTCTAGCTCTCTCTCTCCTCTCCCTTCCTTTCTGAAATCAATAAAAATATCTATATTAAAAATCGTGGCCTCACAAACTAAAAGGCTTTTCTTAGTAAACAAACAATGATTGAAAAGCTGCAGAGTAAAACAGTCCAGAATCAAAATCAAGTACCTCAAACTTCAAATGAATATAAATCTCAGTGATTGTTCATCTTAAGTAGTTTATAGATATCCAGCGTGGGTGTGGTGAGGTGGAGTATATCCACAGTATTAGGTTAGATCTGGTATACTGAAAAACTGACATAGTAAACACTAGCTGCTTTGGATAAAAATATGCCAATACATTAAGATGCTGGATGATAAAATAAGCATAGAAAGAGTAAGCAGAAATGAGAGCTTTTCATTAACATTTCAAGTGAAGAACCAGGAACCCAAGTAAGATATCAAGTTAAAAGGTCAGCTCCAGACAATCAATGGTATCTTGAAATTTCCAAGAAAATTTGTGTTTCTTTCTATTTCAATATTACCTGGCGTATGTAAACCCAATAATTTTTAAGAACTAAAATTTTCGGAGATACATGCAATATAACCTCTATAAATCATAACGTATTAGGTTCTTCAAATGGGGAGGTGGTTAATTTAAAAAACAAAAAAAAGAAAGCTCTACCCGAATGCTAATGTTAAAATACTGTTCCTTGGTGTCTTCCATCTGCTGTTTATGAAGCCCTGTGTCTGAGCGATGTTAGGAGAGGGACACTGCAAAATAATATTTTTTATTCTTTATTCCATAGTAGAATACACGCTTCTTTCTACCTTGATGAATTCAGTTGGATATCCCAGAAAGCAATTTGAAAGCTCCCCAATACCTACCACTTTTTAGTCCAAAGATAAAAGCAAAATCTGAACAGACAACATCTATTTTAACATTTAGCAATTCTTGCTAGAGAGACAATTTTTTCCCAATCTAATATCTTCTTGCTTCTGAAGAAATTTTGCATAAAAATGTGCATGTCTGAATGAATTCACTAGAGAAGGCCTGTGGGCTGTTTGTTCAGAGTTCTCACAGAATAGCATTAATCTTGGCAATTAATCAGGTATTAGTGGTTGGTTCTCAGATTTACAAGCTTAAAAAAGCAAACAAAAACATAATAACAGATTAAGAATGGGCTCTTCTATGAGAGTATACTAATAATCAAATTCATAGATTGATGTGTATAATCAAATGCTTATGATTTTACAATGAGAAGAAAAATTATGCAAATCAAAATTCTTGCACCTACTTAATGCTTTGGATTTTTTAGGGAAAACCACTTATAATCAAGAATTGGGAATGAGCATGGAATCAGAACAAAGAGAGTTGTGTTGGAGAAATATAATTAGAAACAAAATCTCCTCCAGACTCAGCAAACCTCACCACAAAGGTAGGAGAGAAAGAAAACAATTTTACTTTGGAATAAGCATTAAACCACAGTATGGTGTGTATTGTAGGCAGTCAACTGAAAAGACTGTAAAGACAAAGAGAGTTCTCACCCTTATGTATAGCCAAGCAGATATAACCCATTGCATATATGTTCTCATGGTGAGAACTAGTAACTAATTCTCAACTAAGTTCTTAACTAAGAGAACTTAACAGCACCATTTGTCACACATAGTTCATTCTCAATTCACTTGGAAATTCGGGTAATCATCTGTGCTAGCTAATTGTCTTACCCAAAAGAAAAATAAAATCTTACACCTTTATGACAGGAGGTAGTTTTGCAACTTGGAGTGCGACTTTTACTGAAGTTAGGCCACTATGGTCCCATAGAACCTGGAAAATAGAAATGTTATCTTCCTTGACACTTACATTTCAAAGAGATGGTTCCTAGATCCTTGAGAAAGACATTCCTGGATCATTTAAGCTTATTAACTTTTAAGAACACATACCTTATGATCTCACTTATTCAAGGAATCTAAACAAGCAAACAAACAAAACCCATAAAGCTAGCCAAACCAAAATCCTAACTTGTGAAGACAGAAAACAGATACATGGTTACCAGAAGCAAGGTTAGAGGGAGGGCGAAATGGGTGAAGGGGTGGGGGTTTAAAAAAGTATCAACTTCCAGTTATAAAAAAAAAAGTCACGGCAATATAATGTACAGCATGAGAACTATCCTATATAATAAAAGGCGAATATGCAAATCGACCGAACGGCAGATCAACCAATCACTATGATGCGCAGACCACCAAGGGGCAGACACTCAATGCAGGAGCTGCCCCCTCGTGGTCAGTGCACTCCCACAGGGGAAGCACCGCTCAGCCAGAAGCCCTGAGCCAGGCTCATGGCTGGTGAGCGCAGTGATGGTGGTGGGAGCTTCTCCTGCCTCTGCGGCAGCGCTAAGGATGTCCGCGGGGAGCGGGCCTAAGCCGTCAGTCGGACATCCCCTGAGGGCTCCTGGCCTGCGAGAGGGCACAGGCTGGGCTGAGGGACCCCCCGAGTGCACGAATTTCATGCACCGGGCCTCTAGTAGTAAATAATACTGTAGTGTATATTTTAAAGTTGTTAAAAGAGTAGATCTAAAAAGTTTTGATCATTTCACAATATATACAAATATCAAATCATTATGTTGTTTGTATACCTGTAAATAATATAATGTTACATATGAATTATATCTAATTTTTGTTTGTTTTTACCTCCATCCCCAGGGGAAATGATATAGCTGTCCTGTGTCCAATGGTGGGCAGAAGTCAACCGTCAGGAAACCTTCAGCAGCAAAAGCAGTAGGGGATCCAGTCTGGAAAGCCTATGTACTGGCCAGAACCTACAGTCTCCTGGTGGACTGGGAAGTGGGTATGGCCTGCATGTGAGAGGAGGAGCAGGGGTGGGCCTGGTTACCAGAGTTAGCAAAGTCATAGCCAAGGCCGGAGGACCTGTGTGAGGGCCTGGAATCTCCCAAGGTACTGAAAGCTGTACTTCTTAGACATAGAATTCTGGGATACTAAGGGACTGGAAGGTTAGACTTCTGGGACCTGGACTCCCAGAATGCTGAGGGGTTGAGAGCCTAGGGACACCATAGGACTGTGCATAGACTACTGGGCTGCAGAGAAACTCTGGAAGATCAAACTTCCACTGAGTCCCAGCAAGAATCAGGGCCCGATTCCTAAGATTCCCAAAGTTCTAAGAGTTGGGATGTGAGTCCCCGAGGGAAGCTGAGGCTGGGAGCTGAAGGAACCAGGTGAGTTTCCAGACTTACCAACCTCATCCTTGTTCACAGATGGGGTCAGGGGCTGGGCCGGGGAGGGGGGAACTGTCCCAACAGAGACATAAGCAAAAAGGAACACAGCTGAATGTATTTGGAGATTTTTCAGCATCCATTCTCCAGCTGTGAGAAATGGCTCGCCTGTCCGAATTTCAAATCACGGACTGGGAAACAGAAGCATGGCGAAAATGAGACTTTTAATAACACTCTGGAGAATGGGTGCCCATTGTACAGCAACACATGTGGGGCAGGGAACATAGCCTATTTATTTAGTTCCTCCTCTGGTTCCTCATTGGCTGAGTACTATTTGGTCCCCTGTTTCCTAATACGTGGCCGAAGTCTTGCTGTCTCCTATTGGGCCATTTAAAACATTGGGCTGAGACTTCTCTAGCTGTCTCCACATCCCCTTTCTAGCTGAAGCAGGTGCCTCGGGGGTTTCCACCATGTTGGCCCAGGTGTGCAGTTCTTTGTTCCTACATCCTCTTCCCTCCTCCCCACATTCTGCTTGCCCTGGGGTCATTCAGCAAATTCCATCAGAAGCCCACCATGCTGGAGATGGATCACAGAGGCCCATTTTGTACAACACAGCTATCGGGCATCTAAGTCAGGACTACATCTCTCATCCCTGAGGAGGTTGTCCGGCATCTCACCTGGACAGGCACATCCAGTTTGCCAACATCTGTCTGCCAAGAAGCTCCCTAATACACTTTCCTCGGGAAACCAGGTATCCCCCATTCCCTCTCCTGGGGGAACCATGAATAGTCCCCTTGCCCCTCAAAAATCCAGAGGTCCAGACCCCACCCCCACCTTCAGACCTAGGAGTCCAGGCCCTATCCCACAGGAGTCTGGGAGCCTAGCAGTTCCTTGCCTAGGACCCAGGATTCCTGACCTTCAGCCTCCTCCTCCTTAGGACCTAGGAGTCCCAGTTCCCAGATGCCACATTTGCACAACCTCCATTATATCTAAATTTAATAAAATAAAAAGACATACATATTTCAAAGAGGAGAGAAAGAACTCACACTTTCTAAAGTAAATATTCTAAGAAAGCGAAGGGGGAGAGAAGTTCCCTTATTTTCAACAGGGAGAATGAAGCCTCTTATGTTTAATTTGTATTTGCCCTCAGAGGTACACTATGCCAATGTCTAATTTGCTTCAGACTGGTGTTGCATAGATTCTTTTTTCTTCCTTTCTTTCTTTTTTAAAAAATTATTTTTATTGCTTTCAGAGAGGAAAAGAGAAGGAGAGAGAGAGAAAAACATCAATGATGAGAGAGAATCATTGATCGGCTGCCTTCTGCATGCCCCCCACTGGGGATTGAGCCCTCAACCCAGGCATGTGCGCTTGATTGGAATCGAATCTGAGATCCTTCAGTCCGCAGGCCGATGCTCTATCCACTGAGCCAAACCATCCAGGGCTCCTTTTCCTTTAGATGCTTGGATTTTCAATTCCTACCTTTGCCTCTTCCTCTCTCTCCCTCTCATTTCTGCATTCATTAACACGTTCTTCCTTTAAATATGTTGCTGTTCCATTCAATTAGGTTACATAAATTAGCCAAGGGAGCCATTCAATCTCTTTGAGGCACATTTGCTTATTGCTGTTTTATACGTTGATTCCAAAGTTTGTCTCTTAAAGCAAACTCATTCTGCTCCTTTCAAGTTTTTTGAGAGGCACTTATAACTCTGCCTAGAAAATCTTACAACACAGGGTTTACTTGGAATAACACACCTCTACAGCAGGTACTCAGCAACTATTGCTGATTGATTGAGAAACCTCATTAACTGGAAGACCAGCATAGCTTTCCTTCCAGTTCAACTGGTTCCTGTGTAAAGTTTCCAACTGGCAATTACAGGAATGGTTTTCATTTCCCTTTGCTGTTAAAGAAGCTAGCAGAATGAAGCAATGACATTACCGAAATAATGGCTACATCTAAAATGGAAACATTCCAAGTGTCTTGTGAGGCATTGTTCATCCTCCTGAGATTTACCTGAGCTTGTATAACCACTTTGGTGTGAAAATGTAGCATAGAAAGAAATCTTGCCACTGAACTAGGAATGTAACCTGTTCAGCTTCTCTTTCCTGATACTACATATGGCTACTTTATTAGCATGCCTATTCCTGTGGGCTCTGTTACTGCCTTTAGTATTGTGAGAAGTACTCAAATTAATATGCGTGTAGGAAACCTTTGCCTCGATTCCCTTAAGGCTTGTTTCAGCTGAAATTACCTTTGGAGGCCGCTCTGTTGACCTATGTGCACGGATTTAGCAAGGAACAATCATTCTTAAAAGTTAGAAACTTTCAGCTGCAAGTCAGTTGTGTTTCTTGCTTCAGAGGCATCTTCTTTCAAATAAGGTAATTTATTCTGGATAACACAGAAAACAAAGAGAAATTAATACTCTAATCATTAAACATCTTCTAAATTAGTAATGAAATGTGTTTCTGCAAGACATTCCAGTAAGAGCTTCTACAAAACTCTTTTTTTTAATATCAAGATTTTGTGTTCTTCTCCACAAAATAAATACCAATTTATAAAAAGCCATAATTCATCAATATTATCTCTGCATTTTTTATACATTTTCCCTCATTTGGTATATATTCGACTTAAATTCAAAAGTGGCAGAATAGTTTAATAGGAAACAGTTTTTCTGAAATGAGGAAAGAATACATGGCACTCTCTTTTTTGGGAGATCACAAAAAGTTATGCTCTCAACGTGGGAAAGCAATGGTCTCATGTAACCCAAAAGACCTGAGAATGGATCCATCTCTTGCAATTACCAAATCTGTGAGTTTAGGTAAATTATTAATCTCCTTGAGCCCTTATCCTCTCATCATTTCCTCATACATAGATTTTACCTCATGGTCACTGTATATAACACTATAATCTATACTAATAGAAGAGTAATATGCTAATTAGACTGGGAGACCTTCCAGAGACCTTCTGGACGTCCTTCCAGACAAAGCCATGGTGGTGGGGCCAAGGCAGAGGCAGTTAGGGGTGATCAGGCCGGTGTGTGGGGGGGGCAGTTAGGGGTGATCAGGCCGGCAGGGGATGGCAGGTGGGGATGAGCAGGCCAGCAGGGGGGAGGACAGTTGGGGGCAAGCAGGCCAGTGAGGGGGCAGTTGGGGGTGAGCAGGCCAGCAGGGGCCACAGTTGGGGGCAATCAGGCCTACAGGGGAGGGGGCAGTTGGGGGCAATCAGTCCAGCAGGGATGAGCAGTTAGGGGTGATCAGGCCAGAAGGGAAGGCCAGTTGTGGTTGATCAGGCTGGCAGGCAGAGTGGTTAGGGGCAATCAGGCAGGCAGGTTATGAGCCAGTGGTCCCGGATTGCGAGAGGGATGTCTGACTGCAGTGGAACATCCCCCAAGGGGTCCCAGATTGGAGAGTGTGCAGGCCGGGCTGAGGGACACCCCCCGCCCCCGTGCACGTATTTCATGCACTGGGCCACTAGTCTATATATATAAAAGGCTAAGTGACCAGCCATACATCCATCCAATCCTCCGACCGACCAACTGGCCGGTACATATGACATGCACTGGCACTTTAAAAATAAACATTGACTCGAGTATGTATGATATTTGTCCCTGTCTGACACTGGCCTCCCATTTAAATTAATTCAGAGAAAGTTTCTTGTGATGCTACGGTAGCATTTGCAATGACTATTAATAAATCACAAGGACAAACTCTAGACAGAGTAGGAATATTCCTGCCTGAACCCGTTTTCCGACATGATCAGTTATATGTTGCTTTTTCGAGTTTGAAGAGCATGTGATGTTAAAGTTACACTTGTAAATACGTCATCACAAGGGAAATTAGTTAAGCACTCCGAAAGTGTTTTTATTCTTAATGTGGTATACAGGGAGATATTAGAATAAGTTTAATCAATTTATCAGTCATTGTTTTTATATCATGTTTTTGTTGTTTTTATATCATGTCTTTGTTGTTATATCATGTTATTGTTTATTTATTAATCAATTTATTATTTTCATATACATTTTACTAATTTTCTTTCATCTCTGACACTTCTATTATAGAGAAGGGCGAATAGCGATATTAAAATATTTCTTCTAATTAATTTCCTTTCAATGTGCACAAATCCGTGCCCTGGGCCACTAGTATGGTTTATGAAAGAGCATTATTGAGAACACAAAACAGCCAACACATAGCAGATGTTCAATAAAGGGTAGCTGTAATTATCTTCCTCTCCAAGGTTCTATAGCATCCTATTTAGAGCTCACTGAAAAATGACAATTATAATTTGCTTGGCACTATTCTCCTGGACATGCAGAATTTCTGTATCTGAGATTAGTGCAACATGTTTTCCTAATGAGTTTTAATCTATTGCTAACACATTATTCTTTTCCTGCACAAGCATCCAAATCCTGTTAGATAAGGAAAACAAATCCTATGAAAATATGTATCCAGGCTTCCAGATAAAATCTTTCTTATATATTTGTTATCAAATATTGCAGCTTTGTTTTTACTCAAAACCTAATACCAGACAATAAGATTATTCTCATCACATCTATTTGAATAATAACTATGAAGCATGATTGATTTAGAAATGTCAAAGAAAAATGAGGTTTTTGTCTACTCAAGATTCTTAAAATAAAAAATCAAGAATCATAGAATTTTGGTACTTATAGAGCTGTAGAACTTTAGAGTTCACCTTATTCAATTATCTTACTCCCTCACCTCCCCCTACCTTTTTCAAACAAGAAACTTTAATCAGAGATCTAAAACAATGTCATTGTGATATTGCTAAGACCAAAGCTCAGGTTCCAGACTCTATTATATCATGGGTAGCTGTAATTATCATTTTCTTCATTATTTGTTTGGACACAGAGCGTCAAGAGGAAGAGATAAGAATTGGCAAGTTTTCAAAACTTCATTTTTCATTCCCATCTTTCGATGCTGCATAGATTTTGAAAATAAACAGTGACATGACTATTTCTTGGTTTTGCTCAAAATGTGTAGCCTTTCTTCTGGTAATAGAAATAATTTTTTTGTAGGCATCCATTCTATCCCTACTTATGGTACATGTGGCTTTATCTTAATAAATACTTGTTAAATTAGTGAAATAATGAAGCAAACTGTATTTTATTGATCAGACACATCTACACATTTTAAAAATAGCAATACATCGACGAGAAAGGCATATTATGTTCACTGTCTAAAGACAATTTGGCGTGTGTATATGTATTTTTGGCTGAAATTTCCCAAAGATTCTCAGCTAAGGTGCCATCCAAATGGTAGTTATTCTCAAGATAATGAAAAGCAGCAGGAGACATTTTGCAGAGCATTTTGTATAAAGTAAACAATGAAGGTTGGGTGGAGGAGAGATGAACCTGGGGGCTCTCTAGAGTCCCCTGGTACTATCATGTTAACTAGAATGAACGAAACACTAGAGCAAGTCTACCCAAGCAGGATCATCGAAGGGTTACTTGTCTAAGGAATGAAATTTGATCCTCCTTGCCAGTCAAAAGAACCTTAGTCAATTGAAGTGGTGGCTGAGGGCAAAGACAATGCTAAATGGCTAATATGGAAGGAAATCATACACATCAGTCATCTTTAGAAATGAAGGTGGTATTTAAAGTATTAGCTACATTTTATTTCCCCCACTTCATCTACTGGTTTAATAGGGTTTCTGGCCAGTGGTTATTTTCATAATTTAGTTCATAAATTATAGAATACCAAAGTAGCTCAATAACTATATGGTGATGGATATTAACTAGACTTATGGTGATCATTTTTCAATTGTACCAATATCAATTGTTATGTAGTACGCATGAAACGAATGTAATTTTTTTTAAGTCTCAATAAAAAGTTATTTTAAACCCCAAAGAGCCTGAGAGTAATCTAGCAGAAGAGAGCACATCAGTACTTAGAATAAATACTGCAACTGGAGTTGGATGCAGTAACTTATGAGCTTTATGGATTATTTCTTTCAGGAAACACATGAACGTGTTCATTGTGCTTTGCTTTTGTAGAAGCAGCATTCTTCTGAATGGATGAAGATATTTAGGCTATTTGGATATTTAGGTTTGGGAGAAGTATCATGTTGTTGCTGGGCAATCAAGAGATGGGATATGGAAGATATTCATCAGATGGAGCTGTCCGATCAGTTTGAACACTCCTCTGATGTGTTAGTAATTTTCTGCATCATAAACTCAGCCCTCCTGAGAAATCAAGAAAGTTTACATACCCAAATTTATGTTCATCTAGGATGCAGGCAGGTGGCATACAAATCTAGGTTGAAAAATGCTTTCTCTTAGTATTTTGAAGATATTTAAAGATACTTTCCTGGATTCCAGGATAATTATCATTCCTTCTTTCAGACTAAATTTCTTTTCATTCCTGCTTTTCAGTAGTGTGTGTGTATGTGTGTGTGTGTGTGTTGGCATTTTGTATTTCACTACACTATTTCTACATGTGTATTGATTTTTATTTATCTTTTTTTATTTCCTGTGAGTCTTCAAACTGAACATTCTAATTTTTCATCAGTTCTAGGAAATGATTAACTATTACCTTTTTCAATATTCGTTTTCCCTGACTCTCTCCAATCTATCCTTCTAGGATGCTATTTTATATATTACTAGAGGCCCAGTGCATGAAATTCGTGCACGAGTAGGGTTCCTAGGTTTGGCCAGCGATCAGGGCCGATCAGGGCCTTCTGGCTGCTGACTGGGACCTTCCTTCTGGCTGCCAGATGGAGCCTTCCTTCCCCTGGCTGCCGGCTGCTGGCCAGGGACTTCCTTCATTCCATGCTGCCCTCTGGTGGTCATCAAACATCATAGCGAGCAGTCAAACTCCTGGTCTCCTAGTTGAACTGCCGAGGGGACACTTTGCATATTAGCCTTTTATATATATAGATATATATATATAGATAGATAATTTGTTCTTCTACCTGCTGCATCTTTTCATTTTATATTTTCCTTCTGGTTGTCTCACTGTGCTGCATTTTTCAAAGTTTCTTCCCATCTCTCTTCCAGTCCTCACTGTATTTAATTAGCTGATTAATCCTTCCATTCAGGTTTGGTCATGTAAATTTTCTTGGATTATAACATACACTAGAGGCCAGGTACACAAATTCATGCACCAGTGGGGTCCCTCAGTCTGGCCTGTGGGATCAGGCTGAAACTGGCTCTCTGACATCCCCTGAGGGGTCCAGGATTGTGAGAGGGTGCAGGCCAGACTGAAGGACCCCACCAGTGCACAATCAGGGCTGGGGAGGGATGTGGGAGGTTGGCCAGCTGGGTAGGGACTGTGGGACAGCTCCAGGGCATGTTCAGCCTGTCTCCCTCAGTCCCAATCTGCCAGACCCCAGAAGCAAGCTAGCCTACCAGTTGGAGCATCTGCCCCCTGGTGGTCAGTGCACGTCATAGTGAGCGGTTGAGCAGCCTTAGCATATCATTAGTGTATTACGCTTTGATTGGTTGAATGGCCAACCAGATGATCAGACACTAAGCATATTAGGCTTTTATTATATAGGATTTTAAAAGTACACAAATCATAAGAGTAGCTTAATGTATTTTAACAAAGTGAACATACCCACTTATCCTTCACATTACTAGCACCTCAGACGGCTTCTTAATGTTGCATATAGGGCCTCCGCCCATTCCAAGGGTAACCAGTATCCTGACCTAATAGAATTGGTTAGTTTGGCCTGTTTTTCTTTCTATGAATGGAATCTTAGAGTATCATCTCTTTTGGTTATGGATTCTTTCTTCTAACAGTATATTTGTGCTGTTGCACGAAATTGTAGTTTGATCCTTGTCATTGCTCTATAGCAGCGATTTTCAACCTGTGTGCTCCAGAATATTGCTGTGCCACAAACAAATTTAAAGCATGCAATACCTGACTATTTAGTCAGAGGCACTGACCTCTTTCCCTTAGATTGTCAAATTCAGCAAATGACAACATCCAACACAACAATAACCATCTGGTGTGACTGAATCAAAATTATACCTTTTTTCTGTTACATGGACAAAAAATATATTTTTTGTTGTGCTGCAGAATTTTAGTAGTTTATGTGTGCCATAACTTGGAAAAAGATTGAAAATTGTTGCTATCAAGTATTGTTTTTTAAAACATGCCACAATTTATTCATCAATTTTACTGTAAGTAGGCATTTATATTTGTCCAGTTTTGAGCAATTAAAACAACACTGCTATGAATATTCTTGTATGTCCTTACTAATATTTATATGCATTTCTCTTGAGTGTGCATCTAGGAGAAGTTTGGTAAGGTATGTGTACTCCACATTAATAGATATGCCTAACAATTTTTCTAAGTGATAAAACCAATGTAAATGTCTACTGCAGTGTATGACAGTTTCAATTGTTCCACATCTTTGTCACTCTTGTCTGTTCTTTTCATTTTGACACTTTTGTGGAGATGGTAGTACAGTAAAACTGGACACATTTTTATACATCTATTAGCCATTTCAATTTCCTCTTACCACAATGCCTGTTTACGGTTTTGGCTCAGTTTTCACTTAGGTTGTTGTTTTTTTGGATTTGTGCTAGTTCTTAAATATCCTGCATATAAGACCTTGACAATTATATAACTGAAAATGTCATTCCCATTCATGTTTTCATACTCTATAATTGTGTCTTTTAATGAATGGAAGTTTTAAAATTTAATGCAGTCCAACATATCCATTGTTTTACTATTGCTTTTTGTGTCTCATATAATAAATATTTGCCTATTTCCAAATAACAAAAATATTTCCTCAGTTTTTCTATTTGCATTATTTACTTACCTTTCACATTTGCCTTTGATATACCTCAAATTAATTTTTGTATACTGTATGAAGTAGGAGGTTAATGTCTTTTTTATTTTTTAAATTTAATAAATCTTTATTGTTCAGATTATTACAATTGTTCCTCTTTTTTCCCCCATAGCTCCCCTCCACCCAGTTCCCACCCCACCCTCTACCCTTACCCCCTCCCCCACTGTCCTCATCCATAGGTGTACGATTTTTGTCCAGTCTCTTCCTGCACCCCCCACACCTCTTTCCCCCTGGAGAACTGTCAGTCCACTCCCTTTCTATGCCCCTGATTCTATTATATTCACCAGTTTATTCTATTCATCACATTTTTTTATTCACTTGATTTTTAGATTCACTTGTTAATAGATATATATTTGTTGTTCATAATTTTTATCTTTACCTTTTTCTTCTTCTTCCTCTTCTTAAAGAATACCTTTCAGCATTTCATATAATACTGGTTTGGTGGTGATGAACTTCTTTAGCTTTTTCTTATCTGTGAAGCTCTTTATCTGACCTTCAATTCTGAATGATAGCTTTGCTGGGTAGAGTAATCTTGGTTGTAGGTTCTTGCTATTCATCACTTTGAATATTTTTTGCTACTCCCGTCTGGCCTGCATAGTTTCTGTTGAGAAATCAGCTGACAGTCGTATGGGTGCTCCCTTGTAGGTAACTAACTGTTTTTCTCTTGCTGCTTTTAATATTCTCTCTTTGTCTTTTGCTCTTGGCATTTTAAGTATGATGTGTCTTGGTGTGGTCCTCTTTGGATTCCTTTTGTTTGTGGTTCTGTGCGCTTCCTGGACTTGTAAGTCTATTTCTTTCACCAGGTGGGGGAAGTTTTCGGTCATTATTTCTTCAAATAGGTTTTCAGTATCTTGCTCTCTCTCTTCTTCTGGCACCCCCATAATTCTGATGTTGGTACGCTTGAGGTTGTCCCAGAAGCTCCTTACACTATCTTCATATTTTTGGATTCTTTTTTCTTTTTGCTTTTCCAGTTGGGTGTTTTTTGTTTCTTTGTATTTCAGATCTTTGACTTGATTCTTGTGATCCTCTAGTCTGCTGTTGGATCTCTGTATATTATTCTTTATTTCAGTCAGTGTATGCTTGATTTCTAGTTGGTCCTTTTTCATATCCTCGAGGGTCTCACTAAATTTATCGGTCTTTTCTAGAAAATTCTTGAAAAACCTTATAACTGTGGTTTTGAACTCTATATCCAGTCGTTTGCTTTCCTCCATTTCTTTCATTTGTGACCTATTTCTTTGTCTCCACATTTTGGCTGCTTCCCTGAGTTGATAGAGTGGCTTTGTGTGCTAGGTGTCCTATAGGGCCCAGTGGCTCAGCCTCCGCAGTTACCTGAGGTGGACACTCTTGGTGCACCCCTTTGTGGGCTGTGTGCACAGTCTTGTTGTAGTTAAGCCTTGATTGTTGTTGGTATCACTGGGAGGAATTTACCTCCAGGCCATTTGGCTGTGAGGATCAGCTGTGTCTATGCTGGGCGAACTTCTGTGCTGGAGACACCCTTATGAGACAAGACTTGCTTCAGTGGGGCTTTGGTGCTCACTGAGTCTGCCCCCTGAGTGTGTCCCTTATGGATCTGAGGAGTTGTAATCTGGATGGTCTTACTCTGACCCCTGGGTACACTGGCTCTTGGATCTCCAAGGAGGTGCTAATTTAGCCTCTGCCTGAGGCCACCCAGCAGGAGCTACAGAGAGATCTGCAGATTCCTCTTCTTTGTTTGGGTTTTGGAGGTGCCCAGATGAGGCCCAGCTGTGAAGCAATGCAAGCTGTTGTGGGGCCTTGGGCCTTCTTTTGGATGTTCTGGGTCTCTCTGACTCAGCTGCAGTTTGATAGGTAAGTTTAGATTTCAAAGGACCAGGCCATTCATATGCAAAAGCCTCTGTGCACAGCTTGGGTGGGGCAGAGTCTCAGGGTGGAGGAAACAGCCATGGCTTCCCATCAGCCCTGCCCTAAGAGGCCCCCGAGTTTCAGTGTCCCTCGGTAATCATTGCAAGCACCTCTGAGAGAAAGCCGCCCTCGAGTTCCGCCCGCTGCCAGACAGACCAGTTTCTTCCCATATGAGTCTGGGTCCCCAGAGTCTCACCTGGAACTGGAGTTCAGAGCAGTCGGGAGCTTGTGTCTCCCTCCAGCTTGAAAAAGCCAGCCGCATACTCAGTTGCCAGCCCCTCTCCGTGCGCGTGCCTCCATACCTCTGCCTTCCGCACCTCCTCTGAGTCTCAGTGTGGTTTTCTCTTTCCTTGTAGTTGTAGAATTTCCACTCAGCCAATCTTCCTGTGGTTCTGGATAATGTCCATTTTGTCTTTTAGTTGCAGTTTTGAAGTTGTTGTGCGAGGCGGCAAGTTCAGGTGTTTACCTATGCCGCCATCTTGGTTTCTCTCTCAGATATTATTTTTCACAAAAAATATCTAGAAATATGCTGTCTCATCCACTCTTTCTTCATAATAGACCCACACCTATCTGTTCCTCATCATTCTCACTGCTGTCACTCTGGTCCCAGTCACTATCCTCTCTCATCTGGTTTACTAGTGGCCTCTTAACTAGTATCCCTGCTTTCATTCTTACCTGCCTCTCCTCAGTCTATTTTCCACAAAAGAGGCAGACTTAATTTTTAAAAACATACATGGGCCCCTGTTACTCCTCTGCTCAGAACTTTCCATGGTGCTTCTGATTCAGAGTAAGAACAACATCTTTATTGTAGCCTACCAGTGTCTGTAGGTGATCTGGTCCCCTCCAATGTCTCTGACTTCTAATATTTTAATTTTAAAAGAGTGGAAAGTTCATGCAAGTAAGGAATATTTTGAGCACTTGTATATTCCCCACAATTCAAATGCCATCAGCAATCACACCAACTTTCCCTGCAGATGTCAATTCATTGAGAAACCGACTAAACTTGAAATGCAGAAGATGAAAACAAACATGAGTAAAAACAAAGTAAATTCCTATAGAACCTGAATATAAAATTAAGCTTATATGTAAAAGAATTCAAAATACAAGGAAGACATCTTAAGCTCATGCAATTACTGGAATAGTTGGTAGTCATCCTATCTAATAAAAGGGTAATATGCAAATTAACTGTCACTCCGTCACTAAGATAGAAGTGCCCATAGCCACAAGATGGCGGCGCCCAGTCCCCTCAGCCCTGCTGAAGTCCCCCAGCCCTGGGGGGGCGGCCACTGAGAGCAGGTAGCGTGAGTGGCCTGGCGGAATGTTTGCTTTGTCGCTGTGGCGACAAGGCAAGCATTTGGCCCAGCCATGAAGGGCCTCTGAGCAGCGGGAGCGGAGTGGCTGGGGCCTCTGGGGGATGGAAGGCCGGCCCACAGCCTCCACAGCTGAGTGCAGGCCTGGAGAGGAGATGGCAAGCCCATCTCTCATGGAATCAGCATGGGTCCCTCCTGCCTCCCGCTGAATCGGCATGGGTCCCTCCTGGCTCCTGCGGAAGCGGCGCAGCTCGCTTTCACCTCCTGCAGAAGCAGCACGGCTCCTGTGGAAGCAGCTCAGCTCCCGGTGGCCCGCTGCAGTTCCCGTCTGCTCCTGCGGAAGTGGCGGGAGGCCTACTGCACGTGGTATCACGCAATGGGCTACTAGTTGTATTATAATTTCTAGCTTGACATTGGATGATCTTGAGTGACTTGAAGCTCTTTGCCCATTTCCCAAGTATAAATGGGAGAGGTGATATGAACAATAAAAAGCATTGAAAAATATTCTAGATTTCTTAGTAAAAACAAAACATCACTAAAACATTCTGATTTTTTTTAATATTGTTTTTTTTAAATATTTTTTTTATTGATTTCAGAGAGAGGAAGGGAGAGGGAGAGAGACAGAAAAAATCAATGCAGCAGCCTCCTATATACCTCCTACTGGGGATCAAGCCAGTAACTTGGGCATGTGGCCTGACCAGGACTATAGCTGTGACTTCCTGGTTCATAATTCAATGCTCAAACATTTAGCAACACTGGCCGGGCCTGATTTTCTTTTGTTACATGTCTTTTCATTCTGTCTTGTAAGAAACAGCAGAAGAATTATATGTATTAATGTTTAACACGTAAAACATACCCAGATACTACTTGAAAGGAAAAACTCTGGGTCTGTAGTGTCAAAAGCTCTGTTTTATCTCTTATAGGGATTAGAGTAGTCTATGAAACAAACTCAGAACTTAATGAGAATGAAAAGAATTCTGGAAAGGCCTGAGGGTGGTAATGCTTCAATGGAGACAGGTGACAACATAACAAAGGGAATAAAGTACATTTCTCAAATAGAGAAGGATCTGTATGAGTTAAGTATATTTCAAGAATGATGTCAGCAATATGGCTGAATAACATGTCCCTCATTGTATGCCCCCTTGAAAACAACAATTTGGCATCCAAAGACAAAAGTGCCTTTGTGGGAGCTATGGGATCCAGCACAACATACCAAAGACCCTGGGAGCAGTCTTACTCACCTGTGTGTTGGGTAACAGTAGGCGCACCGACCTTGGTCCTGTCTGTGGACTCTGCAGGGGCCTGGGAACTGGCTCCAGCCCCTCGTGGCTTCAGTCTGAGCAGCCCTGAAGAACACTGTTTTAGACAATCACCTATGGGTGAGAGGGCCTTTGTGAAAGTCCAGGTTATGGGTGAAGTTCCAGCACACCATTCTAACAAAAAATACAAGTTTGGATGCATTAGAGAGAGAGTAAGAAGAACAATTTGACTTTACCTATCTCATCCCTCCCCCAAAGTGACTCAGCTCTGTACCAATTGAGAACTTACTGGCCTGTGATTCCTTTGGTGGGGAAAAGTGAGTGCATAGGAATGAGAACCCAGTTCCCAAGAGGGCCATTTCTGTCTCGCCCCATGCAGAGTACTGAGTCATGAGCAGCATGATTGCAGAGAGGTAAGAGGCTGAGAGAGTGGCCGATAGGACACTCAGAGGGCATTAAAGGGACATGGATCCTACTAAGTGTGTCACTAACTCCATCAAGAACCCCTCTTATGAGATACAGGGGATACCTCACCTGTGGAACCCCCAACTGGCCCGTGAACACCCTGGGTGCTCATTGAAGAAGATGAGGCTTACATTCTACTTAATATTTGTCTGCACTGTTTGGAGAAACATATATTTATTGAGCAATTATATCACTGCTTGATGTTCACCAGTTGCCATTATTTTCAGTAAACATAGCTCAGAAATTATTAGTTCCGAAATTTCTAATCTACCACTGTGGACCCATTGAGCACTAATGCTTAGTGAACACTTGTCATAGGTGGAACATATACTAGGTTTTGTGAGAATCTAAATATGTCTAAATGGGCTCCTTAACCTTCAAGTTATTACCTAAAATAGGAAACTAAAACCAAGGTTAGGAAAACCAAATCATGTACTATAAAACTTAAGATTCAAAATAAATGCTCTGATATCCAATCAGACACTAAACTACTCAGATTTATTTAGATCTTTCCTCCATCTTTAATTTTAATCTCTAAAGTATAGATGTAAGAAACCCTTTCTTATACATCTTTTGGACATCAGTGATTCTCTCTCCATTCTTTACTGTGGATTCAAGGACTTTCTCTAAAAGGCCTTGATTTTGAGTAACTTCATTTTTTCCTTCCTGACATTATGGGAAATAAGATTGGGACACACTTTTCCCTGAAGAGCTATCCATCCACAAATGTTTCCAATTACATGAAATCATTCAGTATGTGAAGGGTCATCATGCAGATAAGAATGTCTGACTATTCCCTATTGCCATGAATGACAGAATCAGAGAACACGAGTTTAAATTGAAAGAAAAGAAGGGATTTGGCTTACCTATGGGAAAAGTTTGATTATTTAAGCCCTTCTACTTTCGAATAGCATGGATCTCCTGCAGTTAATCAGAACTACTTGGAACTTACCACCTGTCAGCGGCTGTTCTAAGTCCTTCACTAGCTCATTGACTCTTTGCAACAGTCTTTTGAAACAGATACTGTTATTATCCCTGCTTTACAGATAGGGAAGAGTTAAGATTACAAACCCAGGCAAAAAAAGAGAGAAAAAATTTCATGCTCTCAACCACTCCATTATTTATATCTCACTGTCCCTTGTGCTGCCTTAGTTCTTAACCTACCCCAGATTCTTTCATGCTTAGCCTTCCTGATCTTTCCTCCAGAACCCATCTTCCCAGACGTGCTGATTCTCACTGCATGTCCAAATTCTAAATGCTAAATCATGTAATTTTAATTAAATCTCTCATACTATTTTAGAAGTACTATCCATTTAATCCTTTCAGGGGAGTTACATGTAGAAGAAAGTTTAATGCTTCCCAACAAAGTAGTTTATAACTTTCCCATTGCTACCTAGAAGCAAAATGTCCCAGTGATCTTTTATGTGCCTTTCTAATCTTATTCATAAACTCTTAACTGTTAAACAGTAGTAATCAACTGAAAATTTTTCAAGGAAAGCTTGGTAATGAAAATATCTATCTAGATAAGAAGAGAAATGATTGTGTTTAAGTTCTCTGTAAAAGACCATGTCTATTCTTGTTTGGCAATGATTTTTTCTAAAACCTCACACTGTATAATACTGAAGTCTTAGACAAGCTTACGTAACTGAACTTAATTTCTCATTAGTAAGTTAAAGATATGGTGCCCTCCCTCCCAACTTGCATCCTCATCTCCTGCTATCATTTAGTTGTGCTTTGTATTATCTTCCCTGCTACCATCTGCCACTGGGCTATGACCTCCAGTTTCCAAGCCCAGCTGCGTGGAGTCTTCTAATGGCCTTCATTCTGACAGTGTCTCACAGTGTAGAAGTAATGGGGGCGAATTACAGCCACTTTGCGTGGAATCATTTCCACTACAGCATTTTTTTTCTTATGTTGTTGTGATAGCATTAAAACCGCCATTTCCCTCTCATGAGCTCTTTTCTAATTCTGCTGGTATGTTGGCCCAACTCTGAAATACTTAGACTTTAAAGAAACTTGATGCAAGATCATGTGGCCAGGTAAAACTTTGAATAACTTCAAGGGACTTTGGACAAAGCAGAGCACACCTAGAAAACATCAGTTCCTGGATTTTCTTTATACTAGTAAGTCTTTAATCCACTCTGAGTTTATTCTTGTGTATGGTGTGAGAAGGCGCTCTAGCTTTATTTTTTTGCACATATCTGTCCAATTTTTCAAACACCATTAATTGAATAGACCAGTGGTCGGCAAACTGTGGCTCGCGAGCCACATGCGGCTAGCGAGCCACGGTTTGCCACTCTGTTGACTAATGAGTTTGCCAACCACTGACCTAGACTCTCGATTCTAATAATTACAGGCTGTTGTTGTTCCTTGTGATTAAGCCCTTATCCCAGTGGTCTGCAAACTCATTAGTCAACAGAGCAGCAAACCGGGGCTCGTGAGCTGCAGTTTGCTGACCACTGGAATAGACCATCTTTACCCCATTGTATGTTCTTGCCTCCTTAGTCAAATATTTATTGACTATAAAGGCATGGGTTTATTTCTGGGTTCCCTATTCTGTTCTATTGATCTTTATGCCAGTACCATGCTGTTTTTGTTGTTGTTTTATTTTTAATTTATTTTTTAAATGTACCTTTATTGTTGAAAGTATTACACATGACATTCTTTTTTTTTTTTTAAATATATTTTATTGATTTTTTACAGAGAGGAAGTGAGAGGGACAGAGAGTTAGAAGCATCGATGAGAGAGAAACATCAATCAGCCACCTCCTGCACACCCCCCACCGGGGATGTGCCCACAACCAAGGTACATGCCCCTGACCGGAATCGAACCTGGGACCCTGCAGTCCACAGGCCGATGCTCTATCCACTGAGCCAAACCGGTTTCGGCTACACATGACATTCTTTTCCCCTCCATTGACCCCATCCACCCGACAACCATCAGTATCATGCTGTTTTGATTACTGTGGTTTTGTAGTCTAGTTTGATATGCTATAGCATGATTCCTCCAATGTTGTCCTTCTTTTTCAAGATCTCTGTTGCTACTCAGTGACTTTTGTGGTTCTGAAGCATAATAGTAATCCATCCTTTGGAAAAACTGCTGTTTGAAACTGCTGTTTTAAAATTCTCTGCTGTTTTGAAATTCTCTGCTATTTTTTGCTAGTCCCTCCGTTATTTTTAGACTGTAAAATAACTTTGTTTTTTTTAGCTTGAATAATAGAAAAGATAAACTTAACTGTCTGATCTTGCAAGCTAGCCATCTAAAGGGGCTGATACACTGATACTGATAATAATTCCCATATTCTCATGCCAAGTGTTTGTTCATTATGTATCCAAGGTTATAGATGTCTATATAGATATGTACTCAAGGTTACAGGTGTCTTTATAGATATGATATGTACTCAAGGTTACAAGCTGTCTATAAAAATAACTCACACAAAGAACTAGAAGGATATAAAAAGGAAATACTCCTTCCTGTGTTTGTTCAGAATTTGACAGAGGTAATCTGCTCTGAACCTGGGTGCAATAAAGATGACTCCTAACTAATTGGCTCATTAAGGAGCCTTGTCTAGCTTGCTGATCTGTGATACAACAGTTCCATATAAATTTTTGGAATATTTATCCTAGTTGTTGAAATATGCCATTGGTATCTTGATAAGAATTGCATTGAATCTATAGATTGCTTTGGGTAGTATGGACATTTTAATAATGTTAGTTCTTTCTACCCATGAACATAGTATATGCTTCACTTATTTGCATCTCCCTCAATTTCTTTATTCACTATCCTATAATTTTCTGAGTACAGGTCTTTTACATCCTTATTTAAAATTCTTCCTAGGTACTTTATTTATTATTATTATTTTTTTTTTTTGCTGCAGTTGTAAATGGGATTGTTTTCTTAGTTTTTCTTTCTGAGAGTTTATCATTGGTGCGTAAAAATGCAACTGATTTCTGAATATTTATTTTGTATTGTGTTACTTTACTGAATTCATTTATTAGTTCTAGTAGCTTTTTGGTGGAATCTTTAGGGTCTCTACATATATATCATGTCATCTGCAAATAATGACAGTTTTATTTCTTCCTTTTCAATTTGGATGCCTTTTATTTCTTCTTCTTGTACGATTGCTGTGGCTAGGATTTCCAGTACTATCTATATATATAAAAGCCAAGCGACCAGAACAACAGAACAACTGGAACAACTGGAAGGACCGCTCACTATGATGTGCACTGTGGCAGCCAAATGGCCTGATCAGGGCCCCAATTGGCACCCCCACCCCAATAGGGGGTGGGGCCGGCCAGCCAACCTCCTGCAGCCCCTCCCCCTGGCCAACCCGGCCCTGATCACCCCCCATCAAGGTGGGCAGGCCAGATCCCACCCATGCACAAATTCGTGCACCAGGCCTCTAGTGTTGAGTAAGAGTGGTGAAAGCAACATCCCTGTCTTATTCCTGATGTTAACAGAAACATTTGTAGATTTTGCCCATTGAGTATGATGTTGGCTGGGGGTTTGTCATATATAGCCTTTATTATATTGAGGTATGTTCCTTCTATTCCCTCTTTGCTGAGAGTTTTTATTATAAACTAGAGGCCTAGTGCACGAAATTCGTGCACAGGTAGGGTCCCTAGGCCTGGCCAGCGATCAGGGCCAATTGGGGCCTTTCGGCTGCCAGCTGGGGCCTTCCTTCATTCCGCACCGCCCCCTGGTGGTCAGCGCACGTCATAACGAGTGATCGAACTCCTGGTCTCCCGGTTGAACTCCCAAGGGGACACTTTGCATATTAGCCTTTTATATATATAGATTGATGTTAGGTTTTACCAAATGCTTTTTCTGCATCTATTGATATGATCACATGATTTTTATCTTTCATTTTGTGTATATGCTGTATCACATTTATTGCTTTCCAGATATTGCACCAACCTTACATCCCTGGAATAAATCCCACTTGATCATGGCGTATATCTCAGCTGCTGCCAGTGGGAGCAGGGCCAACCCTTTTCATGTCTCCACCATTCCTCCCAATCTCAATGTGGCTTCTTCTGTAAATCCTTGGTTATAAGACTTCTCTTCAGCTAATCTTCAGTTGGTTATTCAGGTTGATTGCTCTATATTTCAGTTGTCATTCCAGTTTGGTCCTGGGAGAGGGGAAGGTAACATCCATCTACTCTGCTACCACCATGGGTCCTCCTTTTATTTCTGAATTTGCTTTTGAAGTTTCTTCTTTGCTGGCCCCTACTTCATGACCCCATTATCTTGATTATGCTTTCTGGAGGATCTATGATTTTCTTTGGGTAGCAATTGCCTCTAAAAACTCCTTATATCTTATATTCATAGACACCAAATTGGATCACATCACTCTGACAGCTATGTGATTAGGAACCAAAGTGTCCAAAATTTCCATTTATATCTATCAGTAAATTTTCAATTATTCACTTTAAATTGAGTTGAAAAAGTAAGAACTCTCACTCTTATTGTCCATGCTTCCCAAACTGCCTGCTTGTTCTTCAGCTATAAAACTTTTGGATTTTATTCAGCTCTTTGCCCCCTTATAACTATTTTCTACTAGTTTAATTTAATCCATCAATTCCTTTGTGCTCTTTTCCCCCATTCCTTATCTCGGCTGTAGTTATTTTATGCTTGGACTCATTCAATACAAACTTGTTGCTATTTACTAGAAATTATTCTGAGTATTACACATACAAAGATGAACATGTCATAGCCTCAACATAGATAGAACTTTAAACTTTTTTGTGTGAGAAATCATTTCATTTGAAACATCCAGAAACATCTGTATTTAGGTGGGTATTGTAAATTGGCTTGGATCAGTTTTTACTTAATCTGGAAAGAGTCATTTCAGTAATCTTGGCTGTGTTGATATAAAATAAGTCATCACACATTGCTCTAGAGATAAGTGATACCAAACTTGTATTTGCGGTGTTCAATATTATTACAACTTCTCTGATTAATTGTATGATTCCAACTAGGTTTTCTGGTAGGAAGGACATAGGGATACTAGCCATGTTGGTTTGCCTGGGACTGAGTAGTTTCTTGAGATGCAGGATGTTCAGTGCTAAAACTGAGAAAGTCTTGGACAAACCAGAAAGAAATGATGACTCTGTCATCCAAGTCTGGACTATTGATCTAAGTTTATTACTAGGGCCTACAACTTAATACTCTTTAGGGGCCCAGGTAGATAATCTAAATATGTACAGCTGCTGATTATAAAATGCAAGGAAATGGTGTGATCTGTGGAGGGTACATACTGATTGTGTCAGTTTACTAGGGCTTCCTTAATAAAGTACCACAGACTAGGTTTTGGAGGCTAGAAGTCCAAAATCAAAGTGTCAGGAGGGTTGATTCCTGAGGGTTTTGAGAGAATGATTTGTTCTAGATCTCTCTTCCTGTCTTATAGATGTCCATCTTCTATGTTTCTTCACACCATCATCCTTGGATGCATATCTCTGTGTTCAAATTTTCCCTCTTATAGGGACACCAGTTATGTTGCATTGGTGCCCAACCTTATGACCTCAACTTAACTTGATCACTTCTATAAAGACCAAATAAGATCACATTCTGAGGTACTAATGGTTAGGATTTCAACATATAAATTTAGAGGGGACAGAGTTCAATATCTGCCATTCATAATAAATGATACTTAAGAGTTATGGCAAATCAAAACCATCCTACATAGTATTATGTGACCACAAGTTTCTTACCACTGGTCTAATGTGACATCAAAGAAGACTAATTCTAGCACAGTTGTGTCTGAAGCTAGAAGTACTCCTAGACCAAGCTACTTTAGTATAGTGGTACACTTTGAAAACAAAGTATGAGCCAGTTAGCACAATCTTTAGTTTTAATTATTTAACTGTAAGCTGTGAGCCTAAGTTTCCCTGAAGATTAATAACACTACCCTTGGACCTAGGCAACATATGCTTGCCTACCTTGGTGGGCAAGAATATGTTAACCGTGCAAGATGAGTTGTTTTCAACAGCAATATGTAAAAAATTCAGTAGAAGCAATGGCGGCAGAAAACATATAATGTATGGAGTAAATAAGGAACTAATCATTTCTTCCAGTACTTTTACTGCTTGGCATTTGGGCTTAGGCATGGCCCCTACATTACATTTTTATTTCTATGTAAAACATGGAGACGTAAAACAATATCCATGTATAGCTCACAGCTCAGAAGTCTGGTCAAAGCATAGCTGGATTCTCTGCTGGGGGCGGGGGGAGAGGGAGAGGTCTCACGAGGCTGAAATCAAGATGTTTACCAAACTGGGCTCTTATAGGGCGGTTCTGGGGAAGGATCCGCTTCCAACATCATTTCAGTTGTTGGCAGAATTCAATGCCTTGCAGCTGTAGATGTTCATGCTTCCTTACTAGCTATTTGTCAGGGGGCTTCTTTCAACTCAGTCTTTTCAATTCTTTTTCTCATGTGACCCCCTCCATCTTCAAACCAGCAATGACATGCCAAGTCTTTCTCATTCTGTCTTCCTCTCCTGCTTTTAATGGATGATGCAATTAGATTAGGACCTGGATAATCCAGGACAATCTACCTATCTTCAGGTCAACTTATTATTAACCAAGGGCAACTAATTAGTAACCTTAATTACATCTGCAAAACCCTTCTTGCTATGCAATATGGCATATTCATTGGTATGATATTTCCTCAAACTCACAGTTTCTAGTGTAAGTGCAAGAAATCTTGAAAGCCATTTTTATTTTATTTGTTTAAAATATGTTTTCATTTATTTTAGAGAGCAAGGAAGGGAGAGATAGAAACAGCGATGAGAGAGAAATATTGATCAGCTGCCTCCTACTTGCCCCGTACTGGGGATTGAGCCCACAACCTGGGCATCTGCCCTGACAGGGAATCAAACCATGACCTGTTGTTCCTATGCTGACACTCAACCACTGAGCCACATTGGCTGGGCTTGAAAGCCATTTCTAGAACTCTGTATACTATAGACCCTTCAGAATGAGCAAGCTTCTCAGATACACTTTCTTAGTACACTGGGATTGCATTATACCACATAAATTCAGAGAACCTTTTTTAATAGGAGCATTTCCCACTGTTACTCCTGGCTTTGAGAGAATAGCTATGCCAGAGGCCTCAGGGATGCTGGTGCTCCCTTCAGTAGAGCACTTTTCAAAGCCTTTATAAAAGAAGTGTCTCCCAGACCTCCCCTGGGGACATAATTATAAGAAGGATGATTATAAAGTCACTACAACATCCCAATTTCCTTAAATATTTGATATCTTTCTCGACAAATTACCAGAGTAATTCTGGTTTTTTCAACTGCAATTAGCATAAACCACATTTGATTCTGAATTTGGTCTAGTAGTTGAACCCATGGAATTAATCCAGTCAAAAGCACAGAGCCAATCCAAGTTCACACATTAAATTTTTAAAATCTGGTTAATTCCTCAGTATCAATAAATTTGGCCTCATTCAATACTGCATTCCTTCTATCCAATCTGTGGCTGAAAAAAAGGCCACATGCTAACTTGACTAGCTCTAGGAAGGCCTGCATGGCAGTTTTGCAAACACAAAGACCTAAAGTAACCACAAAGGATGGCCTGAAATTAAAACTTTAACTAAAAGCAGTTTATGGTATCTTCCCTGATAAAAGTCAATCTTTACCTTAACTGAGCCTATTGTCTTTTTGCACCTAAGATAACACCCTTGTGAAATGTCGGGTCTATCATTTTACTTTTTATCCAATCCCAGAGGTCCCCCTGCCCCTTTGCTTTCTCCACCTCCCTGATCTATCACCAATGGATTTCATGTAACCTTTGACTGTAATGTATAAAACAAGGTGAAGAACTGCCATTCTCCGGAGCTTTATCCCAATCCATTGAGATTCTGCTTTCCAGCATTTGTCGACAGTTTGGCTCAAATAAACTCACAAAAATTCTTTTCAGGTTTGAATGTTTTTACCTTAACAGATCCAAACTCTTGGACTCCATTATGATAATATTTCTCATGTTTTTGTACATTGGCAATATCTTGTGATGTTGTACATGCTACTTTCTCTGAGGACCTACTTTCTACCCCAAAACTTGGATTTTAATATAGTTATAGATCAGGAGTAACAAGAAGATTATTAAGATTTTCCTGTAAGGCAATACTTTTGGAAAGTCATTACAAGTTCTTTAGGCAAGAGAAGTCTAACCTCCATAGCCAGAGAGAATGGGCTGTTACTACAGCCAAAAAAGCAAGCAGAATCTATCCAGAGGGTTAAGGTCCCCAGCTTCTTTGGAACTTACCCAGATTCTCTCACTCCAGTTTTTATGGTTCAAACTCTTTTCCAACCAATGCTATAACTCTGACAAATCTGTGGCTTTGAATTCCATGTACATTTTAATTAAGCCACCTGTAGGATTAGACCTTGGGTTTGTTTTCAGAAATCTCAACCATTTAGCTATATGGTATGAGGAGGCTTTCTGGTTCATTTCCTAGATCTTGGGCTGGGAATTTAAACCTTTAAGCTCATTATTTTCTTTTTTCCCAAGTTTCCAGAAGCAACCACACAAACCCACAACTTTATACTCTATTTCCACTAAAAATCTGGCCTTCTCCAGGTGACAAAAGGTAATCTTATAGCTCACCTATAGAGCTGAAAATGGGGTTTATCCAACCCAAAAATGAGTAGGGAGTGATTCTTTCATGAGAAACCACGGTACTCTTAGTGGGAGAGTGTAAGAATGTAAGAACAGACAAATATCCAATCACCCTGTTCATAGTCAGTCTTTTCTCTCCAAAATTGAGTATAAAATGTAATGCCATTATTTAGAAGATCCACCTCTGAGAACAAGACTAGAATGGAGCATGTTGGGCTAGAACATAGGATAGGGCAAAAGAGAAAGTAAGGAGACCAGATGCTTGAAAGATTAGAAGAGGTCAAAAGAGGAAATTACATAATAGCTAGGCTGGCGTGAAGACAGAGGCTCTGACTTCTCTGCAATTTTGTTTAGAACTATTCCTAATAATACTTATGTGAATTTACTCATATCCAGTGTAGCATTAATTTTTGAGTACAGTAGACACACTTGGTTTTGTTTTTTTTTTTGTATATGTGCTGCCAAAGTGAGCACTAGACACAATTGTTTACATTTTAAAAATATTCTAAGATCTGAAAGAGAAATCGTGTTTGATCATATATATCTGAATGAGAACATGATTGTCTTATATATAAGTGAATTTTTGTATTCTGATAGCATTTGAATAGTAAGTAATAATAATATTATTCTATTTTATTAATGATTGTTTTCACCCTATTTTCATTTTTGTATTAGAATGCAATCTGTGCTACTTTTTAGGGGATCCCGCTAAGCTTTTTGCTTTTCACGTGTAACAATTATTTCCAGAAAATTGAAAGTTTTGAAGTTATTTTCCAAATGGTGGTATCATAATGATGAGTATTATTTAAAATCCTTACATCTAGGAGAGATTTCCAGGACTTTCCTTAATTCGTTAGAGGGTTTTGGGGGCTTCTACAAAGTATTCCAGCATTGGCAACTGCTAACCAAGCCTCCTGCTATTCCCCACAACTTGAGCATTTTCTATGAAGTTTCAGAATAGAGATTTTCAATTCCTGTGCAGATGTAAATTGAATGAGCTGGGTAATAGAAGCATCTGGCTTTAACTTCTGTTTTCTGAAGTTTTACCAGAGGGATTTTAAAAATGATTCCGTTTAACCTCATTTTCATTTGTCAGTGTCAGCCTCTTCTGTGGGAGTCCGAAGTTTACCTTCTGTGACCTGCTGGTCGTTTAGCAGAGCTAAAAATATAAAAACACCTTTTTAGGCTTTCACATGCTCTTAAATGCTCAAATTCTCATCTTGCTTAATTACTACCCAGCTAAATTCAGTATTTTAAAAGATGCAGCTCTAATATATTGACTTTCAAACTAACTATCCCATTTATTGCCATATTTTTATATTGTAGACAATTGTAAAAGCATTTGAACTTTAAGCCAAAGGGTTTGCATTTTGTTGTTTTTGTTGTTAATCCTCACCCAAGAATATTTTTTCATTGATCTTTTTACAGAGAGTGGAAGAGAGAGGGAAAGACAGAGAGAAACATCAATGTGAGAGAAACACATCGATTGGTTGCCCAGATCAGGGCCCGGGCCAGGGAGGAACCTGCAACCAAGGAATCAAACCCAGGACCCTTCAGTCTGCAGACCAATGCTCTATCCATTGAGCCAAACCAGCCAGGACCCAAGGGGTTTGTATTTAATTTGGGATGGAATGGAACAGTAAGATACTATAAAATGTTTTAATAATGAAATAATGCTAAATATAATTTCATATTGTCTGTATTGAGAAATCCCTTGAATCTTCAAACAGACTGCTGTGTGTTCATTAGGACCCATTCTCTTCTTTTTCTATAGAAATGGAATTTTCAGTGGACCACATTACCAACCAACCAATCTTCTTTATATTTAAAATAGAGGCCCGGTGTATGAAAACTCATGCACTGGAGGGGGGGTCCCTCACACAGTCTGGGAGCCCTCAGGGGTGGGAGGTGACCCGGCGATCAGGGGAAGGCAATGCCCCATCACACTTCTGCTGCTGCCACTGCTGGCTGTGCAAGCCTTGGCTGGCCCTGGTTACCTGAGCCTCGGGCAGCCCTGGGCAGCTGGGCAGCTGCTGTCCAAGGTTTGCCTGTGCCTCGGGCCAGCCCTGGGCAGCTGGGGGGCTGAGGGGACTGGGTGCCGCCATCTTGTGGCTGTGGGTGCCACCATATTTGAGGGCGGGGCAGTCAGCATATTCCCTCCTTATTGGCTGTGGGCACCGCCATCTTTGCAATGGCGTGAGGGTCAATTAACATATTCCTCTTTACTAGATAGGATGTGGACATATGACCTAGTCTTTACCAAGATAGCACTTAAAAGGACAGAACTTTCCTTCTTTGGACTCTTCCTTCATCCTGCTACACAGGATGCAGGCAGGATGGTGAGGCATTTGAACTGCAGCTGCTTGTGGGATACAAGAGACAGCATGGCGAAACCTGGACAGTATTATGCTAAGTGAAATAAACCACTCAGAGAAAGACAAGTATCATCTAACCTCTCTTATATGTGGAATCTAATGAAGAAAATAAACTGATGAACAAAATAGACCCAGAGACATTGAAACATGCAACAGACTGACGTATTTCAGAAGGGGTGGGGATGGGAATAAAGTAAACAAAGAATGTATATGCATATATGCATAGCCCATGGACAAATAATAGTGCAGGGAAGGCCTGGGGAAGGGGAGGGAGCAGGGTGAGGGAATCATGGGGCGAGGGAGGGCGGGGGGAGACATTACTAATACTTTCAACAATAAAGTTTAAAAAAGAGAAAAATCTTTATTTCTATGTGATTAAATTTTATATAATGCTGCATGAAACTTAAAATCAATCAGGAGTACTCATCTTGCACTTCAGAAATGCTGCTCTTTGATTCTGTTTTTCATAAATAAATAAGAGATAGTAATATCAGAAAAGATGTTGAGTGGTTGGGGGTGAGGTGTATTTCAGTATGTTACAAGTGTAGTTTCACTCTGCTCCTATGTAATCCCTTGTTCTGAAATGAGATGGGAAGATAGTCAACTACCTACCACTAGGAGTCCTTGCTACTTGTTGTTTCTTCTCATATTTTTTCTTTTAAACCATGCATTAATTTTTAAAAGTAATTTTAGTTTACCAATATGTGATCCCAAGAGTAAAATAATGACTTCATTGTGGTATGTGCCTGAAATGAACATAAGGAACAAAATAGTTAAGCTTGAATGAACATTTAACTTTGGACACGAAAATAATACACATCATTAAAGAACAAGATGAAAAGAGAGTGGACCATTTTATAAACAATTATAGATTTGTTTAATTTGAATGGTTTCTGATTACAGAGCAATCTTTCCAAGATTTTAAGGTTTTTGTTTGGAAACTGCGAGAACACAATGATGTGATTTTGCTAAAATGGTGCGTAAATGTGTTGCCTTAAAAAATGGGGGCTTAAGAGTGCTGCTTGTACAAAAGGGCACAGTGTGGGCCGATGTTCTAGGAGCCTCCCAACAGGGATTCTCTTATGCTCTGGGTCCTCACGAAAGGGTTGATGACTTGATTGGCATCAATTTACCATTAACAGGAAGTTGAACACATTCTGAAGCATTTTAAATATCCATAGTACATCTTATAGGCATTTCTAGTTGTAATTCAAAGTTTTGCATTCACACACAAAAAAAAGTCTTTTTCTTTCATAGTGTTTGTTGAACAAGTGGAAGTTTTATTTGTTCAGGTTCTCCATTCAGCACTTGATATTAGGCTTCCTTCAGCCAAGAAACCAAAAAAAAAAAAAGTTTCTTCTGTTTTCATTCTAAACTAGAGGCCTGGTGGATGAATTTGTGCACTAGCGGGGTCCCTTGGCCTAGCCTGCAGGATTGGGCTGAAACCAGCTCTCCTACATCCCCTGAGGGGTCCTGGATTGCAAGAGGGCACAGGCCAGGTTGAGGGACCCCACTGGTGCATGATCGGGGCTGGGGAGGGATGCGGGAGGTTGGCCAACTGGGGAGGGACAGGGCATGTCTGGCCCGTCTCATTCAGTCCCGATCTGCTGGACCCCAGCAGCAAGCTAACCTACTGGTTGGAGCGTCTGCCCCCTGGTGGTCAGTGCACATCATAGTGACTGGTCCACCAGTCGACTGTCTGCCCCCTGGTGGTCAGTGCACATCATAGCGAGCAGTTGAGTGGTCTTAGCATATCTACACTAATAAAAGAGTAATATGCTAATTGACTGTACCTTTGCGATGCCCACCAGCCAATCAGGAGTGAGTATACAAATTAACCCAACAAAGATAGCAGGTTAATTTACATATGCAGGCACCGAGCAGCTGGGGGCGGGTGGCTTGTGTCATGGTGACGGTGCAGGCATTCCGCACCACCCCAGCCACTCTGGGCCTCTGGGAAGTGTGGGAAGGCAAAACGGCGGCTCTGGGATGGAGCAGAAAGGCGTCTCCGGCCAGAGCGAAGGCGGTGCCAGCAGCTAGGAGAAGGAAGGCTCATTCTTGCACGAATCTTCGTGCATCGGCCTCTAGTCATTAGTATATTAAACTTTGGTTGAATGGACAACCGGACGCTTAGCCCATTAGGCTTTTATTATATAGGATTCATCTGGATTTACTCAACACCATGATGCATCCCTGCTTTAAAGATTAGACTGTGTGTCAGATAGCTGTATATTCACCATAATCTATTTCCTTTTCTTCTGGGCTCACAGGTAGACTTCACTTTTTATTCCTAAGGTTGCTATATAACTGAGCTCTGGCCAATGGAATGCAGAAGGCCTTAACCACTTGCAGGTTAATCCATAGGCATAGGGACAACTGTGTGATTTTCCTGGCTTTCTCTCTTCCTCTGCCAGCCAACTGGGTTTGGAGAATTCAATTGAGGTCTATGAGTTCATAGGAGATGGTAGGGCTACAGTATTTAAAGTCCCTCTGTCCTTGAGTGACTTCATAGAGCAAAAAGTGCCCCCCCACACACATACACACACATTGATTGTAAACTTTAATTGTATTCATCCCCTAATATTTTGAGGTTGTCGCTAGACACATCTAATCATATCGAATGCAGTTAGATATGATTAAAAGTATCAGGTAACAGATGATAAATTTAAAGCTGAAACAGACCTGGAAAATATCTCACCCCATGTACCTCCCTGCCAGATCCTTGCATAACACACAACCACCTCCTGTTATAGGCAGCAAACAGGAAGGAGAGCAGTCCTCTCTGCACTCTGTCCCGCATGTTAGCATCATCTCTCCAGCCTATAATTTTAAGATTCTGAGAGAAAAGACTTAAAAAATAGTCCAAAAATCCTTATTTTATAGATGAAAAAAATTGACCGAGAGTTTAAATTAATTTGCTCAAGATTACTTAGTCATCAAACAAGAGGGTAAAATAAGTCCCCTAATTTGTAGTTCAGGTAATGCATATGTACAGGTCATTAAGAACATTACTATTCTGATGTATATCAGGATAGTTATAGGCTTACAAAGTTTGAGGAACTAGTTCTTAAATTTATTTAAGTAAATATCTGTGGTAGATTAAAAATGGTCTCAAATTCTTAGCTATTTCTCCATTGGGAGTCTAAATATCCTTCCTTTGAATTGGGTGGGGTTTTGTAAGTTGTTTCACCAATAGAATGTAGCAGAAGGGATTTTTCAGAGTAAGTCATAAAAATCCTTGTAGTTTCCGTCAGATTCTTTTGGAACACTCTTGTGGGGCTTCTGACTCTCTCTTTTGACTCTCCTGAGCCTGTCAGCTGTAATGTCATGTGTAGGACCTCCAGCCAACTGTTCCAGCTGAGCCCAGCTTTCCAACCATCCCTGCCAACAGGCCAGCCATGCAAGGGAAGCTGCCTTGGACTTCACTTATCAGCTGAAAAACCAAGCTTACTTCAATTGATGCTACACCGAGCATAAGAATTGCCCAGCTGAGTCCTGCTTGAATTAATGATGGTTGTTTTAAGCAGCTAAATTCTGTTGTAATTTGTTTTATAGCAATAGGTAAGTAGTGAATAAAATATTGTCTTTTCTATGTAGTTTAATGGTTAAAAAGGAGCCACTCTCTCTGGATTCAAATCCTGACTCCACCATTAATGAGTTGTACGGTCTTAAATTACTGAACTTTTGTGTGTGTCAGTTGCCCTGTAAAATTTGGATAGTGTCTACCACCCGGCCCGTGTGGCTCAGTGGTTGAGCGTCGACCTAGGAACCAGGAGGTGATGGTTTGATTCCTGGTCAGGGCATATGCCTGGTTTGTGGGCTCGATCATCAGTAGGAGGGCTGCAGGAGGCAGCTGATCAATGATTCCCTCTCATCATTGATGTTTCTATCTCTCTCTCTCTCTTCCTCTCTGAAATCTATATATATAGAGATTACATATATATATATATATATATATATATATATATATATATTAGTGTCTACCTTACAGCGAAGATTAAATGAATTACTATATTTTAGAACATTCCTAGTGCATAATAAATAAAATATAAAAATTGGATTTATTTATTGCTTATTCCATTTTCTCATGATAATGCTCATAATACAGCCTTCCTCTGGTTCGCTCAGTAGGCTGCTAATGTGTTGGTTTACCAACCATATCAACTTGATTAAACTGAAACTGCTTTTTCTAGAATCCTTTTAGGTGTTATCACTTTTTGAAGATACATGTTAAAATACTCAAGTAATACAGGGAAGTACAAAGAAAAACAGAAAAACTATTGTCTTTACCCATAACTCAGAAATAAGCATTTTAACCTTAGGTGAATATCACTCCAAACAGTAAACATGTAACTAGAAAAAAAAAAGTGAATTAAAACATTAAAGTATTTATGAAAGGATAGATTCATAGATATAAAGTTATGTGGAAGTAATTTCATATACCTGAAGAGCAGGCAACTAGGTTGGGCATAAAGTATGTGGCTATGTATTTTTTATTTTGTAGAACATTACTGACTTCTTTTGTCAGAATAATTTTTTCCCTTTATAGTGATTTTCTTTTCCTGTGAAATAACTGAGAATGCTCTTTCCCTCTTTTCTTTTTAATGACTTAATTTTTTTAGAGCTGTTTAGCTTCATAGCAAAATTAAAAGTAAGGTACAGAGATTTTCCATACCTGGCCCCATACATGAGGAAATCTCTAAACTTTGTCTTTAAAGTATAGCAATTTAAGTAGGGTATGTTTACATAGATAATTCTATATTCATTTTCCTTGGATCACAATGTGCCCATTTGATCTATATATTTAAATTGTCTTCATTTCAGGGAAATTATTCTTCAGACCTCTAATTACATTCAGTAATATAATATAAAAAATGTCTATATATATAAAAGCCTAAGTGACCAAACAACTGATTGACTGGTTGCTATGACGCGCATGGGCCACCAGGGAGCAGACGCTCAATGCAGGAACTGCCCCTGGTGGTCAGTGCACTCCCACAGGGAGAGTGCCGCTCAGCCAGAAGCCAGGCTCAAGGCTGGCGAGTGCAGCGGAGTGCTAAGGAAGTCCTACTGTTGACTGAGGGCTCCTGAACTGCGAGGGCTCAGGCCTGGCTGAGGGATTCCAGGCCCGCTCCCACTCCATCGAGTGCACAAATTTCATGCACCTGGCCTCTAGTCCTGTATAATAAAAGGCTAATATGCAAATAGACCACAGCGGAACAACTGAACAACTGAACAACTGGTCGCTATGACATGCGCTGACCACCAGGGGGCACGCGCAGAACATAGGTGTCGGCAGCAGGCGGCAGAGCGTGGAACATGGTGGACATCAGCCGCGGTGGGATGGTTGAGCAGGTGAGCAGGGGCGCCAGACCAAAGCGGGGCATCGGTTGCTGTCATTGGGGCAAGCTTCTGGTGGTTACTGAAAATTTGTTGCTCCAGCACGCCGTGGTCCCACTTGGCACTAGCACCTGCTGCTGGCACCGGCCCTGCTCGTACCCGCTGCTGGCTCCTGAGCTGCTACTTGCACCCACTGCCAGTGCCTGGTGCCAGTCTGATTGCTCGGTGCCAGGTGCGAGCTCCAGCTGCCAGCCCCAATCGCCCCTCAGGGTTTTTCCACCTCCCCCTGCTCCTGAGGGGTGATGCAAACCCTTTGGCTTAAAGTTCAAATACTTGCACCTGCTGATGGCACTGGCCCAGCTCATACCTGCTGCTGGCACTGGCCCCAATTGCTCTGTACTGTCAGCAGGTGTGAGCAGGGCTGGGAGCGGCGGCAGTGGGAGCAGGGCTGCCATCAGACAGCGGACTGGGGGGCCGCGGCGGAGGGGCTGGGCAGGGGCACAGAGGATGGGCCAAGACCCAACCCTGTGCCCACTGCAGCCTTGCGGCCCACAGTTCCTTTCAAAGTGCAGGAATTCATGTGCTGGGCCCCTAGTATATATATAATGTTATAGCCCAGTGGTCGGCAAACATGCAGCTCGCGAGCCGCAGTTTGCCGCTCTGTTGACAAATGAGTTTGCCAACCATTGACCTAGACTCTCGATTCCAATAATTACAGACTGTTGTTGTTCCTTGTGATTAAGCCCTATCCCAATGGTCAGCAAACTCATTAGTCAACAGAGTGGCAAACCACTGTTATAGCCAATCATTTTAATCTGTTTTTCATTTTCTGTATTATAGGGATTATCTCAAGCCTTTTCTTTATGGAATTATCAACACTGTTCCTTTCTAATTCTAAGCTATTGTTTAGTTCCAAAATAATGTGTTTTTTCTCCATTTGTTTCTTTAGCCATTTATAGTTGCTTTATCATCTTCTCCTTCAGTTTGTGTTTTATTGAATTCTTGTTCATAGTTTTTTGTGTGGCTCAAGGCACTTTGGGGGGCTTTTCCTTATCTTGAATAAGGTTTTCTTTCATAAAGCATTCGTCATCTGCTTTTGCATGCTTATTTCTCATCCCTCTCTTCCTCCTCCTTCTTCTCTCTGTTTGCTTAGTTTTTCTTTGTTATGTTTTTGCCTTCCTCCTCCCCTCTTGCTCTTTTTTAATGTGGACAATTTTATCTAGATATGCTCAATGTTTTGTTGTAAAGTGGTTGAGTTCTTTTTGATAGCCTTAATACTTTAAGACTGGTTTATCTTTTGCTTGAAGATTAGTGACTATATTTTATCCTCCTTTCTGAAATTTGAAATACATGTGAGAGTTGGAGCTGAAGGCATAGGACTTGAATGCTGAGTTCCTGCTTAATATTTTGTTAATGGCCCACTCGACTGCATAGGGTCTACATTATCTAGTGCAAGGTGTATTGTATTCTGAAGACACTGGCTTTAGGCTGTGAATTGTTCTGCTATTTTGGAATTAACCCCTGGACAATGGTAATCTTAACATTTTTCTGCCTCTGCTGAGCCTCTAAGACCTAGAGATAAATCTTAGTGGCTTCCACTCTCAAGATTTTCCTGTGCTGACTATTCACCATATAGTATATTTCCCTCCACAGTGACAGTATTAGTGAAAATTCTTAGGATTTAGTCATTCAGTTTTTCACTCAATAATACTTTTTGGGAGTTCAGAGTCACATACAAAGGCCCCCAGATTTTCTATGATTGCAACAGATTTATCTTTTTGGATTGTCCTTTATTTAATTTGCATTTGGAAGTAGAAGATCTTGCAATCCACTTTTGCTTTGTCATCATCAAAATGACTTTGACAACACATTTGAAAGGCTGTGACCAATATGGAACTGATTTAGAAGAAAACAATGGAGATAATAAAGTGATTCAAAACTATGACAGTTATGAAACACTTAAAATGTTCATTTAAGAAAAAACAGAAGATCCATCTTTACAGAAGACTCACACAGAATCAGCAATGATTGAAAGGGTTAGCTATGTAGCTTAATTAGGAGGTTTAGGGAGTCTGAGAGATAAGGAGGGTCTATGGGAGAGGAATACATAATGGAGACTTGAAGACACCATCGTGTTTATCTTACTTGTACAGAGGATAGAGAAATGCCACAGGCAAATAGAAATATCTCTGGCCTGAGCAATTAAAGTGACCATAAGTTAGGCCAGAAGAAGCCCTGACCTGAGTAGCTGGGAGGCTATAAGACTTTGTCTGCCAGCACAACGGGGAGAGCTATAAGGTACATCAAAAGTGACTCCAACCTAAACTAATGACCAAATGAGGAAAAGTGCAGATGTGGGGTCATGAAAGCTGATTATAGGGCTAAGGTCCCACCATGGAAAAGGGGGTTCTCCAGCCTATTTGATGCCTCAGGACAAAGAAAGTAGTGGTCACCTTTGTTAGAGGCCCCTCTGTCTATCCAGGAGGGACAGAGTCTTAGGCTTAGAATTTAGAATTAAGGTTTTAGAGATAGTGTTTGCTTGCAATAAAGGTTCTGTACTTTTCACCTATCACGTTTTGTCCGTGGCTTCATTCTTCGAATCCATCTGGACAAGAACCCCAGGGAAAGCAAATCGCCCTGCTCAATAAAACAACCCAAATCATTATTAAAAAGCTTCTTTTCAGGAATAAATAGTTTTAGTGTGTGTGAACCCAGGGACAGGAGAAATATGCTGGTAGGTGGGCTGAAATCACAGAGGAACTGATTTCAGAGTGATATAGTGAAGAAACTTCAGAAATAAGAGCATGCCTACCTCTGGGTTTTAGCACTTATTTTTCACCTCCAAACTTCCTTTCCCTGTGATGTCTGTGGAATGTACTGCTCTATTCTCACTTCTTTGTGGGAATACTTTTTTTAGCTCTTCCATTATTATTTTAATCTCTCCCATATGTGTTCTCCTATTGTAATGTTGAACTATTAAAGTATACATGAAAGCATTCATGGTTTTTAAAAATAATATACTTAACTTGTATGCCATATGATACTATTGGAACTGTTAGGTCGTTGCAGGAGGAACATACAAGGCCAGAATGGTGAGGGGTTACGAATTTATTTGATCATCCGCACACCAGGAGGCTGAGCCAGCTTTTAAAGGACTTCTGGCGGGCTTTTTCTGGGCGGAGACTTCTTTATGCATACCCAGAGGGTAGAGAATGGAATGTGGTCACCTCAAGTGAAAAGTGGTCTTCAGCAAAGGAAATGTCCATAGTGAAATGGCCTCAAATGCCAGTTCCCTGGGGAGGGTTATTGATTCAGTTATTTGATGAGACCTAACAGGAACAAAAGCCTTTATCATGGGTTATCATACTTTTGCTCTAACCACTGTGGATGAAAAAGGGGCCACATACTAAACCTGAGATGCTCAGGGGAGGACTGCATGGTGGCCTTACAAACTCAGAGACTGAAAGGAACCACATAGGATGGTGTGAAATCAAAACTTTCTAATTATGTTCTGGGCACATATCTTTCTTCACAAAAGTCAAGCTTTACCTGTCTTTTTGCACCTACAGTAACACACCTTTGGGTAATTTCAGGGTAATTTGCTTTTCCCAGAGCCCTCAGGGCACAACCTCCCATCACAGCAGGAGACCACAGAGCCCTTCACTGTTATTGTTATCCTGTTCATTGTTAACTGTTTACTGTGGTATGCCCACCTATGTAAAAGAAGTATATGTCTGTTCCATTCACCTTTTATCCAATCCCAGGGGTTTCCCAGTTTTGCTTTCTCCCACCTCCCTTATCTATCACCAATGGACTTCATGTAACGCCCCCTTAAGCCTCCCGCTTTGATTGTAATAAAATAAAGTGCAAAACTGCCATTCTCTGGAACATTTCCTCAATTTGTTGAGATTTTTGCTTCCCAACAATTGTCCTCCGTTTGGCCGAAATAAATTCACAAAAGTTCTTATAGGTTTAGATATTTCCTACGTTGACACAACTGAAAGTATTGGTTATAAATTTTAACAAATTTACCCATTTCTCTGTTTGTTTTGTACTCACCACTAATCCCATTCCCTGCCCCTCACCAGCACTCTCTTATTCCCCTTGTTTTGACTGGGTCACTCCTTAGTGCTTCAAGCTTGGGTTCAATTGCCCGCCAAAGTCACTGCATATTATCTGTGGAAACCCCCTCTTCCTGCTCCCCACTCCTTCTTTTCCTCTTCTTTGCTTTTGCAGAGGAGAGGAGAAGTAGAATTAAACTGATCTCCCAAATGTTCCACGTTTCTGTGAATTTTTTCCCATCTTATTTAAAAAAAAGCCATTTTGTTCTATATTTTGTATTCTCTTGCTATTAGGAAAATAAAAATAGAAAGTAGAGGAGGAAAGACAAGTGCAGGAAATTAAGAAGAGTGAAGCAATAAATATGGACATTTGGAGATAAGAGAAAGAAAAAATGAAATGAGGTTCAAGAAAAAGATAAAGGTTTTATTTAAAGTGAGATGCAAGAACTCTGATAAAATACAGGTGAAAGAATCAGAATAGATGTTAGTAATTAACTTCCCCATCCCACCCTCATTCTTTGTAGACTTTAATATTTTAATCTCTATCACAATTTTCTAATCTTTCTGACTTCTTTTTCTTTATTTTATAAAATTAAAAAATGTTAATGCACCCTAACAAATAAAAACAAACAAACCAGACTGTCATCCTCCAAAAGCTCTCTAATCCAGGTATGTGACCTAAATGTCCTATGTAGGCCCCCACACCCATCGATTCCAGTCCCCCTACTACACCAGGCACAGTAAGCTGTGTCCACAGACTCAGGGAGATATAAGAAATGTTAACGTAAAAACATTCAAACCTGTAAAGAATTTTTGTGAGTTTATTTGAGCCAAACTGTCCACAGTTGCAGGAAGCAGAATCTCAATGGATTGGGATAATGCTCCAGAGAATGGCAGTTCTTCACCTTGTTTTATACATTACAGTCAAGTTGAGTGGGTTCCATGAAATCCATTGTTAATAGATTAGGGAGGCGGGAGAAAGCAAAGTGTGGAGGGGGGAACCTCTGGGATTAGATAAAAAGTAAAACCATAGACAAATACTTCTTTTACCCAGGTGAGTACAGTCAATAATATAACAATAACAAGGAAGGAATTTATGGTCTCTGTCCTGGCGCCTAGGTGAATTTGGTTGTGCCCTGAGAGGTCCAGAAAAAGGGAAGTTACAAGTTACCCTGACATTTCACAAGGATGTTATCTCAGATGCAAAAAGACAATAGGCCCAGTTAAGGTAAAGATTGACCTTTGTCAGGGAAGATACTGGTCTAGGACATGACTACCCACTATAAACTGCTTTTAGTTAAGTTTTAATTTTAGACCATCCTTTGTGGTTACTTTAGATCTTTGAGTTTGCAAAACTGCCATGCAGGCCTCCCCTGAGCTAGTCAGGCTAGTATGTGGCCTTTTTTTTCATCCACAAAACTTACTTTTTTTTTTTTTTCAGTCTTTTTACTTTTTATGATACTGTTACCATAGCTAGCCAGATATTAATGAGGAAAAGAGAATGGAGGCGTTAGGCATTGTTGAGCATATTCAGCTGGGCCTGTTTGCTTATCTGGAAGCTATAGCTTCACACACACTCCAGGGGATCAGAGCATTGCCCTGCCAAGGATGAACACTCCTCCCTTCCCCTCTGGGCTGTCAGGGGATGGGGAGGGATGGCAGGAGAAGACAGGGATATGCACAATAAAGTCAAAATGGCAGGGGGGAGGGGGATGCTAGACCATAGAGGCCTGTCATTCTAACCTGGGATAAAAGATCATTGATTAGAGGGGTGGACCCCATCAGAAGTCTCCCAAAGCTTGGCAAGTTGATTGGTTATTTTGAAAAAACACTTGGTTCCTCCCAAGCCCAAGAATACATAATTCCAGGGGAGCAAAGAAGCTCTCTCTCGCTTGCTTGTGACTCCCTGCACTTGCCTGTTCTCTCCATAGTAGCCAGGTGGCTCTGCTAGCCACATAGCTGCTGGCCAAACACTGGCTCCAGGAAGGAGCCTGGATACAGCAGTAAAGCAATGGATTGCAGCTGGGAACACAAGCTAAATTAGCCAATGCTGGCTCAGAACTAAGCTTTAACATGGCACAGAATCTCGACATTGACTCTGTTTCTGGCCCTGATTTTCCATGGTGGGACAGATGGAGATGGGCCATCAGAGGGACATCCTTTTGATTTTGCCTCACAAATAAATAGTACCACCAGACCTCACCTTTCCTTGTGGGTTTCCAAAAAATGCTTTTTCTTGAGACACTGCAAGAACCTGACTTCAACCGTCAACAATGCCTTTACATAAAAAGTCTCAACCACAGATTGTTATTGCTCACAGCTGTATAGGACAGAATTTAATGTCCCCTTTTTGATGTGACCAGACATCACTGCCCCCCCCCCCACTTAATAGTAAATTAAAAATGTTTTTCTTGCTATAAATCAGTATTTCTCAAAATTCCTTCATGTATTAGAGTTGGTTCCTTCTTTTCTCTTGGATGGTTTCCCTGATACAGTGGAGAGTTTCTTAGTCCCTCAACACAAAGGAAATGGGTGTTATTTCCTTAGGGAGAGGCTGCAGCCACACGTAGTGTTGACACATGAAGACCTTGCACTGTATATAAATACAAGCTGTGTTCCATGTAAACACAAGGATCTTCACATGCTCTTAGAGTTGCTTATTCAAACCATTGACTGATAAATTTTCAGATGAGAGCAAATACTTTACTCGTGGTTCTGCCCTTAGCTTTTAATCATTTTCTCCCTTTTCCTCCACTTATGCCCCATGTAGGTGGAGAAAGAGGATAAGGGAGATTTGTTTTTCCACTAAGAATGCAGATATTTTAAAATATATGCTTTATAAAAGTATTACTTATATGTGTAATCTGAAGCAAAATTTAAAGAGGTGACCCAGGAAAGTTGAGGGCAGCATAGTGGCAATGTTAGGAAAATGCTGTTGTATTATAATATTCCTGCTACAGTTTGAAAAAGCAAATTCTAGCTGGAGAATAAAATCCAAACACCAGAGCAAAAGCTAATCTCAGCTTTCACATATAAAATATTTATGTTTTAGTGAAAGGCAAATCCTTATCTGCCCTTCCCTGTCTCCATATTATTTTATTTGTAAAATTAGCCTTCCTTCTGAAAACAAAAGAACTAATATTCTAGAAAAATCTTTCTCATATGGTTAGTCTTCTTAAAAAGTCAGCTCTGTAGGACCCTAACTTATGTTCCTGGAGATTATGTTTCATGCAGATCAATCTGTGACCTGGGCAATAACGTAGACAGACTGGGCTGTGCTATTATACGGTGAGCAACGACATTCAATGTCAAAGATCTCACAGGCTTGGAAAACTACAGGACATTGAAAAAAGAGATAGAGGAAGATATAAACAAGTGGAAGAATATACTGTGTTCATGGATTGGTAGAATTAACATCATTAAAATGTCTACAAGTATACTACCCAAAGCAACCTATAGATTCAATGATTCAATGCAATACCCATTAAAATACTAACATAGATCTAGAACAAATACTCCAAAAATTTATATGGAACCTAAAAAACCCCATATAGCCACAGCAATCATGAGAAAGAAGAACAAAATTGGAGAGATCACAATACCAGATATAAAATTATACTACAAAGCCACTGTAATAAAAAACAGCCTGATACTGGCACAAGAACAGGCATATAGATCAATAGAACAGAGACCCCAGAAATTGACCCAAGTCATTATGCTCAATTAATATTTGAAAAATGAGGCAAGAGCATACAATGGAGTCAAGACAGTCTCTTCAATAAATGGTGTTGGGAAAATTGGACAGATACATGCAAAAAATGAAACTAGACCACCAACTTACACCATACACAAGAGTAAACTAAAAATGGATAAAAGACTTAAATGTAAGTCATGAAACCATAAAAATCAACCATAGGCAGCAAAATCTCAGACATCTCTGGTAGCAATATATTTGTGGATATATCTCCTAAGGGAAAGGAAACTAAGGAGAAAATAAACAAATGGGATTATATAAAAATAAAACGCTTTTGCACAAAGAAATCACCAACAAAATAAAAAGGGAGCCCACTGTATGGGAGAACATATTTGGCAATAATACAGCTGATAAAGGGTTAATATCCAAAATTTATAAGGAACTCTTACAACTTAACAAAAGGAAGACAAACAATCCAATGTGAAAATGGGCAAAGGACATAAACACTTCTCCAAAGTGGACATACAGATGGCCAAGAGACATATGAAAAAATGCTCAAAGTCACTGATCATCAGAGAGATACAATTTAAAATGATAATGAGGTATCACCTCACACCTGTCATAATGGTTATCATCAACAAATCAACAAATGACACATGCAGGCCAGGATGTGGGGAAAAGGGAACCCTAGTACACTGCTGGTGGGAGTGCAGACTGGTGCAGCCATTATGGGAAACAATATGGAGTTTCCTCAAAAAATTAAATATGGAACTGCCATTTGACCCAGTAATCCCACTACTAGGAATGTATCCTAAGAAACTCGAAACACCAATCAGAAAGAATGTATGCACCTTTATTTTCATAGCAATGCAAGTTACAATAGCTAAGATCTGGAAACAGCCCAAGTGCCCAACAGTAGATGAATGAATAAAAAAGCTGTGGGACATTTACACTATGGAACACTATGCAGCTACAAAAAAGAAAGATCTCCTATCCTTTGAGATAGCCTGGAGGGACCTGGTGAGTATAATGCTAACGAAATAAGCCAGTCAGAGAAAGACAAGTATCACATGATCTCACTCATGTGGAATCTAATGAACAACATACACTGATGAACAAAATAGATCCAGAGACATAGAATCATGGGACAGACTGTGGAATCTCAGAGAGAAGGTGGGGGTGGATTGGAAGAGATCAACCAAAGAACTTGTATGTATATATGCATAACACATGGGCAAAAACAATAGGGTGGTGAAGACCCAGGGTGGGGGATGGGGTGGGTCAATGGGGGTTGGAGGGGAAGGGGACATATGTAATACTTTCAACAATAAAGATTAAATGAATAAATAAACCTCACAGGGAGTGAAACTAGAGACCAGTGAAACTTGTGTCATTCTTCTGGCTGACCTTAGCCCAGATGGTGAGGAAAACAGCCCGGGAAAGTGGATCATAATTTGACACAGATATATTGAATCACTATTTAGTCTGCTAATCAAATCATGTGAGTTTGTGTCTCCTGATGGGGGAGGGGGAGAATAGAACATGTAGGCAGAGCCAGGAGTCTTAGTGTTAGGATACAGTAGGGACAAAAAGTTATGGAGAAGTGCAGAGGATTGTTAGAAATCAAAGAAAACTGAAATATACAGGCAAGAGAAGCCTTGTGTTCAGGAAGAACTAAGATCCTAAAATAAATTAAACTTTTGTACAGGAGCTAATTTTCTCATTATATGTGAGAGCAGGAAAGAGATGAAAACATACAGACATCAGAAAGAGATTGGGAAGGGATGTGGGGACTGGGAAAGGCTAGGAATTAAGCATAATCAATTAAACATGGTTAAGAGAGCTTTCTATCTTATTGTTTTCTTTATCTCTCAGAGTTCTTTTTTCTTTCTTTCTTATTATGTAAGCAATATATACTCAATGTTGAAAATTTAGAAAATGGAGAACTATATAGCAAGCAAAATAAAAATCTCTTGCAATCTTCCATTCAGATAAGCAAAGAACATCATGAATGTTTTGGTATGTTTTCTTCTTAAGTTATTTGTCTTTTATCTTTTGAAATGTAGTTTTAGTTTTTGTTCAAGTTGCACTTGCACAAGGCTTTAAGAGAACAAAAGTTCTTCAAAGTTTGTTAGGAAAAGCAGAAATTTCAAGTTTAAATGGATTCTTTTGATATTAACCCCCATTGCTCTAAGTAACATGTTTATTTTGTTTTTTAATTTTAGACATTATCTCTTAAGAAAGGTGAGAACCTAGCTGTTGGTTAAGTATAATTTTTAAAAAGCTAATACCATCATGACTCTTATGTAATCTTAAAATGAACATATGTCAAACTTAGTGGTTTAAAGTAACAATTCAGTTTATAATTTTTCATGATTCTGTGGTTGGGCAGTTTTCAGGTACTAAGAGGGCAAGAGCAGTGGCTTCCAGACTTCCTAGATGCACACTTACCGCACCATTAGTCAGTTAGTCAAAGCCCATCCATCGCAAGTCAGCCCAGATTCAGGAGGGTGGAGAAGTGGACTCTGTTCCCGGGAGGAGCAGCAGTACAACTTTGCAAAGGGTGGGGCCACAGAGAGCTTGATTTAATAGGGGACATGACAAAAAAATACTCCTTAGTTTTTGTTCCCACCAAGTTACTGTTCCCTGTATTCTTGTTTCTGTGCTTTTCTTGAATTATCTGGAGATACTGTTCAATCACATTGAAGGATAGGCAGTAAAATGTTGATGGGAAGCTCTGTGCACAGGATCAGGGTGTGTTGCATGTGGGATGCTCCACTGGGTGACTTGACTGGGCCATTTGTTTGGGGAACCCCTATTAGTCAAATTCCCCAGGACAGTGTTCCTAAGTCTGTGCCTGGAAGGGAGCAACTTGGTGGCTGGGGTGCTCTGTCCTGAGTCCTGTTAGAAGGCTGTTTGCAGTATGGTGCTCTGTCTCAGCTATGTCACTGTCCTGTTTCAGGCACCCTATGTGAGATCCTTTCTAGAGAATAACCCTTCAGTCTTCTGTCAGGGCAGGCAGAGGAATGTGGATCCCACTGTTCAATAGATTTCAGCACATTCTCTTGTTCTTACCCCACTTTTACTCTCACTTCAAGAGGTGCCCGGTGCCTTCCTTTCTTCCCCTGGGTTGTGTGGTGTAATTGGTTTGCTTCTTGGATTTCCATATTACCAGTTTACAATTCAAATTTCTCAGTAATGCTGTCAGTTACCAAACATCTGCTCTCCAGCTTCTAAAATCTTCTTTTTGTTCTCTCTTCTCCCTTTCTCTTTGTCTGTATAGGTTTATTTCGACTCTCCTCAGCCCCCTATACTTTTATCAACATTATTAATGTAGTTTCAGGAGTAACTACTGAGTACATTCAATTTCAATCAGAAATGTCACTGCTTTATGCATACTACACATATCTATACTAATAAAAGCCTAGGTGGCGTCTTGCCCTCGTATCATCACAAGATGGCCACCCCCATGTCATCACAAGATGGCCGCCATAAGATGGCCACTACAAGATTGCCGCCCCCATGTTGTCACAAAATGGTTGCCATAAGATGGCCACCACAAGATGGCTGGCAGCGGAGGGCAGTTAGGGGTGATCGGGCTGGCAGGAGAGCAGTTAGGCATCAGTCAGGCCAGCAGGGGAGTGGTTAGGAGGTGATCAGGCTGGCAGGCAGAAGCAGTTGGGGCAATCAGGCAGGCAGGCAGGCGAGCAGTTGGGAGACAGCAGTCCTGGATTATTAGAGGGATGTCCCATCGGAATCGGGCCTAAACTGGCAGTCGGACATCCCTCGAGGGGTCCCAGATTGGAGAGGGTGCAGGCTAGTCTAAGGGACACCCCCCCCACCAGTGCACGAATTTCGTGCACCGGGCCTGTAGTCCTATATAATAAAAGGCTAACATGCAAATAGACCAGTCACTATGACGTGCACTGACCACCAGGGGGCAGATGCTCAACATAGGAGCTTCCCCCTGGTCGTCAGTGTGCTCCCACAGGGGGAGTGCTCCTCAGCCAGAAGCCGGGCTCATGGCTGGTGAGCACAGTGGTAGTGGCGGGAGCCTCTCTTGCCTCCGCAGCAGTGCTAAGGATCCCTTGGGGGATGTCCGCCTGCTGGCTTAGGCCCGCTCCCCACTGCGAGAGGGTGCAGGCCAGCTGAGGAACCCCCCTCCCTGAGTGCACAAATTTCGCATTGGGCCTCTAGTATATATTAGTTCATTGTATATTTTTTCAGTTTGTTTCTACAGAAACTAGGCCATGTGAAATGCTTACAGTTACAATGATCCTTTTGGAAACCATAGTGCTATGGTTTCACTGAGGAATCATTAGGTCGTGATGCCATGTTTTGTGCCCCCAAAGTCACCAGAGCTCATTGAAGGAAGGATGAGCATCTGTTCCAAGGAACCAAATCTGTTGGTTGAAGTGGCCACACACTAGTGCTCTGTCTTGTATGTGTTATTCCATATTGAATGGTGACTGCCATTTTCCTAAGATGTTGGTATTAAAGAGTCACACACAGAAAGAGAAAGAAGTCTATTATTAGTAAAAACAAGAGCATTACATTTAAAGATGAACTAAATCAACATCATGTCAGAACACTGAAGTAGAGAACAAAGTGTGCCTGCTGCCTATTGGGAATGAAAATATTGGGACACTCAATTGCTTTGTACTAACGTTCCAGTGCTCTGTGAAGCCTGGTTATGGGATAGAAGATACTGTTTACTATATAAATCACTTCCTTGTATATCTATCTGATAAGTCCAGATTAATTAGCCTAAACTAATCACAGTTCTGTTCTTGTGCAATCTGAAAGTAACTAGGTCCCTGTAATCCTGAGCAATGGTGAATGTACTGCCACTACTACTGTGATGATAACGATCCTGGAAGAGAGGACCTGAAAATATCAGTCTTGTCTTACATTAGTAAGTTAGTACAAAAAATAGCATCTCAATTGAAAACTGGAAGATAGTTGTAAACTTTAGTTTCCCTACCAACTACTTAAATTCCTGAAGCAAGTCACCTACTATTTACTTCTTTAAAAAAAAATCTGTTAATGAAGGGCTTTGTACTAGAGGAATAAAAGATCTCTCCTAGTTCTCAAGTTCTGTATCAACATGTCATAAGATTATTTCAAGAGTAGAGGTCCGGTGCATGAAATTCATGCACAGGTAGGGTCCCTATGCCTGGCCAGTGATCAGGGCTGATCGGGGCCTTCCTTCCCCCAGCTGCTGGCTGTGGGCCGGGGCCTTCCTTTGTTCCCCAGCTGCCAGCTGCTGGCTGGGGTCTTCTTTCATTCCATGCCACCCCCTGGTGGTCAGCGCACATCATAGCAAGTGGTCGAACTCCTGGTCAATTGAACTCCCGAGGGGACAATTTGCATATTTATTATATAGGATCATGGAGGAAGGGACTTACATGCAACTCCCTTTCTCACAGAGTTACTTCATTCATTGCTTCCCCCAAACAATACTTAACTTACTCCATTCTTTTTAGTTCTATTCATATTTTCCTGTTATCGTCAGTCAAATTTTTCCCTGCAAAAGAATTTTTTAGTAAATCAGAAAAGCCCAGGTAACAATGTTTAGATGTCTGTGGCCAAGAGGATGTACAATGTGTGTCTGTGTTCTGTGTGAGTGTGTGTGTGTGTGAACACAGTGGATATGGGGGTTAGAGGGTGGGAATAGCAAAGGCAGGAAGAGAACATATGATGATTGGGAACCTGTAGTATTTAGGAAAGCCTTCAAAGTTTACCTTTGAAAAGAAATATATGCTTCATGAACATAGTAATTTTTTAGTATGAAATAAAAACAAAGCTGATGCTAGGTTGGATAGTGGATCTAGAAAACTATAGAAACTTGGTATGAAATAAACTTTGTAGACATAAAAGTACATTTATCTATCTATTACCAAAAAAAAAAAAAAAAAAAAAAGAAAGAAAGAAAGAAAAGGAAAGGAAAGAAAGAAGAAGAAGGTTAAAAGATATTAAGCCAAAAGGCTTCTGGTGGCGATTCAAATGATAATTTGTCCCCAGAGCTCCAAAAGTCATAGTCATTTTCTAAATAAGTTAAAAATAAATGAAGCACTTAATTATGACTAGAGTTCCTAAGTGAGGCTTTTGGTAAAAATGTAGTTAGGATTATTAAGAGTTTGTGGTTTTTCTCAAGTAGACAACACAAAACATTCTGGATAAAAGTACAGTTTTGTTTATCCCTCTAGATATGCATTCTAAAACTACATTATCTCCTCAAAAAGTTAAAAATAGCCCTAACCGGTTTGGCTCAGTGGATAGAGCACCGGCCTGTGGACTCAACGGTCCCAGGTTTGATTCCGGTCAAGGGCATGTACCTTGGTTGCGGGCACATACCCATTGGGGAGTGTGCAGGAGGCAGCTGATCAATGTTTCTAATTGTCTATCCCTCTCCCTTCCTCTCTGTAAAAAATCAATAAAATATATTTAAAAACAAAACAAAAACTTTAAAAAAAGAGGTATTGCCCTGACCGGTTTGGCTCAGTGGATAGAGCGTTGGCCTGCGGACTCAAGGGTCCCAGGTTCGATTCCAGTCAAGGGCATGTACCTTGGTTGCAGGCACATCCCCAGTAGGAGGTGTGCAGGAGGCAGCTGATCGATGTTTCTCTCTCATCGATGTTTCTAACTCTCTATCCCTCTCCCTTCCTCTCTGTAAAAAATCAATAAAATATATTAAAAAAAAAGAGGTATTAACACTCACACACAGCAAAAAAGAAAATCATCACGTCCTCTTAAAAAAAAAAAGTTAAAAAGAAAACTCTCATTTGCCCCAGCAATCCCACTTCTTTGTATTTATCCAAAGGAATTAAAATCAGGATCTTGAAGAGATAATTACTTGTATTCCAATGTTCATAGTAGCATTGTCCACAATAGCCAAGATATGGAAGCTACCTAACTGTTCATGGCAGATGTACTATATGAATAAAGAAAATGTGTATATACATACAACAGAGTATTATTCAGTCTTGAAAAAGAAGGAAATCCTGCCATTAGTGATAACATGGATAGACCTGGAGGACATTATGTTAAGTTAAATAAGCAAACACAGAAAGACAAATACTGTATGATCTAATTTATATGTGGGGAAAACAAATCACAGAAACAGAGTTGAAAAGTGGTTGCCAGGGCCCGTGGGGAATGAAAAATGGGGAAGGTGATTGTCAAAGGGTACAAAATTTCAGTTATTCAAGATAATAAGTTCTGGAGGCCTACTATACAGAATAATGCCTATAGCTACCAATAGGCATTATTGTATACATAAATATTGGTATGAGGGTAGATCTTATGTAAAGTGTTCTTATCACAAACACAAAAAACAATGATAATAAAAGGAGCAGGAGGAAACTTTTGAAAGTGATGGATATGAATTTACAGGTGGTGAGGGTTTTATGGGTATATACTTAACCTCCAACTCATTGAGCTATGTATGTACATTTTTTTTACATGTCAATTGTATCTCAAAAAAGTGGTTTAAAATTTAAAAAATGAAATACTCAGTACAGGCATACCTTTGATATATTGTGTGTTCAATTCCAGAACACAGCAATAAAGTGAATCATAATCTTTTTTTATATATATATTTTTATTGTTGATAGTATTACAGATGTCTCCCATTCTCCCCTCCCCTTTACCCTCCTCCTCCCAGCCCCTACCCTCCCCCCCCACCATGTTGTCATCTCCCCATTGCGTGGTGTCCATGAGCTATGTATAAAGCATATAAGTTTTTTGGTTTATGTCTTCTCATCTCCCCAATCCCCACACCAAGGTATTTCAGTCTGTTCCATGCCTCCCTACTTCGGGTCTTATTTTGTTGGTCAATTCATTTTGCTCATTACATTCCACAAATAAGTGATATCATGTGATAGCTGTTTTATTCAGATTGGCTTATTTCACTTAGCATAATAGTCTCCAGGTCCATCCATACTGTCCCAAAGGGTAAGAGATCCTTTTTTACAGCTGCATAGTATTCCATTGTGTAAATGTCCCATAGCTTTTTTATCTATTCATCTACTGATGAGCACTGGGGCTGTTTCCAAATCTTAGCCATTGTAAATAATGCTGCTATGAACATAGGGGTGCATATATTCTTTCTGATTGGTGTTTTGGGATTTTTAGGGTATATTCCCAGAAGTGGGGTTGCTGGCTGAAATGGAAGTTCCATTTTTAATTTTTTGAGGAAACTCCATACTGTTTTCTATAGTGGCTGCACCAATCTGCATTCCCACCAGTAATTAACAAGTGTTCCATTTTCCCCTCATCCTTGCCAGCACTTGTTGTTTGTTGATTTTTTGATGATAGCCATTTTGACAGGTGTGAGGTGATAGCTCATCATGGTTTTAATTTGCATTTCCCTGATGACTAGTAATGTTGAGCATTTTTTATATGTCTGTTTTAAAACTGTATATTCTCTTTAGAGAAATGTTTATTCAAGTCCTCAGACCATTTTTGAATGGATTGTTTTTTATGTTGAGTTGTATGAGTTGTTTATATAAGGTCTTCAAAGAGTATTCAAAATAGAACTACCACAAAATCCAGTAAGTGCACTCCTGGATAGTTATTTAAAAAACACACACAAAAAACACTAAATAAAAAAGACATATGCACCTCTATGTCCATTGCAGCATTATTTACAATAATCAAAATATGGAAGCAACCTAAGTATCCATCAATAGATGAGTTGATGAAGAAAATGTGTCAGTATAGATATAAATATAGGTATAGATATAGATACAGATATAGATATAGATAATGATATATTATTCAGACACAAGAAAGAATGAGCCCTAGCCATGTGGTTCAATGGTTAGAGTGTCCACTCTAGTAATGAAGGGTCACAGGTTTGATTCCCACTCAAGGGCATGTACCTGGGTTGCCAGTTCCATCCCCCCACCCACTCAAGGTATGTGGGGGAGGCAACCAGTTGATGTATCTCTCTCACACTGATGTTTCTCTCTCTCTTCCCCCACCCTACCTCCCTGCTACTCTCTCTGAAAAGCAATGCAAAAGATTTTTTAAAAAAGAGTGAAAAATTTCATTCACTACAAAATGGATAGACCTAGATGGAATTATGCTAAGTGAAATAAGGCAGACAGAAAATGACAAATACTCTATGATTAAACAGAAAATAAACAAACAAAACAGAAACAGATTCATAGATACAGAGAGCAAATTAATGGCTCCCAGAGGGTTAGAGGGGTGGAGGTGGATGAAAATGGTGAAGGAGATAAGGAGGTACAAACGTCCAGTTATCAAATAAATAACTCATGGGATGTGGTGTACAACATAAGGAAAATAGTCAATAATATTGTCATAATTTTTTTTGTACAGTGACAGATGGTTACTAGACTTATTGTTGCGATCACATTGTAAGGTATATAAATGTTTAATCACTATGTTGTACATCTGAAACTAATATAATACTATATGCCAACTATACTTTAATAAAAAATAAATTTAGAAAAAGGAAACACTTTCTAAGGGGCAAGAATAAAAGTTTAGGAGGTAGTTCGTAGAAAAATTCAAAGAGCTCTCCATCTAATTTTCACCTCTTTCCCCCAAATTAAAATCAAGCCTCAATGTTCTTTGTCTTTTCCATAAAAGACAAAGTTTTCCTCATTAGAAACTTTCACTTCTCCACTGAAGTATACAGCCCTGGATTTTTCACAAAGAGCTTCTCAAAGTAGCTTCAGTTTGAGACATACTCTCCTGAGGTTTGGAGCAATGATTCTACTCTCTGTCAGTCACATGTTTTTCAGGAACATATTTTGATTTGTTCCTGCACATATACTTCTACATGGATTGGAATAATTTGTTTAAAAGGTTATCTCTTGTCCTTAAATACTTTTCTAAGGGAAATTATTCAAACAAAAGTAGATGAAACACTGTGCTCAGTTTGCTACCAGCTTTTCACTAAAATTTGCTATAAGGTAAATTCAATATTGAGTTTCTTCTCTTTATAGCTCCAGAAAGGAAATTATAGTTTAACAAGCACACATCCAGTATTTCATAGTTTAGTGTTAAGCATAAGGATTATCATGACTTGATCATAAAAAATGATTCGCTAGTAACACAAAATGTGGATTACAGCAAGACATTGTGAAGAGACTGTGTTCTAAGACTATTTTCCAAATAATTCTGATCCAGGGAATCCCGTGGGCCTTGGTTCTGAGGTTCTGGGGTTCTGAGGAACCTCTCCTGAAGATTCTGAATTGTTACTCTAGAATGGTCCTGAGGAATCTTTATTTTTAATAAAAATCCAGATGATTCTTAGGATGAAATTGAGGGAACACTGATACAAGGTTAAATTTTATTCATCTATGGTAATTATTGTCAATAATTACTCATCAATGGTAATAATTTTTTTCTTTAGCATTTAAAAATGACAGGAAGAGAAGATGGACTGTTGTTCAGGCCTCACATTGTAGATGCCCCTGATTTCTCCTTCACATGGATTTCTGCCTCTAGTAAGAGAACAGAGATGCTTGATTTGAATCTATTCCAACAAGAGAAAAAGCACCCTGGATTTCTGCTTACTCTTAGGATATAGAAAGATGAAAAGAACATGCTCCCACCTATCAATGAGACAGAGCTGGATAAATGACAAAATTATAACTTTTCCTGAACCCATGAGAGGGCTAAGGACACAATCTGAAACCCATGGGAGGACAAACTCCTGCGGGGAGAGAAATTATACCCTCACAGAAGGCAAGAATGCCTGTATCTAGGAACAAATATTATTTACTCACTATTCTTCCTAAGATGTCAGACATTCAATCAAAAATTATAAAACATGCAAATAAGAATAATGGAATCACTCTCAAGAGACAAAGAATTGACCCGAATGTTGGAAGTATTATGTAAGCAATTTAATTGCTCTTTAAATATAAACTTCAATTTTAAGGTACATAGGTATACAGAAGAGTTGTAAAGATAGGAGGACAAAGAGTGCTAATGCTTGGTTTCCCTGATTGTTAATTAGGGTACATAGGGTGCCTGTGGTACATTTGTCACAACTCAGGATCTAACTTTGAGACATTGCTATTAATCAAATTCTGAAGTTTATTCAGATTTCACTAGCTTTCCCCTAATGTCTTTTTTCTGTTCCAGGATCTCCCCCAAGCCATCACCCTGCATGTAGTTATCAGGCTGCCTTAGCCTCCTCTGGTCTGTGACCATTTCTCAAACTTTCTGATACACTGGACAGTTTTGAGAGTACTGGTCAGATATTTTTTTTATTTTATTTTTTTTAAATATATTTTATTGATATTTCACAGAGAGGAAGGGAGAGGGATAGAGAGTTAGAAACATCGATGAGAGAGACATCGATCAGCTGCCTCCTGCACACCTCCCACTGGGGTTGTGCCCGCAACCAAGGTACGTGCCCTTGACCGGAATCGAACCTGGGACCTTTCAGTCCGCAGGCTGACGCTCTATCCACTGAGCCAAACCGGTTTCGGCATTGGTCAGATATTTTGTAGAATGTTCCTAAATTTTGGTTTGTCTGATTTCTTTTTCATGGTTAGACTGGGTTTTTAGGAGGAATACCACAGAGGTAAAGTATCATTCTCATTACATTATACCACACGCCCATGCTATCAACATGACATATCACTGATGAGGTTAACCTTGATCACATGACCTTGATAATATTTGCCAGGGTTCAGTCTGTCCTGCTTTTTATTTGCTGTGAGGATTGAATGGCAACTTCTAAGCTCTTTACATGTGGAATAGAAAACTAGGATTCTTTGTCATATTATTTTAGAAAATTATTTATTTGATATATGTATTACAATTGACTTGCTTAGAATTTTGCAAAGTAGTCTCATGATGTTTTTTAAAGTCCTTCTGTTTAAATGGTTTATTACTCTTTTCTCAATTATAATTTTGTTTTCCTCCTTTACTTCTGGATTAAGTTAGATAGCAATCTGTCTACTCTGTTAAAATTTTCAATTAACACTTTGATTTTATTTAACTCTTTTTATGTTTTGAATTCATTAATTTTTGCTTTTATCTGTATTAATTTCCTCTTGCTTCTTTTGTTTTCCTTTTATAGCTTTTTGAGTAGGATGTTTAATTAATTTTCATTTTGTGTATTATTTTTAGAAACTAAAAATGCTTTAGTTTATCTCAGATTTTATGTTGTATTTTTCTATTTCTTATTGTTAATAAATTATGAAATCTTGATTTTTGTTCTCTCTTGACGTAAGATTTTTTAAAAATATACTTTTTATTGATTTTAGACAGGAAGGGAGAGGGAGAGAGAGAAACATCCATGATGAGAGAGAATCATCGATTGGCTGCCCTTTGAGCCCCACACTGGGGATCGAGCTTGCAACCCAGGCATGTGTCTGATGGGGAATCGAACCATGACCTTCTGGCTCATAGGTCAATTGCTCAACCACTGAGCCAAGCTGGCTGGGCTCAAGTTGTTTTTATTAGAATGTTTTTTAACTTTTATATGAAGGAATCCTTATAGTTTTATTATTAATATCTAGGTTTATTGCATTATGTCAAATGCTATTAATATTATTTCCATTTTGTAATTTCTTGATTTTTTTCATTTTGGTCTAATATCTGGTTAATTTTTATAACATGCTACATGCACAATTAAAATAAAGGTATATACTCTATTGTTAGAATTTGATATATGACTACCTTACTTTTAATACTGTTTAGCACTCAAATATTTCTCTTCACTGATTATTTGTACCTCCTATTTTTACTTTGCTATTTTCTCCTTGTTTTCTACTACAATAATATTGATATTAGCTGTTTCTTAGTTCATATTCCTGGAAACAAAACTTGAGCAGCATCTTGGTCGAGTGATATATTGAAAGAATGTTCTCAGAAGGAAATGAGTGAGGGATGCTGGATGAGGCAGGGTGGGAAAAACCTGGGTAATGAGGGATGTGAAAGCCCAGGGGGAGTTCTGAGCAGAACTAACACCCTAGAGTTAATCTGACCCAGGGGAGTTGGTCATTATCTGTGGCTGCAATTTGTGGGTTGGAAATAGCTTCCTGAGGGAGGCTGTTTCTGCTGTTGCTTATTGGCAAGTCTCTCAAGAAGGGAGCCCCTGTGAGCTTGTAGCAGCCCACACTGACAACAGTTAGGAGATAAGCGCATGGACTTTTGGTAAAGTGGGTCAGGGAGGGAAATGAAGACCATTGACTACAGATAATAATGTCTCCTTCGCTTTCCCTACCATTAAGTTCAAGGTCTCCTCCCCCCATTGAAATAGAAAGCAAACAACAGGGGGAAGGGGTAAAGCATATACTGCAGAGCTTACCATCATCTTACACGCACTTCACATATTTATGCTACCAGCCCTGAAATCATTTGAATTTGGGATTCTTGATTTTAACAAATGCTAAGGTAGCCATAGTTAGTTATCCCTGTTTGTTTTAGATATATGTTTTTCTGGCATCAATTGCTTAAAAACGTTCATGATTTATTTTCATATCCATTTTAGGTATAAGAACAATTTTGGTGATAATGAATTTTTATTAGTGAAAAATGGTTATAAATACATGAAGACTATAAACTACAGATTATAGTTATTTGTGTAAGAAAATTGTGAAGAGACTGCTTAGCCTTACTCTTCTCCACCTAGAGATCCCTTCCTGTGAGCCTTCGATGAAGGCTGGAAAACTAAACATGACCTTTTCCAGGCTCCTTGCAGGTAGGGCTCTATATGTGACCCACGTTCAGTCAGCAGAGGCGCCCACCAGAGTCCTACAAGAAGGAAATAAATGATGTAGGATAGTGGCTGTGTAGACCAGATTTCATCTTGGCTCAGAGGCATCTAAGGCTCCTGGGGCAGCTGTGATGCAAATTCTGCTGCCTGTTCTCTGATGTCATGGACGCCAAGTGGCAGATGGTGCTGTTGGAACAACTCTGTTGCATGGTTGGGCATTTCTTCTGGTTGCATTGCTTCTGACCATTTTCCTAGACCTCCCCGAATCTATCTGCTTCCTAAAATCTTGTAAATTCTCCTCCTTAAACCATCTAGAATAAATTTTGTTGCCTATAACAAAGAAGTAACCTAGACAGTGACAGTAATAATCCTAAGTATGGCAAGATTATTCTCAAAATAATATCTTAGTGAGGTTATCACCTTCGAAGTACTGCTCAATTTTATGGGTTCAGGAACCCATCCCTGTCAGTTCTCTGATGTGGCCAAGTTGAGAAACTAACTCATATCTTGAAACTGAGACAAATGAGACTGAGATGGGGATAGGCATGTATGTTAAATGACAAGATATTAGGGGAATTTCTGCCTAAATTCAAGCTAGGTATGATCATAAGCCTAGGTAAAGAATCTGAAACTGAGTATGAAGATGGCAGAAATGAACTTCACAGATACCAATATATCAGTATTTGTCAAGTATCAAAAACATGATGACAATGAAGCATCCATCTTATATAAAAATTGCTGTTTGAAATTTTAACCCTGCTATTTGGCTTCTGTAAATGCTTGCTTGCTTAAATAATAAGGGAAATAAGACTACTCTCACTTCAGAGAGGCCATTAAACCTTCCCTGGACAAAATTATCAGTGCTGGCACCAGGCCAGGCCTTTGGTTGAGGTCTCAAGGCCCCAGCACATAGGGGCTCTTTAAGAACTTGCAAAAGGGGCCAGAAACACCCCATATTTGGGAGACAAAGAAGGTAAAAACATATAAATAGGGAAAATTCCTCCATGTTGGGGCCCAGAATTTGAGAGACATTTTCCTCTGGACCAGCGTGTAATAAATGTAACTCCATCTCTAATTTTGTTGCCTATAACAAAGGTTCTCCGGTTTTCTGTGACAACAACACCAGAGACAGTGTGAGTGTAGCTTTCTCTTATGTTTCTCAGGGGATGCTCTCAGAGTGGTGAACAGTCTGTGTGGAGTACTGAAACCCAGCCGGAATCCCTTCATGACCCCCTCCCCCAAGTTTCTTGCTTGAAAAAAAAACAACAACAACAGACCTGAGTCTCTTTTCCTTACATTTACTTAAGTCAACTTTTTCAGACATATATCAGGATTTGGGGGCACTGGAATCACAGAAAACATTGATGTGCACCTTGAGTTGTTTTTGCAAAACCTCCACTAGATAGAAAACTACTAGTACTTACTGGTACTGACCACAGTCACATAAACCCCAGAATACCTGGTGCTGGAGGATTGATCACCAGAACTCCTAAAATATCTCTTTGTTACTCCAGCTACAACCAATCAGAAGATACCCATAAACTGACCATTTATTGAAAAACTTTACCCTCATTTTCACCCTTAAAAAACAAATTTGGGCTTTTAAACTTGTGTAGCTTCTTTGTGTAGCACTACCAATAAAACAAATATAATTTCTGTACTGCAATTCTCGATGTTCTGTGTTTGACTCAGCTGGTGCTGGGTGGATGAATATTTTGTTTGGTTACAGTACCAGCCACCTGTCTTTTTTTTTTTTTTTAAAGTAGATTTTTATTGACTTCAGAGAAGAAGGGAGAGGGAGAGAGAGAGATAGAAACATCAATGATGAGAGAGAATCATTGATCGGCTGCCTTCTGCACACCCTGCACTGGGAATGGAGCCCACAACCTGGGCATGTGCCCTGACCAGGAATCAAACTGTGACCTGGTTAATAGGTCAACGTTCAACCACTAAGCCATGCTGGCCAGGCTCAGCCACCTGTCTTAATGTATGGGACCGGGGTCCTGAAGTCTTGCTGTGCCATACTCATGTATATTACACATTCTCTTTTTACCTATCCCCATATTTTAGGAACTAGAAATTTTCTTTTTGTTTTTCTTTGTTATTCCTCACCAAAGTATATTTTTTCCATTGATTTTTTTAGAAAGAGTGGAAGGAAGGGAGGGAGTGGAGTGGGGAGAGAGAGAGAGAGAGAAACACCAATGTGAGAGACACACATCGATTGGTTATCTCCCACACATACCCCAACCAGGGCTGGGGATCAAACCTGCAACCCAGATACTACATGCCCTTGACCAGGAATTGACCATGACCCTTAGGTGCACAGGCTGATGCTCCAACTACTAAGATACACTGGCCAAGGTAGGAATTTTCCTTTTATGTCTACTTAGGGATATAGTCATAGATTATCATATCACAAAATTCCAAATCATAATGATGTGAGAGCATACAGAACAAAAACTGGAAGGATTCATATGACTTTATGACAAATCTCTCAGATAATAGTTTGAAGGACTTGCCAATAAGACTAGAAAGCTTTACATTGTTTGACCAAACATCCCGCTAACATGGTGTTGGTGGAAAGCCCCAAAAGTCAGAATCATTCCGAAGAACTAATTCGTAGCTTTATTCAAATTCTTAAGAGCTTTAATAGGAGAAACTTACAGACACTGGCAAAGCAGCTGCTGTCAGTGGTGGACGGCTAGGAAGAATCCGCACCCCTCTCAGGACAGGGTCTCTTTTTTACAAGGGGTGAATATCAAAACCATATGGTGGGTAGTCACGTAGACCACCAGAGAGAGCAATGCATCAGGCAGCTATCGCACTCTATACATTCATTAACCTCCTTCCTGGGGGCATGATGTTTGTCTTTGGTTGGCATTTCAGTTTTCTGGGTAGTCAGCCAAGCCTGAGGCTACAGAGAATTGAGTCCAACATTTCCCAGACACCTTTGCTGCTGGAGCCATTTTGCATCTTAGTGAGTTCCCCAAACCCAGGCAGATTGGGATAAACATAACGACATTCAAATTTATCTTTTTGTTATAAGTTCATTTCAAGACCTGTTTTACCTCTTTTTGTGTAACATGTTACAATCTGGACTCTGCCTAGATTGATTTGAAGACATTTACCCACCTATTTTCTGGTTAATTCTTAGGTGATTACATTTAGAGTGGAGGTAGGAGGAAAGTGGATTTACCCTTCAGAAGACAATTATCATTTCCAAGTTCTTGGAGTAGGCTTCATTCAAACCAACCAGTACTGACAACATCCAGCTGCCAATATTCTCAAGAAATATCGACCTACACATTTTATCTTTAAAGAATGAAGGTTTGTGAAATGTATCGTTCTTCTAATTTTAAACTTAAATGTTAAAATCTATTTTCCTCTGCAAATGCAAGTGATTATGCCCAGTCATTTTGATTGTAAGTTGACTGTGTTTCAGTTACTTACATCTCTTACATCTAGCATATTTTAATAAAAGTTAATTTAAAGAAACCCCTCTAGCAGTTAGGTTAAAATAAAATAAAAACTTAACTTATAATAAGGGATTTCTCTCCTATCTAACCAATGTAATCTTTCATTTTGATGTGTATTATCTAAAATAGTATTTAAAGAAACTTGGCACTGCAACATAGTTTCTATAACTATATACCTTTGTCACCAAAACTAGCAAAAAGTGAATTCATGCTTAGGAAAAATTTTGTATGGTTTATTAAAAAAATAAATAATTTTAAAAAATGTTGTTTTTTGAGTTTGAGACACGACGAATAGATTATAAATGAGTCTCAAAGAGCCTATTAAAAGCTCTGTCTAGAAAGGCAAAAGAAGATGCATTCCCCCCCATGATTACAAAGCTTTTTGAGATTATAATGGTCACAGGAATAAATTATTTTATACTGATTATAAGGAGATAATAATCTAGGCTTCATATGAAAGAGTTCCCGACCTCTTTTCTTTAATGTGCATTTCTAGAATAAAAGTAAACCTGGATAATTTTAAAAAATTGGTTTACAATTGCAGTTATGTCATGATTGTTTTATTGCTACAATGCTACTTATACTATTATCTTTGGAGCCTTTCTTTCTTTTCATGCTCTTTCTTTATCTTCCCTAAGACCAATTTCCGGAATGAATTTACCACAGTTTATAATAGAAATGCACGAACTATGAGGACCATTGACACAAAACAACACCATTAACAAAATAGAAGCACAAACATCAGAACTCAGTGTTTTGCTCTTGAAATCCTACTGAAACCAGAAAAGTCAGAGTTTGTGCTGCCTGTCTCTACCAGCGCCAATACTTACGGGCAAGGATTGAATCTTTATGGGCTCTTTATTCAGACGGCTGGCAATCTGAGAAAACGGCGGGTTATGTGCCTTAAAAGACTGTCTTACATCTCATCTCAAGCCAGCCTTTTTTATAAGGAGAAGAAAAGTGTAGGTAAATGGTTTGGAATTTAGGGAAAAAGGTTAATCAGACAAAAGCTGCAGTTGGCGCTTTTCTGAGCAACTCTTCATCTGCTGAAGGGTGATTCTTTGTCTGCATCCTGGGTGGCTGATGTTCTCTCCCTGGAGCACAATGGCTCCGATAATGTCTTGGTCACTTGCAGTCCTCTTGGGGCACAAAGGACGAATTGCTTGCGGGTCTCCTGAAGTCCAGCAGGTCCACTCAGTCACTGGAACAATTGCTTTCTACCCGCATTCATTACCAAGCCTATCAACTATGTATCTAAAGCTATAAAATTTGTAACTTCTTGCTTGGGTTACCCATCACTGTGTGCAAAGGTATTGTGATCAAGCCCACAATTTAAGGCTGCTCTATCTGGATTTAGGTAGAGAGAATCATAAGGGCCGTTGTGGCTGGAAAACTAAGGATCATCAGAGGTAAGCTCTTACCTTAGTCTTTGGTTTACTCCTGAGAAAGGAATTTATTTCAGGGTCATTTTATAAGGGGAATATAATACACAATATCTGACAAGAAATCTCAGAGAAAATGTGAAGGTATTTAGCATCTTACTGACTTTTATGTATAGTGTAATAAATTTATTGGATAGACTGAGCTCTGATGAAAAAAGTTTTCTTTAACCAATGCCTTCAAACATATTCCAGAGATCATTCATTCTTTCCCATCTCTTGATGGCATTATAGATTCCACAGGTTTGTTGTGTGCAGATGATAGTCTAAATCAAACATTAATGTTATATCTAATTAAAGTCTTCATCTTTCTCCCTATCGTAGCTCTAACATAGAGGTTGGGGACTAGCAGGGAAGAAAGTGAGAATTCAGTTTTTCACTCCTCTGCTGCCTCTTCTTCTTGCCTTTATAGGACCATGGAGTTGAGGAGGTGGAAGAAATAAAATTTAAGTGTTAATTGATTGGTGCTGTTGTAATCTGGCCATTAGTGCCCTCTGTTGGGAAAGGAGTCCAAATGCAGGTTGCTTCCTGTTCTTCAGGAGCCTGAGAGGACTCCAGAACTCAATCATTCATTGGTAAGGAAGGGACACTTCTCTGCTAAACTCCTCTCAGCTCTTGCCCCACTGTGGAACCCATAGCCTCTTTCTTATAGGGAAATTTAAAGTGATAAATGTATATATTAAGAAAAGAAAGATCTCAACCTACCTTTACACGTCAAAGAACTAGGAAAAGAAGAACAAAATAAGGCCAGAGTAGCCAGAAGGAAAGAAAACAAAGATCACAGCAAAAATAAATGAATAAATGAAAGAGAAACTAGAAATACAATAGGAAAGATCAACAAAACCGAGAGCTTTTTTTAATAAATAAAATTGACAAATCTTTAGACTAAGAAAAAAGAGAGAAGACAAAATCAGAAATGAAATAGGAGACATTACAACTGACACCACAGAAATATATAGGATCATAAGAAACTACTATGAACAATTATATGCCAACAAATGGGTTACCTAGAAGTAAGGGAGAAATTCCTAGAAACATGAAAGTTACCAAGACTGAGTCATGAAGAGTATATGAACAGATCAATAATGAATAAGGAGATTAAATCAGTAATAAATAAATAAATAAAGAAGTCCCAAGAAAGAAAAGCCCAAGAGCAGGTAGTTTTACTGGTGAATTTTGCCAAACATTTAAAGAAGAATTAACACCAATCTTTTCAAACACTTCCAATAAATTGAAGAGGAGGGAATGTTTCCAAACTTATTTTATGAGACCAACATTACCCTGATACTAAAACCGGACAAGAACACTGATAAATATGGATGCAAAAATCCTCAGCAAAATATTGGCAAACCAACTTCATCAGCACATTAAAAGGATCACACACCAAGATCAAGTGGGATTTATTCCTGGGATGCAAAGATGACGCAATATACACAAATCAATAAATGTGATAAACCACATTAATATAATGCAATATAAAAATCAAAATATTATCTCAATAGATGCAGATCAAGCATTTGACAACATTCACCATCTTTTTATGATAAACCCCCTCAGCAAATTGTGTATATAAGAAACGTACCTCAATATAACAAAAGTTATATGTGACAAACCCACAGCTAACATCATGATTAACAGTAAAAGATTGAAAATTTTTCCTCTAAGATCAGAAACAAGACAAGGATGCTCACTTTTATTGCTCTCATTCAACACAGTACTGGGATAAGATAAAGGTGAGATAAAGAAATAAAAGGTAACTAAATTTGAAAGGAAGAAGTAAAATTGTCTTTATTTGCAGGTGCTATAATTTTATAAATAGAAAAATCCTAAAGGCTCAACCAAAAAACTGTTGGAACCAATCAATGAATTTGGTGAAGTTGTAGGATGCACATACAACGTACAGGAATCAGTTATGACTCTGTACACTAACAATGAACTATTTTAATGAGAAGTAAAGAAAACAATCCCATTCTTAATAGCACCAAAATCAATAAAATACTTAGAAATATATTTAACCAAGGAGGTGAATGATCTGCACACTGAAAACACAAGATTTTTATGAAAAAATGGAAGAAGATACAAAAAACTGGATTCTGTGTACATGAATTGGAAGAGTTAATGTCGCTAAAATGCCCATACTACCCAAAGCCATCTATGGGTTTCAATGCAATCCCTACCAAAATTTATTCTTTTCCTATTCTCTACTTATGAAGATCTCTCTCTCTCTCTCTCTTTCTCTCTCTCTCTTTCTCGCTCTCGTGTGCGCGCGCGCGCACACACACACACACACACACACACACACACAAGTATTATTCAGCCACGAGAAAGAAGGGAATAAATCTTGTTATTTGCAACAATATGAATGGGCCTGAAGATATTATGCTAAGTGAAGTATGTCAGACAGAGAAAGACAAATACTGTATGATATTGCTTAGAATTGGAATATTAAAAAGCCAAACTTGTACAAACAGAGTAGAATGCTGGTCACCAGGGGCTGGAGCATGGGGAAATTTGGAATATATTGGTCAAAAGGTACAAACTTGTAGTTAAAAAGATAAATAGGTTCTTGGAATCTAATGCACAGCACTGTGATTATAGTTAACAATACTATATTATATACTTGAAAATTGCTAAGTGACTATATCTTTTTAAATATCTTTATTGTTGAAAGTATTACAGATGTTCCCATTTCTCCATTTGACCTCTTCTAGCCCACCCCTGCCCTCCAGCCCAGGCCTTCACCACCCTATTTCCAGTGACCATGGGTTAAGCATATATGCATACAAGTTCTTTGGTTGACTTTGGTTGATCTCTTCCCACCCTCCCACCCTCCCATGCCTTCCTTCTGAGAGTAGACAGTCTGTTCCATGCGTCTATGTCTCTGGATCTATTTTGTTCATCAGTTTATTTTGTTCATTAGATTCCACATATGAGTGAGATCATGTGACTATATCTTAAATGTTCTCACCACAAAAAAGAAGTGATAACTATGTGATGTGATGGAGGTGCTACCTAACACTATGGTGGAAATCATGATTTGATATATAAGGATATCAAATCAACATGTTGTATGCCTTAAACTTACACAGTGTTGCATACCCATTATGTTGTAATTAAAAAAAGAGGTAAAAGGAAGAGAAATTTACTAGTGTGATAGAGCTTACATTTGTGCCAAGTAAGGTAAATAGCATCAGCAAATGTGAGGAAGTAGAGCTATGCATGGATATTCAGGAAACAAGGAGCAGATGCATTGGGTGCAAACACTTGGGTTTATGTTGGAGATTATTGGAAGTTAAGGATGGGCTAGTAGTTCAGAGGCAGATCTTGAAAATCCTTGAATACCAGGCTCCTAAATAGGCAAATGGTGCAACTGAAGTTTTCTAACCCATGTAACATGAACAGTAGGCATGGGAGGGGGCATACAAATACCCACTAAATAAATGTTGTGGTGTGTCTAATTAGGACCAAACTTCATGTCAGGTGCTACCAAGAATTCACCATTTTTGCCAGTCTCCTCCACACGGGATATTGTGTGAAGGGCAGGGGTTTACTTTCCATTTGTCAATGGTTTGATGTATATATGATTTATATATGTTTGTATACAGGTGCTGGGCTATAGAAGTCACATAACTCCTACTAAATTTAACATTGCCACTCACAAGTGTCCCGACATTTGCTCCTAAAACCAGGGACACCGCCATCTTTATCTTCTGTTCCCTGTGTGTTCTGAGTTATCATGCAGCACACTTTTTGCATGAGTGTTAGTAAGTGTTACAGGGCAGCATACTTACTGATTAGACAACACAGGTGCACAGCCTCTTGGTTCCTGAAATTCGTATCAAGCTACTCAAACTCAAAAGAATGTCCTTGTTTTTGGTCCAAGCATTGGAGGTGCTGTTCATCTTTCTAAACGCAACTCCCTTTAAATCCTAACCATCTTTCCCCAAATTTAAACTCTTTGCTCCTTTAAAATGTATCTCCTGGTTTCCTCTCTTTTTCCTTTTGGTTCTTAGGGATAATATTAACCAGTCTCGTGAATTTAAGTAATTCACTTGACCTTCTTAGGTCTGTTTTCCAGTTGAGTTGGATTGAATAATCTTGACCTGCCCTTTCAGTTGAAAATGTATGTAAAAGCTCTTTATGAATTATTAGGAGTCCCAAAGATAAGAGATAGATATTATTTCTGTTTGTTTGTTTTTAATTTCTGGATCCCCCCCCCCAACTTCCTCTAATACTCATCCAGGATAATTTTTCCCTTGCACTTTATGGAAAAGAAGACAGTGAGAGTATTACGAATATTTAACAGATTCTGGAAGAATGTCGCTGTGTGTGTGGTAGAGGAGGGAAGGAAGTTCATACTTTCCCCATTCTCTACTGATATAAAGGAAATGGTTTCTTCCAGCTATCTGAGATTCTAGAACATGCACAATGTGGATGCAAATGATCAATAACAGTAATTCAGATTTCTCTGGCCTCTGTTCCACTTACTCTGTCAGGATACTAAACTCTTGCAACCCACCTCCTCACCAGCCTCCTAAGCATTCCCAGAAGTCCCTGGACAGATAACACCATGCTGATATCTACCTTTTATTTCTCCTCAGTCCCACATCATCTAGTTATGATTCTGCTCCACAGACATCACTGCATCCACCAGGTTCCATCTCACCATCTACTATAGTTGAACCACTGGAGCTTGGGAGATGCCAAGGCTGCATGGCGAGCTGCTGCGAAGTGGGAAAGTAGGCTTTACTCCGCTTTCTGTGCAATGGGAAAGATGCTGCTGAGATGTGCCAATTGGCACAGTGTCTTTGGTTAAAGTGGTCTTTCAGTTTGTACTTATATTTCACACCCTCAGTTTCAAATATTAACTCAAGGAATGACTTGACTGGGAGACAAATCAGAGTGATAGACCCAAGACCAGATCAGAAATTTCCACTCCAGGGCCTACGTGTTTCTTTCATAGTCAAGCTTAAAATACCTGCATTCTTTCCCCTATAGGATGGTTTTCTCTCTGGAGGTGTTTCAGTCTTCTAATGGCAGATCCAGAAGTTCAGTTTACCAGATATGCCCAGTACATATATGAAAGGTGAATAAAAAGTATATTCTTAACCTCTGGTATCTGGAAGCCTTAAGAGATGAAGCTGTCTTTAGGAAAAACACCCGAATAAATGCCTGAAGCACATGGAAGCTGAGACCCAAAAGCCTGGGAGTTGTCTGTTTCCAAGATACTTTGTTGCAAGTAGGTGAGGGTAAAGAGGACAGAAATGATGAGAGAGATGCCATGGGGAGATGGTGAGATGAGACAGAGTCCTAAAAGAAAAAGGGTTTGAGATAAGCTGAAGGGAAAGAGGGATTGGGGAAGCAGAAAAGGACTTATAAAGAACAGAAAAGTCCCAGAGGTGATTTTTAACTGATTACTATATGATTCATATATTCTTGTCAATTTGGGAGGGTTTTGAACTATTACAGAGGAAGAAATAGTAGAGTATAGAGAGTTTAAGCCAATGTCACTCAGCTTTTATGAAGTAAGAAGAGTTCCCAGATGACATCTGGGTTATATCTGGAAGAAAACCAGCTAAGTCTCAATCTGGGAATCTTTCTAGAAAGTATATTCCAAATTGCAGTACAATTGAGAGGCAAGAATCCTGCCAATGGAAACCATATGCAATTGACCCAGTTAAGTTGCCAATATTTGGAGATGTTCTAGGAAGAATCTAGATTGGGTTTGCAGTTTGTTATTCTGGGGAGAATATAATGTCTTGACAAATGAAAATAAAAGAAGAGTTAAGTTTTGAGTTGAGTTTTAAAGGAATAAAGGCGCATTGTGTGGGAGAGAAACAAATAAGAAAAGTTATGCCATCGGATAAAGGTCCATAAAGAACAGAGAAAAAGAGAGATGGTCAGACATTTTCTTGACTAAATTTAGAAAAATTGATTAATTGAGACCTCAGCATGGAGAACCTTCAGGGTGTAGGCAATAAATTATTGTGGGGGAGCTATTTCTATTAATGTGTGAAGTAATTTGCAGTCATGAGAAGGATATAATAAATATAATGTATGGACACCATGATTTTGGCTCTCTTGGGTAGAATACACTGGGAGTAAAACTCCAGAGATAGAGAAGACTAAGGAGAGATGGGGAAGTCATGAGAAAGTTGGGACCAACCTGGGGACTTGGAGAGGAAACGATAGGAGTGGCATAGAATAGAGAAAGACTGGTTGTTTAGCGATAAATGGCTGTGGGAATGGAAGAGAATGAGGCTTGCTTGGGCTTGCTTGCATTTATGGTACATTACTGTCACATAGGATTACGAAGAGTAAAGCTGGTTGTTGGTATTAGTTGCATCAATGCAAGCTCCCATTTGCTCAGGGTCTTGTTGTACCCAGAGCCTCAGGTAGCTTTGGGCCATTGCAGCTTACCTTTAAACCCTTTTTCAATGTAGAACTACTCAGCATGAGTGAAGTTAAATGAATAGAGACTGTAGCATAGATGATAGTTTCCCAGGGCCAGAACCAGGAACTCTTACGTGTTAGGATGTATTTAGTGGAGATGATTATTGTCAAAAAGTAAGAGGTGAAGAAGGTGAGGAAGAAGGCAAAGAACCTCAGGGCAGTGGCATGAGCTTTCATGCTGAAGTTGCTGTGGCCGGCGTTGTGATGTCGTATCTGTCTCAAGTGTTGGGACAATGAGGCTATGAGCAAGATGGTGGAGGTCAGGAACAGGAGGAAAGGAATGAACAGGATTGCCAGATGCTGATGTGTATAATATTTCTCCAAAAATGCCTTAAGTGTCTCAGTCTCCGTGTTATTTCCAGATAATTGCATCGTGGAGATTAACTGACTCTTGATGTAATGTCTAATAGCTGAAACAATGATTATCACACAGGAAATCATCAGAGAGCCCAGCAACAGCCGGGGAATCAACATCAAAATTCTCCACCTCAGCCAGAGGAAGATGGCGTAGGTGAAAGTAGAGACTTTGACACAGTAGACGACAGCAAGCAAGCTGGTTAACCAGAATGTAAGAGTATTAGTAAATTCCCAGATGATTCCTATGTACCAAAATTCATCCTCAGGGTTGAAATAGGAGCAAAAGTTGTACAGCACTGATGACCACTGTTGACAGAAGTGGCAGACGCCCAGGCTGATGAGAATCATGTCCACAGGTGACAGCCTTTTGACCTGCACCCACTCTCTGCTCAGCACCGCAATAATTAAGCTACTCTGCACAATTATTGTCAAGGACTCGAGCAGATAGATGATCATGAAGAAAACAGTGAGTTGGTTGGGTATCATTCTTCCACTTCAAAGTATCTTCCCGCACACAGAGAATCTCTGCAATCATTTCCAAGTAGAAAATACATTCCTGGTCTCACTATTGTCTCATGCAAGAAAATACCCGTCTATGGATGCAAATTTTCCCTAGCTCACTTTATATTTTGCCATTTTCCTATCTGCAGAATTTGCTTATGCTTTGCTTGCTGGTTTGTTATCAGACCTGGGATGCAGGGAAATGTTATTTGAATGTGGATTTTTGCTCCTGAGGTTATTTGATTATTCCCATAAATGAAATGCCTATTTCATAACCATGCCATTGATTTCCTCTTTATCTCTATGAGGTGTCTTTAACTTATTTCCTCATCTTCTTTAAATGATAGCCTCATTCTTTTAACCTACAATTTGAACCGCAGGAGAGATGAATCCTTCACTGTTCCTTCATGTCCTGGGTGATATATCTATTCTGCTAACTGAGTGCTGTAATCATGACAACTTCAGAATTCCTGTCTCCCCAGCGTCCACAGGAGCTGGGGGTAGATGCTGCAAAGTACGAGCGTCAATAAAAAATAATAAAGAAAAGTCCTTACTCTGAGATTCTACCCACAAAATTGCTGGAATTCCAGACCTTCAAGCATCACCCTCCAATACAGACCACTTCATAGCTGCCTGTCAAATTCTTCAACTCAAGAAACCACCGCACACACCCCATTGCACTCCCTATGTCAAGGTGTGGCATCCTTTGCTATTGATCTTCCAGTTTAGTAGCAATGACCTTTTTATATCTTTGGGAATTGTTCTTATCCCATTAATATCACTGCTTTGATTTGTTTTCTCCTTACATAGCTAAGCTCTTTCTGTTACTGTTCACACTGCTCAAAATAAAAGAGTAAACAATTTTTAAAAATTAAGCCTATTGAATAGAAAGGCCTAGAAGCCTTGCTCACTTTTTTTTCCTTCAATTTATTATCCTCGTGCTTCCCTTTCTCTGACCAGACTGTGGAGACAAATGGATCACTGATGGTGTTAACATAAAATGCCATGGACTCTGGTGTAATCTGGTTTTGTAAAATTGCATTCTTCTGGAAAGTGCCCATTAGATATTTCTGGAAGAATCTGTGGGCTCACAAGGAAGTCTGACACCAGTGGATGAAGGATGATCTGATCTGTTAGGCACCTGCTGGAGCGGCTGCACCTGCCGGCTGCTTCCTTCTCCAGCAGCACAGCGTGGCCTTTGCTGCGCCGTCCCTGTCACGTGCTCATGCTGCTCAAAGCCCATTCCGCAGGCCCTGAGCCTGAGCTAAGCAGCCAGTGGTTTGAGGTGAAGACCTGTGTTCACACTCTGAGCTGTTTGAGGCAATTTGTCCTTCTAGCCTTTGTAATCTCAGCAGAGGAAAATTGGGTTTGTAGTTGCCCAAACAACTACAATAGCACCTTCATGAAGCTGGGTGTTTTTCTGTCTTGATTCTGGGACCACATTCTTGAGTATCCAGTGTTGCTGGTGTGGAAGTGAACACTTGTTGTGTGGTAGATTGTAACAAAAAGCTGAGAATTAAAAGGCTCAGAGGCAAAAGGATCCCTGTAAGTAGGGAACTTGTGAATCTATAGACTTCAAGTGTTGTTTTGGGCAGTGAACAAACTACACATTACTTCTAAATATCTAGAAATTAATTCATAGCTACCTAGGCACGCTAGAGAATAAATTCAGGAAATGAATTCAGAAAAACTATACCAGGTAGACACCAAATATTGAATTAGTGGCTTCAAAAATGAGAGGAGAATTCTAGTAATTGTTACTTGGTAGAAAGACAAAGTGAGTCATTGACTCTATGTGTGAATGGTAAATGGTAAAAGGATTATCAGGTTAAGGGAATTGCCTTGAGCCACCACTATCTCAACAGATGAGGTGCTTAGCATCAGCCCTGCCAACACCCAAGGTCCATCGGCCTTCTGCATTCTTTGGTGCACTCTCATGATAGTATTGCAGTGGGTGGCTTCTCTCTCTCTCTCTCTCTCTCTCTCTCAAAATCAATAAAAAAAAAATATCCTCAGGGGAGGATTAAAAAAATTACACTAGGAATCAGAATATTAGAAAAGTATCTGCTTTGCATTCTCAATAAAATGTAAGAATCAGGAAATTAAAAAACAAGATAACAAAACCATGGTTTGCAATTGAAAGGTGAATCGGTTGAAACGTATCCAGACATAATAAGAAGGGAGAAAGATAAGAAATGATAGTAAGTAGGGACATATGCAATAATAGTATTAACAGTTGCCTTTTTTTTCCTGGATGCACTAAGCATGTTGCCTCCTAACTATACTGCTTCATTCTGAGAAACCCCAGAAAGCTTGTGATGCTCCAAACCTCCATCTGAGGGTCTTTGAATGCAGCCCCCATGCTACAGCCCTCATGACTGGATACCAGACACAGCAGTTTGACTAAGAATCAGCATCTGCACAAAGCAACCTCTCCTAGGCTGGCCTGTAGCCTGAGAGATGGCCCAACACTACTCTACTCCACAGAGGCACTCTCTCTCTATGTGTTAGTGACTGACTATATATAACCCAGACACTCTCTTTGGGAGAATTTGAATGGGAAATGTTCAAAATGGGTCCCCAGACTGGTGGTTGATATTCCCTGGGGTGAGGAGTTCAAAGGCTGGCTCTTCTATTGTGTGTGCATGTGAATCCTGCAGAGCCATCTCAGGGCCCTTGATTCAGCAGCTGGAACACTACAACACCTAGGAGGTATTTAGAAAATATCTGTGGACTGATTGATGAGAATAGGGAGAGTAGGCTGGAGAGTCAGGTGTCCTACTATATTGCATGTGGAAAAGGCCTTGGAAATCATAAAACCAGCACCCTAGCATACTAGAGAAATACACAATGTGATTACAGGTGGTTATATTCCTATGTCATTCAAACAACAGAAATTGGCAAATATGCTAAAGTATAAGTGTGCCAAATTGACAGCTATTTTTTTAGGGAAAAACATGTGTCTTAGATATTTCCTTTGAACAAATACATTGAAACTGAATGACACAAATGGTGATTACTATCCCCACTCCCCACACACACACACCATTCTAGAGAGTGATTCCTATGATCTGTACTGTGAACATGCATTATTGATCAGTATTTGGACCAATGGGAAACTGGTAAAATGGACCCCAAGTTAATAAAATGTGAATTCAATAATGCTCTGGTCATGCTTTCATCACATGGTAGTTTATTTACACTATTGTAGGTAAAATAATGCCTCCAAAACATTCACATAATAATTCCACAAACCTGTGAATATCTTACCTTATGTGGCAAAAGGGATTTGCAGATACAATTAAGTTAAGGATCTTGAGATGGGAAAATCTGGGTGGGCCCAATGTTATCACTAAGGTCCTTATAAGAGGGAGGCAGGGAGGTGAGGGTCAGAGGGAAATGAAATGATGAAAGCAGAGATCAGAGTCATGAGCCAAGGAATTCAGGCAGCATCCAAAAGAGGGGAAAGCAAGGAACAGATTCTGGAGAAGAAACACAGCTCCACCAATACCTTGATTTAGACCCATAAGACCCACTTAAGACTCTGACCTTCAAAACTTTAAGATACTAAATTTGGTATACAGCTGTACCCTCTGCACATCTGTGGGGGATACTTTCCAAGACCCCAGGTAGATGTATGTATTTTTTCTTATACATACATACTAATGATAAAGTTTAACTTATAAATTAGGCACAGTAAGTGATGAACAACAATAACTAATAATAAAATAGATTATAACAATACTAGAGGCCCGGTGCATGAAATTCATACACAGGGGGTTGTGTTCCTCAGCCCAGCCTGCACCCTCTCCAATCTGGGACCCCTTGAGGGATGCCGACTGCCTGTTTAAGCCCGATCCTACCGGGATTGGGCCTAAACGGGCAGTCGGACATCCCTCTCACAATCCAGGACTGCTGGCTCCCAAATGCTCACCTGCCTGCCTTTCCTGATTGCCCCTAACCGCTTCTGCCTGCCAGCCTGATCACCCCCTAACCACTCCCCTGCCAGCCTGATTGATGCCTAACTGCCCTCCCCTGCAGTCCTGGCAACCCCTAACTGCCCTCCCCTGAAGGCCTTGTCCCTCCCAACTGCCCTCCCCTGCTGGCCATCTTGTAGCGGCCATCTTGTGTCCACATGGGGGAAGCCATCTTTGACCACATGGGGGCAACCATCTTGTGTGTTGGAGTGATGGTCAATTTGCATATTACTCTTTTATTAGATACAGTAAAAAAGTTATATGAAAGTCTCCCTCCTCTCAAAATATGTTAATGAACTATAGTCATCCTTCTTCTTGTGAGTATATAAGGCCTCCATGATGAGATGAATTGAAGTGAATTGCATAGGCACTGTGATGTAGTGTCAGGCTGCTATTGACCTTCTGGCAATAATTCAGAAAGAGGATCATGAAGCCATGATGACGTCATGTCTTCCACCCACAAATTAAATGCCTTTTCCATCTTATCTAAGCACTTATTATGCACTGGGGCTGTCACTCTTGCAGTTTGAGGTGCAACAGCAAAACTAGCCAGAACTCTCCTTCTTCACAACCTCAGATAGGAGATTCATTCTTACGGTAGAGTTTAACAACTTCAGCATACGTTTTTTTTTCTTTACTTAACTGGATAACTTTCACCTTTTCACATAAAGGAAGTACTTCTCGGCTCCATGTTCTAATTGGCAGCATTACAACTCTAGAACTTTGGGGTCACTATGAAGTAAAAATAGGGGTCACTTGAACACAAGCACAACTACCATTCAGTGGATCTGATAACCAAGGTGGCGGCTACTAAGTGGCTGAAGAGCAGGAGCACACACAGCCAAACAGCATGGATGTGAAGGCAAAGGGATGAGTCACATCCTGGGCCCCCGGAGGCGGACATCACGAGATTTTACCCGGTTACTCAGAATGGCATACAATGATGGCATGCACACTTATTGTTTATCTCTGGACTTTTCCATTTAATCGTTTGGACTGCAATTTATGGCAGGTAAAACCTTGGAAAGTGAAACATCAGAGCAGGGGGGCTACTGTATACATACAATAGAACATTACCCAGTTTTAGAAAGGAAGGAAATCCTTGTATTTGCGACAACCTTGAGGACATTATGCTAAATGAAATAAGCTAGTCACAGTAGGAGGAATGATCCATGATTTCACTTAACTGAGTTCCCCAAAATAGTCAAATGCATAGAAGCAGAGAATGCAATAGTGGTTGCTGGGTGGAGGAAACAGGGAATTTTATTCAATGGGTGCAAGTTGTCAGTTATGCTAGAGGAATACATTCTAGAGATCTGCTACACAACATGGTGCCTACGTTAACAATATGGTATCATGCATTCAAACTTTATTAAGAGGGCACATCTTGCCCTAGTTTGTTTGGCTCAGGGGATAGAGCGTCCTCCTGTGGACCTAAGGGTCCCGGGTTAGATTCTAGTCAAGGGCACGTACCTCGGTTGCAGGATCCTCTCCTGCCCTGGCCCTGGTCAGGGCGCATGCAGGAGGCAACAAATCAATGTGTTTCTCTCACATTGATATTTCTCTCTGTCTTTCCCTCTCTCTAAAAATCAATGGAAAAATACCCTCGAGTGAGGATTAAAGAAAAAAAAGGAGGGCAAATCTCATGCTGTGTTTCACCACAAAGATAAAACAAAACAAAAATCAGGAACAGAAGGAAGTTCTGGGAGGTGTTGCTTATGTCTCTTACTTTGATTGTGTATCACCAGTGTTTGTATATGTCTAAAATCATCACATGGTATGCATTAAATGTGTATATCGCTTTGTATATTAATTATACTTCATTAAAGCTTTAAAAGTAAAATTAAAATGAAAACAATAACTGAAGCCTAATTCTGTGATTCAATTGCCTGGGGTGTAGCCTGGGTATCAGGATTTTTAAAAAATCACTCCATCTAATTCTAAGTACAGCTCAGTTTTGCACCCACTGCTTTAGAGCCACCTGTAGAGAAGACAACTTGCATGGGTGGTGAGGATAACAAAACTGTGAAATAGTTTACTTTGCAAATCATCAGTGAGGAGGGAAGTGAGCTCTTAAGTTCACAAGAAGCTAGCCATTGGAAAAGGACAGGAGTGTCTGCGTCCCCAGGACATATTTTTGTCAATCCATGCTATGAGAATAGCCCTCTTTCAACGTAGTTCTACCCCTTCGTGCACTCACACAACATGAAACTTGCTGGAGCTTTCTTTGTTCCCAAATTTGTGAACATGCATAAGGTTCTTCTGATATTACTCCCAACTCTGATGTATTGGTTATGGCTAGAAAAGCCACAACTTTTTCCGTAATGGAATTAAATGTTTACTACATATATTTCAATATTACGAAGCATTCACCAACCCTATATGCGTTATAATTATCTAACAGCTTTCGAGCCTGCACATTAGGCAAGATCTAGGGTCTCTAAACAAAGCCTTCTTTCCAAAGAGCCTGTAAGACCTGTACTCTGGGTCCCTCTTTTCTCGCTCAGTGTTCTATAAATCTGGAGATAATTCAGCTTTGGAGGTAATAGCCTGCTCTTGCTTCCTACAACGAAGATTCTTTTCAGTCTGTGACTCAGCCTCGCTTTCCCTGGTATATATTTGTTCTGTGGAAGAAGATGGCATCCATTTTTGAAGACTTTTAACCTCACCACAAAATGAGCAGCATGATTTGCTTACCTGCCTTTCTCTTCATAAGTCCCTTTCCTGAAAAATAGAACCCCTTCCCCACAACTTGTCTTGGAGTTTTGAGCCTTTGACCCTTGTTGAAGTAAAAAAAACAGTGGGTTCAGATGTTTCCCAATTAGTCAAACACATTTTCTTCTTTCTGTTACTAGTATTCAATGACAGAATTGTTCTTTTTCATGCAGCAACAACACCCAAATGGTCAGCATTTTACAAAGAATATCTGACAGTAACTAGTGCAGTCCAAGCACAGAGCAGAGTGCATTCTCTTTCTTGTTTCTAATTCTGTCACTAACCTGTGTGGCCTGAAGTAATTTTTTAAAATTTTATTCTTTAAATAAGAATCAAAGCATGAATTTGTTCAGTATGCAATTTATTGAGTGTACATATTGCTGAAACCCTGGTCACATGTATATATTCAACAGGCAAGTTGCTAATCTATACTGATAAAAGGGTAATTTTGCTAATTAGACTGGATAGACTGGACGTCTTCCAGACATCCTTCCAGACAAAGCCACGGTGGCAGGGCTGAGACAGAGGTGGTTAGGGGCAATCAGGCAGGCAGGCAGAGTGGTTAGGGGGATCAGGCAGGCAGGTGAGTGGTTGGGAGCCAGCAGTCCTGGATTGTGAGAGGGATGTCCAAGGGGTCCCAGATTGGAGAGGGTGCAGGCCAGGCTGAGGGACCATCTCCCACCATGCATGAATTTTGTGCACCAGGCCTCTAGTCTTACCTAAAAATAGAGAAACATGTAAATTGACCATACCTCTGCTACACCCACAGCCAATCAGAGTGAGTATGCAAATTAATCTAACAAAGATGGAAGTTAATTTGCATACATGCCTGGGTCCCAGGAACCTCCTCGGCACCCAGGTCACTCCTAGCCAGCCATCAGAGGGGCGGGGGGGGGGGGCCTCCTTCCCAAGTCTAAAGCCTGGGGTGGAGGCTTTAGGCTTGGGAAGGGGCCGAGCCTGCAATAGAGGTGCAGGTGTGGGGGGGAGAGCAGAACCCCTTCCCAAGCCTAAAGACTGGGGCGGAGGCCTTAGGTTTGGGAAGGGGCCGAACCTGGGATCAGAGGGAAGGGGAAAAAATCAATGGAAACATATCCTCAGGTGAGGATAAAAGAAAAATAAAGAAAGAAATGTCATATCCTATGAAAGACACATCTTGAAAATGCCTAAAGAAAGTTGTCATTTTTTCATGGTGAAGGGACTGGAGTCCGTGTTGATGAAAATACCTTGGCGGCTACGGTGACTAGCAGTGGCTGCAGCAGCGGGGTGGTGGGGCTGCCGCCTTCCCCTGATCAGCCAGGTTGCCTCCTGCAAAGGGAGGCCAGACTGCGGCTTAGGTCCACTCCCAATAGGGAGTGGGCCTAAGCCATCAGTAGGAAATCCCCTGAGGGCTCCCAATATGTGAGAGGGGGCAGGCTGGGCTGAGGGACCCCTCCCCAGTGCATGTATTTCATGCACTGGGCCCCTAGTTATAGATAATACAAAAACTACAATTTAATACTAAAATGAAAACAACCATAGGCTTTAGGTAAAATTCTGAACAAAAGGAGTTAAAAGGAGTCATCATCAACAAAGCTATTTGTGTTTTAGGTGACACTAGTAACTCCACTAGGAACTATGTCTTTTTTCATCTTATTTACCAGGAATCATTCCTGATGTCCTAGAACAGTGGTCAGCAAACTGTGGCTTGCGAGCCACATGCAGGTCTTTGGCCCCTTGAGTGTGGCTCTTCCACAAAATACCACGGCCTGGGCGAGTCTATTTTGAAGAAGTGGCATTAGAAGAAGTTTAAGTTTAAAAAATTTGGCTCTCAAAAGAAATTTCAATCGTTGTACTGTTGATATTTGGCCCTGTTGACTAATGAGTTTGCAGACCATTGCCCTAGAACATTTGAACACTCATGGTGTAGAGCTTCTGGTGACCTGTATGTACTAGTGTAGAAGACAATAACTCTCCCACATCACCCTCCATTGTATGTTCAATTACAGGGGTACCAAAGCCACAGCCACACCCCAGAGCCTCAGACATGTTTTACTGACTTTGTGTCCCGCCCTAAGACAGTGATTTTCAACCTTTTTCACCTCGTGGCATACATAAGCTAATTACTAAAATTCTGCAGCACACCAAAATATATAATTTTGCCAATCTGACAAAAAATAATAATAGTAATTACCTACTCTTTTTTGCTGCAAAGTGATTTTTAAAAATATCAGGTGCCTATACTGGTGTATAAGGATTTCTGATACCAAGAATTAACAAATCAGACACAAAATTATTATTTGACATGACCAATAAGATGCAACTCTATTATATGACCTATATATATTTATGGTTTAAGACAGGGCATTCCCACCAGATGGCTATTGTTGTGTTGACTATTGTCAATTTTTTTTTTATTTGACAATCTAAGGGAAAAGGGGTCAGTGCCCCAGACTAAATAGTCAGGTATTACATGTTTTAAAAATTCCTGCTGCACACAGGTTGAAAATCACTGCCCTACGACATAGTATAAGTCCACGAGGCTGGGAAGGCTTGGGGCAGAATGATAAACACTAGCCTTAGAGGCAGTCCTCTCTTACATTGTCTATCGCCATGGCTCCTGTGTATTAGCAGCATCAGCACCTCCTGGAAAATAGTTAGAAAATGCAAACTGCTGGGCCCTACCCAGACCTACTGAATCAAAACTTCTGAGAGTGAGACCCAATAATCTGAATTTTAACAAGCCTTCTAGGCGATTTTGATGTATGATAAAGCTTGAAAATCATTGATTTAAACACATCATGTCTGGTCTCTTCTAGCCTTGGGATGACTGTTCCTGTGCCCTGTAGCCTTTACCGTTGTGAATAGGTTCATCAGACTCCAATGGAAGATCCAACCTTGGATCAAGGTTGAGAGACTGAGAGTCTCTCAACATATAAAAGAAGGGAGATTTTTGTTTTTAATAAATAGTGTCCCACTGTGAAAATGTCCTTGTTTAATTTTGGGGCAGTATATTTTCAGTATACTGTATATTTGAGTATCTTAGGGAGAGGTTTTGGAGTGAGAGTTAGATGGGCTACTTTGAGCTGTGAGAAACCTTCACTTGGTTACCTTCTGTATCTTTCTCAACTTTAAGAGCAGTAACTCATCAGCCAGCCCTGAGTGCAAACAATGATGCCAATCCTCATGGATGACTTAGATAGCTCTGTACCACCCCAAGGATTTGCATAGGAAAACAACAGGAAGAATAAAAAGAGCAAGAAGGAAAGCCGGGATGAGGATGAAAAGGAAAGGGGTAAGAAATGAGGAGAAAGTGGGCAAGAGTTCTTACGCCTCCTGGTCTCGGTCCTATCCCTCAGAATCCAGACTTGTTCACAGGCTACTTAAACCCTCTTTATACTAGTAGAGACATGGAAGGCTCTGCGGGGACTAAGTCCCTGGAGTTTGGAAACAATAATTTCTCAGGGATAAAGATGCCAACCACATGCCACTATCCTGCTAGGACCAGTTCCCATCCCTCAAATGTCCATGCTCATAAATTCATAAATTTTAAAAATATGAATAATAGCATGTTTTTATATGATGGAAATGAGGGGAAAGGTATGGGCGAGGAGAGGAGAGGAGTGAAGAGGAGAGGAGAGGAGTGAAGAGGAGAGGAGAGGAGAGGAGAGGAGAGGAGAGGAGAGGAGAGGAGTGGAGAGGAGAGGAGGAGGAGAGGAGGAGGAGAAGAGAGGAGAGGAGAGGAGGAGGAGAGGAGAGGAGGAGGAGAGGAGAGGAGAGGAGTGAAGAGGAGAGAAGAGGAGTGAAGAGGAGAGGAGAGGAGTGGAGAGGAGAGGAGTGAAGAGGAGAGGAGAGGAGAGGAGAGGAGAGGAGAGGAGAGGAGAGGAGGAGAGGAGGAGGAGAGGAGAGGAGAGGAGAGGAGGAGGAGAGGAGAGGAGAGGAGAGGAGAGGAGAGGAGGGGAAGAGAGAGAGAGAGAGAGAGAGAGAGAGAGAGAGAGAGAGAGAGAGAGAGAGAGAGAAACTTTGCAGCTTTGTCCATAGTTAACAAGAGGTGGTGGGATCTAGTCAAGTAGAGGATTTGGTCTTTGCTATATGCAAGGATTTTTTTTTTCGTTAGTAGCAGGAGGAAAAGAAATATACACATGATTCATGTAGATGATGATAACACGTTAGAAGTTCCTTTCTTATTGTGCCTATTTTTTTCAGTGAAGTTGGAAGGAAGTCCGCATGAATTGAGAATGAGGAAGAAATGAAATGTTGACATTTGAACACAGGAGAATTTATGCAGTAGGTATTCAGGTGTCAGAGACCTCTGGGAGTTGTGCCTTGCAGAACTCTAAAGGGAAGCATTTACATAGACCAGTTGCAAGGAGCTGTGGTGGCTATGGTTATGAAAATGTGTGGCTTAAATTTCCTGCTGCTGGCAGCATCACTGACTGGTGGTCCAGCTTCTGCTCTTCTAGGTCCACAACCACATTTGCAATAAGAGCCACGCTTCCCATGGGCATTTCCCACCCAGTGACTGAGCATGTGGTGTTAAAGGAGCAATAGTGCAGATTCATTCCCGTGAGATGGGGGGCTTCTCAACCGTGTGCCTTTGGCTCAAGGACACTCTTTTCATTCAGGCCAGAACATTCTAAAAACTGCACTGCAGTCTTAGAATATTCCTACCTAATCTTCTTTCCTTCCTCCATTCCTTTATGGAGTTAAATCTTATCTCATTTTGAATTTTAGCTCTGTCTTCTCCAGCGTCATTCTCTTTTTGTTTCATAGGCATTTCTCCAATAAATCTCTTGCCCATCTAATACTACTTTGGTGTCTACTTTTTGGAAATCTGAACAAACATATGTGGTACCAGGAATGGACTGGGAAGCAGGTAAAAAGATAGGGTTTGACAACTGACTCATTCATACCTCAGCAAGCAAAGACCATTAGTGTTATTTGGGGCACAAAGAGTGCCTGGCACAATATGATGGCCTGGTTGTTAAAGATTTCACCTGTGCGCCAATAACAACTGATGAAACAGAAGCAGTAATCAAAAAACTCCCAGAAAGTAAAAGCCCTAGTCCAGACGGCTTCACAGAGGAGGTTTACCAAACCTTCAAAGAATAACTAACACCTATCCTCCTCAAACTGTTCCAAAAAATTTAATTGGAAGGAACACTTCCAACCTCTTTTTACAAGGCCAGCATTATTCTAATTCCAAAACCAGATAAAGACACGACAAAGAAAGAAAACTATAGGCCAATATCCCTGATGAACATAGATACTAAAATCCTCAACATGTCCCCTTTAAGCTGACAGCCATCAATCTTCAACATCTAATCTTTTAATGCAAAACTCAAGTGTTTAGACTCATTCAACATTTCTGCTTTTTATTCTGCTAATACTTTATAATTTATTTCTGCTTTAATCATTTGCCTTAAAGTTTGAACTTACCAATATATCACCAATTAATATCTTCTGGCCTTCTTTTATTTTGCCTCTAATAATTTCGTGAGCATCTGCTTTATGCAGAAGACTGTAGTGGGCACTGTGAAGGGGAGAGAAGACAATGAACATACATACTTGCCTCTAAGGAGAGCGATCAGGCTACTTACTGAGTGCTGAATAGAAAATGAGTAGAAAATGTAACTCGATGTAAAAGTAAAGGAAAGAGAAATAAGAATTGTAAATGGAACAGTGCAAGAGACAAATGATAATCACAGTAAGTGAAGAGTGTAGTATAGTGAAAATAGATTTTCCTGGCTTCACCGCTTAATAGTTCTGTGACTGGTCAAATTACTTACCTCCTTAAATTTGTTATCTATAAAATGAAAATGCAATTATAACCATCTTAAAAGGTTGGCTCGAGGTTTAAAAAATTCATGTTAAGAAATTAGCTCAGCCCTGACCGGTTTGGCTTAGTGGATAGAGTGTTGGCCTGTGGACTGAAGGGTCCCGGGTTCGATTCTGGTCAAGGGCATGTACCTTGGTTGTGGGCACATCCCCAGTAGGAGGTGTGCAGGAGGCAGCTGATCGATGTTTCTCTCTCATGGATGTTTCTAACTCTTTATCCCTCTCCCTTCCTCTCTGTAAAAAATCAATAAAAGATATTTTTTTAAAAAAGAAAGAAATTAGCTCATTGCCTAGAACTTAGTAAATGCTCAATAAATGTCCATTATCTTTATTATCAAACTAGTAGCCCTGCGCATGAATCTGTGTAGCAGTAGCTCTTTGTGGTGCCTGGCCGCTCCACACCCGCTGCCCAGAAGCTCTCATGGCCCAGAGGCCCATCCATGGCCAGGGGCAGAACGCTTGCCTTGTTGCCAGGGCAATGACACAAGCGTTCCTCCTCCCCCTCCACCCCCCCCCCCCCCCCCCCCCCGGCTCCGTGCCCACTGCCCAGAGGTCCTGGACCAGGGTGGAACATTTGCCTCGTTGCTGTGGAGACGAAGCAAGCATTCTACCAGGCCATTCACGCTGCCCGCTCTCAGCTTCCACTCCCCCGGGACTGGGGGACTCCACCGGGGCTGAGAGTGCTGGGCGCCGCCATCTTGTGGCTATGGGCACCGCCATCGTTAATTTGCATATTACCCTTTTATTAGATAGGATTGCCAACAGAAAATACAGGTAATGCTGTGAGAGATGAGAACAGGAAAGAGATGAAAATATTCCTAAAACAAAGGAATATTTGAAATACATATATTTTTATAATTCTCATGTGAGGATATTTTTTCCATTGCTTTTCAGAGAGAGTGGGAGGGAGGGAGGGAGGGGAAGAGAGAAAGAGAGAGAGAGAGGGAAAATCAATGTCAGAGAGATACCTCCCACTTGCGCCCCACCTGAGGTGGGAGCGAACCTGAAACTCAGGTATGTGCCCTCTCCCCACCCCTGCCAGCGCCTGTTTTGTGGCTTTTTTTTTTTTTTTTTTTTGGTGCTACAGCACATAGGTTAATATGATTTTTGTCTGTAGTGCCCATTGTCCACTGTATTCTTTATGTGCTTTATTTTATATATTTTTTGGAAATTGTGATAGAGACTGCTGCTTGCTCTCAATATCCATTTCCCCCTTCTTCTGTAGCAGAATCTTGATTTTGAGCTGGTCACCTTGAAGTCGATTTGAGAGACTGCATTCATTCCCCACACTCCTTTGCAAACTACACATGACCATAGAACTGAGTTCTGGCCGAAAGGGTGTAACCACACCTGACGTGTAGCGTTCAGAGTTCTCCCCTTTCTCTACCTTGTTGCCTAGGACGTAAATATGAGAGCTGGAGCTCTGGCCACCGTACTGGCTGGTGACCAGCCACTGAAGACTCTGAGGCAGTTCAGGGAGCCGGTCCCTGTGACCACGGAGCTGCCGTCGCTTCCAGACTCCTGCTTTTAGATCCCTTTTAGGGACATATAAACTTCTATGTTACTCAGGGTGTTGTTTTTGTGACTATCTTTACATGCAGCTGTGCCTAATTTTGACACTATTTTTTAATTAATTTCCTTGGATAATTTACTTTAATTGTCTTTATTTTACTTTATTCTTATCTGAGATTTTCCAAAATTTACTCACGAAGGGCAGCAGGCACACCAACAGAGTTGAATTACCATTTTATTTTCAAAATATTTTCTATTAATTAATGTTGTAATATTCTGTTAATTTGGTAACAATACCTCATTGTTTTCCATATTACATTAATCTGTTCATTATCCTGGTAGCAACACAGACAAACAATAGTTTTGCTAGATGGGAAGGTAGAAAAGTGGATGATTAATCATACATTGGAGAGAATTGTAAAGGAACAACATTGTCAAAGGTTTAAAAAATGTTACTTTCCTGAAGAATAACTTGAAAAGGGGCCAGTGATTTTTAGTGTGAACTTCATCATGACAGGTATTGAACAAGTGGTGTTTGTGTTCACAATGCAGGAATACTGCCTTCTTTAGAAGCAATTGTAGGGTATAAGTAAGAGGCCAACATGGATGGATCATAGTAATCAAGATTTAATAAGCATGGGTCACAAAGGCTGCCTAAGTCATTGAGGCTGAATTTGGAAGATGAACAACACAGACCTGTAACCATGGAAACACAATGGACCAACAATAATTCTAAACCTCTGATCAGTTTTTGTTTAGTACTAAATGCCACTTGGAAAAAAAGGAAAAGGAAGTGCTGAAAATACCCAGACATACACTTCACAAACCTTTTTAAAGTCAAATAAGCAGAGAAGTATTGAATGATTGCCGTGACTAAAGGCAGTCCCACATGCCAATACTTGTGGAATCAGGCATAGGAGTGGGCCCTCATAGAAGAACAACAAGACTAGCAATGTTTTCATTCATTCTTTTGTTGGTTTAAAAAATAGGAAGTCAAAGTTACTAACAACACATGACCACATATGTGAAGTGATAGACAGAAAGAAAATAGACACTTATAGACCATTTAGTCAATTGCACTGTGCATCACACTCAGAGAAGAGGGTCATATGTTATTAAGTGTCAACTTGTTTCCATTTCATTCCATTAACGACTTTTTTTTTTTTCATCTTCTATGTAGTTAGCAACTGTAACCTGAGGCTCAGTTCTGATGGGGGAAAATCAAGGTCAGGAGGCATGTGAATGTGACCTTTGGGAAGCACAATACATTTCATAGAAGTCTGGGTACTCACACTGAATGCTCTGCACAAGGAAAGTGTTTCAGACCTTCATTCGTAAATATTTATTCTTATTTTATACACAATTGGATTATATTTGAATCTCTGGTGACCAAGCACCTAAACAGATGAGAAGCAAAATCTAAGATATGAAACAAAGACACTAAAATGGGCACATTGACTCTGGTGATGATGACAAGTGTGACTCCTGAGAACATGAGTGATGAATGACAAGAAAAGATAATTAAAGACTTTTTAAAAAGGATGATGAAAACCTTGAGGGTAATCATTCGCAGTTATTCAGTTTAGGAATTAATGACCCTACTTAACTCGTCAGCCATGAAAGTATCCTATATAATAAAAGGTTAATATGCAAATTGTCCCCTCAACCAGGAGTTCAACTAGGGAGTGGGGCCAGCCGGCCAACCACCTGCAACCCCTCCCCCCAGCAGGCCCGGCCCAATCAGCCCCAATCAGGGTCGGCTGGCCGGACCCCACCCATGCATGAATTCATGCACCTGGCCTCTAGTATCTATATATATAAAAGCCTAAGCGACTGTTATGGTGGAACGACCAAATGACCAGAACTACCAGTCGCTATGACATGCACTGACCACCACGATCACCTGATCGGGGCCTGCTGGCCAACCTCCCAGTCCCTCCTACAGCCAGCAGGTATCAATTGCCTGATGGGGAACAGGGAACCAGGGGTGGGTGGCGGCAGATGTGGGTGGCGTCAGGCCAAGGCGAGTGTGGGCAGGGGGCGGGCCTGGCAGCCAGCAGCCAGGGGAAGGAAGGCCCTGGCCAGCCATCCTCCTGGTCTCTGAAGGCTTTTGAAAAACCTCTTTCTGGGGAGGCTTTTCTTTTCCCCCCAGTGGTGCGCAATTCTGTGGAGCCACCTGCCGCGGAGCCGCCCAATCTCTCCCCACATCCAGTCGGATTGAGTCTGGCACAAGGTGGGGCGAAACACCCTGAGCCGCTGCCCACAGGCAGGAAGCTGGCGGGGGTGGGGTGTGGATGCAGGGGCCTTGGAACTGGACCACCGGCCTCCAGTGTGCTCTCTGCCTGGAGGCGTCCAGCTGCAGACCTCTGACCCCATTAACTGGATCAGTGGTGGGTGGAAAACAACCTGGGAGGGTGAGGGAATGAAACTTGTGGCGAGTACCATGGGTGCAGTCCCTGTGACCTTCCCCTCCCAGGATAATGCTGTGCTCCCTAAACTCCCACACACCAAGAGATAAATGTGGGTTTGCAAAGAGGCAGGTCCCCGAGGAGCTTCAGCTGTGGGAGGAGAGGAGCATTCTCCTTCCCTAACACATGTTGCTTGAAGTTTACGATGGTTTGTGTTTAGACATGCGATAAATGTGGGGAAAGCAAAGTTTTGTGCTTTAGAACAAAAGAGTCTGGAATCTTTGGGGGGGGGTGCCTCTCTCTTTCACACACACACACACACACACACACACACACACATTCACTCCTTCCTCCCCTCTTTCCTGGCCTGGGGAATCTTCACACAGAAAGTTAACCCCAGCTTCTCAGAACCCACCCTTGCTGGAGTGGCCTCTGTTATGTTTGTTTGTTTTTTTCTCTCACTAGATGTTTTTCTAACCTCTAAACCGGCAGTCGGACATCCCCTGAGGGGTCCTGGATTGCAAGAGGGCTCAGGCCAGGCTGAGGGACCCCCCTTTGCACAAATTTCATGCACTGACCCTCTAGTTATATAATAGAGAACAAGAATCAATGATAACTAACATTTACTGAGTTCTTATTATGTGCACAGCATTAGGTAGGCATTTTGAATACATTTGTTATCTCATTTAATTCTTGAACAACCATGTGATATAAATATTATTGCCCTTATTTTACATATTTGAGAAGTCTAGGGTATTTTAATTAATTTGGAATGGGTCAGTAAGTTTTGGGAGCTGGGGCTAAAATATGATTCAAACTCTGGTCTCTAGGATTACAAAGCCCAAGGTTTTTCAATGTCTTTATAGCACCCTTCACTATCCTATGCTGCATCTCAAAAGAGAAATATTATTTTAAACCCAATTTATTTTTATCTAGAAGGGAAGTGAGCTAATCAAGTTATGTTGGAGCAGCTACATTTATTGAAAGTTTAGTATATGCTGAAAAGTAGAATTACATGCATTATTTCATTTACTAGCACAGGTATAGCAGGAGAACAATATTACTATCCCCATCAATTGCCAAAGAAATGAAGTTTCTTTGCCCATAGTCACACACCTTTTAAATAGTGGAGTGGAGCTGGGATTTAGAACCTGTTTCTAGAGCATGGTGTCCCTGGCTGGATGGAGAAACATGAGCTCTCTTCACCTGAAGTCCAACTTGTATCTCAGCCTCTTCCAACTTCTCCAGCATCTTCACTGTTTCTTTTTCACACTCATTTCCCATATTCCAACCCTTGTACATTTAATCCTGTCTTGATGTCTGCTTCTCAGAGAACCTGGACTAACATAGTTATTTGGTGTTCGCTCAAGATTTTGAGAAAGGAAGGAGTGACGTCAGAGGAATGGCAGGGTAAGGGCAAATCTTTTCCTCTCCCCCTGACATTTCAACAAGTTAACCATCTATAATTTAACAAAGAAGTCTCTGCTCAGCACAGAAAAACAGGGATAATTTGTGACAACAAAAACATACAAGGGCAAGGGAAAAGGTCTGAATTGGCAAAGGGAGATGAAGATTAGGTGCACTCAAAAGGGAAATGACTATGGTATATATGAACTTCATTTTTTTTAAACCTAATGGTAACCACACACAGAAATCCACAAACCAGGACATACAGCTTTAAAAAAGAAGAAAGAGAGGAAAGATGTGTGGAATATGACCAAACAAAAACAACAGACAGAAACCTAAAGGAAACGAACCAATTGAGGCACCAGAAAATTAAACATAAAATGGCCATAGGAAATCCTCATACATCAATAATTATCCTAAATGTAAATGGTCTGAATTCACCAGTAAAGAGGCAGAGCAGCAGAGTGGATCAAAAAACAAAACCTAACCATATGCTGCCTACAAGAGACACATCTAAGCTGCAAAGACAAAGGTAGATTCAAAGTAAAAGGGTGGAAAATGATTCGCCAAGCAAATAACATTCCCCCCCGCCCCCCCCCCAAAAAGCAGGTGTAGCCATACTTATATATGACAAAATAGATGATTTCAAGATAACAGAGATAACAAGAGACAAAGATGGACACTTTATAATGATAAAGGAAACACTACATCAAGAAAACATAACACTTCTTAATATATGTGCACCCAACCAGGGAGCACCAAAATATATAAAACAGCTACTCACAGAACTAAAGGGATAAACAGATCAAAACACAACCATAGTTGGAGACCTTAATACTCCATTGACAGCTCTAGACAGATCAATCAAACAGAAAATCAATAAAGAAATATTGGCCTTAAATGGAACAGTAGACCAAATGGACATAATTGGCATTTACAGAACATTTCATGCCAGAACATCAGATTATACATTCTTCTCCAGTGCACATGGAACATTCTCAAAGATAGACCATATGTTGGATCACAGAACTAGAATCAACAAATTCAAGAAGATTGAAATTATATCAAACATATTTTCTAACCATAATGCTTTGAAATTAGAAATCAACTGCAAAAAGGAAATAAAGAAACCCACAAATACATGGAGATTAAACGACATACTACTGAAAAATGACTGGGTCAAAGAAGAAATAAAAGATGAGATAAAAAAAATATATATACAAACAAGAATGACAATACAACATATCAAAACCTCTGGGATACAGCGAAAGCAGTAATAAGTGGGAAGTTTATATCATTACAGGCCTATCTCAAGAAACGAAAGAAATCCCAAGTAAATAACCTAACATCACATCTTAAAGTACTAGAAAAAGAAGAACAAAAGCAACCCAAAGTCAGCAGAAGAAAAGAAATAATAAAAATTAGAGCAGAATTAAATGAAATAGAGAACAAAAAGGCTATACAAAAAAAAAATCAATCAAACAAAGAGCTGGTTCCTTGAAAAGATTAATAAAATTGACAAACCCCTGGCTAGACTCACTAAGGAAAAAGAACCATATACACAAAATCAGAAATGAGAGAGAAGGAGTCACCACAGACATCGCAGATATACAAAGGATTATACTAAATATTATGAAAGACTATATGCCACCAAATTCAATAACTGAGAAGAAATGGATAAGTTCCTAGAAATATATAACCTTCCTAGACTCAATCATGAAGATTGGATCATCTAAATAGACCAACCAGCAGTGAGGAAATGGAAACAACCATAAAAAAACCTCCCCAAAAACAACAGTTCAGGACCAGAGGGCTTCACCAGTGAATTCTACCAAATAGTCAAAGAAGATTTAAAAACTGTCCTTCTCAAACTCTTCCAAAAAAATTGAAGAAGAGGCAATACTTCCTAACACATTCTATGAGGCCAATATAACCCTGATACCGAAAGCTAGCAGAGATAACACACATATACGCACACACACACAAAGCTACAGACCAATATCTCTGATGAATAAAGATGCAAAAGTTCTGAACAAAATACTAGCAAATCAAATGCAACAATACATCCAAAAAATAATACACCATAGTCAAGTGGGGTTCATTCCAGGGGCACAAGGATGGTTTAACGTACACAAATCAATCAACATAACATACCACATTTCTTAGGAAAAAAATGTTTAGTTTTTGTGGGACTAAATAGTCTCTAAATTTTCTTGGAGAGCTAGTAGCCTTTGGGTCTATGTGTCTCTAAGTATGTAAGTGAAATTTATTTCTTCTATTGATGTAAGGCCTATGATTTTATTAACTTGAGTGGTAACCCCAGATGGTCTGTGACTAATGTCAAGCATTTTATGTTCATGAATACAGAAGTAAAAAAGCAAATGTATTTATAGTCTAAAAGATTTAGGTACATATTTCTTAGTTTGGGCAATTCAAAAAATAGAAACTACAAACAAACCATGATAATTTAATCACAATCAATAAGAGTAGCTGTATTAGTTTCTACTGTGTTTTAATATGTTACCATAGTGATTTAAAACAACACAAGTTTATTACCTTACCGTTCTGGTCTGCAGGGCTGTATTCCTTTTGAAGCTCTAGAGAAAACCCATCTCCTTGCCTTTTGAGCTTTCCAGAGGCTGCGTGCATTTTTTAAATTTTTTGGGTTGTGGCTCCTACTTCTGTCTTCAGGGCCAACAGTGTTGCATCTTCAAATGTCTGTCTCCTCTTCGTCAGTCACCACATCTGCTTCTCTGTCTCTGTTGTCACACTGCCTTCTTTGACATCTCCTGCCTTCCTCTTATAAGGACCTTTGCAATTGTCAGGTCCGCTAGGATTATTCAGGATAACCTCCCCTCCCAAGATGCTTAACTTGATCACATCTGCAATGTCCCTTTGGCCATGAAAGGGAACATATTGACAGGTTTCAGGAATTAGAACAAGAGCATCTGTTGGGAATCATTATCTTGCCTACCACAGTAGTCTCAATAGTAATAACAGAAGCAAGTTAAAACAATGAATGTTTAGAAAAATACAGGCATTCCATATTTGTCTGGTGGGAGTAAAAATATAGCTAAATTCTATAAGGCAAAGAACTTCAAAATAACTATATCCTTTTGTCCTCCCAGAATACCCATATGCAATATTGTTTATCAGAAAGAACTTTAATTACAATAAATGGAAAAAACTTAATGCATTATAGGAGAATTGGTTAAACACATTTTGATATATCCATAATAATGTGCCAACAGTATCTTTAGTAAAATAGTTTTTAAAAAATATTAAAAATATGAAAATATATATTAATGCATGGCTCAGTGGTTGAGCATTGACCTATGAACCAGGAGGTCACAGTTCAATTCCCGGTCAGGGCACATTCTCCAGGTTACAGGCTTGATCCCCAGTATGGAGCGTGTAGGACGCAGTGCAGGAGGCAGCCAATTCAGTGATTCTCCCTCATCATTGATGTTCCTATCTCTCTCTCCCCCCATCCCTTCCTCTCTGAAATCAATAAAAATATATACAAAAATAAAAATATTAAAAATGCATCAACATTGTTATTGGCTATATTGCTGTCGAATTTTAGTGTGTAAAATTACCATATTCTAAGAGCACATTGTTTAAAAATGAAAAATTGCAATTATACAAACATAGAAGAAAATTTCTGTGGCAAATGCTTGCATTGGCCCAGTAATTTTATTACATAGGAAGAGAATGCTCAATTATCTAGAAACCTTGAGGAGCATCAAAACAACCTATTCTTCAATTTTACCAGTTAATAAATATTTGTGTACTTAATACTTTGTTTGTACAAGAGCTTAGAAATACACTTTAGATATATAATACTCTTTTTTACAGTACTCCCTGTAGCCTATTTTTGGTAACTGGGAGACATTCAAGACGTTTCCTTAAATCATTCAGTTATTCAATAAGTCAGCAGCAGAGATTCAACAATAGTCTTGCAAGTTCCAGCTCCTGGAAGTAGAATGCACAGTATCCTTTGAGGTCTAATACAGACTCAGAGGCTGTTAGAACTATAGTGATCTTGGAAATGGATTTTTTTTTTTTTTTTGGAGGGCAAGCATTGCTTCTGTGGCAACCTTGACACTGTTCAGGACTTAGGCCCAAGAAATAGATACATCAAATGACCAATTTACTGTAGAATTAACTGAGAATATTCTTTCATTGATTGTTTTAACATTCTAGTGACTTTTCAGCATTTCCTATTTGCAGGTCAAAGAAGGGAGAATCATTAGTGTCATGATAATAACAGAATCAGATTTACCAAAGGTCATCCAGGAGTCCTGTGCCACGCCTTCCGTGTCCTTAGACAAGTCACTTAGCCCTTTGGTCTTGATTTTCTCATCCCTGGAGAAATGGGTAGGAGAGAGTGGATGAGATCTCAAATATCTAAATGACTCCTCTAATGTCTTAGTGCAGTGGTCGGCAAACCGCGGCTTGTGAGCCACATGCGGCTCTTTGGCCCCTTGAGTGTGGCTCTTCCACAAAATACCACGTGCGGGCACGCACGTACAGTGCGATTGAAACTTCGTGGCCCATGCGCAGAAGTCGGTTTTCGGCCTGGGCGGGTCTATTTTGAAGAAGTGGCGTTAGAACACTCAAGGGGCCAAAGAGCCGAATGTGGCTCGTGAGCTGCGGTTTGCCGACCACTGTCTTAGTGGAAAAAAATCTAAAATTTCTTCTGGATCCTCTTTTGACAATTAAGAAAAGTACAAAAGAGAGATGTCAGTACTAAAGAGAAAGCAGGTAAATGTCTTGTATGAGGACTTGGGAAAACTTACCCAAGAGAAGAGAAAATAGAAGGTAAAACCGTTTTTAAAATATATGCAGAGCCATCATAGAGCTGTTACCTAGTGGGCTAAGCTAAAAGGATCTGGGGAACATAACCAAATGCCAGACAGAGTACATTGAGAGGACAAAGTTTATAGATGCTTTGAAGTTGAGGGAAGAAGATAGGCCAACTCAAACTAGCAGCAAAACAGGCTGCCCTATACAAGGTGGAATGCTCCCTGACACTGGAAAAAAGAGGAATCCAGAGGGTCTGCTATGATATGGAAAATACATATGGATGGAATGAGAGACTGGGCTATGAGACTTTTCTAGTTTTTTGAGTCTATTTTTTAATAATCAAAGCAATATTATTTTATAAATAAAGATATGCAGACTTAGTTTAATTTAATTTAATTTTTATTTTAAAAGCATAGAAAGACACTTTGGGGAGTGGAATCAGATGACCTTGTTTTAGTCAAGGTTTTGATTCCTCCTCAATGTGTGACTTTGATCAAGGTGCTTGAAGTCTCAAAGTTTCCTCATCTGTAACATCTGATAGCTATCTAGTTTTCGAGTTTGTTGTGAGGTTAAGTTAGAAATTACACATGTATGAAACTTGCCTGTGAAACCCCTTTGCATTGCTGAAAATACTGACAATCATTTGCTTCATGTATTAGCATTCTTATCAAAACCTCTTTTATTTATAATATAAAGGGAACTTTATCCATCCTCATAACTACTTTAAAAGGATTATTCATCCCTATTTCACAATTTAAAAGGGAGAACTTAAAAAAAGAGACTAATTGCAGGTTAAATTGCTAGTTATATCTAAATCCGGAATAGAACATAGATTTTCTTCTCAGCATAGAAATGAAGATGCTCTTTTTTGGTGAAAAAGATATTTCTTTGAACTTCTTCATTTCAATTTACTGTGCTAGCTATTGGTGTTCAAGGTTACTGGTATCTGATGTGTAATTTGATCACCAAATGGGTGAAAGCTGAAAAATGACAGGGAAAACTAATGGGGATGAAACTAAAGGGTAATTCACAGGGAAAAGGGGGAGAGAGTATTTGTAAATTGCACAAGATGGGCTGGCTCCTAAGTAATCCTCACTGAGTTTAATGACTTGATGGGCAATTATGGAATGGGGAACACCGAATTTGACATAGATTTCATAAGACTTTAAGCTGCCTCTCTATATGTCTCTTGAAAAGATCATATTTTCAATTTCCCCAGTGGGCGAAGGAGAGATTAACCATGTGGGCTAGAAGAGGTCAATGGGGGAAAAATGGGGACATCTGTAATCCTTTCAACAATCAAGATAAATTTTTTAAAATTGCCTTTCATTAACTTCAGACATTTTTCTCTTTACTATTTGTGAAGGACTGAAAGTTCGAGAATGAAAGTAAAAGATACTTCCTATCTTTCCTAGCTGTTGCAACTAGAAGAAAAGAGAAGACAGGAGGAATGGATAAATCCCCCAACAGGTGATATGAGTCCTGCCAAAAGCAGTAACACAAATCTGAAAAGTTACCTGAGCTGCCAAGAATGTTTACCACTTGGAAAATGCACTTGTCATTCTTAAGGAACTAAAGAAAACTGTAGGGTGTCGAGTATTCAACTGGGCAGAGTTGTTGGGCAGCTCAGAGAAGTCTGTGGTGTGTTGTCCCCGAGCTGAGAATGCACACAAAGATAGGGAATCCCTCCATTTTACTGTGATTCCTGGTGGATAAATTTGCCTTTCTCCAAGTAACAAAAACAACATTTACAAAAGAGGTTAATGGAAAATTATTAAGGGTTTCATTGTAGGATTATTATGAGATTGTCATAGCACTTACATTTTTCACTAAGTTTTACTTTGAAAGATAAGTAGGGTGGTAATTGAAAAGGAAACATATTAGTCACAAAGGGAAAATGTTGAAAGGAGAGGGTGATTGTGTACAGTCCTTAGCTAATGATTGATGGGAAAGGAAGCAAAGGGAGAGTCAGACATTGTTGAACTTGGTCAGCTGGGAAGCAGAGGGCTGTTTGCTTCACCAGGAAGCTACAGCATTGTCCCAAGAGATCTCAGCATTGTCCCTCCAAGGGGACTGACATCCATTACCCCCCCCCCACCCCACCCCCTCTGGTACCGGATTGTGTGTGTGGGAGTGATAGCCTTATAATTAACCTAGTTATTAATAACAGGAAAGGAGCAAAAGGTAGGCCAAATATGATAGGCATGCCACTTGGAAAGCTTCGCCAGGAAGTTACAACTTTACACCCCCCCCCCCCCCCCACACACACACACCCGGCTAGGGAGACTGGGCAGAGGGAAAATAGGCACATGCTCAGTAAAGTTGGGGGAACTAGCAAAGGTACTTGCCTGTTAGTGGCCACTGCGGGGGCACAGAATTTGGGGTAGTTAGTCCCCTAAATAAAAGAGTTCGCTGTCTTATTTCTGCTTGGTTCCTCTTGGTGTGTTGCCCTTGTCTCTTAGCTTGTGGGGCTCTTTCACTCCTGCTTCCTGACTTTTGCCCACATAGCCCACGGCCATGTGGACTCCAACCAGCCTGATGCTGAACTGAATCTGGCTTCAACATGGAACCAGAACTCTAGACACTGGCTTTACTTCTAGCTTTACTGGAACCCCAGCTACACTTCTTCTATGACTGGAATGGGGTTTTGGAAACTCAGGGATGTAATTTCACTCAAAAATCACTCATCCTCTTATGCAAGTCTCAGGGATTTCTTTTTCTTGAGCCTAAGGCCCCCACCTCAGCACCCAGTGGGAAAGGGGATGCTCCAGGGGAGATAAGGACATGCACAGTGAAGTGGAAATGGCACAGGGGGAGGGACTCACCCACAGAGGACTGGAAGTCTAACCCGGGAAAAAGATAGTTGTCTAGGGGGTGGACCCGAATGCAAGCCCGAGAAGCTGATTAGTTATTTGAAAAAACTCCGGATTCCTCCCAAGCCTGAGAACATATAATTTCATGTCTGCAAGGACAGTAAACCTTGGATTTTGCGGACCTCGATTTAACAGACAAAATTTCTGGTTTGTATGTCATATGTGAAAATTAACACCCTGTTAACTTAAAAATGCTTTTAACCAAGATTTGCTTATAATTGAATTGACAGGTTATTTTTTGTTATTAACTCACTTATTTTTTAACAACAAATTTTAGCCAATATGTTGGAAAAAACACTGTAGCAATTTCACCAACATCCTATATAATAAAAGGGTAATATGCAAATTAACCCTAATGGCAGAATGACCAGAACGACCACTCGACCAGTCACTATGAGGCACACTGACCCTCTCGGTCCCTTTCCCTGGCCGCAGGCTCCCATCACCTGATGGCGAACAGAGAACCAGGGGTGGGTGGCAGGGGATGTGGGCAGCACCAGGCTAAGGCCCCTGCCCTGCTGGTCACCCCACACACAGAGGATGACCTGTGGTGGGGGTGGGGCCGGCGAGCAGGCAGGAACGGCCAACCTTTTGGTTCCTCCCCTGGCTGGCAGGCTCTGATCTCCCAATGGCAAATGGGGAATCAGGGGTGAGTGGTGTCTGGTGGGGGGGGGGGGGCGGCAGGGCCGGCTGTGGGCAGCCGGGGAAGATGGTCCTGATTGTAGGCCAGGTCTAGGGACTGTACCCATGCACAAATTTCATGCACTGGGCCTCTAGTAAATAAATATTACATGTGCACAACTATAGTCTACATATTTAAATCCAAGGGTCACTGCTGGTAAACAATGTTCAGCGAATGATTGGCACGTGATCACACCCCCATCACATAGTAATGAGCTCTGTTGTCACATGGTGTGACTTTCTGGAGCAGTTTTAACACATGCTGGCCCATGTTCTGACATGGGCTAAGCCACGCCCCAGCCATGTGCATTTGTTTACATGACTGGTGAATGCCCGAATTTACTAGACCTATTCAGTCTAAATTTAAAATTACTGTAATACATGCAGAAAACTTTTCTGTGAAGTTAAACTTAATTTTAATTACACAAACATGTCTACATAAGTAAAAAATAGGTATACTAATTTGTCACTTTTTTTTAACATACCCATTTCAAAAAATCTACTTTATTATATAATGGACTTTTGGATTTAATAGATATTTCCTCACCCAAATTAGTCCTTTATATTGAGGTTTTACTGAAGTTTCTCTCCCTCTCTCTCTCTCTCTCTCTCTCTCTCTCTCTCTCTCTCTCTCTTTCTCGGTACTGCACTTGGCCTGTTTGTAGATGCATTCACCCAAGAGCACACCACTATGTGGGTCTACCAGCAATGAGAGCCCCAGACTCCTGGGCTCTGAAAAGACTGAACTTCACCATGAAGCAGAAACTCTGGGCACTGGCTTTTATTTTGGTCCTGCTGTAAACATGGTTAGACTTTTTCCATGATGGATGGAGGGAGATGGGACATTGGGAAGCCAGGAGGGGAACTAATAAATCATCTTTCCACATCCACATTACAACCTCCTGTGTGTGGATCCTTGAAACGCTTTTCTCATGATCTCATGAAAGAGCCAGTCTTCCAACAACAATTGGTGTGTATGATACTTTTAAAGCAGAAATTTCAAAAACTGATCTGCTTGTGTAACAATTATGATCATAATAAATGATATTTACTCAATGGGCAATTGCCTAGACAAAGAATATCATTTTTTTAGATGAAAATGAAATATTTAGCAAATTTTATTACTGTATTATCATTTGGCAGTTGAGAATACCAGGGTACAATCAAGAAAATTGACCCTCATGGCATAGTTACCTGCAAACAAACACCACACATGGACAAAAGGAAAGAAAAGATCACTGCATTTTTATGGGGTCACTTAAAAAAGTTTGAAAATTAATTTTAGAGAGAAAGGAAGGAAGAGAGAAAGAGAGAGAGAGAGGGAGAGAGAGAGAGAGAGAAATACGGATGTGAGAGAGAAACATCCATCGGTTGCCTCCCACATGCACCCAGGGATCGAACATGCCACCTTTTGGTGAATGGGATGACCTCAGCCAACTGAGCCACACTGGCCAGGGCAGGATCACTTTTTCTTTCTCTCTAGAATTAAAAAGCCACCAAGCAATACATCTCTATGTCTCTTAATTTTCTCCCATTGATGCTGGCAAGCTTCTCAACAATTATGGAGAAGATACCTGAGCTCTGACCTGACCAAGGCAGTGGAGAACGCTTTAGTTTTGTTTCTCATCTCGTGACCCTCCTTCTTGTCACGTGTTCAAGTCTTGATTTGTTTAAAGCTCTATCCCAGATACACTAAGATGTTTAAATTAATTGTCAGCTGGAGAGAACCTCTAGTTTTGGAGGTAGGACAATAATTTCACTGTAACCACTGATGTGAAGATTAATATTGTGAACATGTGGCGAAACAAAAAGAACCCAGGCCCTGGGTCCGTGAGGAAGGTCAGACCTTCCAACTTTCTTTTCTTTCCCCTCCTCCCACCGAAATTTTTACATACTTGTAAAAACTATATATATATATATATATATATATATATATATATATATATATATATTACATCAATGCTTCTGCTTTCTTATGGTATGCTGAGCTATAAAAGAGGCATTAATAAATAAGGATAAACAGTAATACAAATTTTATGACTCAAATAAAATTTAGAAACTATTTTCAATGACTTCTTTTATTTTGATCAGTGGTCTTATTCATACTCATAACATCTAGAAATAAAGTTGTATAGTCCATTATGAGAAAGAAAACAAATTCGTGGCCAGCTGATTCAGATGCCAATGAAGACCCAGAGGTGGGTGAAGCTTTACTTTTTACATCAAGTTGCCTTTCTGTATATACAAATGCTGCCTCCTCTGGGGATACCTTCTTTCTCCAGCCTCCTGCCCTCCTCGTCCTCCAGGCTGCTCTCTGTGTTCTCTCGTCTCTATCACCCCAAAGAGTCTAGGATCTTTCTGGAGGCAAGTTTCATTGGCTCTGAGGTAAGGGTGAGTGACAGTTCTCATAATCAGATATGGATAGGTTCTCCCCCCCTCGACCCCTCCCCCCCCCCCCCCCCCCCCCCCCCCCCGGCCAAAGCAAGAGGCTTCTTTTCCCAGTCTCTTCAGCATGAACTACCTGCAGTATACATATTCAATTGTGTCTCACGGCAACATTGTTAAACACAGGCAAACAAGCAAAGTCTGCTTTCCCGAAAGCCCCTTCCCGTCACTGTAAGCAGCATATGGGAATAAAGGAGAGAGAGAGAGAGAGAGAGAGAGAGAGAGAGAGAGAGAGAGAGAGAGAGAACAAATTGATGATCCATTCTCCTGACATCCTTTTACCCCATCACATATTGGATAAGCACCCACTTCAAGGGACTTTGTGATGCTATCCTAATATTGGTTCTTGAATTATTTAGGCAAATCGTAGACTCTTGTTTTCAAGTCAATGTCACCTTGAAAATAAACTGCTGTAATTTCCTGTATCTTCTGAAGGAAGGAGAGACTGCGCCTACATGATATTAAAAACATCTTGTCAATTCAGTTGAAAACCAGTCAGTTTTGTTCCTTATTACCATGGCAAAAGTCCTAATTTTATAAAAAATCAGGCTCTTAGTATTATTTTCACTGCTTATAATGTCTTGTTTTTCTGTTGCTTTTTAAAATAACAGAGAAAGCTTTACTTCTCATTATTTCACTGGGTTGTTTTAAGGAGCAAATGCAATAATGTGTGAGAAAGTGCTTTGAGAAGTGCAAAAAGTAATTATATAATTATGGAGAAGAATGTTCTTAAAATAAGCATTCAAATGATATTTCCCCATATTGTAGGTTGAGTGCCACGGACTACTAGTAATGCAGTTAGCATTTAATATCCCCTTTTTCCTTTCTAACAGAACTTTGATTTAGTTGAGATAGCAGTGTCCCCAGTTTAAAAAAAAAATCAGTCTCAAGCTCCCTTGCAGATTAAAGCAGCCACATGTCAGCTTTTTGTTGTTAATCCTATTGTCCTACCTCCAAAATTAGAGGCTCTTTCCACTGATTTTTAGAGAGTGGAAGAGAGGAGGAGAGACACCCAGAGAGAAATATCGATGAGGCTGGGGATCAAGCCTGCTACCGAGTTAGGTGCCCTTGACCAGAATCAAACCTGGGACCCTTCAGTCCATGGGCTGATGCTCTCTCCACTGAGCCAAACCGGCTAGGACCACTGGTCAGTTTTGATCACCCAGGTATGGACAGAAGTTACTAGTTAGGGTCTCTGGGAACTCTTGAAAGAATAACTAAACTCAGCCGGCATGTGCCCTTTGACCTCTCCTCTGGCTCCTTCTTCCTTCATGGAATGTGGATGGATTGGCTAGAACTTCAACAACCATTTGATGACCTTGTGGTGACTTTAAGGCTGGGAACCACTGGAAAGCACAGTTCCATGGAAAAGACTAGGGTGACCTGGCTCGTGGCTCACAACCTGGAGCTGATGCATCAAATGCTGGAATGTCCAATTCAAAATTGGTCATGCTCCCTGGGGGAAAAAATGTCTCTACTTGTTTAATCCACTTTTTCACATATTTGTTATTCACTATCAGGGCAGCTTCTAACAGAGACAGGGTTACTGTACTATGTATAGTTTCTATTAAGTACACATATACCTGATGGTAATATCTGATATTTCTACTGGCATTTCACATGTATCTTATATGTCCCACTGACATTAGACATACGAGGACTCTAAGGTTTGAGACATCTTTCTTTCAAAAGCTCTTTCTTACCTTTTTTTCTTAAACTCAATGAAAGGCGTCATTATTCTCTTCGTTAAACCAAAATGGGGTGCCATCCTTTTACCTTCTCAAAGATATCAATTGTGCCTTCTTGTTATGAATTCTGAACTCTGTACTTGGCCTTTAAACCTTCTTTACCTTTCATGCAGTTTCTAGTGACTCTTTTAGACTGCATGTACACCATTAGCTTAGATTGAATTTAAACTCTTTACTACCTAGAGGAGTATATCTCAACTTTTCCCTTATCATGGCACACCTGTAAAATGCTATATATCTTGGGGTAAATGGATGAGATTATTTGTCCAGAGTGACCTCCCATATAACACCCCAGATTGAGTTGTTTGTGGACTATGTACCCATGACACATTCAGTGTATCAGTTGAACTTGGTGCACTGTTTGGAAAGCTTTGGCTTAGAAGATACGAAGTCAAAATACCTTAACATGTTATGCTAAGCTCTCCCAGGATCTAGTCTTTTCCTTACCTTTCAACCTTATCACAAAGTACATTCTTTTTCTGCTCCTTCCATATATATATATATATATATATATATATATATATATATATATATATATATATATATACTAGAGGCCCAATGCAAGAAATTCATGCAAGAGTAGGCCTTCCTTCCCCCGGCTGCCAGCACTGGCTTCCCTCTGGCACCCAGGACCCGGGCTTCCCTCACAGCCCCAGCTTCATCTGGAAGGGCGTCCAGTCTAATTAACATATTATGCTTTTATTATTATAGATAGTATTTCAATATTATGTATATTATATCTATATGTATAAAAGGTTAAGCAACCATCCAACCGTCTGACCAGTAGTTATGAGGTGCACTGACCACCAGAGGGCAGATGCTCAATGCAGGAGCTGCCGGGCTGTGGTGACTTGGCAGCGGTGGTTCTTAGGTGACACACCCCAGAACCAGAGAGGAGGAAGCCCGATTCCAGGGTGTGTTACCTGAGAACTGCCCTCTTGCAATTCTGGACTCCTTGGGGGATGTTGGAGAGCCAGTTTCAGCCTGATCCTCACAAGCCAGGCCAAGGGTGATCCCCACCTTCCAGAGGGACCCCGCTCACTCTGCAGACACCCTGTGAGTTGCGGCACCACCCTAGGTGTGGCCGGCCGGGGAAGGACTGTGGGAGGGTGCCTCCAGGGCCTGTCCAGCCTGTCTCACCCAGTCCTGCCTCGCCGGCCACCTTCTAATTAATATCCTTTCAATGTGCACACATCCATGCACCAGGGCACTAGTATGATATATCCTATATCCTATCTTATATAATAAAAGCCTAATATGCAAATTGACCAAATGGCAGAATGACTGGTGGAACGACCAGTCACTATGATGTGTACTGACCACCAGGGGGCAGACGCTCAACCCAGGAGTGGCCCCAGGCCACAGGGCCCCAGGCCAGCCAAGGCGGGTGCCAGCGGGTAGCCCCCTGATCGCCCCACCGGTTGCCCCACAGATCAGCCCTGATTGCTAGCCAGGCCTAGGGACCCTACCTGTGCAGGAATTTCACATATATATACTAGTACACCGGGCCTCTAGTGTATATACACTGAGTGGCCAGATTATTATGATCTCTGAATGCATAATAATCTGGCCACTCAGTGTATATCCTATATAATAAAAGGCTAATATGCAAATTGTCCCCTCGACCAGGAGTTTGACCAGCAGGCAGGCCGGCCAACCACCCATGTCCCCTCCCCCTGGCCAGACTGGCTGGAACCCACCCATGGACGAATTCATGCACCGGGCCTCAGAGATAATAATAATCTGGCCACTCAGTGTATATGCATATATATGTGTTTTGTGTATCTACATCAATATCTACATCTGTATCTCTCTGGCTAGTCTGAATTGTCTTCAAAGAATTTGTCAAATTTCTTCATCTTCCTGGTCTCTGCTTTCTCTTGTTATCCCATCTTTAATGTACATATTAAATATCAACTTATCTTTCAAATTCAATTCAAGTGCTGTCTCCTCTATAAAACTGTTCCTTCTCCCTGAATATAATACATCTTTTTCTTTGTATTTCCATTGGTCCTTGTTAACACTTCTATAATAATTCACTGCTTTTTTTATTAACAGATTTTTCTCCCTGTATGAGCTACACACTAATAAAAGTCAGGAGACATGTACCCGGTATCTGTTTACAACAGTGCCTGACTCATGACAGATACTCAATAAACATTTTTTCAAATATTGTTTGTTGACTTAAAGTACTTTGTTGATATAAAGTACTTTGGGAAAATGTTTAGAAAAAATTATTAGACTATATTTATAGATCTTACTGACAGAAAATTTCCAAATTTACCCTGCTTAAGACCTTAATGCTAGTTAAAAATAAAAGCCCCCCGAAGTTTCCCACAATTGTGTCCCCTGATTATTGTACTCTGTGGACTGTGACTAATTTAAAAGACAAATGCTACATTTGAAATAGTTCTTGAATAATTTTGGCTTTCCCACTATGTTTATAGATGTAGCTTTAAAATGTAAGACTTTGAACCACTTGTCTCTTGCATTAGAAAGCAGATGCTCAGTTTGCTTAAAGATCTATATGTCTCTGGTATTTGTCTATAGTATTTGGTATTCATTGAACACCATGAACTTTACCATTGACACTTGATAAAAATTACTTAGCAGTGTTTTAAAGTCTTCAGCCCATCCCAAGAAGGATGACGACTTTGGAATTCACAGTAAATGCATGAAGAATTTGATAAGTCACAAAACATCTGCATATTGAGTTAATTTTTATAAAGTAGATTGGAGCAAGTAATTTTCTATGCCCCCATATTCTTTCTATAATTGCCAATGAATTTATTATAAATGCTACTTCTCATTAAGACAAGAATGTTTATATCTTTAAAGAACAAAGAGATTCATTATGTCAAGGTAGAAATATCACCCATAGATTTGTTATTCTCATAAGTGATTTGCCTTAAAGAAATGTATTGCTGGAGGAAAATTGACTGTATCAATCAACATTTATTTTTATTCATTAATTTATTTATTAATTTAAAAAATATTTTTATTGCTTTCAGAGAGGAAGAGAGAGGGAGAGAGAGATAGAAATGATGAGAGAGAATCATTGATTGGTTGCCTCCTCCATGCCCCCTACTTGGAATCTAGCCTGCAACTTGGGCATGTGCCCTTGACCAGAATTGAACCCAGGACTCTTCAGTCCGCAGGCTGACACTCAATCTGCTGAGCTAAACCGGCCAGGGCTCAATCAACATTTAAAATGCACCTCCCTTTAATCTAGTAATTTCACTTCATGTAAAGCATTGTTTTTACTAGTAAGAGTTGGAAAATAAATGTTTAATAGGGAGCTAATTAAATATGTATTATGGCATATTCACTTACGTGGACTGATATGGAAATATAATAGTGCTAAATTATGATATTTGGTGAAGAAAACAGGTACAAACGAGGGTCTATAAAATGATGTCATTACATAAAAAAAACCCAGAAAAACAGAGTCTAGTTTGTAAAGGCATAATATTTCTCTAGAAAGAAACACAGAAACTGGTAAAAAGCATTGGCTCCAAGGAGAGAGGCCCAATAACTAGGGAAGAGAAAAGAGATTGACATTCACCTTTAGCTGTTTATATACTTTACCTTTTGAATAGCATAACAAGTACATTCATTACATATCTATCAAACAAACAAAAGAAACCCTGTTCTTATTTCAAAAAGAATGAAATTCATATATCCATGACTAGCTTTCAACAAGTCATTTTTTGATAAGCTACATAGAGATTTGGGGGCAAAATATTAAGCCCACAGAATTTCTCTCTGTACAATGACTAATCAAGGGTCTATGATCTTTTATAAGCAAAAATGTATGTTTTTTTTAGAATTCTAAATTTCCATAGCTTTATCAACTCTATGGACTTGGAATATAGTATATAACCTTGTATTTATTTGTATATATATATATATATATATATATATATATATATATATATATATGGTTTTCTTCCCAAACTAGATGGTAAGTATGTTTAAGTTAGTGCCTTTTTTTTATTTTTTTAAATGCATTAAAATATCTAGCATAGTTTCTTATATATGGCAGGAGGTCAAATGTATTTATTGATTGTGCAAGAAAGAGATTAGTGATGGGGCACGGCATCTTTAGTAATTCCTACCTCTAGCTGTGTGGGATCAAAATGTAATTTATTTCAATGTCTGCAAATAAGCACTAAGCATCCACCACCTTCTTTAGCAATTGAGTGGTAGTAGAGAGGTACCGGCTCTTAACAGGGTTTATTGAGTGTACTTCTCAAATAGAACTTCAGATATATTCCTAAAACTGAAACAAGAAAATTGAACTGGAACATGTGGGGTTCCCCTGGGCAGGATGCAAAGGTGGCCTCCTGGGTTCTTGTCCAGGTGGATTCAAAGAATGAAGCCACGGACAAAAGGTGGTATAGGAAAAGGTGGAAATTTATTAAGAAACAAGCACAAAATCCCATGTGGGGAGAGGGAGAGAGTCCCACCAAATCTTTCTTATATTTATAAAGGCTGCAGTTCTTTGTGTCTTGATATCTCCTCTGATTGGTCACTATAGCAGCTTCAGAGCTCAAACCTCAAGTGAGATTCCCCTCTTCTTCTCCCTTATTGTTTTTCTATTCCCTTTGGTCTTCCTCTTCCCTCTCTGAATGAGTGGGTTCCTTTCCTTTATTCTGTGAATGTATACCTTTGGGCAGCTCACAGCTTTGCAGCCCTGTGGTTCTCCCCATCGACCCCCTAATTCCTAAAACTTGCTAAACCTGCGTATTTTACTCCTAAAAACTTCTTTCAAAGCTATGACATTAAGGTGGAATTGTTACTGTTTGTAATGAAAGTCATCTAGACGCTATCATGAAGGCAGCACATTCCTACGTCAGTGTGCTCATCTTTCTTAGCATCCTGTCATTACTCTTCATGCTATAGAGCTTGTTAAAATGGTGCATTGGGAATTTTGAAAAGCCTCAAAATGTTTGCTAAAGGAATCAATGTTTATAGACTACCTTCCTTGTGATTTAGGGTTCAGTCAGACAAGCCATTTGGAGCAGATCCTTAAGGAATGGCTCTGGATGAGTCGTTTTGTATGAGGTCTTTTGTTTACGCCGATAGAGGAGGAAGGCTCCAGTGCCAGAAAGGCTCAGGTAGGATGGAAGAGAGAAGGAGGAAGTGAAGGGAACAGTGTGCTGTAAGTCTCCAGCCAAAACGTCTATAGGAGAAGGGACAGGCACAAAAGAAGAATGACCTATTTTCAGGACAAACATGAAATGACAGATGGACAACACTGTAAGAACGTTAGTATGCCTTGGCCCCACTGTTCCTTCTCGGGAAGATTCCAAAGGGAAGAAATGTGGTGAGACAGCAGTAATTCCTTGCAGAATTAGAATTGTTTGAGGACAGATGTCATTCATGGGAGTCCCAGAAGTAGCTGATGGAAAGCTATATGGCTGAAGGTTTAGTTGATGAGTCGTCAAGACTGAGATGAACTATTACCATTATTCTGTCTCCTTCAATATCATAGGTTGGGCATTAATAAATAAATGTAGGTAAGGCATACTCAAACTTATATGAATGAATTTAGTAAAGAAATACCACCATGGACTTACAGTATATTGATAACATGTCAACTGTTTTTTTCTGTATTAAAAAATATTAACCTGTTATTTTGGCATGAAATGAGGATAGGATTACTATCAATCAAGTGTTAAAACTAATGATGATTAAATATCATCTTTTATTTATTTATTTTAAAATTACAGTTGCAATTTAATATTATTTTATATTAGTTCCAGGTGTACATCATAGTGGTTAGACATTTATGTAATTTACAAAGCGATCCCCCTGATAAACAAGTCTAGAATCTACCTGGCACCATGCATAGTTATTACATTATTGATTATATTCTTTTGCTGTACTTTACATCCCCATGACTATTTTGTAATTACCAATTTTTACTTATTAATCCATTCATCTCTTTCACCCAGCACCAAACCCCCTCCAATCTGGCAGTCATCAATTTGTTCTATCTATGAGTCTGTTTTTGTTTTGTTTATTCATTTATTTTGTTCTTTAGATTCCACGTGTAAAAAAATTATATGGTAGTCTTTCTGTGTCTGATTGATTTCACTTATCATATTGCCCTATAGGTCTATCCATGCTGTCACAAATGTAAAATTTAATTCTTTTTTATGGCTGAATTATATTCCATTGTATATGAAAGGAGGTTTTAGGGGTAAAATGGGCAGGTTTAGGAAATTTTAGGAATTGGGGGGAGGAGGTCCATGGGGAGAACCACAGGGCTACAAAGCTAGGAGCTGCAAAAGGTATACATTTACAGAATAAAGGGAGAGGAAGCCATCCATTCACAGAATAAAGAAGACCAAAGGGAATAGAAAATCATAAGGGAGAAAAAGTGGGGAACCTCACATGAGGTTTGAGCTCTGAAGCTACTATAGTGACCAATCAGAGGGGATATCAAGACACAAAAAACTGAAGCCTTTATAAACCTTAGAAAAAAAGGGACTTGGTGGGACTCTCTCCCCCTCTCCACGTGGGAGTCTGTGCTTGTTTCTCAATAAATTTCCACCTTTTCCTATACCACCTTTTGTCTGTGGCTTCATTCTTTGAATGCAACTGGACAAGAACTCAGGAGGCCACCTTTGCATCCTGCCCAGGGGAACCCCACATGTTCCAGTTCAATTTTCACGTTTCATATGTATGCATCACAGCCCACTTCTGGGTATTTATCTGAAGAAATGCAAAAACACAACTCAATAAGATATATTTACCCCTATGTTTACTGCAACATTTTTTACAATAGCCAAGATACGGAAGCAACCTAAGTGCCCATCAATATACAACTTTATAAGTAAACTTCATGATGTTTTCCTACTAAAAATGTTTTATGTTCACAGGAACAGATGCAGTAATAAGAGATCCTGAGTTTTTCTATTAAAAATACTATCTGCAGAACATACATACAAACATATATGCACATTTATATGTGTGTACATATTCCTTCATTTACAAAACAGGAATATGTCACATTTATGATCTATGCTGAGTTCTTGGGTAAAATCCTCATCACAGTGTGAAAGAAGTTGCTTTTAAAGCAATGCTGAATTTTTTGTATTTTTCTTATTTAACCATCAGGCATTCAATGTTTCCCTGAATCATCAAAAAGTGTACTTGAGATGGAAACTGAAATTTTCTCATATTAAAAAAATAAATCCTTGAGTTGACAGACATCCAACCGGAGAGAAGGCTTGAGCTGCCAGTTGCTTCCTTGCACAGGCTTTGAATTATAGAGTCAGCATGAAAGCATCAGAAGCTCCCAGGAGTCAGTAGCTAACATTGACTGGCGTTCCATCCTTTGCGAGAACGGTAACAGGAAGACGCATGGCAATGAATGGGTTTCAGTGGGAACATGGGAAATACTATATACGTGCTCTAGGACCAGGAGTCTTAATTTCTTATAGAAAAAAAAAAGACCATTGTTTTATCTATGTAAATTTACCAGAAAATAAATTGTTTCTCATCATTAAAATTTTATAATAATTAAGGTTTAGAATGTATTCAATGTTATATTTAAGCCATTTACACATTTAAGTCACATCTTTTTTATGTATATTAAATATTTTCGTGTCCTATTAAGTACATTATTCTGAACAAAATAAAAGCTCTTATGGAACCCATTGATAAATCTCAATTTTTCCAATTTTACTGTGAACACAAGACCATATTTTTCTAACTGTGGGTCTTCAATCAGCTATTCTTTCTCAGCATAAGCTTCTAGCACAATAGTCCAATTGAGGTGTTTCTATATTCTAGGGACACAGATGACCAAGTTTGTTAAATTAAAAGAAAGTTCTTTATCACTGTACATCAGTAAGCTTTCAACCAAGGAATACTTCTTTTCTTGTGGGTTCAAGCATTTTAATATTGCCATTGTTCTGGTCAATTTCCAAAATATTTACAGAACATCTATTATGTGCCAGGCATGGGGGAGTTTGCTGTAAGTGTGTCCTTTTGATGAGCTAAATGCTACTGCACTTAAATACTTTGGGAAGCCAGGAGACAGTTTTCAGCATTTTTGCCCAGACCTTTTGCATCTCCTGGAACTCCTGCTTTTTAAGATTTTCTACCTTCTTCTGCATCAGTGGAGGATTGGACATGACCTCTTGAGACTTTCAATTTTAGAGTCAGAAGCATGATGTTTTCTGTGGCCTGGCATCCTTTGCAGCCCTTAGACCCCCCTGAGTCAAGTCCTGAAATGACAATATGAAGAGTTCTGGCCCAGATCTCCACATAAGGAAGTTCATCTGTAAGTTTCACATCTAAATTAAGATGGATCATTCTTAGTTTCTCTAAGTTTGCCTGCCCCATATGCTTGCTCAAAATAAAGCCCCACATGAATTTGGGTAGACCAAATTTATAAAAACATATAGGAACAGCAAACATGAAAGGAGGTAAGGGATTTTCCATCATTAGTTAACCTTAAATCCTGCATGGAATAAAAACATATAAACAAACAGACTCCCAGTCTTACAGTTTCCCCTGACTCTTCAATTTTCCCTTTTAAGAAAGATCAATGATTTAAATCTTGGCTCTTTTTAGAAGTAATACTCTAGCCCAGTTAAATTAAAATCTCTAGGCTCCTTCTCTATATATATTCCCAACTAATGTATGGCACTGAGTTCAATTGACTTAAAAGGCACAGTGAATAGACACTGATTTTGCAAAGTCTCATTCCAAACAAGCATCTGATATTTTTAGCTAATCTAATTTCTAAGACAACTTCATTTAAATAGAAAGTTGAAGCAAATATGATTTAAAAGAATCTGTGGAAAATTTGTAAATCAAAGGCAACATACTTTTCCTCTAAAGCGGCTAATCAAAGACTGTAAGATATGAAAAGAGTGTGCCATAATTTGACATTTCAATAATGGCTGTTAATCAAAGCCTTATATTTTACTACTAGAGGCCTGATGCATGAAATTCATGCAAGAGTAGGCCTTCCTTCCCCCTGCTGCCAGCACCGGCTTCCCTCTGGCACCTGGGACCTGGGCTTCCCTCCGGGTTCCCAGGACCCAGGCTTTCCTCGCAGCCCTGGCTTCATCCAGAAGGTCGTTGGGAAGGACATCTGGTCTAATTAGCATATTACCTTTTATGATTATTGATTGAAAAAATGCCATTTAAATTCTATTTGATAACGATCATGAACAGTTTATTTCCTGACTTGGGTTTTCGAGGCTTCCCATTGCCCCTTCTGCTATGCGATTCTGGATCTCTGAGTCAGCCCTATTTTAGAGGTCTATCCATATGTAGTCTAAGAGTGGAAGTAGTTCATATCCGACCTTCAATTATACTTCAAATTGAAAAGCCTTTTGCTAAAAATAATCTGGAACAGAAAAGATATTGTACAAGGCACTAAAATGTATCCTCTGGAAAGAAAAAATAGGTGAGCTAGTTTCTATCTATTTTTATTTATTTTCTTTAAAAAGTTTTCATATAATAAAGGGGGAAATTTAGAAAAAATATTTAAAGAAAAAAAGTTGTGTTAATTCTTTTTGACTAATATGGAAACTTTAAATGAAATTTTTATAACTTTTTCCTCCAGGGTGCCTAGAATTCCTTGAAAAATAGAATTTAAAAACTGTTTGAATTGAGAGAAAATTGCTTTATATTTTCTTTAGAGACATCTATACAGCACCCTTAAATTTTTAAAAATCACATTATAAAGCCTCAGAACTATTTTCAGGATAGTTCATTTACTTCTTGATTAATTTTTTGGAACTGTTTTGGGTAAAATTAAAGTGGCTTCAGACATTTAAATAAAAACAACTAGAAACCCAGAATGCCACCGCTTTTGTCATATGAGTGATAGTGACTTGAAATCATTTAGATTCAGGAAGCGATGTGCTCAGGTTAACTCAGCGATGAGGCCTTATCTACAGACAAAGGGGCAAAGAGAGGCTCTCAGGATATCATTACAGTTGAGCAGCTATTCCTAATGCCAGTGCCTCTAACTGACTGTCTGTCATGCAGAGACGGGCACAGAGTGGTGGTTAGCCTGCCACAGAGCAGGTCTCAGAGCCTGCCTCATAACCGTTGAGCTGCACGCCCCTCGGGGCTGACTCAGAGATCCAGAATCACATAGCAGGAGGGCCAATGGGGAGCCTAGAAAACCCAAGTCAGGAATAAACTGTTCTTCACTTAGGAGCCAGGACACAAACTATAAAACTTTAGAATTTAATTTTTATATTTGGACTTACCTTGTTTATTTACCTTTTCCCATTTTCTGAAATTGTTAACTGCAAAACAAACAAACAAACAAACAAAAACAAAACAAAAAACAAGAAGGGAAAAGTTACTTTACAAATATGCTGTTATAGCCCTGACCGGTTTGGCTCAGTGGATAGAGCGTCGGCCTGAGGACTGAAAGGTCCCAGGTTCGATTCCGGTCAAGGGCATGTACCTTGGTTGCGGGCACATCCCCAGTAGGAGGTGTGCAGAAGGCAGCTGATTGATGTTTCTCTCTCATCGATGTTTCTAACTCTCTCTCCCTCTCTCTTCCTCTCTGTAAAAAATGAATAAAATATATTAAGAAAAACAAAAAACAAAAAACAAATATGCTGTTATAAAGCACAATTGAGTGAGGAGAAAATATTCCCAATCAGTATCATCAGGGTAGCCTTCAGGCAGAGGGAGCTGTTGGGTTTCTCCATTTTGCCCAAAAGGTAAGTAAGAAGAGCCTTTGACTCAAGATAGCCAAAAGCTAAGCTCCACTTCACAAGTGCACATTGGGAAATTCCAAATAGGACTCTTCCTTTTCTTTTTCCTCCCTCCCTCTCTTTCTTCCTCCTTCCTTTCTTCCTTTGTTTTTTCTTCTCTCCCCTTTCCTTTCCTTTGCTTTTCCCTCCCTCCCTCCCTTCCTTCCTTCCTTCCTTCCTTCCTTCCTTCCTTCCTTCCTTCCTTCCTTCCTTCCTTCCTTTCTTCCTTCCTTCCTTTTCTTTATCTCTTTCCAAAAAAATCAGCCCAAGCAAGAGGTTGTTTTTCTACCCAAGGCAAAAACCTTGTTTGCAGGGAGTGGTTCCTAGATCGGCTAGGGCTGGGAAGGGGAGCCCTGAAAAGGAAGAAAGTAAATGGGAGAGACAGACCTTAAAAAGGATTGTGTGAAAAGAGAGAAAGGGGTCAATTTTTGACCAGCTATGTCCAAGAGTAGAAACTTGAGGAGAAAGAGAAACCTCCAGACAGATCTCTGAGGTGTATTCATGTATGTGTATCTCAAGGGACTCATTGTTATTGTGGTCACATTAAATGTAAGATCTATTATTTGATTTGCCTACCTGCAACTCTGATTGAACTGGTACCCTCTAACATCACACTTTCATAGTAAAAACAAACAAACAAACAAACAAAAACCCACAAAAAAAAAAAACAAAAACAAAAAAACACATCAGCACAATCCCCACCCCAAGACAGCCCACATCTTAGATTAGCTGGGTGAGACAATGATCTTTAAAATATATCCACACACATTTTCCAGTCAGGCAAATACTGAAAATAAGATTGGAGAAAAATGATCTGTTCTTTGGAAATTAGATTTAGCAAACAAATATTGTAAAGTAAGATTACAAAAATTTATGGAAAATATGTTCAAGTAATTAAAGAAAATATTTTCTTTATAAGGGAATAAATAAGAAATCTCAGCAGGGAAATGAAATCAATTAAAAATTGCAAATTCTAAAATTGAAAAGTACAGTAACTAAAATGAAAAATTATCTGACTAGACTCTAACAGAAGATCTGAGAGTGGAAGAGTGACACAATGATCTCTTTTTAAAATACATATTTTTATGATTTCAGAGAGGAAGGGATAGGGAAAGAGATAGAAACATCAATGATGAGAGAGAATCATTGATGGGCTGTCTCCAGCACACCCACACTGAGGATCAAGCCTGCAACCTGGGCATGTGCCCTGACCGGGAATTGAACTGTTAATTCCTGGTTCATAGGTCAATGCTCAATAGCTGAGCCATACCAGTTGGGCAAAACAATGATCTTTAAAATATATCCACACACATTTTCCAGTCAGGCAAATACTGAAGATAAGATTGGAGAAAAATGACCTGTTCTTTGGAAATATGTAGGACAATATCATATGATCTAACTTACATGTTACTGAAGTCCCAGGATAAGAAAAGAATCTGGGTGGAAGAAAATATTTGGAGACAATGACCAAAAATATTTGAAGAAAATGATGAAAACCTAAAGATCCAAGAAGCCCAATGACATCAAGCAGGATATTCTTTCTTCCAGCTACTAATTCAGCAATTCATTTAATATCTGTTCAGCGCATATTCATTCAGCATTTATTTAGTGCTTGTTGTGTTGTGCAAGAGGGAAGTAACATCTGAATATGGCACAGTCTCTGCCATATTTAACAATTTAGGTCTACAATACCCAGTACTCTAAACACTAACCATATTTGTTATTGAGCACTTCAAATGTAGATAGTATAACATGATGAAATTATAATATTTTGGTTTAAATAAAATCTATTACAGAAATTAATTTCAACTGTTTCTTTTCATTACTTAAAACTATTAGTAGAAAATTTAAAATTTGACATATAGCTTAGACTATATGTATATTATATATAACACCGATTTAGATCATAATTTAATTGTAAGATAGAGTCCATACATCTCAAATCAGATACATTGGGACTAGACACATTTTATTAATACCCTTACTTTGTAAGTATCACTTTCATTTAGTATAGTTTTGATTGTTTCTTTTGAACTTGTTTTAACTTGTGTTTCTGTAGAGGAACCAGAAACATAGGAAGTATCAAAAAAATCTGTCAATAATAATTAACAACAGATTATTCTGAACCCAATATAAGACACTTGGGGCTTTAAGGTTATCAGTTTGGAATACTTCAACTCTTTATCTCATGATCCACAACAGTGAAAATAAGTATGATTTGGTCTGTTTATTTCACATGGTTCTTTTGAACATGTAATGAGGAACATTAAAAATGCTTTAAAAACTCAAGTTTTATGTACAATGGAACCTATTTAACCTACCACTTTTTAAATTTTTATGTTTTACTCTTTCAGCACATATTTTTACTTTTATTTGATAGACATTAAATTAAGCAGAAAAATTTTAACTATAATCATCAAAAACTCTGTCCAATAAAGCATTTTTATTAAGTTAGCTTTCATAGGTATTATTAAGCTAAATTAAAGAGAAACTGTTGAAGAGAAAATATTAAAGTGATTTGTTCATTTATTTGAGCATGTGCTGTATGCCAAACTATATACGATTAGACACTGGAACACAGCAGTTTACATAATCTATGACTGTGATTTTTCTCTCAAGGAACTAATAGTCCTCTGCATGGTATTTCCTTTGCAGGGTTAGGTTTGATTTTTGATTTTATAGGTTTCAATTAAAAAAAAAATCTTCACCCAAGGATATGTTTTTATTGGAGAGAGAGAGAGAGAGAGAGAGAGAGAGAGAGAGAGAGAGAGAGAAACATGGATGTGAAAGAGAAACATGGATGGTTGCCTCCCATATGTACCCCAACCAGGGTTGGGACTAACTGAGCCAACTGAGCCACCTGGCTAGGGCTTACAGATTTCAGTTTTTAAAAAGTGAATAGCATTAAGTTATTGCTAGGAGCTTCTCTTTGCCACTCTCAATACAACTCTCCTTTCTTAGGTGTAGCTGTGGGTTTGCAAGTTAGGGTGTGCAAAGGGCAATGGGGCTGGGAGCTGTTGGGTGGTGAGATGCTCAGAGAAATAGGATTCCTGAAATCTATTAGAAATGATGGGGGCTAAAATGTTCATGCTGACACTTCGCATAATGACGAAGATTTCCTGCAGTGAGTGGTTTGCCAAACTGTGAGGCATTCCGGAAATAACCACTGCAGGTCTTGCTGTCCCTGCCAAGATAACAAGGTCATACTTTCACAAGATAAACTCTGTATGAATAATTTTGCTGGTAATATTTTGTTCCAACAGATTTTTTATTTCCATCTCCACAGCATGCCTTGGCCTGAACAGTGTCTGTTTGTTGTTTTTTTATAAAGGACACTGTAAATCTCCTGCTATGGCACATAGACCTATAAAGGAGTGCCCACAAGTGTACAGAGGTGGGAAAGATCTATAATGAAAGTAACTGAATAGGATTAGAATCTAACTTGTTCTAGGAATTAAAGTGTTATGTACAAGACTTCCATGTAAAGGTGGGTAGCATAAGTGGGCAAAGGCATCTTTCTCTTACGTTTCTAGATTTTCATAAAAAAGACCAGGGAATATAAAATAGTATTAAAACATATTACTGTGTTAGAAACTAGGAAAAGGTATCATCCATGGGGCAGAAACATCAGAGAAATCCTGCTGGATATAAATGCTAAGTCTGCTTATTTATTCTGAGAGAAAGCAGCGTCAAAGGGGAGAAGAGATGGAGACTGTAAGAACACACCCTCATTTCCTGAGGAGTAGACACTATTTGGTATTCAATGCTGATAGATGTTTGCAAACAGAAGCACCAAAGGCCCAAGTTTAATTACACAAAACAAGAAGTTTTATTATTGGTAATACCAAGCAGAAAGTTTGCATGGGCTGAGGGATGGATAACTAACTGAAGAAAAAACCTGCTCAATATTCAAAAAATGGAATATTACTCAGCAATAAAAAGGGATGGACTACTGATACATGCTAACAAATGGATGAAAAGTAAAAGAAGCCAGATGTATGATTCCATTTATATAAAAGGTCAGAAAAGGCAAATTCGCAGAGACAGAAAGCAGGTTAGTGGTTGCCTGGGAGTGGCATCTGAAAGGAAGATTGACTGGAGACCTGAAAAAGTGGTGGAAATATTTTAAGACTGAATTGTGATTCTGGTGATGTAATTATATAAATTAACTAAGAGTCATTTAAAACAGGTGAACTTTAAGGTCTATATACTATACCTCAATAAATTTATTGGTTTTGTCACAGCAAAAGAAACCATCAACAAAATGAAAAGACAACCCTCTGAATGGGAAAAATATATTCACCAATGCATCTGATAAGGGGTTAAGATCCAAAATTTATAAAGAACTTATAAAACTTAACACCAAAAAAAACAACAACAAACAATCCAATTAAAAATGGCCAAAGACCTGAACAGACACTTCTCCAAAGAGGACATACAGAAGGCCAGTAGACATATGAAAAGATGCTCAAGGTAACTACTAATCATCAGAGAAATTAAAACTATCATGAAATATCACCTCATGCCTGTCAGAATGTCTATCATCAATAAATCAACAAACAACAAATGTTAGTGTGGATGTGGAGAAAAGGGAACCCTCCTGCACTGTTAGTGGGAATGCAGACTGGTGCAGCCACTGTGGGAAGCAGTATGAAGTTACCCCAGAAAATAAAAAATGGAACTGCCTTATGACTCAGCAATTCCACTTCTCGGAATTTATCCAAAGAAATCCAAAACACTGATCCAAAATAACATATGCACCCCCATGTTCATTGCAGTGTTATTTGCAATAGTCAAGATCGGAAGCAATCCGAGTGTCCATCAGTAGATGAGTGGATGAAAAAGCTGTGGTACATTTATGCAATGGAATACTAATGGACCATAAAAAAAGAAGTAAATCTTACCCTTTGAGGCAGCATGGATGGACCTGGGGAGCATTATACTAAGTTAAATAAGCCAGTCTGAGACAAGTACCATATGATTTTACTCATATGTGGAATCTAAAGAACAAAATAAGCTAACAAACAAAATAGAGACAAAATCATGGATAGAGAGCAAGCTGACAGCTGGGGGGAGTGGGGAGGGGAGGATGGGCTGGATGGAGGGATAGAGCAAAATAGAAAAAATGAGAAAAAAATCATGGACACATGATTAGTGGTGATTGCCGGGGTGAAGGGGTTGAGAGAGGTGGAGGACAGTGTAGGGGTGATAAATGGTGATTGATACAAACTTGACTTGGCATGGTGAACACACAATGCAATGTACAGATGATGTGTTGTAGAATTGTGCACCTGAAATCTATATAATTTTGTTAACAAGTGTCCACACCAATTAAAAGAAATCTGTTAACAAAAATAAACACAAATATCAAAACCAATTTCTAATAGTTAAAAATTCAAACAAATATTAACTGGGTCTAAATTAATAGAGTAAGAGGGTAAGAGGTGCTGATAAGCATATAGATTTTCTCATTTTGTACTGAATGATAAAATAAATCCTGTTATAGATTTTTTAAAAGTAGGTTCCGGCTGTTAATATGTGAACATTGTTTTAATTATATAAGCAACATTTGGAATCAATCTTTTTGTGAACATAATTATACTTTACACTTGAGTCCCCGTGCCCACTGCCTCAATTCCTGTCACCTTTGTTACTCTCATCACTTTGGTGTGTGTCTGGGATATTTACATATGTAGTCATGTAATGTACAATTGGTCTGTTGTTTTCTTTTTTTACTAGAGGCCTGGTGCACGAAATTCGTGCACTGCGTGGGGAGGTCCCTTGGCCCAGCCTGTACCCTCTCACAATCCAGGACCCCTCGGGGGATGTCTGCCTGCCAGCTTAGGGAGCTGGCCTAAGCTGGCAGGCAGACATCCCTCTCACATTCTGGGACACCTTGCTCCTTACCACCCACCTGCTCGCTGCTCCTTAGTGCAGCTGCAGAGGCAAAAGAGGCTCCTGCGACTGCCGCTGCGCTCACCAGCCGTGAGTCCGGCTTCTGGCTGAGCAGTGCTCCCCCTGTGGGAGCTCACTAACCACAAGAGGGCAGCTCCTGCGTTGAGCGTCTGCCCCCTGGTGGTCAGTGTGCATCATAGCAACTGGTTGTTCTGCCATAACGGTTGCTTAGACTTTTATTATAGAGATGCTATTACAAAATTTGTACATCAAGATAATGTTGGATTTGCCGAAACCGGTTTGGCTCAGTGGATAGAGCATCAGCCTGCGGACTGAAAGGTCCCAGGTTCGATTCCGGTCAAGGGCACGTACCTTGGTTGTGGGCACATCCCCAGTGGGAGGTGTGCAGGAGGCAGCTGATCGATGTTTCTCTCTCATCGATGTTTCTAACTCTCTATCCCTCTCCCTTCCTCTCTGTAAAAAAATCAATAAAATATATATATATATAAAAGAAGATAATGTTAGATTAATTAAAGAAGTTGAGAAACCACCTCTCCTTTTCTGTGGAAAATTTCATAGAATATGGACAATCATTGTTCCTTAAAAGTACAATGTCCTCCAAAACTGTCCTCGCCTAAAGATTTAAAAATCTTACCTAGTCACCAATTTTTCCAAATTATTTCCTTTCTATAGGTTGTCCCCTTGACCTTCACTCAACCATGAGTGCTGAGAGGGTGGACCAGGGCAGGAGACCAGAATTTTGCCATATCTTATTGCTGGAACCACAAAGCTTAGAAATAAGGGAAGGGAAAGGGCTGGAGCATCATGGTCATGGTCCTTTAGACTCCACAGGGTTTCTCTCTGACCCTGCGTTAGCCTTAAGCTCTGACTCTCTCTGAGACAGGCACTAGAGCACTGTGTACCTGCTATGATTCCCCCTGCCTTGGCCAGTTTTCTCCAATAAATGCTGTGCTGGGTCAGGAGTGTGCAGTGCCAGGTCATAGTACTTATTTGCTGTTTAGATATATAGTAAGATATATTGATGAATGTTTATTGCAGAATGCTTTATAATAATAAAAATCATGTGTCCAAAAATTGAATATTTATTAAATGAGTTACGTTATGATAAAAATATGACATAATGAATAAGAATTATGTTTTTCTGAAAAAAATGTGTTTTATTAATTCTATAACCCATATCCTTTTTATTCCTTCCTTCTTCTTGCCTTACTTCCTTCTCACTAATTTTGTTAACATTAAGAAAGTCATTTTTTCCCATGAAGGATGTGCCATGTTACTTCAAGAAATTGATAATATCTAATCATGTAAAAGTGACTGTATTTCATGATTTGGCACTGTACATGAAAACTTTTGTGGTCTCTTCTGTTTCAATTTATGGTCACAAAGATTGACTAAGACATCAGATGATTCGGTGCTAACCAATAATAGCCCCAAACATATGTCCTCTATTTCCTTGTAATTAGATGGCCATTATCATAATTATTATGGAAATGTTAAAACTTGAGTTAAGGGTAGAGGTGGGCAATTGGCATTCTTAAAAAATTGAAATCTGTCACCACGCAACTCAGTTGAGAAGCCAAACATTCACCAAAGGAATAGAATTTCCTCTCAAGAAAATTACAGGGGGTGTGGGAGAAATGGGGTGATGTCAGTCAAAGAGTACAAACTTTCAATTATAAGATAAATAAGTTGTGGGTATCTAATGTATGCATGATGAGTATACTTAACACTGCTGTATTGTGTACTCAAAAGTTACTAAGAGAGTAAATATTAGACATTCCCACCACACATACACAAAAAAAGTTTACCATGTGAGGCGATGGAGGTGGTAGCTAATCTTATTTGGATTATTATTTCACCACACATACATACACTGAGTGGCCAGATTATTATGATCTCTGAATGCATAATAATCTGGCCACTCAGTGTATATCATACCTAATAATAGATAAATATGTAAATTGACCATACCTCCGCTATGCCCACAGCCAATCAGAGTGAGTATGCAAATTAACCCAACAAAGATGGAGGTTAATTTGCATATGTAGGCGCCTAGCAGCCTGGGTCCTGGGAAATTTTTCAGCACCCAGGTCACTCCGAGGTAGGCCCTGCATGGGTCCTGAGCAACCTGGGAAGGGCCTGAGCCAGGGGCCTCCTGGGCAGGGGCAGAGCCCATGATTGGAGGGAGCTGGGGGGCCCCTGCCCAGGCCCTAAACCTTGGCCAGAGGCTTGGGGCCTGGACAGGGGCGAAACCCGCAATTGGAGAGAGCTGGAGGGGCCCTGCCCAGGTCCTGAGGCTTTAGGCCTTGGCAGGGGTGTAGCCAGAGATTGGAGGGAGCTGGGGGGCCCCCGCCCAGGGCCGGAGGCTTTAGGCCTTGGCAAGGGTGGAGCCGGAGATTGGAGGGAGCTGGGGGGCCCCTGCCCAGGCCCGGATGCTTTAGGCTTTGGCAGGGGTGGAGCCGGAGATCAGTGGCGATAGGTGTGAACTACAGAGGAAACACCTTTTCTTTTTTTTTTTTTTTTAAAGAAATTCCTTTTATATATATATATATATATATATATATATATATATATATATATTTATATTTTATTGATTTTTTACAGAGAGGAAAGGAGAGGGATAGAGAGTTAGAAACATTGATGAGAGAGAAACATCGATCAGCTGCCTCCTGCACACCTCCTACTGGGGTTGTGCCCGCAACCAAGTTACATGCCCTTGACCGGAATCGAACCTGGGACCTTTCAGTCCGCAGGCTGATGCTCTATCCACTGAGCCAAACCGGTTTCGGCAGGAAACACCTTTTCTGACCGCTCATTGGTTAAGCTCCCTGTATGCCACTGGTAATATTCTTAGTAACTTGGGTATAAGAATCCAAAAAGGTGATCTAGGGCATTTTAACCACACTCCTGGAGAAAAAAACAAAGGTCTGCTGCTGGAGGGCTAAGAAATATCATATCTTGCCCTAGCCGGTTTTGCTCAGTGGATAATGCCTAGGCTTGCCAACCGCAGGGTCTGGGTTCGATTCTGATCAAGGGCATGTACCTAGGTTGCAGGCTCCCCCCTGGCTGGGGCCCAAGTCAGGGCTCATGCAGGAGGCAACCAATCAGTGTTCCTCTCACTTTGATGTTTCTCTCTGTCTTTCCCTTTCTCTTCCACATTCTCTAAATATCAATGGAAACATATCCTCAGGTGAGGATAAAAAAAATAAAGAAAGAAAGAAATGTCATATCCTATGAAAGACACATCTTGAAAATGCCTAAAGAAAGTTGGCATTTTTTCATGGTAAGGGGACTGGAGTCCCTGTTGATGAAAACACCTTGGTGGCTGCGGTGACTGGCAGTGGCTGCAGTAGCAGGGTGATGGGGCTGGTGCCTTTCCCTGATCAGCCTGGTCGCCTCCCACAGAGGGAGGCCAGACTGCGGGGATCCGTGGGGAGCTTAGAGCCATGGGGAGCGGGCCTAAGCCATCAGTAGGACATCCCCTGAGGGCTCCCAGTATGTGAGAGGGGGCAGGCTAGGCTGAGGGACCCCCCACCCCCGTGCACGAATTTCGTGCACCGGGCCCCTAATCCTATATAATAAAAGGCTAATATGCAAATTGTCCCCTTGACCATGAGTTCGACCAGCAGGCAGGCCGACCAACTGCCCATGTCCCCTCCCCCTGGCCAGGCTGGCAGGACCCCACCCATGCATGAATTCATGTACCGGGCCTCTAATACACACACACACACACACACACACACACACACACAACACACACTGAGTGGCCAGATTATTATGCATTCAGAGATCATAATAATTTGGCCACTCAGTGTATATTGTACACCTAAATCCTTACACAGGTTATATGTCAATTGTATCTCAGCACAGCTGGGGGAAGAAAAAGGAAACACATGGGAATACTAAGAAACCACACTCCTTAGAAAAAACACAGTTCTGTGAGTGGTTGGCTCTGAGCAATTCATAGAGAAGTAGCAATCAGGGCAACAGTCTAGCCCAGGGGGTGGGTAGTTTTTGATAGCTGCTGGTAGAAGCAAAAATGCTATAGGCAACCATGTATGCAGGTATGGATGCTTAATCCCAGCAGAGGCCAACCGGATGAGAGCTAGGAAATGAGATCTGACTATTGGGAAGCGAACTTCTTTCTAACTTGTACGTTGCTTGTATGATTAGAAATACACGGAGTGATTTATAACAGAAAATGGCTCCTTCAGCAGCAGTTCTTTTGTTTGTTAGGACAGGTGTTCCAATTGCAGGGATGAGAGTTGGTTTCCATTCAGAGGCAATTCATCTCAGTTTCCATTAACCAGCTTAGAGCCTGGTTCAAAAAGCAGTTAATTTTACTTACGCGATGCCTTCTGGCTTCTGGGTGCCTAAAGAAACATAACTCAAATCATGTTTTAAGAATAAGAAGTTAAATAAGATTCCCAACTCCCCTACCAACCCCCCAAAAGTGCCAGGGGTGAAAGAGGGGGAGGGTTTGAGTTGGGAATGAAAACCAGTCTTTGATATTTTTTTAAATAAGAAAATTGGTGTATGAAAGGGGGGAGCAAACTAGCAACTCCATCATTGCATAGCCTTAAAATGAAGAAACATTTCTCCTCTATGTCTGAGCATAAAGCAAATGCCCAGAAACTAATTACCTTTTCTTCAGGTCACTTGAACCATTTGGTGACTTGATTTTATTTGAAACCGAGTTTCGTGCTTTAATCACAGTAGTCAGTGAGACTGGGAAACCATACCAATATCATGTAGTTTTCAACAGGTGCTAACTAGGATGGAGATCTGACTTAGAGGAAAACTCACAGTGAGATAATTCTGTGGCTAAACCTTCCTGTATGGAGTTAAAGTAAGTCAATTTTCCACCAAATTTTGTTTTGTAGAAAATCATACTGTGGAGACACCTTAATTCAGCAGTAACTAAAATGGACCCCCATGATCAAGATGCCCTTAGCCTGGCCCTCAGTTTAGGTAGGCTTCTTTCTTTCTAATTCCAGGTTCCTGATCTCCCTTTTCTTGGAGCATTTACTTCAAAAAATATTTAAATTGTTTCTCTACCCCTTTGTGATATAAACCTTTTAAAGGCCTCTTGCCAATTGTAAAACCCTTTCTCCAGGACCTTGTTCTCATGATCAATGCCTCACCATGAAATATTCTTCTATAGCCACATTTCTTAAGAATGCTTTTAGTGCCGAAACCGGTTTGGCTCAGTGGATAGAGCATCGGCCTGTGGACTGAAGGGTCCCAGGATCGATTCCGGTCAAGGGCATGTACCTTGGTTGCGGGCACATCCCCAGTAGGGGGTGTGCAAGAGGCAGCTGATCGATGTTTCTCTCTCATCGATGTTTCTAACTCTCTGTCCCTCTCCCTTCCTCTCTGTAAAAAATCAATAAAATATATATTTTTTAAAAAAGAATGCTTTTAGTAATAATCCCTTAGGAATTACTGCATAGGAGTTTGCTTTCACATATTATGCTTATAAATGAAGTCTAAAAACCTAATGACATTGGTTTATCCTGATTAGTAAATTTCTTTGCAACATTAGTTTCTATGCAGGATTTGAGATCACTAAACAATTTTATAAAATTTTCCTTCAAGTATGAAAATATTTCTACCCAGCTAATTAAAAATTTAAAGTGTGTATCAAAATCAGATTCCTTTCTATGATGACAATTAGGAACTTGGAATTCAATAGTACATTGAGAAGTAGGAAATGTATTGTTGCCTGAAAAAAAGTCATCCAAGTTTAATAAAGCAGAAGAATGGATGAAACTATCAACTATCACATAATACTTGAAATAGAGGACTTATGAAATATGTTTTTCAATAGTTTCTTTTGTAAAGAAAAGGGATAAAGCACTTAATCTATCTGTGTCTCTGAATTAATGAAAAAAGCATAATTGTACTGTCACCTATTTCTAGAGCATTGGAGCAGGATTAACAAGATAATGGTGGCAAATTTCTTTGAGAATCTCAGGTGAAGGGCATTGAATAAAAAAAGTAGTTAGCTAAGTACTGGTTAGACTACACTCACACACATGCAAATATGTACACACTCCTAACATACACATCTTGTGTATGTCTCATAACGGGGTCTACATGTCCCTGTGTTACGTGGAGCAGGGTTTCTTAACCTTGGCACTGTAGACGTTTTGAGCCAAATAATTGTTGTGGGAGCTGTCCTATGCATAGCAGGATGTTTAGCAGCATCCCTGGTCTCCATCCAATGGACAGAATAAAAAGAATCAAAAATTTTTAAGGTGATAGTTTTTTTTTAAAATATATTTTATTGATTTTTTACAGAGAAGAAGGGAGAGGGATAGAGAGTTAGAAACATCGATGAGAGAGAAACATCGATCAGCTGCCTCCCACACACCCCCTACTGGGGATGTGCCTGCAACCAAGGTACATGCCCCTGACCGGAACCGAACCCGGGACCCTTCAGTCCACAGGCTGATGCCCTATCCACTGAGCCAAACCAGCCATGGCAAGGTGATAGTTTAAAGGAGATTTTTTTTTTTAACTTAATATGGTGACCTTTCTAGTAACCTGGGAATAAGATTTGGATTTAAAATTCTTGAATTCCTGGAGTTCTATGCCAGAATGTGGTGGCCCAGGAAAAGCAGGCCTCTGAGTCCAACTCCTGAGCCTTAGCCTGACCTGTTTTATTCCCATTCCCAAAGGTCTTATGCACACACATGTGTGGATGCTAGAGCCCTAGACTAAACATCCAAGGTCTTCCCACACACACCCCCCAAGACAGCCTCCACTTAGCCAGCCCTCATGCTTATCACGGTATGGTCTGTTCTTGGGGGATGGAGACTGTGCAGTCTCTATAAGTAGTCTCAGAGTTGGTTGGACAGGGAATTCTGGGATACAGGCTACTTATCACCAGGTAGGTTTAAAATTGGGACATGCCTTGCCACCTCCTCTCACCATAGGAAGGATATGGCTGGAGGGGGCCCAGAGCAGACTCTTTGAAGCATAGGCCCTAAGCTAGAGGCTTCTTTTCTTGGAGTCTCTGGGTGGTCCTGTACATACATATAGGAATTTTTTATGACAGTCTTTCAAACCAGTGGGGAAAGATGGGCGCAAACAACAAACAGTATTGGGACAATTATTTATATAAAAAAATTATATTTTCCTTATAGCAGCACAAAATAAACTCAAGCTACACGAAATATCAAAATACTAAAAGCAAACCTTTAAAGCTTTCTTTTTTAAAAAAAAGTGTAAGAGAATAATTATGATCTTAGGGAGGGTAATACGTTAGACCACAGGGGAAAGTCAGACAGAACCAAAAACCATCCCCACAGGTTCATAATTGGTATCCTGGTGAGACATTTAATGGAATATCCAGTTATTCTGTAAACATTTTCTAGAATAAAGTTTAGAGTTTCAATTCAAAAAAGAGAAGTCTTAATTTGTTTTAATGAACAATGTAATTGTGGTGGCCACCCTACTGAGATGAGATTGACCGTATTTCCTCCCCCCAGACTTGATTCTGATGTCAGGCTGATAAGCCACAGGAGCATCAAGAGGGTATGGCAAGTTGTACTACACATATTATGAAGCTTTCTGGGGAGAGTAGGGCAGGCCCCAAGCAGATTAAAAGAAAAATAGAACCCCAGTCTAATCATGAAAGAAAAAAACAACAACAAATTCCAATAGAGTGATGGTCTACAAAATACATGACCGCTGCTCCTCAAAACTGTGCTGATCATCAAAACAAAGAGAGTCTGGAGAACTGTGAGCCAAGAGGAGCCTAAGGAGACATGACAACTTAATGTAATGTGGTCTTCTGGAACAGAATAAGGATATTCCTAACAATTAAGGAAATCTGACTGACTGGACTTTAGTTAATAACAAACAATATGCAATATTGGTTAATTAATTACAACAAATAAACCACACTAAAAGGTAAATAATAGGTGAAAACATATGGGAACTCTATATTTTAAACTATCTTTGCAATTTTCTGTAAGTCTAAAATTATTTTAAAAATAACATTTGTTAAAAGCTTTATTAAAGCTTTCTACATTCTTTTTATGGAATTTAATGAATGAATGAATGAATTTTTATTGAATTTATTGGGGTGATACTGGTTAAAAAATTATACAGGTTTCAGGTGCACAACTCTACAACACATCATCTACACACTGTATTGTATATTCACCAGCCCATGTCAAATCTCTGTCCATCACCATTTATCCCCTCCATACCCTCCTCCACCTGCCTCCACTCCTGTCCCCTGGCAATTACCACACTGTTGTTTGTGTCCATGAGTTTTTTCTCCTTTTTTCTTTTTTGCTGATTCCCTTGGCCCAGATACATTCTTTATAAACAAATGAAATATGTGTATATTATATTATATTATATTATATTATATTATATTATATTATATTATATTTATTATCTATATATATAAAAGCCTAGCGACTGGAATGGCAGAATAACCAGAATGACCGGTGGCTATGACGCACACTGTGGCAGCCGGCCCAACCCCTGAACAGCCCCCAACACCCCAATCAGGGGCAGGGCTGGCCAGCCAACCACCCACAGCCCCTCCCCTCTACCAGCTCTGTCCAATGGGCCCCCATCGGGGCAGGCTGGCTGGACTCCACCCATGCACGAATTTGTGCACCAGGCCTCTAGTATTATATCATTAAGGGAAATATATAAATTAAATAAACATGTATGAAAATGAACAAATAACAAGCCAACTTCAAATCATGCTTATCTAAACATAAAAACAGATCCTTAAAATTTTTAACTGGCAAGTTTTCATTAATTTTATTTGAATAACAATAGAAAATGCAAGAAGATTTACTAAATAATTTCTGAACATTTAAAAAATCTTTCACTTACCAAAATCAGTGAAATTTTACTTTTTATTGACACCTGAAAAAGTGCACAGTAGTTTGACAAAAATTGAGAAAATGACAAAATTTAGAATTAAACTTTTATTCAAGGTCTACTTCATACTTATGCCTAGATTCCTTAAATTTATAAAGATTATATCTTCAGAAAAATTGTATCTGTCAAATAACATTTTACTTGAAGATAAGACTGTCTTATTTTGTTTTCATTTCTGCAATTTCCACCCTCTGCACAGTTTCCAGAGCAATCATTCCCGAGCTGCTGAAGGAAAGAGTGAGTAGTGAGTGCATCTCAGTCACTGTAATACAAGCGCCTAGCAGCTAGCTGTTGTGCACTGGTGGCTATAATGCAATGTTATTTGCCACATTAACATCATTCCCAGGAACTGAATTATTTAATATTTTTGTTAATCTGATCAATTATTTAAAAATTCTACTTGCTTGTAAATATGGAATTGCAAGTCATATTTTGTTATAATAGCCACCCTATTTTCTGCATTTAATTATCTTCTGTAATTTAGATTAATATTATCTATAATAACAAATAAATATTATATATATATCAGTGGTTCTCAGGGAAAATCTTGCCCCCCAGGGGACATTTGACTAAGTCCAGAGATATTTTGGGGTGTCACAAATGGAGGATGTTTGGTACTGATATCTAGAGGGTTAGAGGCCAGGGATGCTGTTAAACACCCTACAATGCACATAACAGCTCCTCACAAAAAAGACTTATCTGGACTGAGATGTCAATAGTGCTGTTTTTGAGAACCGTGATTTATACTGAAGAGAGAAGGAAAGACATTTTTTAATGTCTCTGAAGAACTAGTAAGCTAGTACCAAGTGTGGGCAAATGTATCCTAGAAGTCAGAATCTCCGAGAATAGAGATTCCAGTGCATGGGAAAGGCCTGCATGTTTTGCTTGATTGGTTGAGGTGCCCTTGTCCTCTTCACTATGTTTTAAGAAACAGGAAGTGGGGTAGATCCTGGATGAGGACAAACACTTATCCATGCAGTGATTAGAAAGAAAAAGGTTTTGCCTAGACTAGAGAAAACTAGGAGCAGGCCTAAAGAATTTGACTCAAAAGACAGTTAAGCTCTAGCCAGTTTGGCTCAGAGAATAGAGCGTAGGTCTGCTCTATTCCTGACTGGAGGGTCGCGGGTTCAATTCCAGTCAAGAACAAAGGCACAGGCCTCGGTTGCAGGCTAGATCCCTGGCCCTAGTCGCAGCGTGTGTGGGAGGCAACCAACTGACGTGTGTCTCTCATATTGATGTTTCTCTCTCTCTGTCTCTCCCCCTCCCTTCCACTCTCTCTAAAAATCAATGGGGAAATATCCTCAGATGAGGATTAACAAACAGGAGAGAAAGAGAGAGAGAGAGAGAGAGAGAGAGAGAGAGAGAGAGAGAGAGAGAGAGAGAGAGAGACTTCTCTCTTGGCTCTGCAACCTGTAGATATATCATGCGGCTAAAAAAAGTAAGTTCAAGTACATAGTTACCGACATTAGGAAATAATCATCTGTAGGCGATCACAGCTTGCAGGAATAGAGCCAGATACTGCTTCTGAAGAGTATGTGAGATTATACACAGTATATATACTAGAGGCCCAGTGCATGAAATTCATGCATGGGGTGGTGTGTGTGTCCCTCAGCCCAGCCTGCACCCTCTCCAATCTGGGACCCCTCGAGGGATATCCGACTGCTGGCTCCCAACTGCTCGCCTGCTTGCCTGCCTGATGGCCCCTAACCACTCCCCTGCCAGCCTGGTCGACGCCTAACTGCTCTCCCCTGCTGGCCTGGTTGCCCCCAACTACCCTCCCCTGTAGGCCTGGTTGCCCCTAACTGCTCTCCCTTGCAGGCCTGGTTCCCCCAACTGTCCTCCCCTGCAGGCCTGGTCGCCCCCAACTGCCCTCCTCTGCCGGCCCAGTCACCCCTAACTTCCCTCCCTTGCCAGCCTGATTGCCCCCAACTGCCCTCCCTTGCAGGCCTGGTCCCTCCCAACTGCCCTCCCTTGCTGGCCATCTTGTGGTGGCCATCTTGTGTCCACATGGGGGTGGCCATCTTTGACCACATGGGGGCGGCCATCTTGTGTGTTGGAGTGATGGTCAATTTGCATGTTACCTACTTTTCCCTTAACTATTTGAACCTGAATAAAAACTATTAAATAAACATGCAAAGGCAGTAGAAATAGCTTTAGTAAACAGTATCAGATGGAGGAGTAAATAATTTTAAAACTGTGAGAATTATTTATAAACTTTTATAGTCAATGGACAGACTTTAAATGTATTAAAGGCCCAATAATAAATTACTTTGGCTGACTCTGAATATTTCCCCATAGCCTTTGCAAAAAAAATAACTGAAATCATGCTAATTTAATATATTATGGCAATCTTAATTTTAAATATAAAGGCAGGAGGAAAATGCTGAAAACTTGTTTATAACTAACTCTGCTGACATTGAATATGAGTTAAAATAATGTTTTTACCTTTAAAAAATTGGTGGGACAAACATAAAATATATCACACTGTAGGAAGAAAGTTAAAAATGCTATTGTGACTACTGTGAAATAAAATATCCACACCCAAAATATTTGATTAAACACATGTAAATCTCCCAGAACCAGGCCTTCTGCACAATAAGCACTCTAGAAGTGTGAGCTGCTATTATTAACTAGAGGCCCGGTGCACAAAATTCGTGCATCGGGGTGTGTGTCCCTCAGCCCAGCCTGTACCCTCTCCAATCTGGGACCCCTTGAGGGATGTCTGACTGCCTGTTTAGGCCTGATCCTGGTCAAGAACAATTCCAGTCAAGAACAAGGGCACAGACCTCGGTTGCAGGCTAGATCCCTGGCCCTAGTCGCAGCATGTGTGGGAGGCAACCAACTGATGTGTGTCTCTCATATCGATGTTTCTCTCTCTGTGTCTCTCCCCCTTCCTTCCACTCTCTCTAAAAATCAATGGAGAAATATCCTCAGATGAGGATTAACAAACAGAAGAGAAAGATTGGGCCTAAACAGTCAGTTGGACATCCCTCTCACAATCCAGGACTGCTGGCTCCCAAATGCTTCCCTGCCTGCCTTCCTGATTACCCCTAACCTCTTCTGCCTGCCAGGCTGATCACCGCCTAATCACTCCCCTGACAGTCTGATTGATGCCTAACTGCTCCCCTGCCAGCCTGTTTGCCCCTAACTGCCCTCCCCTGCAGGCCTGGTCACCCCTAACTGCCTTTCCTTGCAGGCCTGGTCACCCCTAACTGCCCTCCCCTGCAGGCCTGGTTCCCCCCAACTGCCCTCCCCTGCAGGCTTGATCACCCCCAACTGCCCTCCCTTTCAGGCCTGGTCCCTCCCAGCTGCCCTCCCCTGTTGGCCATCTTGTGGCGGTCATCTTGTGTCCACATGGGGGCAGGATCTTTGACCACATGGGGGCAGCCATCTTGTGTGTTGGAGTGATGGTCAATTTGCTTATTACTCTTTTATTAGATAGGATAATGGTAGGGCCCATTATAGCTTTGCATGAAGTAAGTAACTTATAACTAACTGAATGAAGGAAGCATAACCAAATAAAGAAATCATAATGAAGGAAGATCTCAGTCCAGAAGTCCTTGTGTTGCTGATTCTATATATTAGGTAAAATATCTTGGGGAAAACCCATCTATTTAGAAAAAAAATATATTCTTTTAAGATATCAGCAACAGCAATGCACAACTGTCATTCTCCATGTTCAGCAAATTTTCTTCAAACAACCCCTTTACAGAGTCTGAAAAGAATAAGTAATCTGAATAGAAACAGAAATCTGAGTAAGAAAAACCAGTGACACATGCCATCTCTCAGCAAGAACAGATGGGATGACAGGTTTTAACCATGTTGAAGCAAATGAAGGGGGACATAGTGGATCAGGTGAATATTGTATGGAATTCCACAAAAAGAGCAGCTCAGTTGAAAAGTATTTGTTCTGCTTGTGATAATATAAAAATACAAAATCAGCATGGGACCCCTGTGAATAAAGTTGTAGAATCTTATTAAAGCAGCACAAAATGAGATCTGAACAAATGTAGTAGAAAATAAAATGCATATTGAACATAACCACAAATCAGTTGGTAGTATTAAGTGCCTAAAGCATAAAAATGTTACCCACAAGTAACATATAGAACATACCAGTATGTAACATACACAACAACATAAAATATACACTTTTCATTGTATCAAAACTTCTTAGAAATATTTAAAATGTCTAAACATATGGGGTTATTGTGAACTATCTTTTTTTGCTATTAGATCCTAATTTTATTACATTGTGATCAGAAAACACTGTATAAAATTGATTTGTTGTAATTTATTGAATTTGTTCTGTAAACTATTTCATGATCAATTTGTAAAAAAATGGAGACATGAAGCATAGTTACAAATACAGTAGATAAAATAAAAAGGATCATATTAAAAACTTTATTCTAATAATTTTGAAATCTAAGGTGAAAGTCACTCAAATTTTGAAAATTTGAATTGATTTATAACATCAAAGAAGAATCAAATTTAAAATCTACTAACTAACCAAAAATCTAGTTGGACAAAGGAATGGACAGACAGATATGTGATAAAGTGAGTAGACTAAAATATTAATGGTTAAATCTAGGTGGCAGGGGTGTTCACTAAAGTTTTGCCTTTATTGTTCATTTGAGAATTTTTATACTAAAATGTTGGGAAAATTTTTCAGGTGTTTATGTAGTCAATTTCTCTCAAATTTTGAAAGGAAAACAATTCTATATCTAATACAAATTATTCCAGAGAATAATAAAAGTGGGGATGATATTCAACTCACATAATAAAAGTATCATAACCTTAATGATGAAATTAGACAACAGTTCAGCACTATTATTATGAAATTTAACAGACAGGGAAACGGGATGAAAAAGTAAAATAACTGGGCCAAAGTTATGCAACCAGAAAACAGTGATATGCAAAGCTTGGTAGTTCTTGTTTTAAAATAAGTCTCTTAACTCATATTTTACTTTCCTACTCTTAAATTAGACAATAATATTTGGCAAAAAATCTAAGTTCAAAGGCATTTTGATACTATTTTAATACTATTACAACGTTTTTCTAATGCCCTTTTTATTTTTATTTTTTTAAAATCTTATTGTTGATACTATTACACATGTCCCCATTTTTCTCCCTATTGCTCCCCTCCACCCGGTTATGGCAGCACCCAGGTTTTCACCACCCTATTGTCTGTGTCCATAGGTAATGCATATATGTAAAGAAGTTCTTTGGTTAATCTCTTCCCACCTCCCACCCCCTTTCCCACTGAAATTCCTCAGGGCTGTTCCATGTTTCCATGCCTCTAGTTCTATTTTATTCATCAGTTTATTTTGTTCATCAGATTCCTTATTCATTTATTTTGATTTTTAGATTCAGTTGTTGATAGATATGTATTCATTGCCATTTTATTATTCATACTAGAGGCCCGGTGCACAAATTCATGCACGGGTGGGTCCCTCGGCCTGGCCGGCATTTGGGGCTGATTGGGGCTGGCCATCTGGGGGGAGGGACTGCGGGAGATTGGCTGTGGGAGTGCACTGACCATTAGAGGACAGATCCTGCATTGAGCGTCTGCCCCCTGGTGGTCAGTGTGCGTCATAGCTACTGGCCGGTCATCTGGTCGTCCAGTCGTAAAGGTTGCTTAGGCTTTTATATATAGAGATTTTCCTGTTGTTGTTGTTGTTGTTGTTGTTGTTGTTGTTCTTCTTCTTCTTCTTCTTCTTCTTCTTCTTCTTATTATTATTATTATTATTATTATTCAACATTTCATGGAATACTTGTTTGGTGGTGATGAACTTCTTTAGCTTTATCTGAACTTCAATTCTAAATGATAATTTTGCTGGGTAGACTAACCTTGCTTGTAGGTCCTTACTATTCATCATTTTGAATATTTCTTGCCACTCCCTTCTGGCCTGCACAGTTTCAGTTGAGAAATCAGCTGACAGTCTTATGGGTCCTCTAACGGCTTTTCTCTTGCTGCTTTTAAGATTCTCTCTTTGTTTTTAACTTTGGGCATTTTCATTATGATGTGTCTTGGTGTGGACCTCATTGGGTTCCTCTTCTTTGGGACTCTCTGTGCTTCCTGGACTTGTAATTCTATTTCTTTCACCAGGTAGTGGAAGTTTTCTGTCATTATTTCTTCAAATAAGTTTTTGATATCTTGTTCTCCTTCTGGCAACCCCATAATGCAAATGTTGGTATGCTTGAAGTTGTCCCAGAGGCTCTTTACACTATCTTCACATTTTTGGATTCCTTTTTCTTTTCTCTGATTGGGTGGGTTTTTTTGTTTTGTTTTGTTTTGTTTGTTTTTTTTGCTTCCTTATATTCCAAATCATTGATTTGATTCTAGGTATCCTCTGTTGAATCCCTGTGAATTATTTTTTATTTCATTTAGAGTATGCTTAATTTCTGACTGGTTCTTTTTCATATCTTTAATGTTCTCACTAAGACCCTTGAAATTATCCTAAGTCCCTTGAATCTCTCATTACAATACTCAAGCATCCTTATAAACATTGTTTTTAACTCTGTATCTAGTAGTTTTCTTGCTTTCATTTCATTTATTTTTTTTATTTCTTCTGTCCTTTCATTTGTGACATGTTTCCTTGTCTCCATAATTTGGCTGCTTTCCTGTGTTTGTTTCTATGTATTAGGTATTCTGCTATGTCTCCTGGAATTGGTAGAGTGGCCTGTATAGTAGGTGTCTTACAGGCCAGTGGCTCACCCTCTCCAGTCACCTGAACTGGGCACTCTAGGTGCACCCCTGTGTAGGCTGTGTACATTGTCTTGTTGTAGTTGAGCCTTGATTGCTGTTGGTATCCCTAGGAGGAATTGACCTTCAGGTCATTATGTGGTGAGGACCAGCTGCAACTACAGTGGAAGAGCTGCTGTGCAGGAAACATTCCTATGGAGCAGGGCTTGCTTCAGTGGGGCTTTGGTGCTCACTGAGTTGGCCCCTTGAGTGTGTTGCTTGGGGATGTGTAGAGTTGTAATCTGGCATGATCTGAAGCTGTCTACCAGATGCACTGGCTCTGGGGCCTACTGAGAGGTGCAAAGTTAGCCTCTGCCTGGGGCCACCTGGAATAAGCTACAGAGCAATCTGCAGATGGCTGCTGCTTGTATTGGGCTTGGAAGTACACAGACAAGGCCAAGTTATCAAGCAAGGTAGGCTGCTGCTAGTGCTGGGTCTTAGGCCTCTTATTGATATGTATGGGGCATGCTGCTGCTTGTTTGAGAGATTTTAGGAAAGTTTGAAGCCTGAGCCAGGACAGGCTATTCATATGGATAAGCTGTTGCAAACAGCTTGGGTAGGCCTGCAAATTATGTGGGCCAGGATCTCAGGGAATCACCAGGGCCCTTTTAATAAGTTTCTCTTCACTTTGCTTCCCTACCCCCAGGCTTTCACATTCCACTCAAATACTCAAACCAAAAACTTGGTCAGACTTTCTTTAAAACAACCAATCAGTGAGCTTTTCACATCAAAGATCTTTGTGTACTCATATTTATCCAAAAAGTGGAAATGTGGACTAAATGGTCTTTTCCAGAAGCCCATGTTGATTTTTATTTTTTCCCTAAGAGTGACAGTAATATTTATTACAATCTTGCATTGCCATGAAGAACTCCTAGAACCCATCACAAAATCTTACTTTAATACAATGCTTTGTCCAGGCTGGTGTGGCTTAATGGTTGAGCATCGACCTATGAACCAGGAGGTCATGGCTTGATTTCCAGTCAGGGCACATGTCTGGGTTGTGGGCTCAATCCCTAGTAGGGGGCATGCAGGAGGCTGCCAATCAACTATTCTTTCTCATCATTGATGTTTCTATCTCTCTCACCCTCTCTTTTCCTCTCTGAAATCAATAAAAATATATTTAAAACTAAAATAAAATAAAACAATGCTTTGTACATTGGGTTGAAACAGCCTACAACTAATTCTAGCTTCTAAAAATGGGAGAATTCCTGGTTTTCCAACACTTTCTAGAATTCTTGTATATACTCGTATAGGAGTTTAGAACAATACTCAAGAGACAGAGAGTACTCTTTTTTTAAAAAAAAAAATTATTGATTTCAGAGAGGAATAGAGAGGGAGAGACAGAAACATCAATGATGAGAGAGCCTCATTGATCTGCTGCTTCCTGCATGCCCCCTGCTGGGGATCGAGCCCGCAACCCAGGCATGTGCCCTTGACTGGAATTGAACCTGCGACCCTTCAGTCCACAGGCCAATGCTCAATCCACTGAACTAAATTGGCTAGGGTGACAGAGAGTACTCTTAAATCATCATTTGTTATATTTTTTTCTAAGGGAATAAAAAGAGTGATTAGAAAATGTCAACAATAAATTTTTGGAAAATCTCCTAATCCACAAACTGACATTTCTTCATGGAGAAGTTAGAGATAGGATGGCGATGATTGCTTTGATAATTTCAGATACTGTTTCTTTGCCTCTTAGGAGGCACTTACTTAGACTCTAATAAAAATTAACAATGTGAAAATTCCTTGAGAACATGCAATTATGGTGTAGTACATCTTTCAGTCCCCACACTGACATTCTGAGTACTTTAAAAACATTCCATCAGCCATTCAGATAGTAGGAATGAAAAACAGATGGATTGTAAAGAACAAAAAAAGGAAGAGAAAAATAAAGCTCAATGTTACTCCTGAGTGTACAGAGTATTATATCCCTCTCTTTAGCTCTCCAAAGTTCAGGTGTAGCTGGGGAGTGATGTCTGAATCTCTAAGAGCCAATCTGTCAACAGAATCTTCCATCCCAACCTCCATATCCTTTTTTGTTTTTTTTTAATTGTAATTTACTGTTTGCAGTTAGAGGCCTTATAATGATGTAAGGAATAAATATTTACAGCCACTCTCACAAAACTTATCTTAACGCAAAACATCACCAGCACTAAAGAGGCACTCAAGGCATGCTTAGCCAACTTGTGTGGCCAAAGACACTTTAAGACTTCCACTAGACCCGAGACTTAAAAGGACCCAACTCAGTGCACAGCAAAGCCTTGTTCTTTTTTAATACTAAATAATAGTTCATGGAATGAATGTTTCACAATATGCTTAACCATTCATACATTGAAGAACATCTGGCTTGTTTCCAATTTTTGCTTTTATTAATAAGCTGCTATAAATAGCTGTAGGTAGGTTTTTGTATGAACATACATTTTCATTTCCCTGGGATAAATGCCCAGGATTGTGATTGCTGCATCATATGGCAGTTTCATGCTCAGTTTTTTTGTTGTTTGTTGTTGTTGTTTGTCAAGAAACTGGCAGTCTGTCTTCCATACTGGCTGTACTACTGATATTTCCACCAACATTGCCTGAGTGATTGAGTTTCTCCACATCCTCGCCAATAGTTGATGTTCTCACTATTCTTTATGTTAGCCTTTCTGACAGGTGTGTAGCAATAGCTCATCATGGTTTTAATTTGCATTGACCTAATTGATAATGATGTTGAACATCTTTTCATGTGTTCATTGAATATCTGTATATGCTCCTCTGTGAAATGTATATTCAGACCTTATGCCCATTTTCTAATTGGATTGTTTGCTCAATACTAATATCTATATTAGTCCCTGTGGTTTGCAAATATTTTCTCTCATTCTGTAATTTGTTTTTCATCCTTTGAATGGGGTTGTTGTTTTTTTATCCTCACCCGAGGATATATTTCTATTGATTTTAAGATAGAAGACGGGAGAGGGAGAGGCAAAAGGAGAGAAAGAGGGAGAGGAAAAGGGAGAGAAAAGAGAGAAAGAAACATCGATTGGTTGCCTCCCATACCTGCCTGGACCAGGGATGGATCCTGCAACCTACTTATGTGCGCTGACCAGGAATCGAAACCGCAAACATTTTTTCAAGTTTATCTTTAATGTTGAAAGTATTACAGATGTCCCATTCCCACCCCGCCCCCATTGAACCCCTTCACCCTGCACCCACTTCCTGCCTCAGGCCTTCATCACACTATTAACTGTGTCTATGGAACCCACAAACTTTTGGTGTACAGGATGATGCTCCAGCCAATTGAGCTACCCAACAAGGGCTTGGTGGGGTCTTTTGCTGAGCATAAGTTTAAAATTTTGATGTCCAATTTATTCATTTTTTCTTTTATGGACTATGCTTTTGGTGTCAAGTAATCTTTGTGATTTAGCCATGCCAGAGATATATCTAACAATAATCTTTTACATATAACAAGATGTAGTACACATTTTAAGACACAATTAATGTGCCATGATATTATGTTATTAATTTTTGCTAATACATTTATTAGAAATATTGGTTAAAAGTGTACCTCCTCGCCTCCCAGGCTGAAAAGGAGAGAACAAAGTCTTAAATACCAAGTAAGGTGAAAGCAGTGCACACATTTGGCAGAAAGGAAGTCTGAATTCTAAAGATGCTGACATGGACAGAGGCAGTTGGAGTGAGTGAAGAATACACATATGCCAGTGAAGCCCTCTAAGTGCTTAGATGAACAGACAGTAAAAGGCACTTAGTGAAATAGCGACTATTATCTAGACAAGTTCTAATCCTCAGTGAAATACTAGGATTTAAAGTGACAGAAATTTCTAGTTAATCTTAAGTAAGGATCAAGGTAATAACAAAAACACTGTCTACCACAGAGTGGGAGGACAAACATTAATTTGATCATCTGTTAAGGTTGCCTTTTAGAAACTTTCAAAGACAGTATGTACTCTCAATCTAACAGAGATTGAGGACTTGATGTAAATGGGGCAAACGTGAAATGGGTGAATTAAGTCATTTTTGATATATCAACCAAACACAGAGATGTGGCAAGAGAACCATCTGGCCCACATAAATAAATTTTGACTAAGAATTATTTTTCCTGTACTCAGCTGGCAGCTGTTGGAAGTAATTTATTAAAATGATTCAAGCTGAAATATTTAGATTATTTTCTTGAGAACAAAACTTATTCATTGTAATTTGAAAATCATTTATTATTTTCATAATAAAAATGTATTCATCATACAATGTAATTCATCAGTGATAAATTGAATGGCTAGAAAAAAGCAGAAATGTAATTGATACTATGGATCATAAATAAATGCGTACCATGATAGGGAAGAGAACAGGTGAAAGAGTGAACATAGAAGAGATACACAAAGCAGCAATATTATAGTTTAAGACAAATTTTGCCTTAAAAGAAATTATTAAGCTTTCATTGATTAATCAATAGACAAATAATGAATACAGGCAATCTATAATATATAATTTCCTAAAGAAATACACTCCGTTTTAAAAAATCATCCTATATAATAAAAGCATAATATGCAAATCGACTGAACAGCAGAATGACCAGTCGGCAGGGGGTGGGGCCTGCGAGCAGGTGGCACCAGGCCAGCCAAGGCATGTGCCAGTGGGCAGAGGGAGGAGATGGCGACGGGGGGGGGGGGGGGGGGGGGCGGGGCGCGGAGACCAGTGGCGGAGTGATGGGAGCCAGCGTCATCCTCTGATCGCCTGCCTGGTCACCTCCTGCAGAGGGAGGCCAGACTGCAGCTTAGGTCTGCTCCCCACTGGGAGCAGGCCTAAGCCATCAGTTGGACATCCCCTGAGGGCTTCCAGAATGTAAGAGTGCGCAGGCCGGGCTGAGGGACCCCCTCCCCCAGAGTACAAATTTTTGTGCACCGGGCCTCCAGTCCTATCTAATAAAAGAGTAATATGCATATTGACTGTACCTCCACTACACCCACAAGCCATGCCCACCAGCCAATCAAGAGCGAGTAAGCAAATTAACCCAACCAGGATGGCTGTGGCCACAGAGAGCGGGAGGCTTGGGTTTCCCGGGCAATGGAGAAAACCAAGCTTTCCACCTGCCCTGGCCTGCCTTGGCCTCTGCTTAAGGCTACAAAGTTTCAATTATAGAAAATAAATAAATCCCAACAAAAATGGCTGTGGCCACGGAGCAAGCAGGAGGCTTGGCTCTACTCAAGTCTACAAAGTTTCAATTATAGAAGATAAATAAATCCCAGATACCAGGGCCTCCATTTGGGTCGCCAGGGGGCGTGGCCAACCTGCAAACCACCACAGGCCCCTCACCCAGACTGCCCCATGCCCCAAGGGAACCCCCACTCAGATCCGGGACACCTTTCAGGGCAAACCAGCTGGCCCCCACCCATGCACCAGTCCTCTAGACTATCTAATCCTATCTGATAAAAGAATAATATGCAAATTGACCATTACTCCAACACACAAGATGGCTGCCCCCATGTGGTCAAAGATGACTGCCCCCATGTGGACACAAGATGGTCACCACATCATGGCCAGCAGGGGAGGGCAGTTGGGAGGGACCAGGCCTGCAAGGGAGGGCAGTTAGGGGTGACCAGGCTGGCAGAGGAGGGAAGTTGGGGGCGACTGGGCCTGCAGGGAAGGGCAGTTGGGGGAGATCAGGCCTGCAGGGGAGGGCAGTTAGGGGCAAACAGGCTGGCAAGGGAGCAGTTAGGCATCAATCAGGCTGGCAGGGGAGTGGTTAGGGGGTGATCAGGTTGGCAGGTAGAAGCGGTTAGGGGCAATCAGGAAGGCAGGCAGGTGAGCAGTTGGGAGCCAACAGTCCTGGATTGTAAGAGGGATGTCCGACTGCCCGTTGAGGCCCAATCCTACTGGGACTGGGCCTCAACGGGCAGTCAGACATCCCTTGAGGGGTCCCAGATTGGAGAGGGTGAAGCTGGGCTGAGGGACACCCCCACCCCATGCACGAATTTTGTGCACAGGACCTCTAGTCTTTAATAAAAATCATCTTTACTATATTTAATTTACAATAAAACCAAATCAGGTTTGATGACTTTTATGAAAATTAAAAAATGCAAAGGTGTTTTTTAAGCCTTAACTTTTATTTTTTTCATGAGAATTACTGTTTTAACTTTTCCATCTTTTTCTATATACCCATCTTTTTTTGTTTCTGATTATCATTTCCCCCACTTTAGTCTAATTTTGAAATGCCAATAGACTTTATTCTTTCACATCTTGAGAGCTAGAAGACTGTTCTCTTCCTTCTTTTAAAAAATATTTTTATTGATTTCAGAGAGGAAGTGAGAGGGTGAGAGAGATAGAAATATCAATGATGAGAGAATCATTGATCAGCCGTCTCCTGCATGCCCCCTACTGGGGATTGAGCCTCAACCTGGGCATACCCCCTGACTGAGAATCGACCGTGACCTCCTGGTTCATAGGTTGATGCTCAACCACTGAGCAACACCAGCCGGGCCTCTTCCTACTTTTTTTTTTAATTTAATAAATCTTTATTGTTCAGATTATTACAACTGTTCCACTTTTTTCCCCCCCATATCTCCCCTCCACCTGGTTCCCACCCCACCCTCTGCCTTTACCTCCCCCAAACTGTCCTCATCCATAGGTGTACAATTTTTGTCCAGTCTCTTCCCGCACCCCCACACCCCTTTCCCCCCGAGAATTGTCAGTCCACTCCCTTTCTATGCCCCTGATTCTATTATATTCACCAGTTTATTCTGTTCGTCACATTTTTTATTCACTTGATTTTTAGATTCACTTGTTGATAGACATGTATTTGTTGTTCATAATTTTTAACTTTACCTTTTTCTTCTTCTTCCTCTTCTTAAAGAATACCTTTCAGCATTTCATATAATACTGGTTTGGTGGTGATGAACTCCTTTAGTTTTTTCTTATCTGTGAAGCTCTTTATCTGACCTTCAATTCTGAATGATAGCTTTGCTGGGTAGAGTAATCTTGGTTGTAGGTTCTTGCTATTCATCACTTTGAATATTTCTTGCCACTCCCATCTGGCCTGCATAGTTTCTGTTGAGAAATCAGCTGACAATCGTATGGGTGCTCCCTTGTAGGTAATTAACTGTTTTTCTCTTGCTGCTTTTAAGATTCTCTCTTTGTCTTTTGCTCTTGGCATTTTAAGTATGATGTGTCTTGGTGTGGTCCTCTTTGGATTCCTTTTGTTTGGGGTTCTCTGCGCTTCCTGGACTTGTAAGTCTATTTCTTTCACCAAGTAGGGGAAGTTTTTGGTCATTATTTCTTCAAATAGGTTTTCAGTATCTTGCTCTCTCTCTTCTTCTGGCACCCCCATAATTTGGATATTGGTACGCTTGAGGTTGTCCCAGAGGCTCCTTACACTATCTTCAAATTTTTGGATTCTTTTTTCTTTTTGCTTTTTCGGTTGAGTGTTTTTTGCTTCTTTGTATTTCAAATCTTTGACTTGATTCTTGCGATCTTCTAGTCTGCTGTTAGGTCTCTGTATGATATTTTTTATTTCAGACAGTGTATGTTTAATTTCTAGTTGGTCCTTTTTCATATCCTTGGGGTTCTTGTTAAATTTATCGGCCTTTTCTAGGAAATTCTTGAAAAACCTTATAACCATGGTTTTGAACTCTATATCCAGTTGTTTGCTTTCCTCCATTTCTTTCATTTGTGATCTGTTTCTTTGTCTCTGCATTTTTGCTGCTTCCCTGGGTTGGTAGAGTAGCTTTGTGTGGTAGGTGTTTTATAGGGCCCAATGGCTCAGCCTCCCCAGTTACCTGAGGTGGACACTTTTGGTGCACCCCTTTGTAGACTGTGTGCACAGTCTTGTTGTAGTTAAGTCTTGGTTGTTGTTGGTATCACTGGGAGAAATTGACCTCCAGGACAATTGGCTGTGAGGATCAGCTGTGTCTACGCTGGGAGAACTTCTGGGCTGGAGACACCTTTATGAGATAAGACTTGCCAAATTGCAATAGTCTCTGTGCTCAGCTTGGATGGGGTGGAGTCTCAGGGCAGAGCAGACAGCCTTGGCTTCCCATCAGCCCTGCCCTATGAGGCCCCTGGGTCTCAGTGTCCCTCAGTAATCTCTGTAAGCACCTCTGAGAGAAAGCCGCCCTTGAGTTTCGCCCACTGCCAGACAGTCCAGTTTCTCCCTGAATGAGTCTGGGTTCCGAGAAATTCGCCCGGAACTGGAGTTCAGTGCAGTCGGGAGCTTCCGTCTCCCTCCTGCTTTAGAAAGCCAGCCGCGCACTCAGCCACCTGTGCACTCAGCCGCCCTTCCTCTCCGCGCGCTCACGTGTCTCCGTACCTCAGCCCTTTGCAGCTCCTCTGTATCTCAATGCGCTTTCCTCTTTCCTTCTAGTTGTAGAATTTCCACTCAGCCAGCTTTCCTGTGGTTCTGGATGGTGTACGTTTTGTCTTTTAGTTGTAGTTTTGATATTGTTGTGCAAGGCAGCAGTTAAGGTGTTTACCTATGCCACCATCTTGGTTTCTCCCCTACTTTTGTTTAAATGTTCAATTCTTTTCTCTTTGTGGTTTGTCCATAAATAATTTATATTTTTTATAAGTATACCAATAGTTTTAATTTTTCATTCCTTATTTTCCCTGTGTTTTTTTAATTTCAATGTTGATATAATGGAGTTATGTGATTTTTGCTACATCTATATATGCAGTGAAAATTCATTTAAATTTCTGAATCACCTTCTTTGTATATGACATTATGTATTTCTAAAATAAGATAAACACTCAGGCAAAATTATTATACTTAAGTGTCGTAATCGTTTTACAGTATTTAGCTTTCTTTTCTAACTGTGCTAATGGTGCAAATCATAGGTCTACAAAATGTATTTCTTAGTGCACTGAGATCATAAAAGTATAAATTATATTACTCTAACCATAAGGTCAAGTGGAAATTGGTCCTTACATATGAGGTTTCTGTTGTTTATTGGATTCACATTTATTTAGATTAAATTTTGCTTTTATACCACAAGATGACCACAATTTTGTTTCTTCAGAAAATTCCCTTGAACAACACTACAGAAATAATTTATCCAAGTATGTAATTAACTTGTATTTTTTATTTTCTATATATAGCTTCATGGGAAGTTTCTCAAACGATAAATTGACATTTGAAATGTTACACTGAACCCAAATGGTAAGATGAAACAAATGACCTAATCTCTTTGAAGGTCAAGTTATAAATTATTCTTGTGATGAAGCAGGATACTTATGGTCCATGCGCAAAATCCCAACTGTGGGCTTCTTGATGAAGGCACTTAGACACTCTGGCTGCATCTCAAAGGAAATGTAGACTGAGTTGTGACAGCAGGTTTTGAGTGTTCACTGGAAGTGCAGAAGCTACACCAGGATGGACTTAAATGTGTCATCAGTTTTTCAGAGTAAAATTCTGCAGTGAATTCTTAATGGTTCCCAAAACTCACCACAGGATGGTCAGAGCATTGGTGCTTGTCATGGCATGGTCTCATTACTAATTAAAGGAGCCCAGGAAGGGTAAGTATGGAGGTCAAACATGGGCACAATCCAGGTGAATGTGCCCAGCATCACCACAGCAACACCCACAATGTTGACGCCAAGTCCAGCTTTAACCTTAACAGGAAAGAGCATAAATATCAGTCTCCTAAAAAGAAAATCTAAGGGAATTGGAATACCATTACAGAATGTATTTATATGCATACTGAATTATTAGTATAAATCATTGATTTCATAAAACAATGAGTTCTTTCATTCATTTCCAAAGAGAATCTGTCCCCAACTAAATGCCATTCACCTGAAGAGTTTTAGAGAAGTTCCGCTTAGGGAATATACTGGCCATTCTGATTAGAGAAAAAAATCCCTTTAATAATCTGCTATTTCACCCTGGTCAGGTGGCTCAGTTGGCTGGAGCATCATCCTGTACACCAAAAGGTTTGGGGTTCGATTCCTGGTCAGGGCATATACCTAGGTTGCGGGTTCTATTCCTAGTCCCCAGTAGGGACGAGTACAGGAGGCAACCAATGGATGTTTCTCTCACATCAATGTCTCTCTCTCTACAAATCATTAAAAATATCCTCTTGTGAGGATTAAAAAAAAAAAAAATCTACCATTTCATGTTAAATTAAAATTAGATTTTGTGGTTTTGTATTTCAGTGGATAAAGTTCAGGTCACTATGTGACAACTGGATCCTTCATAGTCAATATTATTAATAGTTTACCCTTCAGTATTCTCTTATTAAGATTTAATAATGCCACTTCTATTCATCTTTCTTAGCATTCCCCGGTTTCTGGCTCTGACATCATCAATCTGGTGTCCATGAAACAATCTCAAAGTTGCTTCCTATCCATTAAAACAGAGGCTGGCAAACTACTGCCCATGAACTGTTTTTATAAATAAAGTTTTATAGGACAACAACACACCCATTTGTTTACATATTGTTGTTGAATGCTTTCATGACACAATGGCAGAGTTGAGGAGTTGTGACAGAGACCATGTGGCCCACAGAGCCCCAAATATTTACTATCTGCTTATCTTTGCCCCTCTGCATTAAAGCCAAAGGCGCACACCTAGCAGTGGTTACTACAGAGATCCCCTCTCCTGTCCACGCAAGCTGCTCATTTATTCCAGAACCTCGTTTTTCTTTTTAAAGCTCACATACAAAGGACATTGCTTATGTTATTCACATTGTCTTTACCAAAATGATAGTACATGACTTCTGCATAGGGGTGTTTCCAGGATTTTTACCTTGAGGGGTTTAGCAATCTGTGTGAAGGGAAGGGATCTGGGACTTAACTTGAAGTCTCATTTGCATAGCAAGCTCCCCAAATTTACTTTGGCTATATTCTTGTTTGTTTTGGCTTGGAAGTTGGCAATCAAAATTGGGAGGAGACTAGAATATTCTCAAACTAGTTCTTGATTATCACTACTTTCATATTTGGCAAAAATGTGCATGTTTTGTATCTTAGATTTTCTATTATTACTTGCTTGTGCTTTCACTTCAGGTTCCACTATTAAATCAGAACAAGAAAGATGACTTTGCATCAGTCAGGCACTGAGCCTCATGTCTTATTCAGAGCCAATGTCAGTCGCACAAATATTGGTGATAGTAAACCACAGTGCTTGATTGCTAAATTTCATTAGCCCTTTCTCCTTTATCCTAGGTCGAGTTAGATCTGATCTTGACATGTAAGGGTGAGCCTTTGTGTTGACCATATTCTATGCTTTGCTGTTACATTCAGGATCTCTGTATTCCTGACTATACATTCAATGACATGTTTGCTTCTGGTTATCACTCTTCAAAACAATTCTATAACCAGAATCACTCTATGACACAATCACTCTCAGAAGCAGAACTCAAGCCAAGTTTTTTCATGGCAGTTGATTCACATGTAAAAGGAGAGAGAAGCTAAGACTTTACAAAAACTGGCTCCTGAGCCTGACAGTGTTCTTTCAGCTCACTCACCATGTCAGTAACCTTTAGATGGCCATAGGAAAAAACGATAGCATTGGATGGATTCGCTACTGGTAGGAGGAATGCAAATGAAGTACACAGAGTAGCAGGTATCAAAATATACAGAGGGTTCACGTGAATAGCTTCAGCCTGTTGCAAAAGAAAAAAAAGAGTCTAAGTAATATTTTGAGATGCATCAAGCATAAATATAAGCAAAATTATAATAACAAACTCCCAGAAGCAGGTAGAAACCTAAGACATAAAATTATACATAAATTCAGTTATAACTTGAAGAATATTTTTCATATAATGTCTCTTCCTCTTGTTTATATGCTTATTAGTGCCCATTTAAGTATTATCTCAGTTTATTTAGAAAAGTCAAGTTTCATTTATTCCAGAAACTAAACAAAAACAGCAACCACTTATTATTTATTGGACACTAGGTGCTATGCCAAGTGTTTACCTGTATATAAAATATATGTGTTTATATATAATATATGAAGCTTCCATGTATTATATGTAATGTATAAAATAATATAATAAACTATATGTATACATACATATATATACACATATATAAATATAACATATAACTCAATTTTCACAATGCCCTTATGACCAAATAACAGATGAAGAAACCAAGGCCTGACAAGTCTAAAAGTAACTCATCAAACACACAGCTGACAAGCAGTAGAGCTTAGGTGGGGTCTCAGGCCCCTCCGGCCCCAAAGCTTCTCATCATCCCATGAACTTTACTGCCTGTGTGACATATATACTTTAAAATTTGCTTAGGAATCATCACAGAAGAAAGTTAGCATGATTCTTAATTTATCACATAATTTTCTAGCTGCTCTATGTTGAGAAATAAAAACCAGAAAAAAAAACACAACACATTACTTGCCAATTTAAATTCCAACATTTCTTTTCTAATTTGAAGCATCAGCTCAAGAATGCTAACATATGCCCCTTGAGCTAGTAGCAGAAAAATTCCAGAAGGGCAATCCTCTTAATTTAAAATGCTTTCCTTTCACCAAACCCATCTGTCCCAATAAGAAAAACATTGACTTAAAGCTATTTCTTGTCATTGCTAGCTAGGTGGGAAGAAGAAGGGAAGACAGTCTATCCCTCTCTCTCCTTGCAGACCTGCTTCTTACTTATCTCTGAAAATTCTTCCCTGGGCAGTCGAGAATTGTGTCTAAGATATTTAAGCTTGAAGCCTGAAGTGTAAGCCTAGGTTTTCAATCACTTACTGTATATGAAGCAGTTCTCAGAAATTCAGAACTAATCTGGAGGGGGAAGTGTCAGAGTTAGAGGTCTAAATACTAAATTTGTCAGGAAACACTGGACCAAAAAGTCTTACAGCTGGAAAGGATCTGTTTTTTGTTTTGTCCCACTTATCTGCAAATTGAAAATCGGGGTGAATAGAAGGTAAGTGGTTAAGATCCTGCTGCTTGAATGTGGAAGAAAAGAGTTCTGCTGAGTTGAGGTCTCCTAAAAGGTAGGAATGCAAATAAGGACCCTTCTACCAGTGATTTCCAGGAGGACCATTCAGGCCAAAAATGATTCTATTCCACAATATGAGAATAAGCAAAGCAGAACACTGCTCTTTTGATAAAGAATATAAATGGGATAAGTGAGATACTCACCAGTGGAGATAATATTGGGAGAAGGATAGTAATGGTAGCTGCATTGCTGGCTACCTCTGTTAAAGATGTGACGAGCAAAGAAGATAGCAGAATTATTAGCCATACTGGTAATGATCCTAGAGGAGATAATTTCTTTCCTATCCACATAGATAGTCCTGATGCCTACAAAAACAAATTTACAACATTTGTTATTCATTAATAGTTCATTTTAATGGACACTTTAAATGTATAACAAACATTATTTTCTCTAAGAACTCTGTTTCTAAAATATAATTTTAACCTCTCATATTTCCCTGTGGCTTGGCAGATCTGGGTAGCTTTGACCTGGAGAAGCTCTCATTTATTTTTATTTTAACACTACCAATATGCTTTAGAAAGTTTGAATTATCTCCTATATTTTTTAATTAAATGTTAAGGTTATCTAATTAATATATGTGGATATTTATAACCAGAACTATAGGACTTTAAGAAAAGAGTGGCCCTTCTGGTGTACCTCTCTCCACTCCTAAATAGTGTTCCGTAGAGACAACTTTCAACTGAGATTAGCTATTTAGAGCTATGTTTAGGTATTTATGGCTATTTTTAAAAATTACCCTTTTTCCTAATTTTCAAATTTAGACATTATTTACTGACTCAAGTAAGGATTCTGTTTTCTTTCACCAGATCTCATCCACCACACATATATTTCCTCTCCCTCCATTCCCTTATACTCATAGACCAACATTTTTTATGAAATCAATATTTAAAGTTTACCATTATGATTATATGAACATTCTTCATACCAAGTCATTTAATGTATTGTGATCATATTTGTTTTTTGTTTTGTTTTGTTCTACTGTTGTTTTCCCAGGAAATAATGGCTTCATTCTTTGCTTGGTTTTCTAAGTACCTGTCACGGATTTTCAGCATACTCTCCAGAAAAATTGGAAAACTCCCCACAAGTAGACAAACATATTGTTCCTTCTCATTTTCCCCCAGGGAGATGTCTGTCCTGGAGTATTCCCTCCTTCTGTTCCATCTGGACTAGTTGCCCTTCATGTCAATTCTACTGTTGTTGTTCTGAGACCTCTCTTCACTGGTGCACTATGAGCTCCCCTCACCTCCTTCTGTGGGAATCCTTTCTTTTTAATGCCTTTGTGTTGGTGGAGACCTTCTTCTATAGCTTTCTGAGAGTTGGTGAATGGGAGGCTTTGCTTTTGTTTGTTTGTTTCAGCATGTCTGAAAACCTATTTATTTTCTTTTCACACTGTTTTGATACTTTAGCTCTTGTAAAATTATAGAATTGAAATAGTTATTGCTCAGCCAGAAAGTCTGATGACATTCTGATCTTTGATTCATTGTACATAATACAAAGAAATCAGCTGGATGCAAATTAATAGGTATGTTATTCTATTCTCTACTCCCACCTGGGAAAATCCTCCATTTATGAGATTTCACTTAACTACTGCATGTGTGAATTTTATGCCCAGGTCAAATTGGGATTGGCCTGGGCATAGAGCTCTTAGAAAAGCTCTAATTACAAGCAGTATACCCTTAGATCGAAAGTTAGCAAAATATCCCCAGATATGGATACCAGATATTATGTATGTTATTTGTGGTCTTGATTTATACCTTTGTTTGTTTTTTTACTTTTAGATGGAAAAAAGTCTGCATACCATTTAAGTCATATTGGTAGAAGTTCATCTTAAAATATAATTATATATATCGTAAGAATGGATTTTATCTATGTTTAGATGCTGCTAGCAAAGATTATACCAAATATAGTGCCCCCCTTCCCTCACTACCACCTCTGGAAGCCATTGGGATCATATCATCACACCCAAGGTTTTGAAATTCTACATGAAATCTACACTAATAAAAGAGAAACATGCAAATTGACCATCACTCCACTACACCCTCAGCTAATCAGGAGTGAGTATGCAAATTAGCCCAACAAAGATGGCGGCGGCCACAGAGCTGGAGCAAGCAGGAGGCTTGGGTTGCCCCCGGTGATGGAGGAAGCCAAGCTTCCCGCCCGCCCTGACCAGCCCTGGCCTCCGCTCAAGGCTACAAAGTTTCAATTATAGAAGATAAATAAATCCCAGATACCTGCTTCCAGCCAGCCCTGGCCTCTGCTCAAGGAAGCACTTAAAAAAAAGAAAGAAAAGAAAAAAAGGAGGGGTTGGGAGCCTGGATCACCAGGGGCATGGCCAGCCTGAAAATAGCCCTCAGCTCCTCACCCAGGCTGGCCACACTCCCATGGGGTGAGGGTCCCCGCTGGGGGGCTTGGCCAGCCTGCAAACAGCCATTAGCCCCTCACCCAGGCTGGCCAGGCACCCCAGTGGGGACCCCCACCCTGAAGGGGGTGTGGCCAGCCTGAAAACAGCCCTCAGCCCCTCAGCCAATCAGTGGGGGTCAGTTGGAGGTGATCAGGCCACCAGGGGGGTGCAGTTGGGGGTGAGCAGGCTGGCAGGGGAGGCAGTTGGGGGCAAGCAGGCCAGTGGCAGGGGGCAGTTGGGGGTGAGCAGGCCGGCAGGCAGAGTGGTTAGGGGCAATCAGGAAGGCAGGCAGGCAGGTGAGCAGTTAGGAGCCAGCAGTCCCGGATTGTGAGAGGGATGTCCGACTGGCAGTTTAGGCCCGATCCCTGTAAACCAGCAGTAGGACATCCTTCAAGGGTCCCAGATTGGAGAGGGTGCAGGCCGGGCTGAGGGACACCCCCTCCCCCTGCATGAATTTTGTGCACTGGGCCTCTAGTGCTTTAATATTGGGCACTTAGTAGCTCTTTCAGTCCATTATCTCAAAGTCTTCAGTTCTGGAAATTTCTTGTATTATTTTTAGAAATGTCCTTCTATTTCTTTTTATTTTCTTCTTTTCCTTCTTCTAAAACTCCTGTTTGTTGGCTGTTGGAGATTTGGAATTGCTCCTCTAATTTTCTTATCTTTTTTTTTATATTACCTTCTCTTCACCTTTTTGTTTTATTTCCTGAGATAAGTTCATCTTCTAACTGCTACTGAATTTTTAAATTTCTTTTACAATATTTCTCATCTTCAGTGGATCTTTCTTATGTTCTGTTTATCCTTTATTTAAAAAGTAACATTCTACTTGTTTTGCATGTCTTTACTGTTTGTAAAATCTCTTGGGGGCCTCAATGATAAATTTTTAAAAATTTCTTTTGTTTCATAAATTTTTCTTTGCTTTCATGTGTTTCTTTTCAATTTTTCTTGCTTATTACTGGTTATTGTATCAGAGGCTTCCTCAACTATCTGATGGCTTCATATAGTCCATTTATGTTTAAAAGGGAGGTAACAAAATAATGATTTTGAAAGTTCTTTGTGTCTGGTCAAAGATTGTTAAGAAAAATACTTTACTGTAGGTGACTAAGCTGTGAGCCAGTGTCTCACTGATTCAATTTTGTTACAGAGTAAATCTAAATTTTCTACTAAGGAGGGAAGAGAGCAGTTGCCTGTCTATTCAGGTCTGGAGAGAGTATTTGTGAGACTCACAGCTCCTTATACACTTCTGAAGCCATCCTTCACCTTTATTACTGAATTTTACCCCAGCTTTCCGTTAATCTGCTGCTTCCAATTTCTAAACCCTTTCAGGATCCTGTGGCTGGATCAGCTTGTTTCTTGTTGGCTATCCTTTTTCAGGTCCATAAATTTCATCCTTCTCTACTATTTCCACAGTATAAAGTCAGTTACCCCTCAAATATCCTGTTTCTGTATTTTAAATCATATTAACATCTCTTATATGTTACTGTTCCTGGTATAAATTCTTTATCTTTATGGATTGACACTTTTATGTTCTGTTATTGCCATGTCAGTAAGCAGCTGAAAAAAATAGTGTTTAATTCTTCCATTTTTAACTCAGGAATGTGTGAAAAAGGGAGAGGAAGAGTTATTCACCCATAAGAATTTGAAATTGACTACCAGGACATGAGAGTTCAAACATGTTAAAACATATCAAGGGACACTTAAGAGAGAGGGAATTGCAGTGAGGTGAATGCTATGTCATGGTTCCCAATTAGAAGGGTTATTTATTTCTGGACATTTTCCTAATTACAATTTGGGACAAAATTTTAAAAAATTAACTCTCTTCAAAACTTTGTAAAACCAGTTTCTAGGGCCATATTTGCCCATAATCAGATTTATTAAGCTCATGGCTTCCACCCCACCACCCAAAGGTAGGGCTATTCTGGATATTCCTAGAATAGTAGTCCTAGGATTTTCATAGCAAACTAGACCTCCTTCCAGGGGTTCCCCATCCTTCCAGTGAGAGAGCCGACTACATCAGACTAGGTGCATACCTTTTCATTTCCTTAAACTCTGCTAGACTAGGGTCTGGCCAATGCTTTTAAAACCTCTTTTGAGAGTCCAATCCAGACAGATATTCTGGGGAGGAAAGATGAACCTAAGTTCATATTTAGGTCAGAATTGCTGATTCTGATTTCCTCACAATTCAAGTGAGCAGGCAGAGGAATGAAGGTTATTGATTCTGAGAAACCAGATCTGCTGGACTAGTGGAAAAGTCTATTTGTCTTATATTTCTCTCACTTACATTTGAGCAGTCTACAAGGCAAGCCAAATGTAGGCTGAAAACGACTTTGTAAGTGGCACTCAGAATTTCATCTATTACTAAATCTTATTGCCGAAAGCTCAGTATCCAAATATAATACAGAAAAATTGACAATAAAGTCAGACGCTAAAACCAGTCTCCCTAGAGGTTATTAAGAAGAGAACAGAGCAGGTAGTTTTTTGCCTTGAAAAGTATAAAAACTTAACTTCCCAGAAACTAAAATGCTATACAAAACATCTCTCTCACCATCATTTTTACTTTGATAACAGAATAAGAAAATGGAACAGCCATGAGCTTTGAGTGTTTCACAGAAGGCTATAAAATCCAGAAACAGGAGATTTTTAATTTGTCCACGAGTAGAGGATTTTTATGGAATTTTTGAACCAATCCTATAATGACCAAGACAATTTCAAGGGACAGTGATTTCCCCAGATATCTACTTTCTATCAACTGGATAGGTAGGCCAAGAAATAGCCAACTCTAATCCACTTATGGTTTTACTTTTCCCTAAAATTAGAAAGAATACAATATTAGTCATGGTTATGTGAAATTCTCTCAGGACTTTATTCCACAAACGTGTATTCAGTACCTTTAATATATTTAATATGTAATAAATAATATAATAAATAAATAATGTAATACATTACTATTATTTTTTATTGTCCTTCTTTGACAACATTAGGACCATGATATATTCCAGAGAACTCTGAGAGCTACTCAGATACATCATGAAATAAGGTAAAAATATAAACAAAAAAATGTTTCACTAGTAGTCACCATATGTATGATTTTTATTTTTTTTCTTATTAAGCTAGTCTTCTAATACTATTTCATGAATTAAGAATTCTAATCTTCTATGCTTTATTTCTTTTGACACGCATCATAAAAACTTATGCTTGGAGCCTGTAAAATGTTTTGAACTCTGAACTCACCTCATCTGTATGATATACTTACTTACTGCATGGCTATTGAAACCTGTGTCATTAAAATGACAGGATGAAGTTGAATATAACAAAAGCTTGAATGTCCCCATGTTCTTCTTTGGAGCAGCCTAGTTCATTGTTAAGTATCTTAGACACAGCCCTGGCCAGTGTGACTCAGTGGTTATAGTGTTGGTCCATGCACAGAGGGCTCACAGGTTTGATTCAGAGTTAAGGGCACATACCTGGGTTGCACGTTTGCTCTCCAGGCCCAGTTGGGCACTTATGGGAGGCAACCAATAGACGTGTCTCTCTCATATTGACGTTTCTCTCTCTTTTTCCCCCCTCCCTCCCTCTCACTGTCTTTAAAAATCAATAGGAAAAATATTCTTGTGTGAGGATTAACAACAACAACAGCAATCTTAGACACAGATTATTACCTCACAACCATCTGCCAAGGCAAACCCTCCACCAACAAGAATGGCTATATCCCAGGGCATGAATGACTGGAATTCTTTCCAAGTAATCAGTGGAGAGTAATCAAAAGCAACTGCAAAAACAAAAACCCTACAGTTATACATTGCTTAAAGTATGATATGAGATTATTTTCTTCATTATTGAAATAGCCACCTCACAAGGAGTTTTTACTACTCCTATGTTGTTTTAAGATAGGGGGTTTGATCTGGACTTTGAGCAATTTCCATCTATCTTAGGTGGAAGATTATATTACTTAAGCAGGTCATAACTTGGAAAAATCCTTTAGATTATATTATAGAATGAATTTAGATAAGTTATAACATTGTCATGTATAATACTATTCATTCAATTCCACTAACATCTTTGCCCACTATGAGTAAAACAGTGTATTGGACTACACTATTCTTTGCTATGCAAACTGTCTATAACAGTCCAATGGTTCTAATAGCATAAGTGTTGCATTATTATTCATTAGTATTTATTTGAATATTTTATTAGTTTTCCAAATCGCAAGGGGGAGCGCATAACAGGTTCATCAGGATTCCAGTTTAAAATAATTCAAAATTCAGGTTAAATAATTTAAGCATCATTCATGAAACCCCTAAAATACTCATAAAGCAATTATCTTAAAGATTTCTCTTTATATTCCTATTGTCTCCACAGATTTATTGAGAAATAAGATCATCCATGAACACATGATGTCCATTTATCATTTATATGTAGCAGTTAGCCTTCTACCTGGTGAGATTCTAAGGTCACTAATTAGCTTCCTTCCCATCCCTTTTCCCCAAACCTAAACCAAACATACCCTTCACTGTTGACAGAAATTTTGCTATTTCTTACTTGAATTAAGACCATATCTTCTGTTAAAATGCAAACATCTTTGAAGTGTACCTTTCATGTAAAATGTAACATAATACATCTTTCATATAAAATGTAACATAATACATTTTATCTGTTATTTTTAAACCTACTAGTCTATCAGGGGGAAAAATTATTGAAGAATAAGAAGAAAGAGAATGGGAGAGAGGGGCAAGGCTCTGTCTGAGGGGGACTCAGATGTTGGAGCCAGGGATGTTAAGTCAAACATTAGTTCCTCAACACTTGCCCCTGCCAGGCCATGGGGCTTAGATTGCAATGGTCAGAATTCTCAGGGTCTCATAGAAGTCATTGCTCTGTACTGCAACATTTCCTTATAGTGCACCTTGAGATGTTCTAGTCTCAATGAAGAATGAAAGGCATTTATTTCTATGCTATACTGTTTATATTTGTCAGGGCCTAAAGATTAGACTCATTAGTCATTTATTGATTCTGACTCAAGGATTCAGGTGGGCTAATCCAAGAGCATGAATGAATCCCAGTTCCATCCCAATAAAAGAAAGGAAGGAAGGAAGGAAGGAAGGAAGGAAGGAAGGAAGGAAGGAAGGAAGGAAGGAAAGAAGGAAGGAAGGATAAAAAGAAGAAAGAAAAGAAAAACCAACAATAAAAAAACACATTCTACTCTACCAGACTGTTTACAGACAATTTTAAACCATTTGTCCCACACTGACAACATGTGAATCTGACTTCCTAAAACATGATGTGTTAGTATTCAGATGTGGATGAATCCTACGTTTAAGACGTGTTTGTGTCTGTGTGTGGGCGGAGTGAGTATACTCACATAAACATGCACACATGTTTGTCCATGTGTTATAAAGACAATGAGTGCTCCCTCTGAATACCTTTTCTTCCAATTGTGACACTAGGTTATAAGCTAGTGTAGGGTTGATCTGCACTTTCTTCAGGACTATTATGAGTCTGTAACTCCCTTGAAACTCCTCACCTTTGTAGATCCTCAGCATTTAGTACCAAGGGCTCATCATGAAGTAATGACTTGTTCCTATGTTTGCCAATAGTAAGGTTAATTCTGATTATGAGAGGAGAAGTGAGCTTATCAAAGACCAAATAATATCACTCATAGCAGAGTCCTAACATGGAGCATAAGGAAATCTACTTCTCACTTCTGCAAAGTAGGATGATCCTTCTTGTAGCAGAAGATGTGTGCTGCCTGACTAGGGGTTGCAGTGTGCAAACTGAAGGTGTGTCAACATGTCCATCCTTTTTTTCTAAACGCTAATTGAAACCAGTAGAATTTTGTATATTTTTGCTCTTCTGTCAAATTCATTTGGAATTATAAATAATACTCAACCAATTTCTCCTGTAGGTGTAGTTTTAGTCAATTTCTTAGCAGGGATAATAAAGAATAGGAGTCCTATAAGTAAGGCAACAGTTGAGTCTGTAGCAAAACCAGGATACCTGAAAAAGGACAAATATGCTCATTAACAAATGACATCTAGAATTTGTGGGAAAAAAAACACTAAGTGACTATGTTTATATCATACAAGCAGTAGTGGTGGTATAGAGTATTTATTTTGGATAATCTGCTCTAAAAATCTATGGATTTCCTACTAAATGATTTCCCACTAAATAATTTAGTGGAACTGAAAATCTCAGACCATGCTTCCATTGTTTCCCTATACTTCTTCTTCTTTTCAAAACCATGTATACACATGCTGACCTACTAGGCCAACATGGCAAATTTCCCTTTTGGTAAAGCTCACAGCTCTGGTAAATAACTTTTTCTTTGAATTATTTATTTTCATTATATTGGCAGAGAATTGATGTTGAAACAATTGTTAGGCTAGGCAAAGCCTTGTATAATTGATTTATAACATCCTAGTATTGAATTGTGGCAAGGCATGAATGTTTCTAGAGTCCTTGAAAGCTCTTTTGTAAATTGTGAAAGTGAATGATCTGTTTTTCTAAGATATAACATCTGCTTCCATGATTATAAACCCTAGCCATATCATACAAATGAAATCAACCCATTTAATACTTTGCACCCTATGAAACTTAATCAAGAATATTAATTATTAGAATGGCTTATGAGATGCTCATAAGTGATCACTGTTCAAATTAAGAGTGATTCAGAAACAGATGGGGTTTTAGAATCACGAGGCCATTCCAGCAAATAAGACAGATTCCCAGAAGCCTCATCAGTTAAGAAGCACCTGGAGACTAGATATGAATGAAACAGGCATAAATAATTAGAATTTGGTTATAAAAGTCAGTCATATTTAACTAGTGAATCTTTGGATTCTGAGAAAAAATCCTTATATCCTAAAGGTTATTTTGCTACCTTGTCACTCAATGATGTAGGCATATTATAGAAGCTCTTTACTCCTGTAATTTACTTGAACAAATTAAAATCAAGGAAATGCTTATATTATTCAAGCTGACAATTTATAATGCAGTTTGTTTTCCCTAAATGTAGATTTTTTTTCTTGCATTGTTGGGTAAAAAAGCTACCTTGGTGTAATTTATTCAATAAACTTAACTAATACTTACATTTTCATTATTCCTTATTTCTTTTATCTCCATTATAAGTTACAGTTGGATTTTTTGCCAAATTAGGTCAGGCATCATGTAATCTGATTTTGTTTTTATGAAGACACATTGGACTCAGTCCAAGCTCAAACAGATGGAATGAAAACATTAGGTGGTAGCTATAAATCTTGATCTCTCATACTAGCTTTGGAACATCTAAATGCCTAAAACCACTTCATTACAAATATATTCTACAGAGTATATATTAATGAAATGAAATCAAGCCATAAATACCGAAATAATTTATTTTCCAAAGTTTTTTAAAACTACTATTATTTTATTATGTTTATTTTTATCTTAGTTTTCATTTGTTCTAAATTAATTTAGGTTGCTTCAGTATTACAAAAGGTAAGGTTACATAAATTTCATTTGCTTTTATTTATATCTTCAAATCCCTTCTATCTCAAACCTTTGTTCCTTTTATTATCGTTTTATCTCAGAATTCTAGGTAACACATGCACCTGTCCATAGCAAATACACTCTATTTTTCTGCTATGAACAAAACATCTCCTGAATTACATTCCCCTCCTGTAAGGAATAGAAATTAGAAACTAATTACATTGAATTTACTGTTGGGATTTCAGCTTTATTTTTATTAGCTGTTGTTTGATTTCATTTAGTTTTTACACATTGGTGTTTAGAAAAAACCCTCCTTACCTAGGATGGTAGAAGAGGAATTTAAATAAATAAATAAATAAATAAATAAATAAATAAATAAATAAATAAATAAATAAAAAGGTGGAAGAATTTTTTTTTATGTTGGTCTAGTCCTATTACAAAACTACATAGTACCATCAAATTTTAAACAGTCATGTGCTTTCAATAGCTAGCATTGAATAATTGGAAGCTGTCTTTTTCAGACCTCTCAAAATGAAAAGGTTTAGTCTTAAAGAAAACAAAAAGTGTATAAAGCTAAAGCAGATTCTTTGAAACATGCTACCACATTGCATTGCTACACTTGTATGCTCACTAGGAATTTGGACTCAGATTTTGCAGCTTTAAAAAGTGCTGGCAATGCCTGTATAACCAGAAGGCTCTAATTTTTTTAAAAAAGAATTTCTTTATTCTATGTGGGAATAATATATTTGACTCAAACAATTTTGGTTTCTGCCCCTGAATACATTGATTCTTGCTGGGGGGTGTGAGACAGGAAGTCCAAATCAGAGATCTGCTGAATTTAGAAACTAGATTAATTCAGTAAAGGATAGATTGGGAACACAAATCTCAAAACCCAAGTATTTATAATCACATGTGGGATGGCTCTTAATTTAGAAAATTATGCTGCCATCTCCCCCCCCCCCCCCCCCCCGCCACCCCAGCCCAGTTCACATGATTCAGCATTGACTGCTGGTATGTAAGACATTGAGAGATAAAATTAACTCTGACCCAGCTTTTAACAGAAGTTTGTAAAATCAGATTTATTACTTAATCAGGAATCCCTTACCTAAAAAATAGGGGCAGGCATGGGTTTATGGTGAATTGGTGTTTAATTGACATAAACAGAGAAAAAGACAAGATACTGAACCAAATAAATAATCCCCCATAGAAGTAAAAAAAAAAAAAAAAAAAAGTGGGTCGGCAAAAATCACAGAACATAAATTCATACCAGGTTATTAAGAAACACTGAGTGACATTTTACATAATAAACATTTAGGTTGCCTTTCACATAGGGAGAAGGGCAGCACTATTCTAAGTGCTATGAACTCCGTTTTACCCAGGAAGAAATCCAGGGATGTGACCTGCCCAAAGCGAGTGCAAGAGGCAGGAATGGAACCCAAGTGGGGTGGCTCCCAAGTCTACACTCCTAATTGCCATGGAACATGGCTTCCTGGCAGATTGCATTTCTAATTTTGTAGGAATGGAAATAGCCTTTTCTAAAGAAGCTTGAATTTTAGTTACATTGGTAGTGTGGTTATCTTATCTGAGGCCTTTCCTTGGATTTCATTCCTTACCATTTTTTTAATTCCTGAAAGGATTAGAATTAAGAATTCTTTTCAATGGAAAGGAAGAAGAAAATCTCATACAATCTTCCAGAGTTCTAGGAATCACTTAGGACCGTGGTCGGCAAACTGCGGCTCGAGAGCCACATGTGGCTCTTTGGCCCCTTGAGTGTGGCTCTTCCACAAAATACCACGGCCTGGGCAAGTCTATTTTGAAGAAGTGGCGTTAGAAGAAGTTCAAGTTTAAAAAATTTGGCTCTCAAAAGAAATTTCAATCGTTGTACTGTTGATATTTGGCTCTGTTGACTAATGAGTTTGCCGACCACTGGTTAGGAGAAAAGCAGAGTGCCAAAGAGGAAGGGCTGACAAACATCACAGGTAATGCTTACTCAGAAAAAAGTTCAGACCAACCGGGAAATAACCCAGGATCTCGGCTAAACCACAGCAGGGCCATCACAATGAAAAGGACCAAGGTGATAATTTCCTGATACCTGTAAAAATATTTGCAATCCTTTCATTTATTTTCTCAGTCAGGACATTCGTAGAAACTCCCTGAGCTGGAGTAATCTCACCAGAAATCTAAACATTAAAAACTGGATGTGTCAATAATTCGAGCGAATCAGTGCAGTTAGAGAAGGTCTTCACTCTTCGGTGGGTCTGTCAGCTTCTTGCCATCCTACTGGTAAATTTTATGTAGAGAAAGTGTGTAATTTGTCACGTGAAGGTTAGCACTTACTTTCACAAAGGTTAGCACACTCGAGGCTGTTATCGAGTGTTAAAAATACATTACAGATAATTATGTGCTTTTTTGTTTTTAATAAATACTTGCAGTATAAGCTATGTGTGTGTGTGTGTGTGTGTGTGTGTGTGTGTCCACATGTGCGCACACAGCAATCTTACCTTATTGGCCCAAGTTTTTTGTATTCTTGTTTAATCACATCAGCATAAGCCTTTTGTTCGACTGTCTTGGTGTTTCCACTTTTGAACATCTCCTTAAAACTGAAAAGAGTGATTAAGCCAATTAATCATAAGATTCTCCCTTTCTAGAAGATACTTGTGGGAAAGCTTCATAACATACAAATCTCCCTGCTAATAACATAAATCTGAGCTTTTCACCTATACCTCCATGTCCTTCTTTGAACGTCTCCTCCCCCCTTTTCTGTTTCTGCCCCTTTTGCTCAATTTTCAATGCTTATTTTTTGTTCCATATTTTCCAGGTCATCTTCCACTGATCTCCTCCTTTTCCAAGTCCTTTTTCACTATTAAAATTTTGCCATGTTCCACTCATCTCCAATTTAACACCTTATTATGTACCTGTTATATTTTTTAATATATTTATTATGTATTTTGATTGTTAATTATTGCACATGAGTGAGTTTTATCTCACTAGTTAGATCAATTATTTGAGGGCCGGAGCAGTGTCACAGATATTTTCTTTGGTCTGATACCTGTAAACACTGGCTTACATGGTAAATACTTGATGCATCAACTCAACAGCACTTTTGTCAAATTTATAAAACAGTTGGTTGTCAGACCCATCAATTGTCACAAAACATACTAAACTCAAGTTATACACCAGGGCAAGGAGGTCACATACATTGATCATGGACGTAGTCCAATCTGGATCTGTTCTCAGAACTAAAACCAACTCAATCACATTTTTTTCTTCAAGTTTCTTCACCTCTTATGTCCTAATAGCCTCCACTAGATAATTTTTCAACTTACTTCCAATAGTATCTATCAGTTTATATTCTTTTTAGCTACTTATCTTAGTGATCTTTTTCCTGGTGATTAATTTTTCTGTCCTGAGGTCCAAGGTCTTCACAACTTTGAACAATTTTTGTGTGAAGTAGGGCTCTACACCTAGATTTTTAATAAAAAAATCCCTCCAGAGGAAGAAACAAATGGGAAGTGCCTATATTCTTAGGGATTATCTCTAGGAATATCTATGAGTAGCTCCATTAGATTACATTATATGTAGGTGTAAAAAGCATGTCTGGATATCTAATGCAAAGGAATTGAATTCTGGATCTCAAAGAAATCTGCATGACATGTTCACTGCAGCATTATTCACAAGAGTCAAGGTATGGAAACAATTTAAATGTCCACCAACAGACAAATGGATAAAGAAAAAGTGGTTTATATGTACAATGGAATATTATTTAGTCATAAAAGAAATAAAGCCCTGATACATGCTACAACATGGATGTACCTGGAGGGCATTATGCTAAAATGAAATAAGCCAGACTTAGAAAAATAAATACTGTGTGATCTCACTTATATGTGGAATCTAAAATACTAAAACTCAGAGAAGCACAGAGGAAAAATAGTGGTTGCCAGGGGCTGGGGGGGCGGGGGGGCAGGGGAGGGCTGGGGGGATGTCAGTCACAGGGTACAAAATTTCAGTTATGCAAAATAAGTAAGTTATAGGACCTATGATTAACAATACTGTATTGTATACTTAAAATTTTGCTAAGAGGGTGGATTTATGCTAAGTGCTTTTTACCGCAAAGGAAAAAAGAAAACAGTAAAGGATGCAGGAGGAATCTTTTGGAAGTGATGAATAAGTTTATGGCATTGATATTAATGATGGTTTCATGATTTATAATTACCTCCAAACACAAGTTTTGTATACATCAAATAGCTACAGCTCTTTCTATGTCAATCATATCTCAATAAAGCAGTTTAAAAAAAGAATAAAGCTATAGTATTTTCTTTTGTAAAATTTCTGGGATAAACATGGACATCTATGAGGGAGTAAATAGGAAGATTGAGGTAGTGTGAAGGTAGCTATCACACAAAGGCATACACACACACACACACACACACACACACTGAGTGGCCAGATTATTATGATCTCTAAATGCATAATAATCTGGCCACTCAGTGTGTGTGTGTGTGTATTAGAGGCCCGGTGCATAAATTAGTGCATGGGTGGGGTCCGGCCAGCCTGGCCAGGGGGAGGGGACATTGGCAGTTGGCCGGCCTGCCTGATGGTCGAACTCCTGGTCGAGGGGACAATTTGCATATTAGCCTTTTATTATATAAGATATACAATGAGTGGCCAGATTATTATGCGTTCAGAGATCATAATAATCTGGCCATACTTAGTGTATACTAGTATTTATTTATTTTCCTGTGACACTGTTATTCAAACTTGTTTGGACTATTATTGCTTTTGAAGGACCAGAATTTCCTCAATTCTTCAGTAATCTATAATAATAAAAGCATAATATGCTAAGTAGACTGGACAGCCAAATGACCTTCCAGACGGACCTTCCGGACGAAGCTGGGGCTGCAAGGGCCGAGGCAAGCCACTGTGGCTGTGAGGGCCGAGCCCTTTGCACGAATTTTGTGCATTGGGCCTCTAGTACATTCATAATCACTGTACTGTACACACTCCAACCATGAACATAATTAGGTGGATGTTGTTGCATTTAAGATCAATTAAATTACTGACTAGTTACAGTGTCAAAATTTTATCACTTGTCACTAATATAAATGCTATTGTAAGAGACTAATCTATGGACCTCCTTGAGAACCATCTGTAGAATAGAAAAGTAAAGAAAGGAGTGCATCTCCTTCGAAACTACTTCCCATGCTATAGACTGCATTTGTATTTTGCCACTTTGGTTGGGGACCATAAATAGTTAAGTCGGAAGCCAAATTGGCTTTGCTGTAAGTGAAGGTTAATGCCTTCACAAAGGAACTGATGAAGCATATGACAACGCATCAACCTCTCCATTTAAATAAGTTTGGTGGCACTGATAGATGAGCTTCTTCGTCCCCAGTATGTTGGGATCATTTATAATGTGAGAGTTAACTGTGTTAACAGCCAACACACTAATCAGAATGTATGGTGGCCTGCCAGAGGAGTGGCTGATCATTTCTGTTTGTCGATCTAAAACCTCTGGAGGTGAACACCCTGACAGACTGAAAAGGACACTGAAAAATGAGCTGGACCATGAAGTTGTGCAGTGTCTAACCAACAGTGGACAGCAAGGGGACTGTTTAAACATGCCACTGGCTGTGATTTATGGACTTTGCCTAATGTCTGCACTTCACACTCTTTTATTTTCCCTCATGGAAAACATGGTTCCATAGATCTCCCCTTTACCTTTTTTATTTCTCCTTTTCAATGGGGAGGCCATTTCCTAATAGCGACAATGGTTGCATACATATTTTATAAAGTCATTTGCATGTAGCAAAAAAAGAAGGAAACAGCGGTGGGTCTGCCTATTCCATTGATTTGGGTTTCCTGTCCCCTGCAGCCTGCATTGCTACCTGTACAACTGCATAGACCGGCGGAGGCTTGGTTTGCAGGAAGGGGCATTGAGTATGCAGCTGGCCTCTCCCCACTGATGCCCACCTGCTGAAGTCAGTGACATTCCACACATTTGCTTCAGCGGGAGCACTGCCACATGCTGCTCCCACAATCTGGACAAAAATATTTTTCAAAAAAAATCATCAGTACCATCTCCCCACTACTAATACAATTGCAGCAGTTCTGGGGAAAAACCAGGAAGAGGAATAGAGAGGGGGAAATATCAGTCCTTATGTGACTTGACTTGGAAAACGTCAGTGTGGGCATGGACCAGCATCGGTCATGGTATTTTGCTTTTCAATGGAAGTACAAAGAGCTGATGTCAGGCTCACCTGCTTGGTGGATAGCATGCTGTTTTATTCATTCACCCTTGAAATTAATTAAATAAAGCCCCTATAAAAATGAATTTGAATTGCTTTATTTTTCAGGAGAAAATCCTCAAGGTTTGACATACAGCCTCTTCCCCTTCCTTTTTTTTTTTTGAATATTGTTTTTCTATGTTAAATATATAAGCCACATTTTTCTGTGGAGCCCTTTATAATTTTAAATACTGGCTGTCATTTAAGTCATGTGTCATTGGTACTTATGGATCACCACATTCTGTCCCAGCCAAGGTAACGTTTGCAAATTCTCCTTGAATGCGTACATTTGACATTTTAGCAGCTCTTGATTGATCAGTGTTTCTTGCCTTGTCTTCTATGTGTTCAGCGTGGGCCCATGTTTGTTAGAATTACAACACTGGAAGTGATGTTACTGATCTTCCAGTATAGTTGAGGATACTGAGACTGAGAATGGATCAGGACTTGCAAAGGTCACTGGTCTGGCTTGGAGAAGCCACAGCTTTTGTCCCTGGTCTCCTGATTCTGAATCCAATGTTCTTTGCACAGAGCTCTCTCAGACCTTTATTTTTTCAAGGACATATCCATTTTGGTGCTAGGGTAAAACAGGAAGCCCTGCATGTTACAGTTTGACATACAGTAGCTCGATAACCTGAGGAATTCCCCACATTAAACCAAGGGGAAGGGCAATACTTCCTCAAATTTCACTCCTCATCAAAATGAGCCCCTTATGCTTTCCTGGCCTATTAACATGTTATCGGTTGAGGACTCAAAGGAAACCAAGATGGAGTTGCTTTCCACAAACTCTCTTCCACAGTGAACATAGTTTACATGGTCCTCTCGAGTATCCTTAAAGCATGTGCTCACACAGGTCAGCTTTGTGGGGAAGAGTAATACAGAAATGCAGCTTCGAGAAATAGGGAGAGAGCAGCAGAGAACTCAGAACCCAGACACCTTCATTTACCTGAGGAACATGGACAATTTACTTACTCGAATCCTAGGAAAAGCCACTGAAGCCAAATCCAGGACAAGAGCAGAATAATAATAGCAGCCGGGAAGGAAAGCAAAAACCACGATCCAAAGTTGATGCATCGACAGCCAGGGTAGCGCCTGTGGGAAAACATGGAAAAGTGTTCACAGAAGAGGACAGGTGGAATCCCTCTCAATGGTCAGTGGGAAGCGGCAGTTCACCCCTTCCCCGTGCTACCAGCCAAAGTAAGATGTAAGGGATGTTCACATTAAGAATGGAAGTTAGCGTTTCTCCTTTTCTCTTGATTCTTAACTGTGTAATTTTGTTCCCTTGACTCAATCTGTAAGGATGTGCTTGTGAAAGAACCCAGCACAGTACCTGCTACTCATTAAATGCACAAGAAGTGGGTATGCACGGGTGCGTGTGTTTGGCTGTCAGCACTAAGACCATGGATGTATGAGTGAGGAAAGGCAATAAGCAGATGTGGGAACAGATGAAAAGTAACAGAATTTCTGTTACCATTGCACATTGGTAGCAGGCATCCCAGGTACTTAGGAAGGGACTCTGATCCAGCCCACATTGTGTCTCAGAGATGTTTTCCTCTATTTCTTCTGCCCCAAAGCAACTGTAACCATCAGACCAGACATAGGCTAGTCCTTTCTTCCTAGAATTAGACAGTGCTTTAGGTCCCAGTCAAATGGAGTAAATCTGGACCAGAAAAAACTTAATGAAAAATTCTGTGGGAAACATCAACTTTGCTTTTATCTCTACTAGTTATTTTCAGCTTTTTAGCTCAGATAATAACAAAACAAGAGCGACAACAACAAAAAAGTTGTTGACTCAATCTGTAAGGACGTGCTTGTGAAATGAGGAACACAGGCAATAAACAGGTATTCATATAATGAATCAGGTACAAGCAATGTGTCCTTGGTAACCTCACTCTCATTATTTCAAAATTTAATCTAAATTCCAAATAAATATAGTTATCTACTTTATGACTGAGTGGGAAAATCGGGAAATTTGAGAAACAGTTGTCTAGAAATCCAGAAAATACAAAAAATATACAGAAGTAATAAAAACAACATTAATACTTTCATTATTTTTGAAATCATAAAATATAGAGAACTTTATAGAAATAATAAATGTTTCAATTCTTATTTTGTTTAAATCACATTAGTATTTTGTCATTTAAAAAAGATCATGTAGCCCTAGCCGGTTTGGCTCAGTAGATAGAGTGTCGGTCTGTGAACTGAAGGGTCCCATGTTCGATTCCGGTCAAGGGCACATGCCTGGGTTGCAGGCTTGATCCCCAGTAGAGGGCATGCACGAGGCAGCCAATCAATGATTCTCTCTCATCATTGATATTTCTATCTCTCTCTCCCTCTCCCTTCCTCTATGAAATCAATAAAAATATATTTTAAAAAATAATAGGTCTCTTTTAAAAAAAAAAGACCATGTAAATAAACAAAAATGTTTCATGCCAAATGCATCAACATAAGCCAAATGTATGGATTTTAGAGAATTCTTTGTTTTATTTTAGGATGGTTTCTAAGTAATGCAAAGACTTTTATTAAAAAAAATAAGTTTCAAAAACTCTAGAATTCTAATGATTTCTACAATTTCTTTGAGCTTATAAAAAGTTGCTGATCTCCCTAGGTCTTAAAGATATCATTAGCAATTTCAGGGTAATTTTTATTTACCTTGAGACCCAAGGATTAGCTTACCTATATATGCATTAGAAAGTGACAAATGATGATCAAGAAATGCTAGAGAATACTAAGAAATTATGAATGGAAAGATGCTTTATCATATCTATGAGGCTCTATTGAGAATCTCTTGCTTAAAAAATAATTTGTTGTTTTCAATTGGAAAATAAAATAATGGGGAAAAGGCTTAAACTTATTTCCCATTAATTTATTAGACATGGGTTACAGGTCGATGGCCTATGTTATCCTGTTTAGCCAAAAGACCTTTACAAATGTTCCTTGGTTTAGGGTCAAAACCATGCCCCAAGCTCAATTTCATTTCCACCATCTGCGGCTAATACCTTCACATCAGGCTACATCATTCCTCCCACACTGCAGAGAATCCTGGATGATTTGTTTGGCTGAAAAGGGGCTTTTCAGAATTTTTGCCTGGAAGGATAGTTCATTTAGAAAAATGAAAGCCTGAAAAAGCTAAACTCTGTTTGTTTGTTTGTTTTTTTTTTTTTTTTTTCTTCAGTAATAAGGAAGTAAACACCACACAGGACTGTGACCTCCATTATCCCAACTCTTACACATCTACTGAGAGTGAATACTTTGGATGGAAATTGAATGAACAGCATACTCGAAGGAATTAGTTTCACCCTGGTGTCTCTTATCTCACTTCCTCATACCCTAAAAGTTAAGTGACTATAAGTATCTGCCTAGAGCAAATATAAATTTCTTTCATCATGAACTATGTAAGTACATTTAATTCTGAGAGGATCCTTTTCTTTTACCCGAAGCTATGTTTTGGGTGTCTACCATGTGCCAAGTACTCTTCTAACTATTGGGGATATAGTGGTGAATTAGATGGACATGGTCCAGGCTCTCTTAAAGTTTATATTTAAATGAGGAACACAGCCAATAAACAGGTAAGCATATAATGAATCAAAAAATAAAACAAGATAATGAAATAAAAAATTATTAGGGGAAGGCAGAAATTTTATAGAATGTGGTCAAGGAAGGGGATATTTGAAATGAGATTTCAAGGGCAAGAAGGATCCAGTCATGTACATAACTGGGAAACAGCATTACAGACAGGAAATAGCAAGTACAAAGGCCCTGAGGTGGGAATGAACTTGGAATGTTTAAGGATTAGACAGAAGGCCTGTGTGGCTGTGGGTAGTGAGCTAAGGTTATAGTGACATGAAATAAAGTCCAAGACGTAGCCAATAGGGGTCAGATCATATATAACCTTGTAGGTCATCCGAAGGAATCTGAAGTTTAGTAGAAATGGGATTATGAGTAGTGGGAAGGAACATAGTAACTAAATTAGTGACATGATCTAATTTAAGTCTATGTAAATTTATCACTTACATAAAACATGTTGGCTAGATGGATTCTCAATATTGAAGGGAACAAGAGTGGAAGCCAAGGTGTGATAGGCAGAGTTCCAAGATAAATCCCTGGTTGACATGCCTTGTATAATCCTCTCCCCTTCCGTGTGTATAGAACTTATGAATACGATGAGATTTCAGTCCTGTGATTTTATGGCAAAAGTGAAGGGTTCTGTAGAGGTAATAAAAGTCCCCATCAGCTGACTCTACCTTAATCAAAAGGAAGGCTATCTTGGGTGGGCCTGGCGTAATCAGAGAAGCCCTTAAAAGAGATTTTCCTGCTGGCCTAAAGAAGTAAGTTTCCATGTTGTCAAAGGAAGAGGCCATATCACAAGGATTTGGGTGGACCTGGTAGTTGCTGAGAGTGACTCCATGCCAACAGGGAAAAAAAAAAAAAGGGCACCTCAGTAATTCAACCAAAGGGAACTGAATTCTGTCAATAACCTGAATGACCTTGGAATAGAACCCTGAGCATCTTCAGTGATTACAGGCTCAGCTGACACCTTTCAGGCTGGTGAGATCTTGAGCAAAGGACCCAGCTAAACTGTGCCTAGACTCCTGCCCTGACCCACTGAACTCATAAGATAATAAATTTGTGTTTTTTTAAGTCACTAAACATGTAGTAATTTTTAACATAATAATAGCAGATAAATACGTAGGGAAATTAATTAGCAGACAGGAAGTTTTGCACAGAAATAGGGGAGCGTGAGAGTAGAGATTTTAGCTTAATTTAGATTGTTGGGGAAAAGAACAGAAGGCAACAGATTTTAATATATTTGGGATAAAATGTAGAAAATGGAGAAAAAGTTTCATCTATTGAAATGAAGTCTGAGGGGAGAATGGCAGAAGAATAAGGGAGTGGTGGATCAGAAATGTTGCTGTGGGCATGTTAACTAGAAATATCGCTTAATTTTCCAAGTGGCCATGTTGGATAGGCAGTAGATAAATGAGTCTGGAGCTGAGAAGAGAAAGCAAGTTAGGGATCTAAAATTGCTAGATACCAAGCATACAGGTGGCTTCATAAACCATGGAAATGGGTATGGTAATTTGGGGAGTAAATGGAGATAAAGGGAACCAGGAATGCACCCTGGAGGCGCTCTAAATTTTAGAGGTCAGGCAGAAGTGTGGGAATGAACAGAAAACCTAACAAAAATCCTATGAGAAAAGCATTGTATTTATACCAGAAGACACCGAGTCTCAGAAAGTTAAACTAATTGCTCAAGGTCTGTACAGTGAAGCTGGATTTTTAACCCAGGAGGAGTGTTTAAATCACAACCTCTTTTCATTAATGCATAGTGTCCTCAACTGAAGCTCTGAAGTGAAAATAAAATATTCCATATATATTGGAAAGTATCCAGAGGCTAGAGTACAAACCTGATGTTTTAAGGACACTTTAGTACATCATACAAATGATTTACTCCATAACAGAGACATGGTTTGACCTAAAGCATAAATGCTTGTCAATGTTGAAACTCAGGAACACAGTGTTATTATTGCAGATCTTATGTCCAACTACGAAATGATGAATAATTCTAATGAAACACACACAAACTGTCTCAAAAGAATGAATGTAGCTATGGAAATTTACAGCCTTGAAACAGATTTGGGCCATTTAGATCACTATAAGCTAGTGTCCACACTGATCATAGTCTTTTTGATTAGTGACTGTTTTGATTATTTCTGAGTCAAAGCCATTTTTCAGTTTTGCATTTGTGTACTTCCAGAGGTTTCTTTTCAAATATTAACGATGTATTATTTATGAGCCAGGCTTAGATTTCTAACAGCAATAACAAAAGTAGAAGCAACAACAGCAACACTAGCATGATTGACAGTTTCCTATGTGCCAGGCCCTTTGCTAAGAGCCACATTTGCGTTTTTAATCCTCACAATAATGTTCAAAATTAGAGTTTTGCCCCCATTTCACAGTTGAAAAACCTGACGTTCACAGAAATTAAGCTAATATATAGCAAGATTGAAATCTGAACCAAAGTCTGAGTCTAAACTCTGTAATATCCAAATTTCTTCTATCGTATTGGAAAGAGAAATTCTTTCTGAGAAGTATGTTATACTCATTTCTGCAGGGGAAAGTCATGGTATCTTTTAAAGGTAACTACTGCTAGGTAACTGATTTACTTTTCCCTCTATAATTAGTTAAGAAGAGGGGTTAGAGATGTGGGCTTTGAATTTTGGGCACCTATAACTAATTTCTTTTATCGTTTGTTGATTTGTAAACCTATGATAGTTATTAATTAATACATAATTAGTAACAGCAACTGTACTAATCATTGATAATACAACTTCCTTCCAAGCTGCTTTGTATACACATGTATTTCATAGCTGACCCAACATGAACTGAATAATATACTTTGATAATCAGCAAGCTATATAAATTGACTTGTGATAATGGTCCAGTTTTTAATCTGGTAGATTTTTTTTGTATTTAACTAATAGCTGCTGTATTTGTTAAATAATACTGATGCGTCAAAGCTACTCTTGTGAAAACAGTAATTGTGCCTAATAAGATTCCCCTTATTAACTTTATTTAAATATCAAAAAAATATTTAGTTATTTGGATGATTCCCAAGAACAGTCAGCACTTTATGCGTTGGTACAGTTCATCTTAACCAATGTTTATTAATCACTTACCTGTGCCCCTTGTGGGCTAAAAGAAGGATAAGAATGAAAATTTTACAAACTTGTAATCATCAGGAGTGGGGGTTGTGCATGTGTAAAGAAGACAAGTTTATAGAAATGTGAATATCGTTTATGATAAGAGAAGATGGGAATGGCAATGGAGGAGGAACTGAACAGAGTTTCCAATAAGATAGCATCCACACAAATAGAGAAAGAACTTGGCAGAACTGGTGGGTCTTCCAACAACCAGAGTAGGAAGGAATGGTTAATTACAGGGTGGCATTTATGAACAATAGTGTTAGCCATGGAAGAGATTGGGTGATAACTGGAAGGATATAACAGTGTAGCAATGAATAAGGATCAGGAAGAGAACATTTTGAATTGGAAATTTTTTTCTGTTAATCTTTATTGTTTAAAGTATTACATGGGTCCTCCTTTTCCCCCATTAACCTCTTCCAGCCCTCTCCCGTCCACCCCCACTCATTGTCTGTATCCACGGGTTATGCATATATGCATACAAGTTTATTGGTTGATCTCTTCCCAACCACCCTCCCCTGCCTTCCCTTTGAGGTTCAACAGTCTGTTCATGTTTCTATGTCTCTGGGTCTATTGAATTAGAATTTTGCCAACATGCCCCACTCACATACGGTAGGTGAGGCAATGAGACTGCAGAGTGGAAATGGGGCTGGAACTCAGGCCACCTGCCTCCCCTCACTGACTAGATCATCACTTAAATGCTCTGAGCTTCAGCTTCCTCATGTGAAATGTCTACATGGTTTGAAATTTCTGTCTGCATGTTTTCTCTTCTTCCCTGGCATTATTACTTTGGAGGCTAGGTCCTTCTTTTCCAAGACTAACATTTCTACTCTTGATTTTTAAAAAATAATTACTTATTTTTCAAATACAGTTGATATACCATGCTGTATTAGTTTCAGGTGTACAACCCAGTGAGTGATTAGAAATTTATATACCCTGTGGAGTGATCCCCCTGGTAAATCTAGTACCATCTAACACTATATATAGTTATTACAATATTATTGACTATATTCTCTATACTGTACTTTACATCTCCATGACTATTTTGTAACTGCCAATTTGTACTTCTTAATCCCTTCAACTTTACCAATCTCCCCTTCCCTGGTCCCTTCTGGCAAATATCAAAATGTTCTCTCTGTTATGTAGTATACTCTTGTGGAGTATACATGATGAATGTGCACTCATAGAAGCAATAAGTACACATGGAGGTCTGTGTTGTATGGTCCCTAAACTGCTATACCAGTTTTCTTTGTATGCAAGTTCTCATTCTTCCCAGCACAGAATGATATTTTTTGAGTCTTGGATTTCTTGGAAAAGCTATGCATGTACAACATTTTGAAAATACTTTTAGAAAATTCAGTCTGTGAATCTGCTTCTTAGAGTGTAGCTTTCCTGCCTCTGAACCTCAATTTTTCTGTAATAGGACCTAAATCCTGTGTTAGGGCATCACAGTGCTGCCCGCCTTTCTGGAATTCGGACAATAATTTATCCTATTAGTACCTGAAAATGCATCTTGGGTGTAGAATCAATTTGAGCTCTCACATGAAAGCACGGAGTTTCAAACTATTGTTTCAATAGCTCTTACACAGTGCCAAGTATTTTTACATAATTACCTCATTTAATTCTCACAGTAATCATGTGCACTTTGCCTAGTTTAGATATGAAAAATTAAGTCTTGGAGAGTAGTGTACTTTTTTATTGTTCAAATTCACAAAGTGACTTAATATTGTGAAATATTTTTTTAATATATTTTTATTGATTTTTTACAGAGAGGAAGGAAGAGGGATAGATAGTCAGAAACATCGATGAGAGAGAAACATCGATCAGTTGCCTCTTGCACACCTCCCACTGGGGATGTGCCCGCAACCAAGTTACATGCCCTTGACCGGAATCGAACCTGGGACCTTTCAGTCTGAAGGCTGATGCTCTATCCACTGAGCCAAACCGGTTTTGGCAATATTGTGGAATATTTAACCCAAGTATTCTGACTATATCCACAGATTCCCCATTTTCGGCAATGGAGTGATAATACAATGTCAAACTTTTATTTAGGGTCATATATCTGTTCTTAGATTACTTTATTACTGTCATTTCTTGTAATTACTTAATCCTTCAGTTTTTTAAAATTCAAATCCATGCCTCAGTAATTAGTAACTTTATCTGGAATTCATCATTTAAGTTCAAATGCCAGTTCCTAAACACTTTATAAATTGTCCCATGCAAATAACCCCTTTTTGTTTCCTCTAACATTTGCAATATTGTTTGTAATTTAAAATATTTTCCCTATTTGATTAGAATGGTCAGACAGGAGTTATCTTTTCTGAGCTGCCTTGGGGAATCTGTAGGTACCTGTTAATTTACTATGTCTTACATATTTAACTCTCAGTAGAAGGGTTAACCCAATAGAACACTCTGTCCTTAGAGTCTCTAAATTAGGTTAGTTGTGTGCTTTCCATTGATTAAATCACCAATCCAATAATATTACTTACGTATTGAAATGCTCGGCAAAAATCAAGTTGGTGGAGGTACCAGTGATCGTTGTCAGTCCACCAACGGTAGAAGAGTAAGTAATGCACAAACACATAAGCTTACACATCATGTGGTCCTTCTTTGTTGGGTATTTGATTCCTGTGACTGCATTCTGTCCAACAAGAAAATGTACTATGAGAACAGCTCTACTGGTAGCCATGACAAGCAGTAATAGCTTTGTTATGGACTGAATGTTTGTGTCCCCCCCAAATTTCTTATGTTGAAGCCTTACCCCACACCGTGATGCTATTTGGAGATGCGACCTTTGGGAGGTAATCAGGGTTAGATAAGATCATAATGGTGGGGCCGTGGTATGATAGGATTAGTGCTGTTATAAGAGGAGATAACAGAGAGCTTAATCTCTCTCCACCATGTGAGAACACAGAGAAGGTGGCCATCTGAAACCCAAGGAGGGAGCCCTCACCAGATAAGGATCCTGCTGCACCCTGATCTTAGATATCTATTTCCAGAATGATGAGAAATAAATTCATGTTGTTCAAGCCACCAGTCGATGTTATTTTATTACAACAGCCTGATAGTACAGCATTTATCTTTCCATCAGTAGAAATGTAACAATAAAAATATTTAACCTGAAATATTTTACAAATATAGTATTATTCCTTTGCTCATGCTTTCTTATTCCAAAACCAACCCTTTCCTCCTTTCTTCCCTTCTCATCATCACTCCCAAATTTTCTGCTATTTTTTCTGCTGAACTGATAGTACATGGCAATAAGTTCTTCAACCTCTTTTTGCAGTATTTCCTACATTGGTGGCTAGATAACTATAACATGTTCATGAATAACCCTTCAAATATACTGGCCTTACAGATTTTTTAAAAAAATATCATTTCCAGAGACCTTCAACTCTGCTCTATCTCAGTCACTCTCTCTGATAGTTCCACCTTGGATAACAGCACATCCTCAAATGACTCCCTCCATCTTGGAAATCACTATTTCTAATGTGTTCTGTTTAAGAATAGGACTTCCTAGGGTGAAAGACAAAAGCAACTTCATTTCTTTTCTCACCTATGCCCGTATGAATACACTTGTGTTGGTCTGATTTTTGCTGTACCTGGGATGAAATCTGGGGCAGAGTCTATAACTTTTCTGGTCACTTTGTTTAATAAAGTCTTTCAATCACATTTAGTAAAAAAGCAATTTCATTCCAGGCTGGGGTGGCTCAGTAGTTGAGCATTGACCTATGAACCAGGAGGTCATAGTTTGATTCCTGGTCAGGGCAAATACCAAGTTGCAGACTCAATCCCCGGTGGGGGCATGTGGGAGGCAGCAAATCAATGAGTCTCTCTCATCATTGATATTTCTAGCTCTCTATCCTTCTCACGTCCTCTCTGAAATCAATAAAAATATATTTTAAAGAAAGATTTAGAAAAAGCAACCTCATTTGAGTAGTTGGCATAAGCAGTCCTTCATTTAATAGTAAAAGTCCCAACTTTAAAATTAAACCTTCTTCCTTGTATCTGGCCTACTTAAAAGCCCATAGTTGGAAGGAAGTTTGTGGGTTTGGCTTTATTTCTCTCTTTTAGCTCCAATTCCTTCCACAACTTGCTAGTGTCAGCTTTTAAATCCTTCATATTTGGAGTGACAGAGGATGGACAAGATCAAGAAAGGAGTGGTAAGGTTTAGAACAGGTTTTATTTGATGGATATAATTAAGATATGACATTAGTACTTTTTTAGCTTGATGGATGGTCAAAATGACTCCTATATCTGATGAGTACTTTTATGGATTCTTAAGAAATTTCTACCACTCAAATAATAACATTAGAGTCATGCTCCTCCTCTATAGTTAATGCATCATTTCCACTTGGTTGCTTATGACACACTTGTGGTTTCTGCATGTGATGGTCCACACACATCTCCATGCTGAGGTAAAGTTGCCCTGTGTAGAAGCTCTCTTGGGGAAAGTTGCTTTTCAAGTGACCCCAAATACCACTTCTCCCATACGTTCCTGATATTTGGTCCATGGGAAATGGGCACCTCTCCCCTGTTGACAATAATAGTGAAGCTGAAACTATATTAGGTAAGGAAATTCAGCCATGGCCTTTCACTTTCAATTTTTTTAAGTGATGTCGCTTACTTGTCCATCGATCTCTTCTAGGTCTAGAGAAGAGATTCTCAAGTTCTCCGAGTGGTGGTTTCTCTATCTCACCACCGTGAGGTAAGTGGGAGACTTTTTCCTTCCCTCTCTAATCCAAACCTAGAGATTAGAGCTGATTTGGGAAAATATTCCAACTTATTCCAAAGGCAGACTCTCTCTCTCAGCCTTCTCTCATTTTCAGCACTAAGTTTAAGAGCCTAAAACTAATTTTTAGTCATTTACTTTGCAAGTCCTTTGTAAGTGCAATATGGGAATACTTATAATATGTGCTTGATATTAGAGTTCATTGGGGATAAAAAGAGTGTCATTTTACTACTTTATTAACAAAGAAGTCTGCTCCTTTACCACAGCTTCTTCTTCCAACTTTGCTGTTGAATTACTCCTATCCCTCCTCTCCTTCAACTCTATTGGCATGTCTAAGTCATTGAAACATCTACTTATTCCCAGTAGATTTGTCTGATTCCTTTCCTATCCAGTTTATATTTCATGGTAAACCAATAAAATGACATTTTTAGGCTTTTTAAGCAACTTTATTGAAGTATGATGGACATGTAAAACACTGTACATAATTAATGTATACAATTTGATGAGTTTGGGGATAAGTATATGCCATCACCACTATCAATAACTTTCTTAACAAAATCCTAAACTCTCTTGTCTCTCTTTGAATGGTAGTTATTTAGAAAAATTTCAGCTTTGGATGAACCCAACCATTTACTTTTTCATGTCTGCCCCTGAGTAGTCAAGTACTGTTGGTGAAATGATGCACATAACAGAGGAGACTGGGTTCCCTACACTCACAATCACAAACTTCAACTGCAGTGTCCTGCTGCTTTTCTGCCCCACTGTGTTTCTCTGACCCAATTTCTCTACATGTCTTCACAAGAAGATTAAAAACCTTTCCTATTTTCTTTCTACCTTCTTCTCAATGCTCCCGCTAACTCTTCACAGGTAACTTTGCCTCCTATTCTACAGGAAAACTAGAAGCCAGAAGATAGATGCCTCACTGACAAATGCAGCTTGCATCTACACTGCCTTCTCCTCCTTCTCTACATGCATAATAGAGTAAATGTCTCCCCTCTAACTTCTTATTTCTGCACCCCAATCCCTCAGGCCTTCCAAAACACTGTATACAAATTGCTTTACTGGAATTTCCTCACCAACATTTAATCATTTTTAAGTCATCTTTACAAAAGAAAAAAAATGTTTCTTAATCCTCTTAATTAGACTACTGCCTAACTCACCTCCATTTTCACAGCTAGACTACTCAGAAGAGTTGTGTACTTTCAGTGACTCCATTTCGTTAACCACTCCAAACTAGTTTTTGTCCCCTCAACCACCCAAAATGTATTTGCTATGATTATCAATAGCCTCCATGTTATAAAACACAATAGATACTTTTCTGTCTCAATCTCATGGACCTCTCAGCAGCACCTAAAGAGTTAATCGCTCCTTTCTGCTGAAAACTCTTCTTTGGGCTTCCATGATATCTCAGCCTTGTGGTTTTTCTTCTACATCTCTGCCTGTTCCTCTTTCTCTCTTATCAGTTTATTTTCCTTTATCCTTCCTCAAAACTGGAATTTCTTGAAACTCTGTCATAGGCACATGTCCCTCTCACAGTAATATTTCTCTGTTGGAAGCCGCCCATTGTCCTCACTAGCAGAGAGGTGTGGACAAGAAACCAGGAAGGCTGGTCAACCTTGAAGCTCTGAAAGGTCAGAGGCAACCACCCACTGTCTAGTTGAGACAATGATAGCTAAAGCAACCTCCACCTTTTAATCTTATGTAAATCCTTGCTGATTGGCTATTACTGGAATTGCCTGCCTAAAGGTTATGGGTATATCTCATAGTCTTAATAAAAGGGATCGCTAGGCCGGAGCAAAGTGAAGTCCTTCCCCTTGAGTTGGGCTCCCGCCTGGCCCCCAATATTCCCAAATTAATATTTTCTAGTCTCTTTCATTTGCGTGCGGCCTCCTTCAGAGCCTGAACCCTGAATGTGAACCCTGAACCACACGGGACATGGAAGGGGTTTACTATAAACTGGAGCCCAAATGTGGAACACTACAAACATGTGGGACACTACATTTCTCCTTAGGAAATCTCATATATTTTCATTTTTTTAAATGGATATCCATATTCCAGACCACTAAAACCCTGTCTTTAGCCCAGACTTCTCTTTTTAGACCTAAATATCCAATTGTCTGTTCAACATAATTTGAATGTCTTAAATAAAATCCCAATCCCCAAAAATGTTCAAAACCAAACTCATTATTTCCTTCCTCAAACCTAGTTCTTCTGCTATGTATGATAATAGCAGAAGAACTAGCATCACTATAACCATAATTGCAAACATTGACAGTGGTTTAGTATATAATAAATATTATTTTAAGTTAAAATCAAATAAATAGTTTAATTAATGTTATTCTTACAGTACAGTGAAGTTAGTACTATTATTATCCTACTCTATACATGAAGATATGATACCCAGAGAGCTGGGTGACCCAAGGTCACAGAGCCTGGAATGTCAGACTTAGATTATGAAACCATGTAGAGCTCAGCTACTATTCTAGATTGCTTGTCCTCCTTGAAACCATTCTTTTTCCTTATACCACCACGTCATCTCTGTTTTATCTACTTAAATATTTCTGGACTCTGTTCAGTTTTTTCCATCCCCATTATTGTGTTGGTCTAAGTTGACATCATCTCTAATTTGGGTTACTGTAATAGTCTCCATATGGGCCTCCTTGCATCAATTCTGGCCCATTTCAGATCTATTCTACACACTGCAGCCTTCTAAAAAAAATCTAGATGTATTTAAGACATATACAAAGAGGAGGATAGCCCTGTTCCATAGCTGAATGTAACATTGCAACTGAGAGATCTTTTTGAAAAATCATGATCAGAAAAAGTTCCTATTCATGAAAAACCATAATGGATATGGAAATGGCACTTAGCATGACAAGGTCAGGTGCATTGAGTTGTAATTTGCCTTTCACTTTCTAATTAATTTAAAGGTTAGCCCCCAGGGGTCTTTACTCTTTACCCCAAAGAGGTTAATTTAGAAATGTCTCCTTTGCTTATGGAAATTATTTGTATTCTCTATGATAAAAGTTTCAATTGAAAATTTTAAAACTAAATGGTAAATAAATAAAGTAGAAAAATAAGTTTATAAATTCTTATGAGTGAAACAAAGTGAAAATAAGGTTTTAAATATTATTTTACTATAGGAAAGACTTCAAACACTAATCAGAAAGTGATGTATAATTTTGATATTATTAAGTTGATAATAAGGTAGAAACTTAAAGATTTAATGTGTATATAATTTCTCATTATCACATTAAAACTTTCAAAAATACTATATATATATTAATTTTATATAATTGCTTAATGGCAAATATAAGCATATATATATAACAGTGATTAAAATGGAAGATACAAAGATAAAAATAAATCCCATGGGATTTTCTACACTTTTTTCTTATATAAAGATCTTTAAAAAATACGTTAATGCACATAAGGTGATATATATGCAAATATCACAGACAATCTAGAAACGTATTAAAATCTCAAGGTAAATTCAAATTCTGCAGTAAATTGTAACACTAATGTCATAATGCATGGTTAAGTGGAGGTATTTGGGAGGTGGAATGGGGTGCACCACTTTTGTTTCCCAGTAAACAGGAGGCCCACACAGTGAACTCTATTGTTATTTTTGCTTAGGGCAGGTGATTGTTGGGCTGAACCGTTGAAGAGATGATATGGTAATAAGAGGTAAAGATTGAGGACAACAAGGACAGTAGCAGAAGGCAATGGGCAGAAAAACAGAGCTCTTAAAAAGCCAGAGATAAGCCACTAATTGAGCCAACTGTAGGTATAAAAACTACAAAAAAATGAGGGAGGATTAGTCTTTGGCTACACTGGGTAGTGGTTTCAACTTGAGACCAAGGGTTTAACCGTAGGCTAAGAGGGAATTGAAATGAGTCTTTTGGGGTAGAAAGTAAGACCTTGACACTGAGGGCATGTGTTTGCAGATAATAGCACAACAAAATAATGACTACATTTCTCTATAAGTGGAGAAGGAATTATGTATGTAAGTGTGCGTGTGTGAGTGTGTGTGTGTGTGTGTGTGTGTGTGTGTGTGTGTGTGTGAGATGTTTTCTCATTGGATTTTGGAAGAGAAAAAAATATTCCAAAGTAAAGTAGGAAGGGGAAGCAAAACATCTAGAAGGGTGAGGCTAAAGATATATAGATAGTATCCTGTGTTGGTAACCAAAGGACATTCCATGGATATATTGTAAATGGATATGTGCTTGCTTTGTATGTTTCATAACGAAATTAAATATACAGAATAATGTAATTTGTAAAAATAGTCCTAGTTAGGTGGCTCAGTTGGTTGTAGCATCGCCCTTTCCACAAAAAGGTTGTGGGTTGAATTTCCAGTCAGGGCACATAACTGGGTTTCTGGTTCAATCCCCAGTTGCAGTATGCGCTACGAGGCAGCCAATCAGTGTTTCTCTCACATCATTGTTTCTCTCTCTCTCTCTCTCTTCCTTCTTCTCTCTCTAAAATCAATAAAAACAGATTGTTGGGTGAGGATTAAAACTTAAAAAATATATATCCACTGTGGAGAGCGGCTATAGTGTTTAGACAGGTTCAAGCCTCGAACTAATGAGAGGGCACAGTGTAAGTCACAGCACAAGTATAGCCAAAGGCCACATGAAAGTCCCAGCATAATTATAGCCAAAGGCTATAGTTGTAAGCTTGACCTTATGATCTGAGCCTGTAGCCCCACGTGGCTGAGTGATATAGGCTGCAGGAGGTGCAGCAAGTAAACAAAACTTGATCAGGTACATGTAATTGAGTAGGTTCGAAACAAACGAGAATGTTGTAAACATCTTGACCATGCCCTTACTTTGCCTCGTGCAATCTGACTATAAAATAAAGACACGGCTTACAGGCTGTGGCGCTGACTCTCTATCAGAGAGAGCAGCATCCCACCCTGACCCAGCTTTTTTCTCTTGTCTGTCTTTTCTCAATCCTTCACCGCCCCCTCTCAGGCTCACCAAACCTGGCTGAACTGGCATGGCACATATGGCACCCAATGTGGGGCTGAGTATGGGGAAAAGGGGCCTGAGCTCAGGTTCACCCATGGCCATGCCGGCTTGGCACAATCCACATACATATATGTGACTAGAAATAAGACTGAAATGAAATATGTTAAAATTTTAACAATGGAATTATGGAGATAACTGCTACCTTCTTTATACATTTTGTATGTCCCACAATCATAAGAAAGGTTTTTTAATATATAAAAGAATCATAGACTATTGGAGCAGAGAGATGTTTAGAGATTATTTGGTACATGGATCTAATTTTTCAGAATAAGTCTCAATTTTGACTGCTGGTCATATAGCAGATTGAAACCAGAATCCATGTATGAGTTCCCTCTCGATGGTTTCCCTTATATCATCCTGCCTCCCAGAACACTTTTTACATAGATGAGTTTTTAAACCTACATCTAAAACTTCACATTGAATTCATTTTACATTGCTTTCACCCCAGAAAGTGTAACCTGTTGTGCTTTTAAACAATCCCAATTGTTTCATACATTCGTATTTCACACAAACATATCTAAGACTTTGTATGTGTTCCAAAATTTCTCTTAAGTGACTTAAAAAATTTTGTCTGGGACATGACCAAATTCAGAATTCTCTGACATTGCTACTGGGATGATGCTCAAGAGACATTTCAGAACAGAAATGCTGCAGATCCAGATATACTAGTAACTCACTATGGCCACCTGGTGGCAGTGACTACAGATTCTAGGAGCATGTTCCACATTTCCAACCTCAGGTGATAAACACACATATGTGAATCAGCATGGACTTTGTCCCTGGTCTCCACAGCACTGTATAAAATAATTCATTTAGGTAGTGTGGTATGAAAACATTAGGGTTTCTATTTATATTTAAATAATTATGTAGGGCTAGTTGCACAAATATTAGTTCCTGCTAATGATTTTCTGCTTGCCAAAGACAGCAACTTTAAAATAGTCTAGCTCTTTTTGGATATTTACTTGCACTTACCTTAATAATATTTATATGATACTATCTCTTAATTTCAAAATTGTAGGCATTACAACTAAATTTCCACTATGTTAGATGTGAATTGAGTTTCCTTTCACATCCTCCTCCATTGAACACGTTCATACTTTTCATGTCTCCACCATTCTCCCATTGTGGCTAGACTAGAGGCCCGGTGCATGAAAATTCATGCACTGGGTGGGGGGATCCCTCAGCCCAGCCTGCCCCCTTTCACAGTCCAGGATCCCTCAGAGGCAGGAGACGACCTGGTCATCAGTAGAAGGCAATGCCCCCATCACACCTCTGCTGCTGCCACTGCCAGCAGCGCAAGCCTCGGTCTGCCCTGGTTACCTGAGCCTCGGGCTGGCCCTGGGCAGCTGGGCAGCTGCCATCCGAGGCTTGCCTGTGCCTCAGCTGGCCCTGCTTGCCTGAGCCTCAGTCAGTGGGGGGTGCAGGAGGACCCAAGGCCCCCCGTGGGGCTGACAGGACGCCAGCGGCAGGCGTGCGGAGCAGCCAGCCCTGCCCCCGCTGTGGGTGCCACCATTTGTGAAGGCGTGATGGTCAATTTGCATATTACTTCTTTGTTGCTTTGCTTTGAGCAGAGTTCAATGTTCAGAATATTGTCTAGAGATCTATTATCAGCGTAGTACTAGGATACATATTACTTTTCCTGTTTTGCACTCCCCCCACATCCTTAATTGATTAGTTTTCTAAGTACATATCACTAAATCTCTGAATTTAGGTGATCTTCTCTCAGAACATTTAAATGATAGGATACCTAATCCACATCAAGTAGTCTACTAATTTCATTGCCTTGAAGACATGTCTTGCAGACCCTTCTGCCTGCTCTAAATCTAATCACTTTTTTTCTCTAAACCTGCAAAGAGCTATCTAGATGTTCGTTTATCCTCACACTTCATTGATAGTTTCATGGATATTGATTTCTAGATTGGAGATAAATGTTACTCAGAATTTTGAAGGCATTTTTTACTCTCTTGTCTCTGAGTTTCCAGTGTTGTTATAGAGAAGTCTTCAGCCATTTACATTTTTGCCCTTTTTAAGGAATATGTTTTTCCCCTTTCTGGAAATTTTTAGAGTCTCTTCACCCACAGTATTCTGAAATCTCATTGTCCTTTCCTATGTGGGTCTGTTTTATCTCCTGTGCTAGCACCCAGTGGGTCCTGTAGTCAAGAAAAGCATACTCTTCATTATGAAATTTTTCTTGAATTTTTGATGCAATCTTCTTGGTTTTTCTTTTTCTGAAATTCCTGTTATTTTCTTGTTTCTTTCTATTTTCTCCTACTAAATTTTCCATTTATATTTTATTATATGTTTATTTTACATTTTATTTTTGTCTTCTTCTCATTTTTAAATTTTACTTTTTAATCCTGACCTGAAGATATGTGGGGTATTATTATTATTATTATTATTATTATTGATTTTAGAGAGAGTAAGGAAGGGAGAGAGAGAGAAACTTCGATGTGAGAGAGAAATATCAATCTGTTGCTTCCTGTTTGCCCCCTGACCTGGGATTGAATATGCAACATGGGTATGTGCCCTTGAAACCAAAGTACTGTGATTGGACCTGAGATTGTTATCTCGAAAAATCAAAGAATTAGTCACGGACAAAGATGCAAAGTTTAAATGGATGCAAAGTTTATTGAGAGATAGAGGGACTCTCTGTAGCACAGAGCAAAGGGAGGGGGCCCAGTGTGGGTTGCCGGTGAAGCTTCTTTGTCTCAGGTTCCAAAGTCCCATGCCCCTGAAGCCAGTCCTAGAAAAGGTGCAGCTGGGATTCCAGGACAGCCCAAAGCAGGCCAGTGTCCAGACCTTCTGTTCTATGTTGCAGCCAGCTATAGTTCAGCACCCAAGCTATTTAAAGTTCTTTAGTCCATGTGTGGAGTCCTATATGGCCACAAGCTATGTGGGTGCAAGGGAGAGCCAGGAACCCAGTGCACCAGAGAGAGAAGATAGTGTGCTTCTTTGTCTAGTGGTAGATATATGCTTTGTTAGCTCCAGATTGGTCATTTCAAAGAATTCTGCCTTAGCAACATCCATACATTTTAAAACTCAAGTTCTCATGGGGAGATGAACCGGATTGAGAACTGCCACTTCAGGTCTGAGGTGACATCACTGTTCTGCTACCAGGGTTGCCTTAGCAACTGCTGCCTACCTGGGTTCAATTCCAGGTTACTTCGTTTTTCTCAGAACAGGACACAGTCAGCAACCTGCATCTGCAACTCTACACTCCCCTCCCCAACCTCCCACCTCACCCGTGGTGGTCCCAACCCTGACTGCCTAGCCCTCTTCTATCTCCTCAACCTGACAGGGAATTCAACCCAAAGCCTTTTGGTGTACAGGATGATGCTCCAACCAACTGAGCCACCCAGCCAGGAAGTCTTCTTCCCCTTTTATAGACTGTCAGTCATATTTGATGAGTACAATTTCTTTACCCTTTTGAATAGATTAATAGTAGTTTCTTTTCTTGTGTTTTCATCTTCTTGCATTCTCTGTTTCCTGTAAGTTTCTCTTTCATTTTTGTTTGTTTGGGATTCTCTTTCTATGCCCAAGGCTTTCTTCAAATATCCAGGACTTTTTAGTTGTTTGCTCTTACTGAAGTCAATGAAAAGCTGATTGGAAGCTCTGAAGGTGTGCTTTGGGATTGGATGTTGACTGTGGGCTTCAATGCAGTAGCATCTGACTGGGCTTTTTTTTTTTTTTTTAGAAAAATCCAATGCTATATATTTTCATCTTCTCTTTTGTGCTGATTGCATTTTCCAAGGAAGAAACTTCTGGTCTCCTGCCAACTGAGCAGGTGGGGTGGAAGTCAGGGGTCTCACAGTTTAGCATATAAATTGTCACTCAATGCCCTGTTTTCATTGTGAAACCTTCCCCCAACCTTGAACTGTGTCTGGTTCTCCTTACCCTCTGCTTCATTATATCTAAGATTACACTTCTCTTTGGTGGGAGAGGAGTAGTTGCATCTATGTACAGTTGAACTGTTTCATAAGAAATTTTTTATTTATCTCCACTTTTTAACATTTAAAAACTTTGTGGGCTGCTTCTATGTAAATTGGATTGTTTATTGTCTTTCTTCACCTCTGATTTAGGATTTCATTTTTGTGGGATAAGGGGATCATTTCTCACCCATTCTCTTTTTTGTTTTGTTAATCCTCACCTGAGGGTATTTTTTCCATTGATTAGAGAGTGAAAGAGAAGGAAGGATGGAGAGCGAGGAGAGAGAGAGAGAAACATCAATGTGAGAGAGAAACATTGATTGGTTGCCTCCTGCACTCACACCAACTGGGGTCAGGGATCTCACCCAGGTAGGTGCCCTTGACTGGGAATTGAACCTGTGACCCTTCAGTGCACTGGCTGATGACACTCTAACTACTGAGCATGCTGACCAGGGCTCCCACCCATTTTTTTTCCTTCCAGCCTTTAAAATGATTATGTTATCACCTCCTCTTCCCATAATATGCATATGGCTTTGAAGTTTTTCTATAGAAAGTGATTTATGTAAAGAAACTTCAGAATGAAAATAGTAAGTGAACAGCAGAAAATATAAGAGGAGATTCTTCTACTCTTGATATAATCTCTTCATAAAGATCAGATGAAGTTGTAATTGGTGATAACCTGAACAACTCAGAGAAGCTGGTAACAAAGTTGAAGTTATCAATAAAACTCCTTGAATTGTGTTTTATATCAACTGTAGTTAATAAAGAATTATGTTGCATATTGTGAATTGGGAATATTAGGTTATAAAATAATAGTATGATGAATAGATAGATATTAAAAATTTAGCACTCCAGACATGAGGAATCTTCATAAAAACTCTACTTTTTCAATGATGTTGAAAGTCAATTAAATCCAAAATTTATTTTACAAAATAATATTATTCTCAATGTTAAATATTTAGAAGCTTCATTTGTAATTTCTTAGTGAATAGCAAAAAGTAAAAATATATGTGCTATTGGAGAACATCTTGTTTTTTTATAGTGGTAAAAATGACTGAAATAATATATAAATAATATAGCAGATTTTTATATCCAGCTGCATGACAAATCAGAGTCCCTGTTTAAAATATTTAAAAGTGCATTTAAAAATTTATCACTGAACTGATATAAAAGTAAGAAATCGGCCTTCACCTCAAAAAAGTGAAAGTAAAATTTTAAGTGAATGTATAGGCAGCTTTTTGACCTGAGGGTTTCAGTTTATTCTTTTGCAGGAGCAGCTGGAGATGGCCCATCCTGTGCAGGGAACTGTATAAGAAAACACTCATAAAGCTGGTATCCTTTGCAAAAGTAGAAAGCAAAGAAATCTCATGTTGACTTAAGAGAAAACATAATGTACCTTGAAAACTCTTAATTGGTGTGTGTATTAAAATAAAACAGTAATATAATTCAAGGCTTTTCCATGCAGCTACAACCCAGAACTTGGGGAATTCCCATAGACACTTCAAGGAAATTTATCATTTCTATATTTAAAAGCACAAAGCACGCAAGAAAATAAGGTAACCAAAGTGAGAACAAACAGGAAACGAAAATAGGCCAGAGAGAGAGATCCATAGGACTTCAAACACTAGAGTTAGACACAGAAAATAAATATGGTAAATTTATTTATGATTAAGAAAACTAGAGAAGGGATGGAAAATATGAGTAAGGAGGAAGAAACTATAAAAATTACTAAGCAAATCTTAAAAAGAGACAAATAGAATTTGTAGGAATCAAAATTAAATAACTGAATTTAAAAACTCAGTGGAGGGGAGATTCCAAGATGGCTGCAGACGAGGTGGAAGCTAAAGTCAGCTGCTCCCAGCACCAAATGGGATTACAGCTAAATTATAGAGCAATCAACCTGAATAACCAATTGAAGGCTAACTGAACTGAAATATTATAACCAAGGATTTGCAGCAGAGGCACATAGAGACTGGTAAGAAGGGCAGAGACGTGGAAAGGGTTGGTCCCTGCACCCATGTGGCAGGTGAGGAGCTGGAGGGTTATCTGGGCTGCAAAACTCCCTCCCCCAGGAGCATGAGGTCTGAAACCCATGCAGGGATCCCCAACACCAAGCAGCAGAGACACAAAGTGGATAGCATCTGGTGGTGAAAATCAGTGGGGATTCAGTCTGCCTGGGAGAGAAGGGAGTCTGCCATCTTCTCAGGGTCAAGCACTCCTGTTGTTAGCACCACCCTGGGGAGTGCACTTCCCAGTTTCCAACTCCTGGTGGCTCCCATCTGCCATGCTCAGGTGCTGCAGAGGGATCTGCTGGCTGCACTCAGCAGGGATTTGGGGGATGCTCTTTTTCTGGAGAAGCTCTTGGTGGAGACTCAGACAGTGATTGAACTATGAGGCATTGGAAAGGGGACCATTCTTCCCCACCTCCAGCACACAGCCAGCACTCCCCTCCCACCTCTTGAATCACAGTGGCCAGCCCTGCCACTCTGTGGCCCTGCCCTGCTGAGTTCAGCCATGAAAGGGATTAGAGTACAGCACAGATCTGACACCTTAGGCACACGGTCTCCCAGGGAGGCTTTTATCCAAGAATCAGACTGGCCAGGGCTGGGTTTGGGGTGGAGAAAGGGGCAGCGGTTTGGCACTCCTATCTTTCCTGCAAGTTCAGTCCACCTATCCTGGGAAGGGGAAGAAGTGCGCCCCACCCCCACCCTCCCGCTTACAGGCTTGTTGTCAACATCTCCAATGGGAGACACTTTGGATCCGCACCCCCGCCTTGCCGCAAGTCCCAATGAGGGGGGAAGGAAGGGTTGCTCAGAACTGAGACATTCAGAGTTTGTCTCCTTCAGAGGCTATTGTCTTGGTCCCCTCCTGAGGGCTCTGCTGGCACCACCCCAATGGGAGACTCTTGATCACCTCCCCACCCCCATCCCTCAAGCCCCAGTAGCTCCACCTGGCTGACCTTGCTCCTGCAGAGGGGATGGCTTGCTGCTACCAACTGAACCTGCAGCATGCCCCTCCTGTGGGGACTAGAGTTGGAGGCTCTGGCAGAGACTGAGTGGCTTGGCTCTGGAGTAGGGTCCACATTCCCTTCAGTGAGTGCCTGACCACACAGCCCTCCAGTAGGAGGCCCACTAGTCCCACCCTCTGGACCCAAGCTGCCTTCCCCTACCAAGTTCACAACCTGGGGAAGGGTTTGTGGGTTGTGGCCAGCCTGGGTCCACTCTGAAGTTTTTCTTCAGAAGGCTCTGGAGGAAGACCAGGCAACCTCAGGGGGAGGCAGAGTAGCAGACAGGTGGAGGCAGACCTCAGAGATCCTCAGAAATTTTACAGATATTCCATCTGTAAACTGGATAATATGGATGGACTGGGAGATTATTATGCTCAGTGAAATAAGCCAGTCGGAGAAAGACAAATTCCATATGATCTCACTTATATGTGGAATCTAATGAAGAAAATAAACTGATGAACAAAATAAAAACAGAGGCATGGATACATAGAACAGACTGACAGCTGTGAGAGAGGACAGGCATTGGGGGACTGGATGAATGAAGGTGAAGGATTAAACAAAAAACACATACGGAACACATAGCCACAGACAACAGTGCGGTGATAGCCAGAGGGAAAGGGTGGCAAGGAGTACTTGGAGGGAGGCAATGTGGGGCAAAACGGGTATGAAAAGAGACTGTTTGCAGCAGATGTTTTATTAAGTTGTGCACTTGAAACCTGTATGGTTTTATGAGCCACTGTCACTCCAATAAATTCAATTAATAAAATAAAATTGTGGTGATGGTTGCACAACTCTGTAAATATACTAAAAATGACAGACTGGCATACTTGAATGGGTGAATTATATGGCATATGAATATAATTCAATAGAGCTGATATATTAAGATAAATAAATAAAAACTCTGTGGATGGGTTAAACTACAAAATAGACATAGCTGAAGGGAGAACTAAATAATTGGAAGACAGATCTGAAAGTATTATTCATAGTGTAGTCCAGCAAGACATAGAGAAGAAAAATGAGATGTTATGAAAGTTGGAAGACTGAGTGAGAAAGTTTAAAGCAAACACTGGCTTTTGCATGTTTATACAGGTTGACATTTCTGCTTCATCCAGCAAACCAGAGACCCAGAGGAAATAATGGCTGAAAATTCTCAAGAATTGAAAAAGACCAATACATAGATTTAAGACACACACACACACACACACACACACACACACACACACACACTATTAAAGGAATTAATGAGAAAAGAATTAGTAAACAGAGAAAAAAATTGGAAAACATAGAAATCTGGCATTAGAAATTCAGAATTCATAAAATTGCAAAAGTTCAACTGAATCAAACTTTTCAGGTAAAAATGTGCAACCTTGATAAACATGCAAAAGCCAGTGTTTGTTTTACAAGAGATACATCTAAAATATAATGACACAGAAATATTAAAAATAAAAAAATGCCAGGTACGAGCCTAAAAGAGCATCATCATCAGACAAATAAACTCTAAAAACCCAAAACATTAGTATAGATAGAGAGGGGCACGGCAAAATGGTAAACATGTTAATTAATCAGTAATAGGTAAACATTCCAAATTGGTGAGGACATAATAACATAACCTAAATAATCTAAAAATATATAGAAACCTGAACTGACTGAATTGCAGAAGAAATAGACATATCCACATCTTAGAGGGAGATTTTAACAAAACAGTTTCATCAATTGCTGGGTGAAGCAGAAAGAAATTGGTTAAGTCAAAGACTATTTGAAAGGTACAACTAGCAAACTTGATCTAACATACTTTGAGGAGGGCAGAGTGGGGTGGAAAGAGTCAGGGTCATCTTGATTGTGAAGACAACATACCAGCCTATTTTTATCTCATTAAAACTTTTGCTATTTAGGGTGGTTGTCATAGTGAACACGTAACTAATACAAGTGGTGATGCTAAAAAGAAAATAGGAGAATTATTAACACAAAATTCTGGACTGTGCCTAACCCAATAAGGAGAGAATATAATTGCAAGAGGAAAGGAGAAAGAATCAAAGAAGGGCTCATGGAGATTTCTAGAAATGGTTATGTTCTATTGCTTTCTTTTATTTATTTTTTGTTAATCCTCACCTGAGGATATTTTTCCATTGATTTTTAAAGAGAGTAGAAGGGAGGGAGGGAAGGAAGGGAGAGCGAGAGAGGGAAAAAAAAAAAAAAACATGTGTGAGAGACACATTGATTGGTTGCCTCCTGCACACCCCTGGACCGGAGACCAGGGATCAAACCTGCAACCCAGGTATGTACCCTTGACCGGAATTGAACCTGAGACCCTTTGGTGTGTGGACCGAAGCTCTAACCACTGAGCAACTGGCCAGGGCACATTCTATTTCTTAAGCTGAGGTATGTATGGTATATCCTATTTTATTCATTTTATCACTCCTTAACTTTTTGTTATATTCAATAAATATGTATGAAATATTTCAAAATACAATTTGGGAACAAAATAAACATATCTCTTGCTTAGGAAATAGCATTGGAAGATGCATAAAAACATGGCTGAGGATTTTAAGAAACAAAATCCATTATATTTTATTTCTTATATTTTTCTTATATTTGTCTCATATTTTGGGAGGTTTACTGAATAATTAGAGGAAAGTACAGATGCTTCCATCATGGGTGAGCTTATACTATTTGCTTGAAGATATATGACGAAAAGATATAATCAACAGTCAATAATTTCTTTAATAACAAAATGTTTTGTGGAAACACCGCTAATTATACCCATCAACATAGCTAGGCTTTGACTATGATAAAAATTGAAATCTGGAGTGAGTTCATGTTTACTGGTTGCTGCCATGATTCCTTGTCTTAATGAATGTTAAGTAAACTCTTCATTCAAAAGTGAATTTACCTCACCAACTGTTGCCACCCACTTCTTTCTTCTTTCAGAAATACACCTGGCAGAATTTCAGATGGATTCGGTTTCCCTGCTGGTCTATATTCAGGCATTTACCTTCACGCTAGTCTAGGCTCTTGGCAGAGCATATTGGATTCCCATTATATGCCAGAAATTTGGTTGTTTCTTCCGATATAACACTATTGAAGATGAGGCTTCTAAATATTCAGTTGTGTGGAATGAGTTGTCATAAATTGGATTAATGAGTAAAAGGGTTATGATTTTTTTTAAAAAAAGTTCAGCTTCATCTTGTGTTCCCAGAGGCACAGAAAACTGCCAGATTAAAAAAGTCCAAGTAAAGGGTACAGACTTTCAGCTATAAGATGAATATGGACTGAGGATCCAATGTAAAACTTGGCAGCTACAGTTGATAACACTACACAGCACAATTGAAGTGTCCCAAGAGAGTAGAACTCAAGATTTTCACCAAAATAAATAAGCAAATAAGTAAGTAAATAAGTGAGGTGATGTATGTGCAATCAACTAGATGGGGAGCCATTATATCATGAATACATATTACACCACCAGGATGTACACTTTAAATATACCACAATTTTTTTTCAACTTTATTCAGGTAAAATTGACAAATAAAATTGTAAGATACTTAAAGTGAACACCATAGTGATCTGAAACACATATACATTATTAAAAGATTACCCCATCTAGCCAATAAAACATCCATCACTTCGCATATCTCTTTGTTTTTTAGTGGTGAGACATTCAAGTACCACTACCTTAGCCAGTCTCAAACATACAACAGTGTTATCAGCTATAGGCATCATATTTTACATTTGATGCACAGACCTTATTTATCTCATAGCCAAGAGTTTGTACCCGGTTATGAACCTTTCCCTATTTACTCCACCCATCACCCCCTGGCAACCACTTTTCTACTCTTTGCTTCAATGAGTTTTCTTTCCTAATATATGTATATTACATATATAAATGATACCAGGCAGTATTTGTCTGTCTCTGTCTGGCTTATTTCACTTAAAATAATGTTTTCAAGGTTCATCATGTTGTCACAAATGACAGAATTTCCTCCTTTCTCATGGCTGAATAATATTCCAGTGTATATGCATACCACATCTTTTTATCCTTTCACCTATTGGAGGACACTTAGGTTATGTCCATATCTTGGCTAGTGAATACTTTATAAGGAATATAGAAGTGCAGATAATCTCTTTGAGATAGTGATTTAATTTTCTTTGGGTAAATACCCGGAAGTGGGATTGACTGCTGGATTATAGGGTAGTTGTATTTTTAATTTTTTGAGGAACCCCCATATTGTTGTCCATAGTGGCTGCATCAGTTTACATGGTCTCCCTTTTCTTCACATCCTCACCAACATTTATCTTGTTTTTTTGCTGCTGTTTCTAAAGAATGTGTGGTTCCCCCCACCCCTCTCTCTGTCTCTCTCTCTCTCTTTCTCAACCATAGGATTTGGCTGGATGAATAAAAGGATACACCTAGGTTGTATCAGATAAGGACTGAGCAACACTAACAATTGGCTTTGCCACACAATTTCACCCAGTATAGGAAAAGGAAAGAGTAATCCAGGAGAATCAACTTTTGATTGTAGCATCTGCCTGGTCTGACTAAAATACCTTTTTCATATTTGATCTAGGGGTTAGCTATTTTAGAATTACTATTACTTCACTTGAGAGAACTAATGCCCCTCATCTCTGATATCATGAACCATGCTTATTACTGTTATAGGATTCTTTGAATTCTTAGAGAACATTTAAGAATGCTAAATTATACGATTTGGTTTTAAATAATAATTTTCACCCCCACATTAAGTAACACCTAATTAAAAGCAAGATTTGATTTGTTCAAGAAATATTTTTCTTAGGACTTTTTCCATGTAGGGAACTACAAATTATATAAGATGAATACAAAGCAATGATCTCAGGCCTTTTACTAAAAGCATACTGATTTTCTAATTCCTTTATTCCAAGATGGCTGGAAGTTTAGAAATTGAGCTAGTGCAAAAAATCTGGGGTATCTCTTTGAATAATACCAGTGCTTATAAGGAAGGGGGAAATCTAGTAACTTGGTTTTTCATTTGGTATGTTAAAATTAACTTCTGGAACTCATTTTTCAGAAAATAAATAATGTGATGACTGGTCTCCCAGTTTCCCCACTGGAACCTGACAAATATATGGCCCCATGTACTATCAATGTCCTTTCTGGGTCTTTCTTTCATCTTGTTTCTTTTATTTTCTAAAAATATTTCAGCTACTTTTGGAGAAAGCAGGATCTATGGGCTGCATACCACTTTTATTCTGGGCACAAGTAAGGAGCTCTGCTAATATTTGGGCCACGGAAACTTGGTGAGTCATGGGAAACATCTGTTTTCTAGATATGCAGTGTAGGAATCTGACTCTTAGATATGAGTACTCCTTAATCAGTCCCTGGAATCTGAGGTGCTACTGCATATTCATCATCTTCAAAACCAACATGTAATAATCACTATTAGCAGCAGCAGCAGTAGCAATGGCAAAATTATCTTCGTTATTATCTTTATCAGAATTTTGCAGTTCTATTAACAAGAATTTTAGGGCTAAAAAAAATATTTACTTCCAAACTCTTAGTTTCTTTCCATCAAAAATAAAACTAACCTCCCTGAATAGCCAAAACAATTCTGAGAAAAAGCAAAGTTGGAATATATCACACTTCCTGATTTCAAACTATATTAAAAAGCTATAATAATCAAATCAGGTTGATACTGGCATAAAAATAGACACACAGGTCAATGGAACAGAATTAAGAACCCAGAAATAAATGCTCACATATATAGTCAACTAATATTTGCCAAGTGAGTCAATGAATACTCAATAGGGAAAAGATAGTTTCTTCCATAAATGGTGTTGGGAAAACTGGATATCCAGATACAGAAATATGAAATTGGACCTCTGTGTTATACTACTCACAAAAATTAACTTGAGCCTGGCTGGCATGTCTCAGTAGTTGAGCGTCAACCTCAGTGGTTGAGCATAGAACCAGGAGGTCACGGTTCAATTCCTTGCCAGGGCATATGCCTGGGTGGCAGGCTCAATCCCCAGGGGAAGGGGCGTGCAAGAGGCAGCTGACAGATGATTCCCTCTCATCATTGATGTTTCTATGTCTCTCTCCCTCTCCCTTCCTCTCTGAAATCAATAAAAAAATATTTTTAAAAATTAAGTTGAAATGTATTACAGACTTAAACATAAGAATTGTAACCATATCTGGAAGAAAACATGGAGGAAAAGCTCCTTTATATTGTTCTTGGCAAGGATTTTTTTTTGCTATGACATCAAAAGCAAAGATTAATAAGTGAGACTACATCAAACTAAAAAGTTTCTGCATGGCAAAAGAAACAATCAACAAAATAACAAGGCAACCTATGGAACAGGAGAAAGTATTTGCAAATCATATATCTCATAAAGGGTTAATATCCAAAATACGTAAAGAACTCAAATACCTCAATAGGAAAAAAAAGAACACAGACAATGCAACTTAAAAAAAGGGAGAAGAACTGAATACATATTTTTACAAAAAAAGACATACAAATGCTCAACAGATCTGTGAAAAAGTGCTCAACATCATTCATCATCAGATGAATACAAATCAAAACCATAATGACATATCATCTCACACCTGTTAGCATGGCTATCATGGTAATAACATTATGCTAAAAGAACAGAGAAAGACATATACTGCATGGAATTATTTATATGTGGAATCTAAAAAAGCCAATCTCATAGAAACAGAGTAGAGTGGTACTAGGGGTTGGGGATGGGGAAAATGGGGAGATGTTCAAAAGGTACAACTTCCAGTTATAAGATGAGTAAGTACTGGGGATCTAATGTACAACATTATAAAAATGCTAATATACTTGAAAGTTTTAAAGAGAGTAGAAGTTAAATGTTTTCAAAACACATGCATGTACACACAATTAATTGTGTAACATGATGGAGGTGTTAACTAGCACTATGGTGGTAATCAATTTGCAATATGTAAGTGTATCAAATCAACACGTTATGCACCTTAAACTTACACGTTATATGCAAATATATCTCAATAAAACTGTAAAAAGGTGATAGTAATCTGATCCACAGTTTTAGCTTACAACTTTTAACAGTTTGCTTCTTCTATTTTTATCACTTATATTCAGAATGAGTTTTTAAATTTAATTGTAATTAAGAAAAAATTTTAGTGAACTTATCCAATCAGCAAATATTTACCAAATGCTTACACTATGGCAGGTAATTAGATATTTGAGATACAAATAAACAAATGGACAAAGATTTTAGTGGAGAAAACAGAGAATTTAAAAAGCAAATAAAAATTAAGTAAATTAAAGTTTTAAGAAGGTAATATATGTTTTGGAAAAAGTAGGACAGATTTAGGGGGATTAAGAGGAGGGATGTATTAGCTACAATGAAAATGGGTTGGTAAGGGTAGGCCTCATAAAAAAGATAATATCTGAGAAAATGTTAAATGTATATTTTTAATGTTATTTTTATCACCAAATTTAGAACTTATTTGGTGGTAATTCTTAATTTTCTTCTACTATTGGGAACTTTCTGCTTACTAAACACCTAATCTATATATATAAAAGGCTAATATGCAAATTGTACCCTCAGGAGTTCGACAGGGAGACTGGGAGTTCAATCACTTGCTATGATGTGTGCTGACCACCAGGGGGTGGCACAGAATGAAGGAAGTCCCTGGCTGGCCCTGATCACTGGCCAGTCCTGGGGACCCTAATCATGCACAAATTTTGTGCACTGGGCCTCTAGTTTTATATAAAGCAGTGTGTATGTCTTTGACTTTAGAGAAAAATATGCTGTATAATTTTTTTAAATTAAGTAAGTATATAATTCTAAAAGATGAAGTAAGCTTATTGATCATCTTGGATTGATTTAATTGTATTAGCAAAAAGATTTTAATTAGATTTAAAAAAAACTCCTTAATTTTTTCTCTCTTTGAAATTTATTTGAAACCATTCCCCCTCAGAAGTATTAATATTTGAATATTTTTGACTTGTAGTTCAAAATCAAAGCTAAACCACATGGCATTTATTTTCATTCAATAGAATGTCCCATCTACTTCAAGAAGAAAACAGAACAAAATAGCTAGATGAAATAGACACAGCTTTTTCTACATAACCATTTTGTGTTAAATTACCTAGTGCAGTGGTCGGCAAACTGCGGCTGCAAGCCACATGCTGCTCATGAGCCGTGGTTTGCCACTCTGTTGACTAATGAGTTTGCCAACCACTGACCCAGTGTAAAAACCGGGCCAAGAACAGGTGCAATTTATTACAAACCATATAACATGTTCATTCCTAAGAAGAGATTTATAATTGTTAAAAATCAAAACATATCTTAAATGTGCATTATGTACATTATGTAAAATACTTTTGTGATATTTCTTATAAAGAACATTTTGTAGAGCAAAATGTTAGCCCTTAATTTTTTTTTTTTTTACATAAAGCTGAACTTCTACGCATTGGATTCTAGAAAGACCATAGATTCATTGTTCAAAGACTTCTCCTAAACTCCGATCTCAATCTTTATTGCCAAAAATGCACCCAAATTATCTTACTTTTCTCCACTAAAAACATATTCCTCTCCTGTGTTCCCCATCTCCATCAGTGGCATCACACGACCTGTTCACTGTAGCAGAGGCATTTTCTATACTCCTCTTTCTCTCATCCCCAAAGTCTGATCATCAAAAAGTCCACTTAGGTCCATACCCCATCCCCTTCACAGTCTTGCCTCAGGAAGCTTCTCCAAGGGCAGAACTTACATTGCTTCCCCCAGCTTCAAAGCTCTCTATTCCCCCTAAGGTAAACTAACCTTCGCTTCATGTTACAAACAGCTGTTTCTCATTTGGCCCAACCTATCCAGTCATTTCACTTATCACAGGAACACACATTCCTAGCACCTGCACTGGAGCTGTTTCCTGAAAAAAAAAAAAAAAAAAAAAAGCCCTGTTCTCTACATAATTGGGTCTTTGATTTCATTGTATTCTCTGAATAGAATACTCTTCCATTTCACTCATTCATTAACCAGTAAAGACAAACACCTCCCGAAAGCCTTCTCTGTGGCAGGCAATGGAGTGTGCAGGGGATTGAATGGTGAACAAAATAGACATGGTCCGTGCACACGTGGAGTCCTCACTCCTCTGCCTGCACATGCCACATTCCTTGCAGATTCAGCTTTCTTTTTTTTTTTTAATTAATTTTTTTAATAAATCTTTATTCAGATTATTACAATTGTTTCTCCTTTTTCCCCCCATAGCTCCCCTCCCCCCAGTTCCCACCCCACCTTCTGCCCTTAGCTCCCCCCACTGTCCTCATCCATAGGTGTATGATTTTTGTCCAGTCTCTTCATGAACCCCCCATACCCTTTTCCCCTGAGAATTATCAGTCCACTCCCTTTCTATGCCCCTGATTCTATTATATTCACCAGATTATTCTGTTCCTCAGGTTTTTAATTCACTTGACTTTTAGGTTCACTTGTTGATAGATATGTATTTGTTGTTCATAATTTTTCTCTTTACTTTTTTCTTCTTCCTCTTCTTTAAGAATACCTTTCAGCATTTCATATAATACTGGTTTGGTGGTGATGAACTCCTTTAGCTTTTTCTTGTCTGTGAAGCTCTTTATCTGCCCTTCAATTCTGAATGATAGCTTTGCTGGGTAGAGTAATCTTGGTTGTAGGTTCTTGCTATTCATCACATTGAAAATTTCTTGCCACTCCCGTCTGGCCTGCATAGTTTCTGTTGAGAAATCAGCTGACAATCGTATGGGTGCTCCCTTGTAGGTAACTAACTGTTTTTCTCTTGCTGCTTTTAATATTCTCTCTTTGTCTTTTGCTCTTGGCATTTTAAGTATGATGTGTCTTGGTGTGGTCCTCTTTGGATTCCTTTTGTTTGGGGTTCTGTGCGCTTCCTGGACTTGTAAGTCTATTTCTTTCACCAGGTGGGGGAAGTTTTTGGTCATTATTTCTTCAAATAGGTTTTCAGTATCTTGCTCTCTCTCTTCTTCTGGCACCCCCATAATTCTGATGTTGGTATGCTTGAAGTTGTCCCAGAGTCTTCTTACACTATCCTCAACATTTTGGATTTTTTTTTTTTTTGCTTTTTGCTTTTTTGGTTGAGTGTTTTTTGCTTCTTTGTATTTCAATTCTTTGACTTGATTTTTGTGTTCCTCTAGTCTGTTTTTGGGTCTCTGTATAATATTTTTTATTTCAGTCAGTGTATGTTTAATTTCTAGTTGGTCCTTTTTCATATCTTCGAGGGTCTCGTTATATTTATCGGCCTTTTCTAGGATATTCTTGAAAAGCCTTATAACCGTGGTTTTGAATTCTATATCCAGTCGTTTGTTTTCCTCCATTTATTTTGTTTGTGATCTGTTTCTTTGACGCCACATTTTCACTGCTTCCCTGAGTTGGTAGGGTAAATTTGTGTGCTAGGTTTCCAATATGGCCCAGTGGGTCTGCCTCCTCAGTTAACCTGAGGTGGACACTCTTGGTGCACCCCTTTGTGGACTGTGTGTACAGCCTTGTTGTAATTAAGTCTTGATTGTTGTTGGTATCACTGGGAAGAATTGACCTCCAGGCCAGTTGGCTGTAAGGATCAGCTGTGTCTATGCTGGGAGAAGTTCGGTGCTGGAGACAGCCTTATAGGATTAGACTTGCCAAATTGCAATAGCCTCTGTGCTCAGCTTGGATGGGGTGGAGTCTCAGTCTTGGTTTCCTGTCAGCCTTGCCCTTGCGCGCACATGCGCACCTTCAGACCTCTGCCTTCCCCAGCTCCTGAGTCTCCGCCCGAGAATCCAGACTCCCCCCGTAAAAGCATGGGTCCCCAGGGGCTCGCCCGGAACTGGGGTTCAGTGCAGTCAGAACTGGGGTTCAGTGTGGTCGGGGGCTTTCTTCCCCCTCCCGCCAGAGAAAGTCAGCCAGGCTCTCAGCCGCCCTTCCTCTCTGCGTGCACAAAGACCCTTTGCCGTACCTCCAATTCTCTGTGAGCTTTTCTCTTTCCTTCTAGTTGTAGAATTTTCACTCAGCCAGCTTTCCTGTGGTTCTGGATGGTGTCCGTTCTGTCTTTTAGTTGTAGTTTTGAAATTGTTGTGCGAGGCAGCAGTTTAGGTGCTTACCTATGCCGCCATCTTGGTTTCTCGATTCAGCTTTCTTTATCTCATACTCCCTCTGCAATCAGTCCCGATGGAGGTAGTTGCACTGGCTTCTGGAAGACTTGGCCTCTGTGCATGCCTTTTTTGTGGTATTGATGTCACATTTTCTGTTTTTAAAAGTCAATGTTCCCCACTAGACTCTGAGCTGCTTATAGTAAGGAGCAGGTCTTTTCATTAATAGACTTTCCTTTGATGTCCATTAACAGACTTCCCTTTAATGCCCAGTGTAGGCTATCAAAGCAACTTAAAGGAGACTTAACCCAAAATTTAGGCACCATGCCAGAAAACTGAGTTTCTAAAAATGACCCCAGAAAGTTAGAGTGCCAGTATATTCTTTCTGTTTAGGCTTTCCAATGTTCATAAGAGTTTTAAAAGCCCATTGGAAATGTATTCTTCCATAATTTACCTGACACACTGTTAATTTTCTATGTTTTAGAAGAATTACTTATATTCCTAAGTAATACATATAAAGAGGTAATATGCTAATTGCCGTTAAGGTATCCCCTTGATGCGCATGCAGCAGGGTGCGGATGGCCGAACCAAGTTCCCGGGGGTCTGAGGAGAGTGCCTGACAGGAGCCCGGACTGCAAAGAAGGAAGAGGAAGCGGCCACAGGGAGCCCTTCCAATCCCCCTGCAGGGACACCCTACCTTAGCCCCTGCACCCCAGGGGTGACGGGGAGGCTGACCCAGACGGGAAGAAGACCCAGCCTCAGGGGTGGCTGCAGCCCGCACCTCTGACTCCCGATCTCTTTCCCCGCCATCCCCGCCAGGGGCGCCCACAACAATAGTACACAGGTGACCACCCCTCAGCGCCCCCAAGGCACCTGGGGCCCGCGGCCCACCGCTGCTGGGCGCCCTCCACTGGGGCCGGGCACGCCTCTCCTCCCTCCAACTCCAGACCCAGGTGGAGGCAGGCCTGAGCAGACCCTTCCCCCTCAACAGCAGCAGCGCAGTCTCCGCAGCTGAAGGTGCTGAACCTCGCTGGGGACTCCACTAAACCCGCCCGCCTAGCCCGCCTGGCTCCTACCCCCCACCAGCACCTCCAGGGACGACCACCATTACAGGGCTGCTGGCCAGAGCCCGCCCCTCCGAGGCCTGCGGAACCCTCTGCAAAGCTTCCATAGCTACAGTCCCAGGAAACAATCATGCCCTCCTCCCCTAATCAGCACCTGCCACTGTGAGGGTACCCGTGGGCTTAAAAATAACAATCCCTTCCCGTTTAGACATCACTTACTTGATGAAACATTTCTAGGTTTATTAGCTCAGCACCTCCTCAGGACAACCCAGTGAGGTAGGCAGAGAAGAGATTACAATTCCCATGGTATATGCGTATGTATTCAGCAATGAAGCTCAGAGAGGAAAAGTGTCAAGCCCAGTGGTTCCCAAGGTACAGCACATGCCCCATAGCGGGGGCAATTTGATTTTAAGTGGGGTCAATTCGAGAATGAGTTAACAGTGAACTTTTTGCATTTCTTATGGTTCTAGGGGGCCTCATCTACAGTGTATCCTACATAATAAAAGGCTAATATGCAAATGACTGAATGGTGGAATGACCGGTCACTATGATGCACACTGACCACCAGGGGGCAGACACTCAAGGCAAGACCTGCCCCCTGGTGGTCAGTGTGCTCCCACAGGGGGAGTGCCACTCAGGCAGAAGCCGGGCTCATGGCTGGCGAGCACAGCGGCAGTGGTGAGAGCCTTTCCTGCCTCCATGGCAATGCTAAGGATGTCCGACTGATGGCTTAGGCCCACTAAGCCGTCAGTCAGACATCCCCCCAGGGCTCCCGGACTGCAAGAGGGCACAAGCCAGGCTGAGGGACCCCCCCAAGTGCACGAATTTTGTGCACCGGGCCTCTAGTGTTTTCATAAATATATATGTGTTCAATTCTCATCTTTAAAACCCTTATTGTACACTATAACTAATGGCTTAAAATGTATCTTTGTATCTGATTTCTCTTGACATAGAAATCGGTCTTTCCTTGAAGATTTCTGTAAATAATGAGAGGGTTTTCTTTTCCCATTTGAGATGATGCTAATGCATTATCGCCTGAGGAAGGAACGTATGCCCCACTCTCCTATTCCTAATGCCATGGCTACCTTAGGACTATTTCTATGCAGAATTATTTTTCAGTGGTCTTGAGTTATATAGTTCCTGATACAACCTGGTGTAGTATTTTTATATTGATTCATTCTGGAGAAATAAATTGTATAGGATAGTTTACAAGAGACTTCTTCTTTCCTTTGATAACAGGAATGGCTACAACAACTTTCCCATCTGTATTTGACTATAGCAACTCATGAATCCTGCACTGAATTTTTCAGTGGCAATGGGGATACTAAAGATAACTGGATTGTAATTACATGAATAGGAATGGCTCTAAATTCATAAGCTGGAAGAAATGACGATGCTGCTAAGGAAAACCAGGCTATCAGGCAAGCAAGATTTTCATTTTAAAAAATGCAACGCTATTCTGAGATGGGATTATATTTCTTTAAATTGCATATGTTAAATGCCATCACCAAGGACCTAGTGAAAGGAGAAAATAATGATGCTAATGTTCAGAGCACAAAATGTTTTCTACCAGGTTGTTGATTTGGGTCTATCTATGAAGGGCCATTGCACTGGGAGCTTCTGGTCCAAGATGGCAGTGTGGGAAGAGGCTGAACTCACCTCCTTCCAGGAACACATCAAATTTACACCTACAGCCAGAGCAATTCCCCCTGATGAAGAACTGAGAGCTGAATGAACAGCTTCTGCACAACCAACAAGAGAGAGACCACACAGACACGTGTAGGAGAGCCAGAGACACCGTACTGTGGACACCCCAACCAACACACTGCCCTGCAGTCCAGAGGGATCCTGGGAGGTCCCACACAGATTTGCCTGCCCTGGGGCACAGCAGGAAAAAACACAGTGGTTTACAGGACACCTAGGCTAGACAGGAAGGAGATCCATTTACAAATCTTAGAGCATCTGTCAAGTGGGAGGGGAGCTGCTGGAACGCTCTCTGAGGTTGGAAGCACCAGAGTGCCATTTGTGATCCTTCCATTCATTCCCCCTTGATCGCAAGGGCAGGAGCTTGATCCAGGTGCTCTACCTGCAGGCCCATGCCATCCCAGTGTCCTCAGGTCCCCCAAATATATGCTGTTTATCCCCAGGTCTCCCGGCAGCCTGCTCCAGCTCCATGTTCCAGCTGCCCTGAGAAGGCTGCCCCCAGGACTCCTCAGCTTCACACCACCCTAGCTACCGCTACCCCCCAAGGTCTGGCTTGTCCTGGGTCTCCCTGTGGCTTGCTCTAGTTCTAGCTTCCAGAAGGAGCAACTTGTGTCAGGGACTCTCCTCAGCTTCACATCTGCCCTAACTACAGCTTAATAGGTTAATTAGTTTATTGCTAATAATTGTGTGGGTATACTAGTAATTCTAAAGCAAGATTATGTGTATGGTAGAATTGAGCAAAGAAGTAAATATATTAATTTTGTTGGGATCCAGGCTTCTCAGAGTGAGAGAAAGGAGTTACAAATATAAAATTGTGAAAGGCAAGAATGATATGAAATGCTTATTTCCCCCAGTCTGTCCACTAAAAGGACATGAGCACACCCAGCTTCCAGATCTTAGGCTCTAATATCACAGACAACAAAAAAGAGCCAGGGGTCCTTAGAAAAATGGTTGCAAGAGTAAGCGTGGACCATCTTGTGCACAAGTTGAATGACAGCACAGTAGCCAGCTTGAACAGGCTCCTCCTGACCAAATCTGGGACAATCTGAACATAAAAATAAATAATGATAGTAATGGATTATAACCCATTGAATAAAATGAAAATCCATGGATCTATATTGACAGAAGTAAATAATAAGAGAGAAGGAAAGACCTTTTCAGTAAAATGTTAATTAATAAATGCAGAAGGAATAACAGAGTTAAAATATCATTAGTTGGAAATCATTATAGTAATTTGATTCAGATAAGAGTCAGCAATTACTCTAAGAAACAGGATATTCACCTGGCTTCAAAAATTCTCCCCATAGTTTAGTTATTAATTATAAGTGTGTGTGTGGGGGAGGGGGGGGAGTGTAAACCCGGAGGACATGTTCAGGACTTGTTGATCAAAGTTCAGATCAAATATGGGAACAAGTGAAAATCGCCTACCATCTGATAGAAACTACGAGAAGAACACAGCATTACTTCTGGGGTGTTCCTGTCACCCAAGCATAGCCTGAATCTAATGAAATATCAGATGAACCCAAATCCTGGAACATTCTGCAAAGCAACTGGCCCCATTTCTTCAAAATGTCAATGTGAAGAAGGACAACGAAAGATGGAAGAAGACTGATCCAGAAGAAGGTAGGCTGGAGAGAAATGACAACTGAAACGCAACAGTCATCTTAGATCCTGAAAATTTCTCACTACTGAGCACATGTAGGACAATGGGTGACATCTGAATAAAGTCTGTGGGTTCAGTAACAGTTCTTTATCAACGTTAATTTCCTGATTTTAGACACATTTATATGGTGGCTAGATAAGAGAACACCCTTGATTTTAAGAAATATACACTGAAGTATTTAGAGGTTAAGGAAAAGAAAACTATTACACTGTGGTTTGACGTAGGCAAGCAAAGTAATTTATAGACAAGGAATCAAGTAAGAGTTTTTAAAATGTATACACATCTAACTATGGCTCTACTATAATTTCATGTGTAAATATTTTAAAAAATCAAATTTAATGTACCTTTCTCACCTCCATCTTGTTTGAAATTTTCTCTGCATCATTACTGTGTCTGAAAAATAAATTGACCCAGTTTATAATATTATTAAAACGTAATTTGAAAAATCCTAATCAAAATGCCAATTTTCTTTACCCTGGAACTGGATTTGTCTTCTCTTTATTCTCATTTGTTTCATGTCCATTAACACATTCTGCAAAACATTAAGTAAAAGAAAAATAATTTAAATGAAGTTTTATCTGTGTGTGTGTGTGTGTGTGTGTGTGTGTGTGTGTGATGGAAGCATTACTAGAAACTGAAAATAAAGAAATTCACCTTTACTGACATAATATTCATCTTAATAATCCTATCTAATAAAAGAGTAATATGCAAATTAACCATCACTCTGCTACACCCACAAGCCACTCCCACCAGCCACGCCCACCAGCCAATCAGGAGTGAATATGCAAATAAACCCAACCAAGATGGCTACGGCCACAAAGAGCAGGAGGGAGGCATGGGTTTCCCCGGCAATGGAGGAAGACAAGCTTTCTGCCTGCCCTTGCCGGCCCAGGCCTCCACTCAAGGCTACAAAGTTTCAATGATAGAAGATACATAAACCCAAACAGAAATGGCGGCAGCCGCGGAGCTGGAAAGAGCAGGAGGCTAGGGTTGCCCGCGGCGATGGAGGAAGCCAAGCTTTCCGCACACCATGGCCAGCCCAGGCCTCGCTTAAGGCTACAAAGTTTCAATTATAAAAGATACATAAATCCCCCCAAAAATGGCTGCCGCCACGGAGCAAGCAGAAGGCTTGGCTCCACTCCAGGCTACAAAGTTTCAATTGTAGAAGATAAATAAACCCCAGATCCCAGGGCCTCCGCTTGGGTCGCAAGGGGGCATGGCCGGCCTGCAAACCACCACAGGCCCCTCACCCAGGCCGCCCCACATCCCAAGGGAACCCCCACCCTGATCCAGGACATCCTTCAGGGCAAACCAGCTGGCCCCCCTCCTGTGCACCAGGCCTCTATCCTATCTAATAAAAGAGTAATATGCAGATTGACCATCACTCCAACACACAAGATGGCTGCCCCCATGTGGTCAAAGATCCTGCCCCCATGTGGACACAAGATAGCCACCACAAGATGGCCAGCAAGGGAGAGCAGTTGGGAGGGACCAGGCCTGCAGGGGAGGGCACTTAGGGGTGACCAGGCCTGCAGGGGAGGGCAGTTGGGGGGGACCCAGGCTTGCAGGGGAGAGCAGTTGGGGGGGGACAAGGCCTGCAGGGGAGGGCAGTTAGGGGTGACCAGGCCAGCAGAGGAGGGCAGTTAGGGGTGACCAGGCCTGCAGGGGAGGGCAGTTAGGGGAAAACAGGCTGGCAGGGGAGCAGTTAGGCATCAATCAGGCTGTCAGGGGAGTGGTTAGGGGGTGATCGGGCTGGCAGGCAGAAGGGGTTAGGGGCAATCAGGAAGGCAGGTGGCAAGCAGTTGGGAGCCAGCAGTCCTGGATTGTGAGAGGGATCAGGCCTAAATGGGCAGTCGGACATCCCTCGAGGGGTCCCAGATTGGAGAGGGTGCAGGCTGGGCTGAGGGACACATACCCCCGTGCACGAATTTCGTGCACCAGCCTCTAGTGTATTTTATAAACACAAATATCCCCCAACATTTTTCACTACATCAGAGCAGTTTATCAGAGGCAGAAATAATTACAGTAAAATGAGATGCCATTTCCAAATAGAATGTAGGAATTAAAAATTCTCTATTTAGCCTGGGTTGGCCTGGTTCAGTAGTTGAGCGTCGACCTATGAACCAGGAGGTTACAGTTTGATTCCCATTCAGGGCACATGCCTGGGTTGTGAGCTCAATACCCAGTATGGGGCATGTAGGAGTCAGCTGATCAATAATTCTCCCTCATCATTGATATTTCTCTCTCTCTCTCTCTCTCTCTCTCTCTCTCTCTCTCTCTCTCTCTCCCTCTCCCTCTCCCTCTCCCTCTCCCTCTCCCTCTCTCTCTCCCTCTACCTTCCTCTCTGAAATCAATAAAATTTATTTTTTAAAAAATTCTCAATATTATGCAAGAAAATATTTTCAGTACGAAAGCATAACCTGAGGTCTGCTGATAAAGACATGAGAGAGAGTTCCACCAGACTGGCTGAAGAATGGAAAGGGCATTCTTCCTCTTTTGCTAGAAACTGTAAACTCAATCATTAATTTAAGGTAAATATTGAGGTAAAGTAATTCCCTTGTATAAATATTTGGAAATATAGAAAGAAAAATGTTAAATTCATATCATGAGTGTATGGACAGTTAATTAAACGTATAACCCAGAATTCTCAAATTTAGGGCTACTGCCCATATGACTAGACCCCCTGTGGCCATGTCTGCATGTGATACCTTCCATCTCCAGTCCGGGATTGATTGATCCATTGCAATAAGTCACCTGAGTGGCCTTGACCTGTGCTTGAGCACTGATGATCTGCTGTGCCACAGCCTCCACAATGGGCATCACCATGGCAGCAGTGGAAGTGTTGCTAAGCCACATAGATAAGAAGGCAGTACTGCTCATGAACCCCAATGTCAGCCTGAAATGAGAGGAGAGGACTTTTAGTATGAGCTGGGCTCCTAGCTTAACTAACTACATTGTTTAACTGTAAAGGATGCTGTTTATGGGTTGGGAATTCATTTGTTCAAAACATGGGTGGTTAGGTTGCCTCCCAGACAACAAACTCTGAGGACAGTCATAGCCCGTAGAAATCAAAGTGGCAGAGGTAAGAGGGGAGTTCTTATAAGTTTTGTCTCCCAGGAAACCATAAAAATCTTGTCTCCCAAAACAGAATAATGACTAAATGTATAACCAGCCTGAAAGTTGTTAGATGATATAACAGTTTCTAATATTATATCAATATTTGAATGCACTTTCCTTCAAATCCTAGTAAGACAAGATGCAATTAACTTTTGAATTTGGGATCCCTTATTTTTTCTTTGATCTTTTGGTCATATCTCTGTAAGACAGGATGTTGCCAAGAAGGCACAAGGGCAAGGAGAGAGATTAATTTTTATAAACCTGCCTTTTACTTTTTCACTACTTGGGTTTAATATGTGGTGGGTGGAGGAAATGGTTAAAAATCAATGGCTAAATTGAGGCTTCAGAATTTTCTGTAGATTCTATTATTCATGCTTGTCTGAATCTGACATTCCTGCCTGTTGTCAAGAACTGGTTATATTACATGGTCTTCTCTTATGAGTAGTTCTTCTCCCTTAATAATAACATACCTACTAGTAAAACTATAGGATTTTAAACCATGTCTATAAGCTTTCAAAATCACACTTGGGTTAAAACATGATCTCTTTTGAGTAGAAGGACCCAGAAAATCATTCAGAAGCACATCTTTCTATATAGACTAGAGCCACTTATTAAATTCTCTGACTCCCTTTAAAAATAGATCTACAAGCCCAGCTGGCATGGCTCAGTTGTTGAGCATCAACCTGTGAATCAGGAGGTCACAGTTGATTCCTGGTCAGGGCATAAGTCTGGGTTGTGGGCTGGACCCCTAGTGTTGGGTATGCAGGAGGATCTGATTGATGAGTCTCTCTCATCATTGATGTTTCTGTCTCTCTCCCCCTCTCTATTCCTCTCTAAAATCAATAAAAATATTTTTTAAAAATAGATGTACAAGAAGAATTTTACACTATAAGTTTCAACTTCAGATAAGGTGAATATTTTCTATGTGTAAAACAAAACAAAAGAAAACATATTAGAAATCTGCTTAAACAAGAAATTACCTCTCTCTATAAAAGTCTAATATGCAAATTGTCCCCATGGGAGTTTGACCAGGAGACCAATCACTCACTATGACGTGCACTGACCACCAGGGGGCTGCACAGAACAAAGGAAGGTCCCAGCTGGCAGCCGGCAGCCAGCAGCCAGGGAAGGGAGGCCCCAACCAGCAGCCTGAAGGCCCCGATAAGCCCTGATCGCCAGCCAGGCCTAGGGACCCTACCTGTGCATGAATTTGGTGCACTGGGCCTCTATTTCTTAAAAAAAGAGGTATGGGGGGATTAATGGTGATGGAAAGAGACTTGATTTGGGGTGGTGAACACACAATACAAAATACAGATGATGTATTATAGAATTGGACATCTGAAAAATATAGAATTTTATTAAGCAATGTCATTCCAATAAATTCAACAAAAAAGAAGGGAAAACTAGAAACATTTTTAACTCAATGCATTGGCAAGACACAAAATCTTCCAATAAAAAAGGTTGGGATCAGATAAGGTTTCTGTTTGATAAAAATGCCTTAAATTGAAAAGTCATTTAGTGGTATAATAGATAGTGCTCTGCTGTGCAGTAAAGAGACACATTTCTATAGCACCCAGGAAGCCTGGAACACTGTTTCACTCTTAAAGACGTGAAATGCCCTTAATACATATATGTTATACAATTTTTAAGTAAATATTTTTTTAAATTTGTCTCATCTGAGTTATTTGTTTTTGTATTTAATGAAACAGTTTGCTCCATAAATGATGAACACAGATGTGGTTATATCCTAGAATGAATTATGCAACAGAATTCAATACAATTTTCTCATTTTCAAAGAAAGATGAGGGAAGAACCACCTAAGGCTTTAAAGCATAATTCCATTATGCAAATGATATTGACACTGGAAAGTTATTTTAGCTTACATCTACATTCTTAAGAGCTGGAATTAAAACTAAAATAGCCAATTAATTTAATGGGGGAAAATTCATTTCAGTGGAGAAAATCAGTCAAATGAATGATTTCACATGCTATAAATAAAGTTTTGCCTTCTGCAAGCACCTTGACAGGGGGCAGAGAGTGAACCCACAACCTAGGTATGTGCCCTTGACCAGAATCGAACCCAAGACCCTTAGGTGCATGGACCAATGCTCTAACCACTGACCAATACCAGCCAGAACTAGAGGAAGTTTCTTAATTGATTATTTCACTTTGCAACAATTCACTTAAAAACAAAAATGTTGCCCTGGCTGGTTTTGCTTAATGGGATAGAGTGTCGAAGGGTCCCGGTTCGATTCCGGTCAATGGCACGTACCTTAGTTGGGGGCTCCTAATTGATGTGTTTCTCTCACATGGATATTTCCCTGTCTTTCCCTCTCTTTTCCACTCTCTCTAAAATCAATGGAAAAATATCCTCGGGTGAGGATTAAAATAAATAAATAAATAAATAAATAAATAAATAAATAAATAAATAAGAAAAAAAGGGAAACTGTCCACCTTGAAATTTTTTTGCACATATTTGTATTTTGTCAGTAATGTCATTGTCTTTGGTTCCTAACATCCTCCCTGTGACTAATGATGCTCTTGAACAAGTCTTGAATGTGTAATCAGCCAAATAAACAAGATAGTATGAAATCTATTCTGAAGTCTATCAATCTTGCATGTTGACGTTCAAGGCTTCTCTCGCCTTTGATTCCTATGGTGCATAAAAGGTAAGAGAATTGTGTGCAATCTCCCTGTAACTAGACCTTCATTGAAAAGAAAGTTGTTCTTTTTCTCCTACAACTCAAGTATACTTTATATCACTTTCATATTTTCGGAGAAAATAAAGTCATGAAGTATACTGCAATGCAAATGATTGCCTGGATATGCATTACTTTTTTGGTTATTTGCTCTGTACAAAAATGATCTGTTGAGAATGTAAACCTGGAACAGTAAATGCAGAGCTTACCATGCTGGGTTCACACCCACCACCAGCACCATTTTCAGAGCAATCCTTTTGTGCAAATTCCATTTTTCTATTGATGTTGCTAAACAGATGACTCCAATTAGCAGTAGGTGAAAATCTTTGAAATAAGCAGATGCCACCTGAAATTATAATTAAATCCATGATTATTTAGGTTGGTGAGGTGGGAAATAACATTACACAAAAAGGGCATTATTTCATTGCTATTAACTTTGACTTTCAGCTACAAAATATTTCTATTTTGTTGAGAGAAATGTGTATGTGTTTGTCTACAACTTTAAATATGTTTTATATTCTTACCCAGAAATAGTAGTTTTAAGGGAAAATATTCAGGAAAAAAAAAGAGTACCCAGGATTTTGGGTTTTCAAACCACTGAATAACATCAGACAAAGGCCTTCTATGCCTTAATTTCTCCATCTGTAAACTGGGGTTAATTGGGTTATGCTCCTACCATAGAATGTCAATGCCTATAATTTGGGAAAGTCCTAAGTTAAGCTTTCAATTCACCAATATATTTATTACCATTTGTATTTTAAATGGTTTTACCTTTAAAATTAATTATTTTAAATAAATAACCTTGAATGGGTCAACATTTTAAGTCATTTTTAGCTAACACCATTCAGATTTAGTAAAGTGTACAGACAATTGGGGTAACCATTTGCAGCAGTATTTAGCAAAGAATGAATGCTCTGAAGTGTGTCAGGTACATAATATTTTTCTAAAAAAAAAAGATTTTGTGGTCAAATAAGATAAGAAACCAGAATTTTGAAATACTAGAATACTCTATACTCTTTCCTGTAGACCTCCTAAAAACCTTTAAATAATAATGTATATTGTCACTCTCAAAAAGTGGGATTCCACATTTAACATATTTTTCAAACTTATATAACCATAGAAACCTTATTTCTACATTTTTTAGGTGGAGTATCTCATGGGATTGATATTCAGGAAATGCTTAGCTAAACTGAATCACAAGGCTGTACTGAAAGAAAAAAAATGATAAGGGGAATTATCTCTTTTTAAAGAAATCAAACAATATTTAATAAAGAATGGAAGAGTTGGAACAAAACTATTGTAATATTCTGAAATCATATAGAAATAGGACAATCAGTTATCATGATGATTTTCCTATTTTATTTATTTATTTTTATATTAGAGATATAAATCTTTATTTTTTATTTTTTAAAAATCTTTATTGTTGACAATATTACAGATGTCTCCCCTTTTCACCTCCACTGTACCCCTCCACACAGTTCCCACCCAGTCACAAGCTTTCATCATCCTATTGTCTGTGTTCATAGGTAATGCATATGTACATATAAATTCTTTGGTTAATGTCTTCTAGCCCTCCCCTCCCCTGTCCCTCTGAGATTCGTCAGTCTGTTCTATGTTTCCATGCTTCTGCTTCTATTATATTCATTACTTTACTTTGTTCATTAGATTCCTTGTTCATTTGTTTTGATTTTTAGATTCAATTGCTGACAGATATGTATTTATGGTCATTTTATTGTTTATATTTCCTCCTCCTCCTCTTCATCCTTCTTCTACTTCTCCCTCCTCTTCTTCTTTCTTCCTCTTCTTCTTAAAGAAGGCCATTCAACATTCCATGCAATACTAATTTGGTGGTGATGAACTCCTTTAGCTTTTTCTTATTTGTGAAGCTCTTTTTATTATCTTCAATTCTAAATGATAGCTTTGCTGGGTAGAGTAATCTTGGTTGTAGGTTGTTGCCATTCATCATTTTGAATATTTCTTGCCACTCTCTTCTGGCCTGCAAAGTTTCTGTTGAGAAATCAGTTGACAGCTGTATGGGTGATCCCCTTATAGGTAACTAACTGCTTTTCTCTTGCTGCTTTTAAGATTCTTTCTTGGTCTTTAATCTTTAGCATTTTATTTATGATGTGAGCCTCTTTGGATTCATCTTGTTTGGGTCTCTCTGCACTTCCTGGGCTTGTTAATCTATTTCTTTCATCAGGTAGGGGATGTTTTAGGTCATTATATCTTCAAATAGATTGTCAATATCTTGCTCACTCTCTCTTCTCCTTCTGGCACCCTCAGGATGTGAATGTTGGTACCTTTGAAGTTGCCCCAGAGGCTCCATGCACTATCTTCATATTTTTGGATTCACACTTCTTTTTACTCTTCTGATTAGGTGTTATTTGCTTCCTTATATTCTAAATCACTGATTTGATTCTCAGTGTCTTCTACTCTGCTGTAATTCCCTATAAATTATTCTTCATTTCTGACTGGTGCTTTTTCATGTCTTTGATTTGTGGTTCTCACTAAGACCCTTGAAATTATCATTAAGTCCTTTGAAGCTCCCATTAAGTTCATTGAGAAACCTTATATCCATTGTTTTGAACTCTGTATCTAGTAGTTTGCTTGCTTCCATTTCATTTAGTTATTTTTCTGGAGATTTATTCTGTCCTTTCATTTGTGACATGTGTCTTTGTCTCCGCATTTTGGCTGCTTCCCTGTGTTCATTTCTATGTATTAGGTAGAGCTGCTATGGATCCTGGAATTGGTAGAGTGGCCTTGTGTAGCAGATGTCATGTAGGGCCAAGGGCTCACTCTCCCCAGTCACCTGAGCTGGGCTCTCTCAGTCCACTCTCTTGTGTGGACTGTGTGCACTGTCTTATTATAGTTAAGCCTTGATTGCTGTTGGGTCACTGGGAGGAATTGACCCCCAGGAAAATTGGCTGTGAGGACCAGCTGCAACTACAGTGGAAGAGCTGCTGTGCAGGAGACACCTGTATGGAGCATGACTTGCTTCAGTGGGGCTTTGGTGCTTACAGAGTGCCCCTGGAGTGTGTCATGTGTAGATGTGGAGAGTTGTAATATGGTGTGTTCTGAAGCTGTCCACCAGAAGCTGTCAAAAGCTCAGAAGCCTCCTGTGAGGTACAAAGTCAGCTGCTGCCTGTGCCTTGCCTGGGGCCACCCGGCACAAGCTACAGAGTGATCTTTAGATGGCTTCTACTTGTGTTGGGCTTGGAGGTGCCCAGAAGAGGCCAAACTGCAAACCAAGGCAAGCTGTTGCTAGTGCCTGGACTGGGGCAGCTTATCAAGTTTATATGGGGCATGCTGTGTCCAGCTGCTGCTTGTTTGAGAGATTTTAGGAAAGTCTAAAGCCTGAGCCAACACAGCCATTCATATGGAAAAGCCGCTGCAAACAGCTTAGGTGGGGCTGCATGGGTGGGGTGCGGTCTCAGGGAATCACCAGGACAGATCGAACAGTGTGAGCAAGGTTGCTAGAGACTAAGACATGGCACCTTGCTGATCAGCTCTGTGGTGGGGGAGATTTCAGCATAGGAACAATGACCTCTGCAAGCACTTTTATCTAAGAGAAAGCTGCCCCTGAGTTCTTGCCCTGAGGTCAGACCATTTATTTCCTCCCCATATGTCCCTGGATCCTTTCAAGCTTCTACCATAGTGCTGGAGCTTCTACCATAGTGCTGGAGGAAGCAAGTCTGAGTGTGCCGGCCCTTTAAGAGGAACTGCCTGGGTCTTTGGCTTCCACCATGTCACTCAGCCACAATCCCCTCAGGATTTTGCAGCACAAAGTTATGGGGATTTCTCTTCCCAGCACTGGAACCCTGGGCTGAGGGGGTTTGGTGTGAGGCTAGGAGCCCTTGCTCTTCACAAGAGGCCTCCTCAGCCAAGATATCCCTCTCAATTAAAAATGCCACACATGGGTGTCAGACCAGCCCATTCCATGCCCCCACCCCTCCTACCATTCTCAATGTGCTTTCTTCTTTTCTTCTCTAGTTGTAAGACTTCCATTGGGGCAGATTTCATGTGGTTCTGAATGATGGTTGTGCTGTATTTTAGTTGTAATTTTGATGTGGTTGTGGGAGGATGTGAGTACCGTGTTTACCTATGCCACCATCTTGGTTCCTCCTGATTTTGCTATTTTAAACTGCATCTGCATTTTTTATATAGCTTACTAAGTTTAGCTTGGTTTTTTAAAAGGTAAAAATTACCATTTTATAGAAGTGGACATCTTCATGTTTCACAAAAAATTATTTTGTCATGCTTTTCAAAGTTTATATTTATCTCTTTTTTTAGTGATTGTATAATATAAAGTAAATAATTCAATCAATTTTCTTATTATTTAATTTATTAATTACTCTAACATTGAATATTCACCTAAAACTGCTCCAAAACTGTTATGTGAGCAGGGGATATAGGTATAAATGGCTGGCAGTTTTTGCTCTTCCCACCTCTGCAATGCTCAAATATCAAACTTTTCTAAATAAATCTCACTATTTTACTTTATTGCAGAGTCCTGTTTGTTTTCTTCTTAGCACACCACACTGTGTAAATACTGTTTGATTGCCTGTTTGTTACATGTCTTCTCTTTTGTACTACACATTCTGTTTTGCTAGCCATTGTGTAATTGGCACCTAGCACAGTCCTGCTATGGAGTAGGAGCTTAGTCAATAGTATTGGATAAATGAGAAAGAGAGAAAGGAAATCAATGAATAAGCTATGGTTACTGAGCTCCTAAGTTCCAATTATCTACACTCTGTTCCCAAAATGCTATCCTCCTAACTCACTCCCTTAACCCTTTATCTTGGTATAAGTATTCTTTCAATTTATTAATCTACTAGTACTTCCAGACTTATGAACCATTTTTTTTCTCCCTGGTCCTAACCCTGCCTCTCTGAATTTTTCTTCTTGGCATTCTTAGAAAATTACTCTTCTTCTGCCCTTTTCTTAAATGCTGATATTCTGTCTGCAATCTTCTTGTTTTAAACACCTAATGGTTGAATCTTATGATTTCAATTTATATCTCTATGTGACTAAAATAATGCCTGGCACATAGTAGTCATTCAATACATATTTATTGAATAAATTCTGAAGACTCTAAAATTTTTATATCCAGACAGATAAGTCTGAGTTCCAGACTGGTGTATCCAACATTTCCATTTGAATTTCCCACAAATATCTAAAAACTCAACATTCCTCTTTTTGTGGTGATTGAAACTTTCATCTATTCTGTTCCTCAAGTCAGAAACCTGAGGGCCAGCCACGATTCCCTTTTCACTTTCAATATGTGTGCATTAGTCACCAAACTCTATTATTTCTAGTTTCTTCAAATCTTTTAAATTTTCAGCTTTTCTCTCTGTGCACATTACTACCTTCTTAAGCTCCTCGCCATTTCTTACTTGGTTTCTGCATAATCTTTCCTTGTCTAATCCACTCATTGCCATTGTCATAGTCACTTTTCTAAAGTGTGAATCTGATCACATTATTGTCCTTCCTATACTCCTTCAGTGGACCCCATGTCTTTCAAGACCAAACATAATCTTTTCGACATGACTTACAAGACCCTTTATTATTTAGTTCCATCTCATCTGTCCTGCTTAGCCTTTCAGTGCTCCACCCACTCCTTCCTACCTGTGCAGTCCCCAAACACAGAAATGCTGTAACACTCACTTGTCATTTAACTGGAAGGATCCTTTCTCTCACCTTGGTTACCCCTTATCTTCCTTTGTGAATGAACTCAGATATCAATTCTTCAAAGATTGACCACCCCAGACTTGTTTGGATGTTAGTTCTTTTGTTATAGTACATCTTAATCTGTATAGAGATCATTTCTTTACTTAACCATTCCTTTCATTCAACTAGACACATTTTGAAGCCACAGATGTGTCTTATTGGTCATTGTATTTATGGACTTAACACATGCCTGGCATGTATTGCCACTCAACAGGTATTGAATTAATAAGTCTAAACTCAAAAAAGTTTACAGGGTGTTAAATGAGGAAAAATAAGTTAACAAAGAGCACAACAACGAATCAAAGGTACATGAGAGCTACATCATCAAGGTATAGCTGAGATTTTAAAGAGTAAGCGACCACTTTTTCGTAGGGGAATTTGGAAAGTCTTACAGGATCTGAGACTTGATTTGATAATTGTAAGATAAATAGACATTTGAGCTTTTCTCTACTCTTATCTCTTTTGCAGTTTTGCTCATTGAATTAAGCCCCACTGATCCTATCTCAACAATATTCTGTACTTAAATGAGGGGAAAAAGGCAAGATTCTTTTAAAAACACAAAGGAACACATAGAAGCAAGCTATTATTAGTAACTAATTAAACACAGAAAGAGGTCCAGGACCATGAGATATGCTTTTTATAATATCTTTAGATTATACCAGAACTTGACAGACTTTTTCTATAAAGAATTAATAAATATTTTAGACTTTGTGAGCCTTATAATTTCTATAATAAGTATTATTTCAACTTGTCTTTGTAGCACAAAAGTAGCCAAAGATAATACATAAATGAGTGACCATAGCTGTGTGTGTTTCCAACAAAACTTTTTATTTTGAAAACTGGGTTGCAGGCTGAATATGTCCCTCAGATTTATGGTTTGTCAATCTCATAATAGACTATGTAAACAAAGTATGGCCTTCAGCCCAATTGTCTAAATAAAATTAGTTGTTAAACCCAAGAAGGAATTTTTGCATTCCATTTTCCATTGTTTGTTTTTCATCAGAGTTAGTATATTTGAAGAACTTTAGCCATGTTTGTGTTTATAGTCTACTTGTATAGGAGGTAATAAGAGAAGGTGATATTGGTTTGTAAATGATGCTGATAAATATAACTATTTTTGAGGCAAAGTTGGTATGTCAAATCAGATTCCTAATAAAACTTGAAATCCATTTGCAACATCAAGATAGTTATATTTGTTTCAAATGGGATTTCATCAAGAAACATGGGCTTTTGTGATCAGAGCACCTGGGTTCGGTCTTAGCTATGTAATTTACACCAGTTCAGCAAACTTGCTACAATCCAATATACTTACCCATGAAAGTAAAATAATACTTCACATCAGGTTTGTGAATTAAATGAGATTTTGGGGGATACTTTGTCAGTTCTAATGTGTATGATTATAAAGCCTATCCTATATAATAAAAAGCTAATATGCAAATAGACCGAACAGTGGAACAACTGGAACAACCAAACAATTGGTCGCTATGACGTGCGCTGACCACCAGGGGGTGTGTGCGGAACACGGCAGGCATTGGCCGCAGCAGGATGGTTGAGCAGGTGAGTGGGGATGCCAGACCAAGGTGGGGCACCGGTCGCGTCATCGGGGCTAGCCTCTGGTGGTTACTGAAAATTCTTTGCTGCCGCATGCCGTGGTCCCGCCCGGCGCTTGCACCTGCTGCTGGCACTGGCCCTGCTTGCACCTGCAGCCGGTGCCCAGTGCCAGTCCCAAACACTCGGCACCCTGATCACCCCTGAGGGGTTCTCCACCTCCCCCTGCTCTTGAGGGGCGATTGGGGCAGCAGCTGCCACTCGCATCCGCTACTGGTGCCAGGCCCAATCACTCCGCACCCCTGCTGGCAGACAAGGGACCAGGGGCTGTGGCAGGAGGGGCTAGGCAGGGTCCTGGAGGATGGGTCAAGACCCGCAGCCTCGCGGCCCACAGTTCCTTTCAAGGTGCATGAATTTATGCACTGGGCCCCTAGTATTTTAATAATATACTTAAGAGAATATTTACTTATATTGTGTTGCTAAATCCAATGGTCAATTTCCAGTTTTCACATTAATTGACCTATTAGAGGATTTGACACTTTGGATCATTGCCTCATTCTTAAAACATTTGCTTCACTTGCATTTCTAAACCCACACTCTCATGGTCTCCCTTCTATCTCAACAACCTTTCATTCTCAGTCTTCTTTGCTAGCACTTTCTTTTCTCGCCAACCTCTTAGTTCTCCAGAACTTAGTTCTTGGTCCTCTTTGCTTTTCTATCTTCACTTGGTCTCTAAATGATGTCTTCAAATCTTAGGACTGCTGAATAGCAAATCTATATTTCCAGCTCAGCTGTCTCATGAATTCTGGACTCATTTGTATGTAATTGCTTACTCAACACTTTCACTTAGATGTAAAATAGGTCTTTCAAACTTAGCGTCCAACACTGAACTCCAGGTGTCAGTCTCTCTCCTGCAACAAGCCTACTTTGCTCATAGTCTTCGTTCCAACTGATAGCAACTCCTTTTTTTCCAGTTGGCTGGTCAAAAAGCTGTGAGGGCCCTAGCCAGTTTGGCTCGATGGATAGAGTGTCAGCCTGTGGACCAAAGACTCCCGGGTTTCATTCCTGCCAAGGGCACATACCTCGGTTGTAGGCTCCTCCCCCAGCCCAGGACCTGGTCAGGGCTCCTGCAGGAGGTAACCAATCGATGTGTTTCTCTCACATAGATATTTCTCTCTGTCTTGCTCTCTCTCTTCTACTCTTTCTAAAAATCAATGGAAAAATATCCTCGGGTGAGGATTTAAAAAAAAAAAAAAAAAAAGCTGTGAAGCTCCTATACTTCTTTTCTTCTTTCATGTGCCATATCTAATCACTCAGGAAATTATTGATAAAATATATAATTAAAAATAGTTATAATATATTCAACATCCCTGTAACTATTCCAGGTCTGAATTACCATGGCCTCCCAGCTAAATTATTGCAGAAAAAAAACAAAACTATTATCTTGTTCTCAACACAGCAGCCCATTTATTCTTTCAAAACAAAAGTCAAATCCATCATATCACCCTTCCACTCAAGGCTCTTTAGAGGATCTAACTTCATTCACAGTTAAAACCTTATTGTGGCCACCCTAGCCAGTTTTGCTCAGTGGACAGAGCTTCACCTGCAGACTGAAGGGTGCCAGGTTCGATTGTGGTCAAAGACACATGCCTGGTTGTGGGCTCGACCCCCAGTAGGGGGCATTCAAGAGGCAACCAAACAATGATTCTCTCTCATTATTGATATTTCCATCTTGCTCTCCCTCTCCTTGCCTCTCTGAAATCAATAAAGATATATTTTAGAAAACAAACCTTATTGTGGCCTACTTTGGCCCTCCATGGTCCAGTTCCTCTTCATATTATCTCCTTGACAACATTTTCTATCATTCTCTTCTTCATTCACTCTGCTCCAATCACACTGCAGATATAGACCTGCGTTAAGGTCTTTGCACGGGGTATTTCCCCTTCAGCAATGGTTGTTCCCCATATTTCCAAATGGCTAACTCCTTCATCTCCTATAAATCTTCATTCAGGTATGGACACCTCATTGATAATTTTATTTAAAACTGAAACCCTCTCCTGACCTCATTCTTCTGTTGCACTTTTTATAGCACCAATTACCTTCTAACTCACTAAGGAATTTACCTATTCTTTAAGGCATATTGTTTGCTGTCTCTTTTTTCCTAGGAAGACAGGAACTGTCTGTTTTTATTCATTGATATATTCTAAAGTGTCTGGCAGAGTCCTAGTACATAAATATTTATTAAATAACTGAGTAAATATATAATATGACATTTTATTGTACATTTGTATCTTTACATCTATATATTTAAATTTTTATATAAATGTGTTTTAATAACAATAAACCTGTTTGGAGAAATCTAATTGGCACACTACATATTTAGCATTTCAAATTTATTCAATGGATGAGAGAAATTCAATACTTGTTGATGCTCTTCATACAACAATGTGCTCAGTAATTTTGGAGTAGGTAGTTTGATAGATATGAGCAAGAAAAGATAGCTAAGATCAAAGGGAAGACTTGGGAGACCTGACAAACAAGACTTAACCGAGAGTGAGCAGAACCAAGAATGCAGAAAGGGGAGACTTGAAACCTCCTCCAAGGTATGGTATAACAGATAGCTTAACATCTGGGTGGGGCAGCCTTGAAACCTGAGGAGGTTTGGGGTGTTTTTTTGTTGTTGTTTTGTTTTGTTTGTTTTTTGTAAACTCCAGAGTATAAAATTACAAAACCCAAACAAGTGGGACATTTGGTTTGGCTTCTGCCAGCTAAACTTCCAGCCTGGATTATATCTGAGTATATTTCCTTTAATTGCTAATAAACTCTCACATGCTTTGCTATTTGGTATTGTCTCTCATTTGAATTCCTTCTTATAAAAAAGACAAGAACCAGGACGCTGAGCCCACCTCTAACAAAAAATAAGATATAGGTATTTAGCACTGGCTTGATAAATAATGTTAAAACTGCGGTGGTCAAATAAAGAGATGTGTAGGGCTCTGAACATGAATAAAGACAGTAAAGAAATATTATTCCCTTCAATGACAGATGAGATTCCAAAATGCTGCAATAGGCTAGAATGATAGTTGCACACTATTAAACAAACTTTAACTGTGAATATTAAAATGCATAGGAATATTTGCTACTTAGTTTGCACCACTGTTCCACACGTATTATTTGATTTGATTGTTTTAACCCTTGAATTGTGTGGCATTATCATTCCCCATTTACAGATGAGAAAAAAAAAGCATTATTAAAAGACATGATCAGGCTCATGCAAGTAATTATTATGAATATCATGTTTTCAGCTCAGGTCTTCTGACTGAATCTCTAGCCCTTTCCTTATAGCTTAGGTCAGCTACTTTTGAGGAAAAGGTCATTGCCCTGTGTGGACAGAGGATCACAAGACTAAAAAACAGTTTTCTCCACTAAAAGTTATAAGGACTTTGATTTGTTTCAAGCTCCAGTTAAGCTTACCAGGTGAAAAGTCACATAAAGTTTAAAATGAATTTAGGCTGAAATACCAGAAGGGAGATGATAAACTCACTTTAGCTTTGCAACAATCAGAATGCTTCTAGAGGGGGGCGGGCAGCCCATGTGGGGAGCTGCCGGTTGAGGGGTGATGAGGGGCCATTATCTGAGCCCACCCACTTCTGAAGGAAAGAGCCAGACTGCTCAGAGGTCAGCCTGTTCACCAAGTGGGACCCCATGGCCACCTCAAAGGATGGCTCTATCCCCACTCCTGGCTCTGATGATGCCACGACTTGTCACATTGTAGTCCTGAGGCTACCTGCTTGATACACTGTGATGGCACCTACACCCAAACTAAGGCCCCTCGGTCATGAACTCCATAAAATCCTTTCCAATCGCTCTCAGTGTGGAACCCTGGAAGTGAGCCTCGTAGGAGGCTCCAGGGACAATGGGCAGTTGTCACAAAAATGTACTCATCAACTTCTTAGTGAATTTGACAGACAAGAAGATAACATTCACTTAAATGACATTCTATGTGACAGAATTAAATGACCTGGAAGAAAATGAGCACCACTTCCCAATGATTTATGGCCTTGCTGTCAACACTGAAACTGCAGAGATTAACAGAGCCTCCTTCCAAGATTGCGGTCCGGGGGAGCTGCGAGCTGCGCCAGCTTTAGCAGGAGGACCAGTGATTGGTTTCTACGATGCAAAGAGAGAGCAACTTCGCACACGACCTTATTCCTGGATGCCGTTTCCACATGTGGATTTCTGGTTGCAACAAATACTAGAGAACCTTTCCATTTCACCTTTGGCTGATCCCCTCGCCCCCCACGTTGCTGAACATAGTAGATCTACCTGATTTTTTTTTCACAAACACGCTATTTCCTGGAAAATAAAGCTCTACACTAAAAATAAACAAACAAAAAGAAAAATATCTTTTCTCCAGCAAGCAAAAAATAGGAATTACCAAAGAAAGCAACTTTGGGGCATGACAGAGACAACTGGTGGAGGTTGGACAAAATATGGTTTGGGAACTACATCCACTGAGTCTTAATGTCTTTTAAATGACTTTCAAAATAAAATCTTATTTTGGCAAAGGAAAATAAAAAGAATGTTTCTAGGGTGATCTACAGTGTTCACTTTTGTCAGTGTACAAAAAATACTACTATTATAGACGGACATATATTGAGTGCTTACTATGTGACAGACATTGCATTTTTAACTATTTAATCCTTAAGAGTCATTGACAAACCAGAGGTAGTTTCAGCAAGAGAAAAGATGGTGGTGGCGATGGAGTTGGAGGTGGTGGGGTTGAGGAAGGGAGCTGAGATCTGAAAACCATAGAAGCTGGAGGTGGGAAGACTTAAAGAGATTATATTTATTTTCAAATCCAAGCAGCACTATCATGTGAAAGAAAGATGAGGTTCATTGGTGGAATCTCAGCTGCAAGAGAAACGTTTCAAGAGTCAGAGTGACTGAGTTTCAGACGTGGGCTCAATAAAGCTTAGTCACTTGAGTGTTAAAATTATTCAAAAATGCCATGGACTTTCTCCTGAAGGATTCTAAGCCCACACAGAGGAAGCCTTTAAGCACTTCCCAAGTGATCTCAAGTGTAAGGGATATTGTGGCGGGGAATCCCTGCTCAGGGTAGAATGACTCAGACAACTCCCCTCCGAGTCTAAGATTCTGTGGCTGTTAAATTAGCCTGAGACGGACACTTTGGGGGTAAAGGGCTCTTGGACAGCTATCAGCAGCCTGTGTAATGCAACTGTCATTAGTGCCTGGAATTTTGCTGCCTCTTGTGGAGCCTCCACATGCTGAAAAGGGGCAGAGCTATTTCTTTGGCAGTTCCCATGAAGCCAGGTCCTCCTAGGTCCCCTTTTCCTTCTGTCTCCCTCCAGCCTGCTTGCCACAGACATGCCTCACGATTCCAGTAAATCTTGCTTCTACATAAGTCTCTGGTAAAATGTTAATTTAGTCAGTCTGATCATTATCCTATCTAATAAAAGAGTAATATGCAAATTGACCATCACTCCAACACACAAGATGGCTGCCCCCATGTGGTCAAAGATGGTCGTCCCCATGTGGATACAAGATGGCCACCACAAGATGGCCAGCAGGGGAGGGCAGTTGTGGGCAATCAGGCCAGCAGGGGAGGGCAGTTAGGGGCAATCAGGCCAGCAGGGGAGCAGTTAGGCATCGATCAGGCTGGCAGGAGAGCGGTTAGGGGGTGATCAGGCAGGCAGGCGAGCGGTTGGGAGCCAGCAGTCCTGGATTGTGAGAGGGATGTCTAACTGCCCTCGAGGGGTCCCAGATTGGAGAGGGTGCAGGCTGGGCTGAGGGACATACCCCACCCCTGTACACGAATTTCATGCACTGGGCCTCTAGTTAAACCGTAAGAGACAAACATGTGACTGTTAAACTTTATCTCTGGCAGTGGGGCCACACAAGCCAGTAAGACAGGGGTTACTCATCTGACACCCTATTTTTGAGGATTTGTCAACCCCTTCTTTTTCTATTGCCTTTATTGAGAGCCATATACTAGTAACATGTTGGAGAAACATCTTCGTTTATCACTCCTAGATTCTGTGGGGCAGCAAATCTTCAGCCTGGGGGTGAGAGAAGCTAAAGTACAGCCCCAGCTACACTCTTTCAAATCAATGGTGTCTAGAAAAATATGAGTGAAGATTATAAGGAAGAAGGAAATGTAGTAAGAAAAGAGAAGAAGGAAGGATCAGAAATGGAAAAAAAAAAAAAAAAAAGAATTTCAAAATGGGAAGGAGCAACATGAAAATAAGGAAAGGAATAATAGCTTCTCCAAGGGGAGTGGGGGCGGGGGAAGGGACAAAGAACAAAAAAACTGTATCATGGGTTAGTTTAAAAAATATCCACCTCCATTATAAGACAGATGAGTCTCGTGATAGTAATATTGGACCTGGCAGAAGAAAGAAGTCCAAAGGTGATAAATTCTGGCATCTTGAACTTGACATTTTTTTCCTGAGAATGTTTTGGCTGTGGTTTAGGCAGTTGTGTGCTGGGTGGCTGCAGACTGTGTGGAGACAGATATTCTGGTTTCATTGCATTTCATGGTTTTAATAAGAAACTGAATTCATTTTCTTCAGATGGATACCTTTAGATTATATAAAGGTAAGAGGCACCTCTCAGCATGAATAAACTCCTCTCAGCAAGAACAAAATAGAAAGACACGTGAAAGTTAATTTGGTTTTATCTTTTGAAATGTCAGGTTTCTGGAAAAGAAAACAGGGTAGCTTTTTCTTCATTAAAAACAAAAATTGCTTTCCAACCCTGTGTGAGACGGAATTCAGCTGAATGCACAAAGCTTCTGCAGGATGTGAAAGAACTGGCCCTTTTGCTGGGAGAGATGCTCCAGGCTTAGGTGTCAGCCTGGGAAGAAGGGACACACTTTTCTCCTACTGACATGCACAGCCCAAGGAGCTGCTGCCTGTGTTTGGTTTTTGTCCACCTGAAGGTGGACACACATGCAGAGTTCTAGAGAAAAGAAACAACTGGACTTCTGGAGGACTTACATAGACGCATTATCTTTTCCTTAATTTTTATTGATGAGAGAGAGAGAGAGAGAAAGAGAGAGAGAGATATTAATGTGTTGTTTCACTTATTTATACATTCATTGATTGGTTCTTGTATGTGCCCTGACTGGAGTTCGAACCCACAACCTTGGCTTATCAAGATGACGCTCTAACCAACTGAGCTACCAGGCCAGGGTACCTGGAAGTGCTATTCACAGGATTATTGCTGCCTTTAAATATAAGTTTTCTCAATGAAAATATCAGCACAAAATAAGCAGTCTAAACATGGCAAACATTTGCAAGAGAACTTAAACTCACTTACCGTCTTGGAGGGCATGATTCCAAACAATGGGAACATTAGGCCAGGCAGCAAAGCTGTTACAGACAGGGGCAATGCTTCTGTAAGCCAAAATATGGCAACAACAAAGAGTATGTAGGCACATTCTGCTTCCTGGAAATAGCAAAACACAACATGAAATGATGGGGCTGGGAAATCATAGTTCAATCACAACCGCATTTGCTGAATGGAGTCATGTCACAGAGAAAGAGGAAACTCTGAGGCCTCTGCACTTTGAGTTGGGGGGTAAACTGTCATTCTTGGGGGTTCCAAGAGCAAAAATCGAATACACATGAAAAAAAGACATTTAAAAATCCTCATTCATTAAGTTTCCTTCACATTTCCTTCAAAGCATGTAGTTAATTTTCTGTGCTCATATCAGTGTGTGTGGCTGCTAATGCTCACCTATTTGGCTGATGAAATGCACTCCCAGTTCTTCTGGAGTGCAGGAATGGCAAGTTACTGCCTTGCCCTTGGGGTAGGACACAGCTGCCTTTTAGTTGCATTCCTTGGTGCCTGGTTGTTTGGGACCCATGCACACCCACCTTCCTTCCCTTCTGCTAAAAGGGGAAACATTTTTGCATGGTATGGATGAGACTGGATTAGCTCCTAAGTGATATGAACTTGGAGATGAAGAACCTTCTGCCTTGCTTTTTAGAAAGACAGCTGAGCTCCTTAGGAGACACAGGGAGACTCAACAGGGTTGCAAATCTTAATAAATCTGTTAATTTGCTAGGTATAAAACTGTGGGTTTCTGTTTTAGGGCATTGCTAAGAAATGGTTGAAATTCATCATTGTATTTGGCATACATAAATAATTTTCATAGGAAATCATCCAGAACATACTAAGGGATTAATAAAGATTAACATCTGTTATATAGTATATACTAGAGGCCCAGTGCACAAAATTCATGCACTCGAGTTGGGGGGGGGGCACGGATCCCTCAGCCCAGCTTGCGCCTTCTCACAGTCTGTGAGCCCTGGGGGGATGTCTGACTGATGGCTTAGCATGGCTGCAGAGGTGGGAGAGGCTCCTGCCACAGCTGCTGTGCTCACCAGCCGTGAGCCAGGCTTCTGGCTGAGCAGTGCTCCCCCTGTGGGAGCACATTGACCACCAGGGGGCAGCTCCTGCATTAAGCGTCTGCCCCCTGGTGGTCAGTGAGTCATAGTGACCAGTCATTCCACCGTTAGGTCTATTTGCATATTAGCCTTTTATTATATAGGATAGCATTGTTTTGTTCTCACACTATTTAATCTCTGTAAATTCTGAACTGAATTTGAAAAATTTTACAAAAACTATCTGAGTTTAATGAAATCTTTTACTTAAGGTTTTCCCAGGGCAATACAATTTCTAGCTCTGCTGCCCTTTGACTTACCTACTTCAGGGTGAGTTCTCTGGGCTTGGCATTTACTTACCCAGCATCCCTGCACTTTCAGTGGCTTTCTAAGCAATCCTTAAAAATCCAGGATTATATCATTTAAAAAATTATTGATTTTTAGAGAGAGGAAGGGAAGGAGAGAGAGAAAAAAACATCAACTTGAGAAACATTGAAACATTGATTGGTTGTCTCCCGCACACATCCAGACCAGGGATTGAACCACAATGTAGGTATGGGCCCTGACTGGGAATCAAGCCTACCACCTTTTGGTGTCTGGGGCGATGCTCCAACCAACTGAGCCACACTGGCTAGGGCTATCTATATATATAAAAGCCTAAGCAACCATCCGACCTATAACTATGACGTGCACTGACCACTGAGGTCATACACTCAACGCAGAAGCTGCCAAGCTGCAGTGGCTTGGCAGCTGCGGTTCTCGAGTGATGCACCTGGAACCAGAGAGGAGGAAGCCCGAGTCCAGGGTGCATCACCCAAGAACCCTCCTCTCACAATTCAGGTCCCCTCAGGGGATGTCAGAGAGCCAGTTTCGGCCCGATCCCCGTAGGCCAGGCTGAGGGACCCCACATGCACCGGGCCTCTGGTATCTTACATTTATTGTTTGTTATCTTTTTTAAGAAGAAAGAATAAAGATTTTTGATGTTGACAGTTTTATCCAAAGTCTGCCTCTATAATCTCAAACAAACAATAACACAAAGCTGAGCCTTGACTGACTCTTCTTAACTTCTTTGGAGAGAATTTGTGAATACCAGCTTAATTTTAAATGTCAATGTAGGAGAAAGATCAGGCCAGTATTTTCCTTAGAACAAACATGAATAATCCCAAAGCTCCTCCTGATGACTTCTTTTCTATTATAGAAAGGTATTAAGAACCTAGATTTCAAAGACAAAAGGGGCCCTTTTACTATCTTACTCTTTAAGCACAACCAACCAGTCTCTTTGTTCTCTATCTCCCCATCACTTTACCTCTCAAATCTGGCCCTCGGCCTTGAACCCACTTTTTCCTTTGCAGGCAAAACTGTTCCAAAATCAGATCATCTTTCAAGAATCCACTTTGATTTTGTCATTCCTTTGCATAAAACTAGATTAAGGGGCTAGCCACCCTGACAACTATCTAGAGCACAAATCCATCAGGGACTTCTAATAATAAAAAATTAAAAAGGAAGAAAAGAAGGAAGGAAGGAAGGAAGGAAGGAAGGAAGGAAGGAAGGAAGGAAGGAAGGAAGGAAGGAAGGAAAGAAGGGAGGGAGGGAAGGAAGAAGGAAGAGAGGGAGGGAGGAAAGAAAAGTGGAAGGGAGAGAGCGGGGGGGAAATGTTGCTAGCTAATTCTGTTCACCACACATAACCCCTGCCATGAGAGATAAAATTTCATTTCAACACAGATCTACTTCATCTAGACCAGCCGTGGGCAAACTACGGCCCGTGGGCCAGATCCGGCCCGTTCGACTGTTCTATCCAGCCCACGGAGCCGAAAGAGCTCTCTTGCTCTCCCCTCCACTCCTTCACCAGCAGCAGTGTTAACATGGCAACGTCGGGAAACATGGTCGCAGCTCCTTCTTCGGAGTGGGCAGATTTATATCCGCCCATTCAGTAGAAGGAACAACCTCTCAATCTTCCAGAGGCTCCTTGTAATGCCCGCGGACGCGTCCCCCGACATCACCCTGGGAATGCGTAGACACGTTATCGTGGTGATGTAGGGAGACACGCCCCTGGAGAGCACAGTATCAGAGCATTAGCTAAAAAGGAGACCAACAACACTGTTCCCACTGAAGTTGATGTTTTAAAGACCAAAAACCTTTCAACCCAGTCTACATTGCCATCTACATCTACGTCCCGGGCATAATTTGGAAGTTGCACTAAAGAAAATGTTTAATTTACTGTTTATACATTTTGTTCTTTTCTATTTGTTTTAGTTTTAAATTATTTTATTATATTTAAGTTTAATTTGAAAGGCTTTTGTACCTTTCCTTTGTTAGGCAATTTTATTTTGCCTTTGCCATCTTCAATATAAGGTATGTTATTGTGCTATGATTCCTCCATTTTTTGAAGTTTCAAATTATAATAATTAGTGTTTACATTCTTCTTGTTAAAATGTTTGAAATGAATAAAACTATTGAAATAAAAAAAAAAAGACCGTACCCTTTTATGTAATGATGTTTACTTTGAATTTATATTAGTTCACACAAACACTCCATCCATGCTTTTGTTCCGGCCCTCCGGTCCAGTTTAAGAACCCATTGTGGCCCTCAAGTCAAAAAGTTTGCCCACCCCTGATCTAGACAGTCACATTCTGCTCAGATAGGGCAACTTTGGGGCCGGAATAAAGACCAAAACTTCCTATATTAAATTATTAGCTTGCCCAGCTAACACTTTCATATTTTAACAGTCCCAGCCTTTATTTAAAACAATCAAGTCAGTGATTTTCAGTAGTTGCTTGAAAACAATTCAAAATCCCCATTCAAGGCCACCTTCAGTCTAATTATAATAAGACTTACCCCATTATTTCCTGACATCAACTCTCTTTTTTTAAAGAGTCTTCTTTACATATCTTCTTGACATCTGTGTTCTGATCCCTGGTCTCATCATACACCCTTTTACTAAACTCTAGTCCATAATATTCAACCATACAGTCATACCAGCAAGTCCTCAGATGCCCTAAGTACCAGCTACTACTGCCTGTGACCTTATTTTGGACTCCTGAACTCTGTGACCCAGTGACTTTAGATGAAGCAGTTGTAGGCTGATGGCCAAGTCTAGCAAGAAAATAAAATATACGACTCACAATGGTGTGTGTGTATTTAATTTGAGTCAGGAGTTAAAAATCCATCAGATTTCATATTAAATATCGAATATGAATGTCCGGCTTCTCTTGAAAAACTAAGAAAGTTGGTAACATTGGGATCGATTCTTCCATATTAACAAATTCTCCAGACTTGAGAAAAGCTTACCCGAGACTCCTGTGTAGTTTTCAGCTTTGTACAATACCACGACTCCATTTCACACATTCTCTTACCTGCTTGGCCTTTCTCAGCATTTGAATAAAATCTCTGATAAGAAAAATGCTGCCCACCTTCCCTGCCTCGAAAATCTGGCTTCACCGTCTCAGAAGCAACACTTGGGTTTCTCGTTTGAATTTCTCTGTGGTCCATGGACCAGCAGCATCAGCATACTCTGAAAGCTGTGAAAAATGTGGAATCTCAGGCTTTCCCCCCAACATACTGAATCAGGACCAGCAAGGTCCTGAGGTGATTCTGATAAAGGTTAAAGTTTGAGAAGCATGGCTTACTTCCTCTTCCAGATCTTCCATTTCATCTTTCACTCTATGCTCAAGTTTCAAACAGAAACTTGCTCCCAGGTAGTGCCCTCCTGCCCAAGCTGAATCCCTAGATGCAGAACCTGTTTTGAAAACTTGCCTATCCTTCACTGTGCCCCTGGCTAAGGTATGATATCTGCATTATTCTTGATAGCTACCTTCCAGGAATTTTTGGGAAACACCCCATTTTTTTTTCCATATTTAAGGAAGCTCACAGTCTAGAAAAGGAGGATAACGGGATTATCCCCCTCTGATGGGGGGATGGCCATCTGTCCCAGTTTCCTGAGGACAGTGCTGGTTTATCCATGTTGCACAGGTGTTCCTTCTGATTAGCAACCCTTTAAACAACAGACCATAACCTGGCTCTGACCCCTGGATTACGTGGGAGCACTTGAGACCACAGTTTCTCAACTTCACTCCACTTATTTGCTTTTCTGACCCATTCTCATATTTAGAAATATGCATTTGCTTTGTATTTAGAGAGGAGAAGTGAGTTTAGGTATGTGTGTGGGTGGGGGTTCTAATTGTTTAACCCTTATCTAGACTTTCTGATCATAGCCTTTATAGACAGAAAAGCTTATTTAAAAGGTGAAGATATGTACCAAGTAAAACAAAACTTTTTTTTCTGACATGATTAAGTAAAGGGATGGAAAAATAACATTTATGATACCTACTATATGCCAGGTACTATACTTGGTGTTCCACATGACTTATTTAGTCTCCACCAAAATTTCATGTTGAACTAAGGATCAATTGTCACATTGCTAGATTGTAGTAGAGTTGGGGTTCAATCCTAGCATAAACTCCCTGAGGGCACACCTCATTTCATTTAATACCCCATTCCCAGCACTTAAAACAGTGCCTGACATGTAGTAAGTGCTCAGTAATATTTAACGAATGAATGAATATTTCTTCTCTGTATTTGTGCTACAATGTTTTTATTCATATATCTTGATCTCTGTATAAAACAGTCACTGTCCTAGGAATGAAGTTCTTTAGCATAGGTACCTCTTTGCTTTTCCTTGCTCTATTTTCCATTCTATCTCCTAATTGTCTGGCACCAGATATCTTGACCCTCACTCCAGTGGGTGAATGTCTCTACATTATTCCTGGACCTCACATCTCTCTTGCCAATAAACTAGAATTGGAACTAAAAATTTTACCTGTATAGGCTAATTTTCCATAGTTGACATTTTTCTACTTACCTCGCCCCATTTAACTATATCATGGTCATAACCACCTCAACTACAGGAAGCCAGGGCACTTGCTGCACAGGTGGAAAAGGCAAATGAAGCTATGACTCAGCAATTTGGATAAATTCTGCCCCTCCCCCACCCACCACCACCAAGTTCTGACTTTAAAATCACCTTGGCTCCATTTTAAATTATAGCTCCAGAAGGAACAGAAATATAGAATGAGCCTTAAAATATAGGATTTTTTGCATCCTTCCTTCCATTTTTAATGACATACTGACTGATATTTGATAGTAATTTGCCTGATGAATTAGTACGTGTGGATATGATCTCTCAGCACAGCTTGAGAAAAGTAGGACCAATCACAGGCCTCACTCACTGCAACTGATTTTTTTTAAAAAATATATTTTATTGATTTTTTATAGAGAGGAAGAGAGAGGGATAGAGAGTTAGAAACATCGATGAGAGAGAGACATCGATCAGCTGCCTCCTGCACGCCCCCTACTGGGGATGTGCCCGCAACCCAGGTACATGCCCTTGGCCAGAATCGAACCTGGGACCCTTCAGTCCACAGGCTGACGCTCTATCCACTGAGCCAAACCGGTTAGGGCACTGCAACTGATTTTTTAAAGAGAACACAACACAATTAAGAAAGGAGAAAAATCATGCATTCTAAATATGAATGCTACGAGAAAAACACTCTTATTATTTGACAGAGCCTGTAAGGACTTTGCATGGTTTGTGATACACCTGCCACTAATGCAATGATTCCTCAAGACCTAATCCATGTACCTGACAAATCTTGAAATGACTCAAATTATCTGGTGGAAAGAGGGCAGAAGAGTAAGAAAGAACTAAACTACAAAGTCAAGAAAAACTAACTAGCATTTCTTGTTCATTTTTAGGCCAAATGGAGATCAGGGAAAGACAACTGGTGGCTGCATTGTGCCAATTACTGCAAAAATTTTAACTCCTTCTTTTCATTTTATCTCCACAATTAGCAATAGAGATATACTGTCTTTACTCCCCATGCACACAGTAGAACTGGAATAGCCATGGAGATCATTTAGTTCTCCAACCTGACTATGCATTAGAGTCTGATTGAAATGAAATGCGTGGATTAACTGCCTCAGAAACATTAGAGTCTGTTAAGTGAGCAGTATCCTGGACTTCATATATCCAGAGGTTGTGATTTTAAGCAAGTACCTCAGGTAAATTTGGGGAAGCTAATCCACAGGGCTAACATTCAAAACTCTTTGAAGAGTCCTATTCATTTTACTGATGAGGAAATGGGCCAGGGGTAGCGTGACCAAATCACTCCGGGAGCTTATTCAGAATATGCTAGATAAATCAAGACAATTGAGGCTACACTGTGCAAAACTCCCTAAATCTCAGCAGTTTAAACAAACACGGCTTATTTCCTGTCTTCACTATTGGTCAGTCATGGGTTGTGGTTGCTTTGAATCTGGGCAGAGGAAGCCTCAGCTCAATACACACTCTTGTAATTGCAAATGCAGGAACGATGGAGCAAGGTAACCCACGCACAAGCTTTTAAAGGTCTGATATAAAGAAGCAATGTCAGGATGACGTTGGGAGTCAGACAGACTTGTCCTTAAATTCTCCTGCTCCCTTTATAAACCGTGTGACTTTGGGCAAATTTCTTAACCTCTTTGAGTCTCTGCACATCTGTAAAATGGGGATGAAAATATTGACTATTTCTAATGGTTGTTATGAGGCATTCTCATTTATTATTGTTACCAAAGTAAGTATCAAAGTGTATTATGGAAGGACAAGAAGAGCTTGTGGAAGAGACACCCTCCTTTTACACCAACGTTCTTGTCTGTCCGTTAGTAACTCTTTCGCTCTATTTGAAGTTCCTTCCTTTTATTCTTTCTCCTGCATCCTATCCTTCCTACAAGATCTGGCTTTATTCTCCACCTCCTTCTGTCATGAAAGATCATCAGTTCATCAGAATTATCAGCTGTCTACCATGTGACAGGCATGTGTTTGGTGCTGCAGGAAACAAATTAAATATGTTCCATGTTCTTTAGGTATTTATAGTTTAGATGGGAAGCAAGGATAAAGGCCAAATGGAATATATACTCTAAAAGGCCAATGTATCCATGATGCAATGAGAACACAGAGGATGAGACTCAGCTTGTATACCAGCCTGAGCTGCCTTTCCCAAGAACAGGGCAAGAGGAAAGGGTATTCCAGAAGAGGACACAGTATGTGCAAAGATAGAGGCACTAATCATGGGTATTCTAGGCACTGCGAATAGGGAAATATTGCTAATGTGGGAAATGTGAATGGGAGATAGGCACTGGGGCTTTGGGGAGGGTTGTTACGACAAATAAATGGCAAAATCTTAAAGATCCATCAGTGTATACATGTTTGGTTTAAATATTTCCCCCTGTATGCAAAAGGGAGCCCCTGCAAAGTGTGACAGGGGGCGGCGGGGAGAGGGGGGGGTGTATAATAGGACCAGGTTGGCATTTTTAAAATAGTACTCTGGCTGGAGACTTCAGGGGCAGAGTGTGAAAATGGTCCATGAGAGAAAGCGATGAAGTCAGCCTCAAGAAAGCAGTGCCAGCTGGAATGAAGCTGTGGAAGCAGATTGGGGTGGGGGTGGATATAAGAGGTAAAGCAATGCAGACTGTGATGGATGCTCAGGAACATCTGAAGCATCTGAGATGACACGCAGGTTTCAGGCCGAAGAATGGGGTGAAGAGTAGCAGATGCTCTGAGGCAAAGAAAATAGGAGCAGCAGGTCATGGACAAGTGGGACTGTTAGAGGTTTATCCACCCATTAATTACACATTCATGGCACAAATTATTTGTGCTTGTACACAACCTTATGTGTGATAAACATTTGCCATAGTATATATTGACTTTTCAGCAATTGTACAAGCTACTTGAAAGCATTAACATTAATTTAAACTTCTGCTTAGACCCCACAGTTCACTAAGCACAACATTTTGGGCTTAGCAAGTTCTCATAATACATTCATGAGATAAAAATATAACAAATTTTACTTTCTGGTTTTATTCATCTACCACATTACTTTTAGCATGAGTTCTACTTTCTCTCTCTCTCTCTCTCTCTCTCTCTCTCTCTCTTTTTTTTTTTTTGCCATCCATCATTTTGATGCTCTCTGTGTCTAAAATATTCACTTTCTTAGAGTTTATAGCACCCCCCCCCTTTATCTGACATCCCTGTAATATTTTAAAGGCACATTTAAAATGATATCATTTATGTCTATTAAAATGTTTAATTATTTGATTTGGCCCTTTAAAAGTTCTTTATGTTTCCTTGGAATTTGTCCCCTCCCTTTTCTTTCACTTGTAGTTTATTTAAATCCTCTCCCACACATTTTCAATTTTCTATGTCAGACATCTAAGTAAATCTTTTTTATTCCTTCAAAGTTTACAGTTCTTTACAAGCAGTATATTTCTCCCATCTGTTTAGTTTTTTTAGATTCAGCACCATAAGTCTCTCATGATGTTTCATTTCTTTTATTTATTATAATTTCTATTCTAATTTTGAAATTCAAGTTGTATACAATGAATCTATTGTGAAGGAAACAGCACATGAAATAGAGCTGGCTGTTGAAGCTGAATTTCTTCCCTCCCTAATGAGAATAAGTTTAGGGAGGTGAGGTGTCTGGGTTTAGTGCTAAGGGGTGAGGTTTGGGCTCTTCCTTGAGTCTTTGGCAGGCACTAATGCCCTGCTGTGTTGGCTTGCCCATTCTCTTCTGTTTTTAGGTATAAAATATTTCCTAGAGAAATCCAGAAAAACCTGAAAGAAAACTGACATCTGGTCTTGGTTTTACAACTAGTCAATTGGGGGATGCTACTCAATAGCTGTGTGGCTATTTCCCTGTCTCATCTCAAAAAGGGGTTCTAATTAACTAGATAGATGGAGACATAGTGGGAAGAAATGCACTCTACAAACAAACAAAAAATTGTTATTCCGTTTTCTCCTCTTATTGCTCCTCAAACCTGGCCTTCTCTTTTTATCTTTTCATTTCATTATGGAAATAGAAAGAAAAGCCAAGAACTGGACAAATAAATAAGGAAATAGCACAAAGTGCTGAGAAGAGTAAAAATGAACAAGATGTTAGGAATAGTCACAAAAGAACAATGTTGCACAGAGAACATCTCTGGAACTATGGATATAGGCTAGGCCAGTTTAAAAAAGTTTTTATCTAGGGATGTTTAAGAACTTTCCTCTCCAAATTGAGAAAATTCAGTGCAATTATTAACTTCATTCAAATATTTACATAAATAGCAAATACATTATAGGCTTGTTTTACTGATTAGTAACTACTAATTGGGGAAGAACCTTGATGTCTGTGTAACAATTAAAAGGACGGCATAGCCCAGCCAGTGTGATTCAGTGGTTGAGCATCAACCTATTCACCAGGAGGTTATGGTTCGATTCCTGGTCAGGGCACATGCCCAGATTGTGGGCTTGATCCTCAGTGTGGGGCGTGTAGGAGGCAGCCAGTCAATGAGTCTCTCTCATCATTGATGCTTCTATTTCTCTCTCCCTCTCCCTTCCTCTCTGAAATGAATAAAGATCTATTTTAAAAAAATAATAAAATTAAAAAATGGCATTAATGATGATTCAGTGTTAAGTGATAAGAACATAGGATTCCACTAGTAAAGCAACGTTTACACTAATGTATTAGGAATATACTTATTACCACCATGGGAGATATTAAGATCTAGATGTTCAGCTATGGTTGCAATCACTGGCTCTGGAGTCTGACAGATGTTGATTGTAAATGTTAGGACAAGGGTCTCAAGGACTGGGCCATTCTTAATGCTATTCTTGCCAAATGTTAAAATGTAGCATAGTATTTTATAGACTAGTTATAAACAGGATGAACTGGACAGGAAACCAAACTGATAAGTGTAAGCCAACTGCAACTCATAAAGATTAAATTTGAGCTTCTCTTTAACTTATGCCCACAGGGCTTCTGGGGTGAGGCATACTCTCCTTTGCTCTCAACTATCATTTCTATAAAAACTGAAACACAGTTCTAAAGTCTCTTCCACCTGAAAGATATTAACATGTCAGCCTAACGCCATGACTCATGGTGAGCATTTGATATGAAAGGGAAGGGGCACACAACATGACAAGCTGGCATGACCGGCTTGTATAGCTGGGACTCCGGGACACTCATCAAATGACACATATAAGAAGACCCGCTGCTGCTTCAGTTCTCATGGGGTGATAATCTATTCTAATAAAAGGGTAATATGCTAATTAGACTGGACGTCTTCCAGTCATCCTTCCAGACAAAACCGCAGATAGCAGCTGTTGCTGCAAGGGCCGGGCTGAAGCTCAGGCAGCCTTGGCAGCTGGCAGTGGCAGCAGCAGCGGTGTTTGGGGTGTCGCCTTCCCCTGATCGGCCTGGTCGCCTCCCGCAGAGGAAGGCCAGACTGCAGCTTATGCCCGCTCCCTACAGGGAGCGTGCCTTAGCCATCAGTAGGACATCCCCTGAGGGCTCCCGGACTGTGTGAGGGAGCAGGCCGGGCTGAGGGACCCTTCCCCTACTGCCCGCCCCCAGTGCATGAATTTTCATGCACTGGGCCTCTAGTAGAGAAATAAAATAGAATACACATTGCTAAAAGAGTCACTTTCAAAGAGAGTCAGGAGCTATTAAGGAAGTGGGGCCAATGCACATCTTGTGCCTCAATTCTCAGAACTGCTATTAAGTTGCTAAACCTATTGCTAAACTCAGCTCAAGGCTGAGTCATAAGCTTGTGGACCAAGAACTGCTGTATGGACACACCTGGACTCTAACTCCCCCTTGTGACTTTCATCTCCCTTGTTTACATATTGAAACTAACCAATTCCTGTTCATCTAGTCAGCAACCCTTCACTTACTTGCATGAAAGAGTTACATTTTGTTCTCTCCAGAGCACAGTTTGAGTTGCTACCTGAGTCTGCCTCTCCCCATTGCAACCGTTTTGCTAAAATAAATGCCTCATGTTCTTTATTAGAGCTGAACCTCTCTTCTGGTTAACAAGGCCCACCCCCAGTGATTAGACTCACTGCAATTTTCTGTCTTGAAGATTTTAAATAGCATGAGGTCAATTGAGGAACTGCTTCTGTGGTTTGACCTGCTTAAAGCAGTATTATGAAGAGAAATGCCTGAGTTGTTGATAGATGATTATCAAGCCACACTTTATGTAACTTTTCAAAATAAAAAGTAAATCTTCAAAAATATAGACAAGACCAATGAAAACCCCTTTTAAAACATAAATTAGAAGTTCTGACAGAACCCAAGATCAAATCCAGTTTCCACAATATCCATGTGGCCCTTGTTGAGCGGCATGCCTTTGAGCATCATTGTTCTCAAATGTAAAATGAGAATGATAGAACATGGATAATTGTCTTACTGTTCATAATGAAGTTAAATAAGATAATTTAGGTAAAACAGCTGACAGAATTCCTGGAACAGAAGCAAGCTCTTCTGAGTGAATCCCTTCTTTTTCCCTTTAACATTACATTGAAAAACCACGGAAGGTCTCCCATCATGGGTGCCACATTTTGACTTGAGATGGAATTAAGATAAGGGTTAAGGTCAGCCCATACAAACAATTCAATAACCAGTAGGAAACTGGAAAAAAAAAATCAGTCAATAACTCATTGTTTGTTAGCTCTAGATCATGTAAATATATTATGTTTTCATAAAGCAAAATTGACTTTTTGTTTTGCTTGAATCTTTATTTGTTCTGTTACTGTGAGTTTAGAAGCATAAGGTTCTCCAGTTTGGTAACCAGGAAGGTATAATACATTGATTTGTATCTATGTCAAAGTAAGCCTCTACTTAGATTTTATACAAAGGCCCATAGTTTCTGAAAATAAAGTTTTGCTTTCATTGTAAGCAACAGTTAAAATAATATCTTTGAATTTAATTGACAGTTGATTAAATAATTGGCTATGCATTTGGAGTAGCCAAAAAAATGAAATCATGTTATTGTACAAGCAAAATAAACCTCTCATTAACATGACTTGAGTTTCAACATATGAGTTGATTAGAGGGAAAAGAAAGGGAACACAGTTCATTAAATAGCCAGGCCCAAGGTTTCCCCATAGACCCAATGTATTCTTATCACAGCACCTTGGGGGGAAAAAAAGTCAATGACTGCATTTCTTAGAATATACTTTCCAGTTAATGAATCATGCACTGATATCATTGCTTTTTATTACCTACTTGTTTTCTCCTTGAAAGAGTCCATATTCATTTTATCTAAAAATTATGGAAGATAACCAAAGTGTCCTGGGTTTATATATGAAAGAAGCAGCATAGATGATATGCAATCATAGCCTAAGTTTGTCTTAACTGGTTTAATTTTTTATTTTCACTGCTGTAAAGTAACTTTATTTTCACCACTGAGACTAACCGAGAGATATGACACTAGAGCAGGGGTCTAGATAGGAACCAGGATGTGCTCATAACAGGATCCAGCTAGGTGCAGGGGACTTCAGGACCAGGGGAGTTGGGAAGAGAAGCCATCATGCATGCTAGATAGAGTAACAATCTTCAAAGAGGCTTGGAAGAGGGCATTCCCATTAGAGCCCTATGTCTGAGACTCAAATTTGTCATCTAGTGGTTGCCAGACTCCTAAAGGAGTGCTCAGAGGTAGCAGCAGTAGGAGCCATAGGGAGGAGAGGGGAGGAGAATTCACACAGAATTTGCAAAACAAAACCAACCCAACCAAAATCAGTTGACTGCCTGCTGTTTTCACTAGAAATTCTGTAAGAACCTGGGAGCTCAGTTCAATGTTTGACCAAAAGGGGTGGGGAATTCTTCCCTTCCTCCACAGGGGACCTGGAGGCCTCAGTGCAGGGAGAGGCTGCAACTGGGTGGTTGCCCCTGGCAGCAGACAAGCTGCAGCTATGGGCAGCAGAGGTCAGTCCCGTTGCCAGCTTTGCAAGTAGAGGAGACCTTGGCTCACATGAATTTCCCATAGAAATTCCCAGATTGGTGACCAACTTCTGAGGGAGGCTAGAGGACCCATAGTATTGCAATTACAGGGATCCTCTTGTAGTGCAAAATGGTATCACTTTGATTAATACTTGCTTTCCTCCACTCAGAAAAAAGGCATCATAGGGGAATTGCACCCGCTGTGGAGTCGTCACATCTGGGGACCCACACCACCCCACTTACTGCATGCCAGCCACCCTCTCCAGTGCTTGATGAGTGCTTACTCACTTAATTCCCACAACAAGCCTATTACTCTCCCAATCTTAAGTAGATAAGGTCAGATAAAGAACTTCACAGGCAAGAAAAAGCTAAAAGAGTTCATCACCACCAAACCAGTATTACATGAAATGCTGAAGGGTTAAGAAGAGGAAGAAGAAGAAAAAGGTAAAGATAAAAAATTATGAACAACAAAGTGACAAAAAATAAATATCTATCAACAAGTAAATCAAAAAATCAAAAGAGTAAAAAATCTGATGAACAGAATAAACTGGTGAATGGAATAGAATCAGGGGCATGGAAATGGAGCGGACTGACAATTCTCGGGAGGAAGGGGGTGTGGGGGGTGCGGGAAGAGATTGGACAAAGATCTTATATGCATATATGCAATGCCTATGGATGCGGACAGTGGGGTGGCGAGGGCCTGGGGTGGGGTGGGAATCAGGTGGAGGGGAACTATGCGGGGAAAAAGAGGGACATCTGTAGTAATCTGAACAATAAAGATTTAAAAAAAAAACAAAAAAATTAAAATAAATAAATAAAATAAAGAAAGAAAAAGAAGGAAGAAAGAAAACAGAAGCACTGAGAGGTTAAGCAACTTGCCCAGGTCACACAGCTTGCGAGTGATCAATCTGGGACTTAAAGCAGAGAGCCTGGCTCCAGGGCCTGTCCTTGTATCAGCAAGTGACATTCATCATGCCTGGCACAGGGACAGTGCTCACTAAATGTCTGCTGATTCAAATCACTTTACTAAAGGGTTAAAAATGCCCTGAGTTTATCATTCTGGAGACTTCATAGACTGACAACACTTAAAAAAAAAACAGAAAAATGCTTACAACTATGCCAAAATGAAATTAAATCTGGACCCACGGAGAAGGGCAGTGCATAAATCAGGAAATCGGTCAGCCTGTTTTCCAGGTCCACTTACCTTGGTGTGGAGGACGATAGGCAGGGGCAGTAAAAGCAGTAGAGTGGAAACTATGAGGAGAAGCCGGCGATAAATCACAATATTACTAAAGAGATTCATGGTGCTGAGTGGGTGCCTTTGATAGTGTTCTTCTCAAAATGAGGCTGCAGTTAAATAACCAGCCTGGATTAATATTTCTCCAGCTCATCATCTTCACTTTCTGCCCTAGACTGACCAACATGAGTTAAAATTAAATCTCGATCTTTATTGTTTTACTGTCACAATTAACATGGAGTGATAAGCCCAACAATGTTTACAAGAAATCAAAAACCATTTGCTGGTATGGCTTTTGAAAGGTAAAACTGTTCTTTCCCTGTTGTCTATGTTTACATTAACTGGAATATAGACTGGACAAGTCTAGGAGAAGGCAAAATAGTAGGGTTGGTTGAGTTTGTCCACACCTTTCTAATATCCCCTGACTTTGGGGCTCCCTAGCAGAAGTAGTTATCACACTTAGGTTTCAGGAAAATATGAATCATAAACACTTGAGCAACTCTTGACTGGGTGCTTACAGAGGATTTTTCTGGAACTTCTGAGATAACATACTGAAGAAACCTCTACCAATGTGAAGTTTGATCCACAGAACTCTTGACCTCTCTCGTGCAGGAGTCCTTGGCGCTCATTCCAAAGATAATTAACACTGCTTCCGAAATTGAGTAGCATTTTCTTCCTGAAACCACATTCAATTGCACAATGATTTCATCGCGGTTTGAAAGCAAAGTTTTGGGAATTTTCTGGACACTGTTGCCTCTTTTAATAAGAAACCAGAAGTTATCATAAAGCCTTATATAAGCAGCCCTCTGCAAGACTTTTTCAGTACTGAGCTGATATTATTGTGTTGATTCTGACTAAATAATCACCAGGGAATCTGGTGACAGAGATGACTCATGAGAGCCATTCAAGGGTGTGTGAGTGTGTGCACGTGCGTGTATGTGTGAAGATGTGGAGGATGTATTTTGAAACTCCTCAGGGCTAGGGACTGTGGCTTATTTCTCATTGTATTGTAAATTAATCACCCAGTAAACTTCAACTAAGCAACTACTATGCACCTAGCCTTAGGTATAAACAAAACACATTTTCTTCTATAATGTATAGTCCATTTCTTTTGGCACAAATAACTTCACTTTTATCTAATCTGTGGTTGGCATTTAGACCATATTTCTAATTCCACACTAATGTAACTCTGCTTTCTTTTCCTGTCAAGGAAAATAATTCTTTCATCAACACTCACTGTATTCTTTGTTTGTTTTTTATTTTTTTAATACTCGCCCGAGGATATGCTCATTGATTTTAGAGAGAAGGGAAGAGAGAGAGAGAAGCATTGGTGAGAGAGAGAGCAGTGATCTCTTGCCCCATCTGGGGATCAAACCCACAAACCCAGGCATGTGCCCTGACTGGGAATCGAACCCACAACCCTTTGGTGTATGGGATGACATTCCAACCAAATGGGTCACACTGGCCAGGGCCAAGACTCACAGTATTTTTAATGTAAATGAAAAAGCATTTTTCCTTCTAACAGTCTAAATTTCTAAATATTTAATGTGTATAATGATTCAGGAAAAAATGAATAATAAACAGAAAAAGTCTCTAAATCAGAGAGAGAGGCTAATTTTAAATAATAATAATAAAAGGCAGCAATACTAAATAGTTTAAAATCACATTAAAGGAACTGAGTTACTTAAAGCAGTTTTAGTTCTTATATTTTGGTTCATTGGTTTTTATAAAAACTACTTTTTGAAGAAACCATGTCTGCTCTCAGATTTCCCTCAGTCATCTGGTGAGAACATGTAAGCTTCACTTCCTCCTCTGAAAGGATTTTACTTTGTGACATGACACCACAAGTAAAAAGGCATTTGTGTGACATTTAATGGAAATGAGGGATTTAAAGTGCAGGGAATAACAGCAGTCAAACCAGACAGAGGGTAAAGGAAAAGGCATTTGTCAGTGCCTCCTTTCTGTGCCCTATTTTACCTATTCTGGTGCCCATTTCTCACCAGATGAAGGCTTGCAGGATCCTCATATTATCCTGTGGTTCTTGCCAGTTCGATCTTCTGTGGGTGCCTCTTATTACAGGATGGTTCCAACCTTCCTTCCGGTGCAGCCAGTCTCTGTTCCTCAGCAGTTTTCTCTCCACTGTCACAGAGAGAAAAGATCTGAAACATAATTCACACTAACCAGGAATGACTGATATGAGCTGTACACCCCTGCATGGGTCACCAGCGATGAAACTCTAACAGAAGGCTTCGGGTCTCTTGGAAACACATCTTAAGGGGTCCTTCAGATCACATCCCATTGTTAACCAGCTTCACAATTAAATTTTACCTCTTTTGTTTTTTATTGGTTTTTTTTTGCACAGAAAAACATAAATATCTCTTAATCTACACTAATAAAAGGGAAACATGCAAATTGACTGTCACTTCATGATGCCCCCCCAGCCAATCAGGAGTGAGTATACAAATTAACCCAACAAAGATGGTGGTGGCCCCGCCCCCCAGCTGCTCCAGGCCTCTGGGCAACACACATGCAGGCGCAGAGCAGCCGGGTGGGACACCTGCTATGAGGGGGAGGGCGGGGGGGCGGAGGGAGCTACAGGAGTGGACCTCCAGCTGGAGTGAAGACTGAAGGCTCTGGCCAGAGCAAAGGCCTGGGTCCTGGGTGCTGGAGGAAAACTGGTGCCAACAGCCAGGGGAAGGAAGGCCTATTGCATGAATCTTTGTGCAATGGGCCTCTAGTCCTATCTAATAAAAGAGAAACATGCAAATTGACTGTACCTCCGCTACATTACCAGCCAATAGGAGTGAGTATGCAAATTAACCCAACCAAGATGGCGAGTCCCATAGCGGCCAGGTGGCACTGGGGCAGCCTGGCGGTTAGGAGACACAAACCCACAGGGAGGCCGGCACCCAGAAGCCCCAAGCCCTGCCATGGCTGCGCTGGGGCTGCGGGGGGCTGGATCGGAGCCACAAACCAGCAGGGAGGCCTGCACCCAGTAGTCCCAAGCCCCGCCACCGCGGTGCTGGGGCTGCGGGGGGCCAGATCGGAGACACAAACCCGCAGGCTTGGCACCCAGCAGCCCCAAAGCCCGAGGTGGAGGTGCTGGGGCTGCTGGAGGGGGGTGTGGGGGGGTCAGCGGAGACACAAACCCGCAAGAAACCTGTGGAAAGGGAGATAAACTATCATAACTTTATCTCCCTTTTCACAAGATGAGAAAACTGACCCTGGTTTATTTAGTGATGTGGCCACACCTTTCTATAAGCACGGGGTATGTTATGACCACTCCCAGGAAGGTCTGGTCAGAATACTGTCTCCATGGAATAATGCTACTGTGGCAAATCATCTAAGAGAGGAAACAAGCTTTTGTTGGGTTTATTCTGAAGGTCAGAGAACATGCCACCCCAACATATGCTGTGTTGTTATATTAATGACCTTGAGCTGCAGATGCTTGAAAAACAGCAAATGTATGCAGAGGATTTCACTGAAGTCTCCTGATCTGCCTAAAATAGGACCCCCCTAAAGGAGCTTAAATGTTATAGGTCCCTTTGATGGGAGAAGTGTCATCAGGCAGAGAAGACTGACTCCTGTCACAGGACAGGAGAGTAGAAGTTGACATCACACCCAAACTTTGTTACAAACTATCTCCCCCCACCCCATTCATCTTTCCTAAATATCATTTACTCTCCTCTAAGAGACCTACATCTCCCGTCCCCTTTCCCTAGGAAGAAGGTATTTAAATCTGCATTCTAAGCCACCTTGGGGAGATACTCATTTTTCCCTGGGATCTCCCACATATACACGAGGTACACATGTTAATGAACTTTTGTTTTTCTCTTGGTGATTTGTCTTTCATTACAAAGGCCTCCACTAAGAACTCAGAAAGGTAGCGGAAAACTATTTTTCCTCCTCCATAATTCTATCTCAGGAAATCAAGTCCTCAGCTGAACAGTGAGGTTGGCTCAAGTACCAAGCAATCCCGGCTGACGGGAGGGAAGCTTCTAGGGAGAAATCAATGATATTGGCATCAAAGTGGGACAGAGGGCACACGCATGGTTACTGGTGGGAGTTTAAAGTGGTTCAACATTTTTGGAGGATGATTTGGCAATTTCGATAGAAATGTTCAAGGTACACCCAAGAGTCTTCTTCTAGGAATCACATCTGCTGAGATAAAGCACAAGTGCATAAGCCATGGTCAGAACCCAGGATGCTACTGCGGGCTCCCCTTCCACGATAGGAAAACCTGTGAACAACCTGCATTTTTAGGACAAAGTGGCATCTATACTAATAAAAGGGTAATATGCTAATTAGACTGAACATCTTCTGGACGACCTTCCAGATGTCCTTCCAGACATCCTTCCCGACAAAGCCATGTTGGCGGGGCCAAGGCAGAGGAGGTTAGAGGCGATCAGGCAGGCAGGGGAGAGCAGTTAGGGGGACCAGGCAAGCAGGGGAGAGCAGTTAGTGTGAACAGACTGTCAGGGGAGAGCAGTTAGGGGGATCAGGCTGGCAGGCAGGTGAGCGGTTAGGAGCCAGAGGTCCTGAGGGGTCCCAGATTGGAGAAAGTGCAGGCCGAGCTGAGGGGACCCCCTTCCCGTGCACGAATTTCGTGCACCAGGCTTCTAGTATATCATAATTGTGCAGTTTTATCACACCATTTGTAATCATGGATTAACCCACTTAAAACATCTTCCTTAAAAATATATAAAATATTTAAAAATATTGTTCATTCACTCACTCAGCTATCTACTATGTGCCAGGGAGTTTATATTTGCCACCTCAATTAATCTTCAATTAACCTTTACAGATTTGGAAACTAAAATTTAAAATGGTCAAGTAAAATGTCTCAGGTATAAGTGGTATAACAATGATTCAAATCCAGTTCTTTCTGGATCTTGCAGCATGTGTCTACCATATGACTACTAATTTGATATAAAACACTAAATCATCATATTTAGAGTTTTATACACAGACACTGGATTTGGTTGGCTTAGGGGTGTAGCTCTAGACCTTGTTTTTTTTTTTATGTCCATTGAACCTTAAAAATTAGACATAACTTACGTGAAACTCAGGTTCAAGCATGAGAATGAAAGGTTCTTCCTTTATACACTGAGTGGCCAGATTATTATGATCTCTGAACACATAATAACCTGGCCACTCAGTGTGTGTGTGTGTGTGTGTGTGTATATATATATATATATATATATATATATATATATATATATATATATATTAGAGGCCCGGTGCATGAATTTGTGCATGGGTGGGGTCTGGCCAGCCTGGCCAGGGGGAGGGGACATGGGCAGTTGGCCAGCCTGCCTGCTGGTCGAACTCCTGGTCAAGGGGACAATTTGCATATTAGCCTTTTATTATGTAGGATATACACTGAGGAGCCAGATTATTATGTATTCAGAGATCATAATAATCTGGGCACTCAGTGGATATTCTGGTCACCTTCATAAAGAAGTTAGATTGTGCCGAAACCGGTTTGGCTCAGTGGATAGAGCGTCGGCCTGCGGACTGAAGGGTCCCGGGTTCGATTCTGGTCAAGGGCATGTACCTTGGTTGCGGGCACATCCCCAGTGGGGGGTGTGCAGGAGGCAGCTGATCGATGTTTCTCTCTCATCGATGTTTCTAACTCTCTATCCCTCTCCCTTCCTCTCTGTAAAAAATCAATAAAATATATTAAAAAAAAAAAGAAGAAGAAGTTAGATTGTCCTAGAGGCTTGTGTCGATAATCAGCAAGAGGGGAGTGGACACCAGCTTTTATGTGGCCATCTCATGTGCTTCTCTCAGGCTTGTGTTCTGGTTGTCCCTTTCTTAGGCCACATTTCTCCTAAATTTGGACTTTTCTTCAGACCTTTCCCTTTTCCAAGAATGTGCTTCTCTTCTCTTTCTTTAAAACCACCCACCCTTGATGTGAGACCTTGCAGCCTCATCTCCAACCTCTTTCTATAAATTCATCCTGACAATTCCAGTCCTTTCCCAAAAACCCCAATTCCTGACTTTCTGTGCATCTGTTCAGGAGGCTCCTTATTTCAACTGCATCAAAGAATCAAAGATGATCTGAATGCTTGACAAAAATGCAGATTTTTGCCTTATTGGATCAAAATGTGGCTTGGGAATCTTCATATTTTATTGGCTTCCTACATAGTTTTATGTGCACTAATATATAAGAATCATTGAGTTAGTATCTCTAAGTCACATTTTGGCTCATGAGTAGACTGACATATTTTGTACTATTTTAATAATGCATGGAAGCCTTAAATCCTCAATAAGATTGCTAACTTTTGGAGTACAGGGGACATTAATCTACTTCCCTTATGTCCCTAACAAAGTGCTAAGTGCTAGGGACAAGTGAATACTCAGTGAAAAGTTTTTCTAAAAAATTAACTATAAATATAGATAAATGGAAACCAATTAGCCTCATTGCTTATATATTATATTATAGGCTATAAGAGCAGTTCATCAATACAGTACTTAAGTTTGCAAAGAGACATGGCTTGTTCAATATTTGCTCCATTGCAAAATTAACCATAAACACATGAGAAAGTGTGTATACTCATACACTTTGCCTAAGGAGGGAAAAAAGGAAAAAATGTTGTTTGTTTTTTAATCCTCACCCAAGGACACGCCTACTGATTTTTAGAGAGGGTGAGAGGAGAGAGAAACATCGATGTGAGAGAGAAACATGGATCGGTTACCTCCCATATGTTCCTGGACCAGGGATTAAACCCCAAACCTAGGTATGTGCCCTGACTGGTAATTGAACTCGCAAACCTTTCAGTGCACAGGACAATGCTCCAACCAACCAAGGCACACTGTCCAGGGCTAAACTGTTGGTGACAGCAGCCAGGTGCATTTGTACATAAACAGTCAATAATATTATAATAACTGTGTATGGTGTCAAAGAGGTACTAGACTTATCAGGGGGTTCACATTGTAAGTTACATAAATGTCTAACCACTATGATGTATACCTAAAACTAATATACTATTGAATGTCAACTGTGATTGAAAAATAATCTCTCTATATAAAAGTCTAAGCTACCAGCCGACTAGCCAACCGGCTAGTAGCTATGACATGCACTGACCACTGGGGGGCAGATGCTCAAGGCAGGAGCTGCCAAGCTGGAGTTTTTGGGTGATGCACCCAGAACCAGAGAGGAGGGAGCCCGATTCTAGGGTGCGACACCCAAGAGCCACCCTCTCGCAATCTGGCACCCCTCAGGGGATGTCGAAGAGCCGGTTTCGGCCCGATCTCTGCAGGCCAGGCCATGGGACCCCACCAGTGTACGAATCTGTGCACCAGGCCTCTAGTACATATATAAACAAAGGAAAAAGACACTGTGTTTGCTTCAATTATGCATTCCTATTTTCATTCTTAGAATTTGTAGAGTTCAAAGTGCATGCCAGTTTTAGTTGATTGCTATTGTTAATACGTTGAGTCAAGAAATTTAAGTCAGGTTGTCTGCTGACAGTTATTTTCTTCTCAGCCTGGACTAGTCACTAACTCTGAAACTCACTCATGGTGAACCCCCACTTAAATATTTGGGTTACCTCCATAAATTCCCTAACTTCCAGACACTGCCCTGTGAAGAGTCTACTCTTTGAGGGCCATATGTGAGCTGTGTCCAAAAGCATTTTCAGATACCATAAAAATGAGATCAATTCCCCCTCTTTTACACTGGTATCCAGAGTCGTTCAGCTTGGCACTTTTTAATGTTTTCAGTGTCTTCATGTTTGCCTTTCTTGTTTCTTAAGATGATGAATCTTTCTAAATAAAAGGGAAATGTACAGATAAAACATATAGTAAAATTTCCAGGCCATCATCAATACTGTGTCAGTTTCTATTTTCACTTCCTAACATAAAGGATAAGTCCTTATCGAGGGTGGGATAACACACCCTAGAGACTCTGGATTCGTGCCAAAGTCCCTAAACACCTGAATTTATATCATTTATTATTAACCACAACTTCAATAATCATTTCTCCAATGCCATGAAGTAAATGACTGACTGAACAGATGAAGATTGAACTGTGTCCTACGAGGCGAGAACCTGAACTCCCATGAACTGAGGGTCAAAGCAAGTTCAAAATGAGGGGGACCTACCTCCAGCAAGAACAGCAGTTGCCAGAACACCTGACCGCTGGAGCCCAGACACGACTGCCCATACCCTCCATCAGGCTGGGGGAAATGTTTTTTCCTTGACCAAGCCTGACCATGCCTTCGTCTCGGGCTTTCTAGAAGATGAAAAGGGCAACATTCAGGGAAGGAAGGGGGTGCTGGGAAGGAGGGAAGAGGAGAAAGAACATTCTGGAATACACAGCATACATTAGAAAAGGGAATTGAATACAGCTGCCCTAAGCTTCCTGGAGCCCTGTTTGCGTCTGCTCCTTTCCCCTGCTTATCCCTCACTCCCCGGCCCAGTCACCTTATGTAATAATCCTCTGACAGCAGTCTGGACACATGGGACAGTATTATCATCCTCATGGAACTTTTAGGGGATTAGAGATTAACCCAAGATTCCTGGATGTAGCATTTATTGTCAGCACCTGGATGGGAAAGCGGACCGGGGTTTAAGGTGTTCTGAGAGGATTGCTAGGACTCATAGAAATGGAAACCCAGGATCCACCAAAACAGATCACACAGAACTGCCATATGATCCCAGCTGATTCAAGTTTCATTCCCTTTCTAAAGTCCATAGTCATATTAGTCCATCAGAACCGCTTTGGGGTATAGCTAGAGAGATCAGTTTAAAGAAAGTGACATGAAAATTTTCTTCTGGTAATCTCAGTTCTGCTGTGAATTCACTGCTGTTTGTAGCCAAATGTGTCCATATTTCTCTCTCAGGGAAAAAAAACAACGTATTTCTCTCACCATTTTTACCATCTAAAATATTATCATTTTGAGCTTAGAACAAGATAAAGTGTTAACATAGTTCCTAATGGTGATTTCATTTTAAGTGGCCTAAGTGACATTGACACAATTCCATTTATTGTCAAGCTGACCCATGTTCCATGGAAATTACTTGTTAGCTAAGTGTAGAATATCTCACAACATGTCATTAACATGAATGCAGGAGGTGAGTCTTGCAGTAAGTTTCTGATGGCATAGCTACAGCATTCACTGCTCTTCACCACGTGGCTTTTTTATTATTTGATGTTGGTGGCTTTTTGGGTTCAAAATGGTTGTTTATAGAGGAAATCGATTGTTCCAGGGAAAGAAATAAGTGTCTTGTGATGACTTATGAAGAAACAAACCAAAATTTATTCTAAGTTATTTATGCTTACATTTTTGTCCATTTTCTTTTCCATAGAGTCAAGAGGTACATTTTCAGAAAATATTTTCTTCTCAATGTATATGATTGACAGATCATGAGGACATGGTTTAACTTTGACTTTTGGCATTGATAAACATGATATAAAATGAGAGTGGTAAGGAGTAGTTTGGAATCCAGAAGGGTTTTTTTTAAAAAAATGAGGCTAATAAAAATGTACCCAAATGAAAATTCTAGTGAGTGGATTGATGGGAATAAGACACTGTGTCTTCACAAAGAAGGGCACCTTGGCCATTGAATGGGCAAGAAGACCCACCCACAGCAGTAACTCCTAGTGGCTTAGTAGAGCATAAGACACGTGCTCTGGGAAGACAATTAATTCTGATTGCTCTGTTATTTTTCATAACAATTTCCATGTTCATACTCCTTAAAATAACTAATTATAAATTATCATGGCCAGAGTCTTCACCTACAACCTATGAATCAGGAGGTCACAGTTTGATTCCCACTCAGGGCACATGCCAGAATTGTGGGATCCATTCCCAATGGGGGTGGGGATGCAGGAGGCAGCTGATCAATGATTCTCTTTCATCATTTATGTTTCTATCTCTCTCTCCCTCTTCTTTCCTCTCTGAAATCAATATATATATATATATATATATATATATATATATATATATATATATTTAAAAATAGTCTTTACCTAATGTGGCATTCTCTAGTTGAGGAGAATCATAATATCTCTGTTCTGAAAAATTGTTCTAGGTCCCCATGAAATATTAGTGCCCAAAGGCCCATTCTTTCTCAGCCTGTTCTAGAATGCCTCAAACAGACTGACTCATTCCTCATTCCATATTTAAATATTTCCTCTCCCTCCTTTAGATTTTTTTTTCCTGACATTGAGCCAAAAATCTGTCTTCCTATACCTTCCATCTCTCTTTTAATTCTGCTTTTGAGGATCATTGCGGGTGGGAGATCAAAGTGCTTTTCCATATGGCAGCCTTTATATATTTGAAATGTTCCCTTATTCACTTGCTTCAACTATTCTTGTCTCGAATTTTAAGCCTCTTCACTATCCTGGAGGACACTCCTCTGGTTAAGAACATGGACTAATTTTTTTCTGGATCCCTGGCATGGTTCCTGAGTTCAATGCCCTCTGGCAGATGCTGTTTGGCAGAGAGAAGCAAGACTGGATCGTCAGCTGCCTTGTTCTGGATGTGTGGTTACAGTAACGCAGGGTGCACTGCAGAACTTCTTTGCATTTTCCATTATGTGCCGACATAGTTTGAGCTTACTATCCAGTAAAGATTCAAAATATTTTTCTAGTACTATAGCTATGTAGCCTCTATCTTGTCATCCTGATAAATATGGCAGAATTTCCCTACTAATTTCCATCTTGTCAGATGTTTCCACATGCTTTAAATTGCCATGACTTGTGTCATCCAGCACATTTAAGCTATATGCACATTTAATGATAGTGCCCTTCATATTTTTATTCAAAATCATTGGTAACATAATCAACAAGTTGCTTTCTCCAGATGTATTCTTTCAAGTTGATATTCTTACGATAGAAAGAAGCTTTTTTGATGACATCATTAACTTAGGTCTACTGAATGGTCTGCTTTTAGTAGTTTCTTGCAGAATCTTGTCCAAAACGGATATTTTTACCTTGTTGATGATCGGGATGGCATTTACCTGTCTCCTGTTTTTTTAGTACAAATTTTATAAAATTTTAAAATTTACCTTCCCAGAAATTTGGATTTCAGATCTGATTATATCTACCCTTCCACTCCTTGGCTAACATAAACACCAAAAAAGGCATAAATAGTTTTTTTCTAAGACATAGGTTACTTTCAACTTCACTAACCAATTCTTCCTCTATACTTTGAAATATGCATTTGTCTGGATAAGAAGAGTTAGTAATAATACTTATTGTAGCATTGATTTACCCAAAGAAAGAAGATTAACCTTCAGTAATTATTAAACAAATAGAATGTTCCTATTTTCTAGAAAGGAAATGCATATGTATGACTCATTACCTAGGAAAGCACATGTGAAGTTAGTGTGACCCTAGTAATATCAGAAACCACTAGCATTTTCCTCCTGGACACTCTTTCCTCTCTTTTCTCCTCTAGAGATGTTACCCCTGGGCAGACTCAGCATTAGCCACTCAGGGACCTCCACAGAGGCTGCTGGGAAAAGAGAGAATCTGGACCAAGAAGGACCGAGGCTGAATGAGTGAGTGGAACTCAGAGTCTCCCTTAGGAGAAGGAAGCACAACCTGAAATTATAAAGACCTAAAGAAAGAAAAATAAAATTACCTATGGCTAACATTTTATATTTGTCATATCATTGATTTCCAGCAACAATCTGATTTTTACAGATAAGGCTCCAATAGTTTAAGTAACTTGCTTGAGGTGACTCAAATGAAATCCAGTTCAGACTGTTTGACTCTAAAACTGTCATTCTTTTCCCTACTCACTACTAACTCTGACTTCATATGGGCATTATAATTGAGGGCCACCTAGTGAGGAGGGCACAGAGCACAAGGCTCTAAAAGTGAGGGTAACTAACAACAGAGGGGCTAGAGTCACTTCTGAATTGCCTGTCTTGTTTGCTATATCTCGCCAGAAAGTGGGAAGCAAGGTGCTGCCACTGGGAGTAGGGGTCCACAGAGACATCTGGCTAATTGCACGTCGGTCCATGCAGCTGTCCTGCCCCTTTGAGAAAATAGTTCTTAGATCAGGAACTAAGACTGGGGTGCACATGCATTAAGTTAGGAAACTTGGCAGAGATTGGGGGATGGGGTGGCAGCCTAATGGCCACGGAGGTGCCTGGTGGTGGTGACCTAAGGGGTCAGCATATCAGGCTCATGGCATGGGTGACAAACCGTACCAGTTTCCCCAGGGACTGTTTTCTGTGACATGGGAGTTTCAGGGTTAAAATTAGGAGGGTCCCAGGCAAACTAGAATATATGTTCACCCTGTTGTGACATCAATAAGGCTCTCAGTGCTCATCAACCAGAGATCTGAGCTTTATATTGACTTTGTCTTCTCATTCCCACCCCTCAATCCATTCATCATTGAGGCCTCTTCATGTTACTGTTTGTAATGCTCTCAAATCTCCTTGTTTCCCCCTCTTCATGACCAGCATCTTTCATAATGCTGCCAGAGAAATCGTCCCAAATGAATCTTGACCATATGATATTTGGGCATATCATATTGAAGGCCCTCTACTCTGGGAAAAAAATGCCCAATAGCCATATATAATTTTAAAGGCCCTGCAGACTATAATGTTAACCTATATACCCAGCCTCATCTTTTTGTACTGCCCTGCTTCACATTTCTTCTTCTTCTTTTTTTTTTTTATTGATTTCAGAGGGGAAGGGAGAGGGAGAGAGAGAGAGAAACATCAATGAGAGAGAATCATTGATTGGCTGCCTCCTGCACGTCCCCTACTGGGGATCAAGCCTGAAATACAGGCACGTGCCCTTGACCAGAATCAAACCTGGGACCCTTCAGTCTGCAGGCTGACACTCTATCCACTCAGCCAAACTGTCTAGGGTACATTTCATGTTTTTCTATAAAGCAGTCCCCCCAACAAATTATCTGCAGTATCACCCACACGCACATACACACATACAAAAGCCCATGTTCTCTTAACTCTTCAAGCCTTTGCACCTGATTTCCATTTACTTAGAGCCTTATTCTAAGTTTTGGTCATGTATAAAATTCATCTTTTAATGGCCAGTTTAATCTTTCTCATCTTCAAGGTTCTCTCCATATCTAAAACATTCAAGACAGCTGTTTGCTATTCCCCACCCCACAATAAAAGGCTACTGCTTGATTTTTATCTCTTATTGTGATACATTCTTGGTCTGAATGCCTTCATGGTAATTCTTTTCATCTTAACCTAATTCCTGTTGACTTAGCTAATGTATCATGCTAGATCACAGGTCAACTTTTCATACTGGAAGAAGCTCTCCAGTTGTTTACTAGATAGATTATTTAAATATGTGAAAAATAGAGTTTATTCTTGTATTATTATTTCTTAATTATTGTATTATTTTCCATACTCACAACTGTAGATCTACTTTTGCCTCACCCTGTATGTATTGTACCTGCATAGTTACTACAAGTTTGAAAGTTTCTTCTATCCTTCAACTTTTTCAAGACCTTGGCTATAGCCTCCTACCATCTTTAATCACTGCTTATTGACATGGGCATCCCCTAGATAAATAAATTTATCTTTGTAGGTGTCCCTATTTTCCCTTTAAAAATCAAGGATTTATATTGTATAATCTCACATTTCTTTCAGCACTTACATTCTATACTTCCAGGTCTTATTTCTATTCAAAGTATTTATTTTTAGTACATAGATTAAAATTTGCCTTTCAATAAATGTAGAATTCTCAAAAATTCCTGGAGAAATCTAGAGATTTCTAGTCTTCGATGATATGTTTCTCTTAAAAATAAAAAGGTACCAATAAAAATATAAAAGAAATTATTCAAAGTCAATTCAATCAAGCAGTCAAGAGATTTGCCATTCTGCCATATGGAACCTCAGGAAATCTGATCTCCATAACATAAAGGAAACTTTAAGATGATTTTGCACAGAAGTCATTCTCCCTCTCATAGACCCAGGAGCTTGCTGTGATCACTCATCCTGGGAGATGCTGTCATGAACGTAAAGTAAACTGTTCCTCAGAATTGACTTCTTTGCCAAATGTTTTCACTAATTACCTGGCAGACTCTGCTTTGTCTAGGAAAATGCACTTTGAACTTGGGTGAAAGGCACAATTAGTCAAAACTAACTTGGAAGCAAAGAAAAATAGGGCAAAAGTAAAACCACACTGATGAGAGTGACAAGACAATTCACAGAGGGAAAGAAGACTCTTTCCCACAGGTAGTGTTGGGACAACTGGATAGCCACATGCAAAAATGATGAAGTTGGACCCAACCTCACACTGCATATAAATATTAACTCAAAATGGATCAGAAGACTAAGTGTAAGAGCTAAAACTATAAAACTCTAGAAAAAGCATAGGTTGAAATCTTTGTGACTCTGGATTTGGCATTGGAATTTTTAGCTATGACGCCAAAAACATGAACAATCAAAGAAAAACTGGGCAAATGAAACTTCATCAAAATTAAAAACTTTTGTGCTTCAAAGTTCACTATCAAGAAAGTAAACCAGGAGGTCATGGTTTTATTCCCAGTCAGGGTACATGCCCAAGTTGAGGGCTTGATCCCCAGTAGGGGACTTTTAGAAGGTAGCCAATCAATGATTCTCACTCGTCATTAATGTTTCTATCTCTCTCTCTCCCTTCCTCTCTGAAATCAATTAAAAATATTTTTTAAATAAATAAAGGGTGCAAACTTTTTTTAAAAAATGAAAAGGTAACCCATGTAATGGGAGAAATATATCTTAATCACATATATCTGTAAGGGTCAAATATCTAGAATATATAAAAAATCTATTACAAAAATAAAACAACAAATAAGACAATTTATTTTAAGTGAGCAAAGGATTTGACTAGATAACTCTGTAAAGAATATATACAGCCCTAGCTGGTTTGGTTCAATGGATAGAGTGTCAGCCTTGGGACTGAAGGGTCCCCGGTTTGATTCTGGTCAAGGGCAATTTGGGTTACAGGCTCTATCTCCAACCCTGGTCAGGGCACATGCATGAGGCAACAAATCGATGTGTCTCTCTCACATCGATGTTTCTCTTTCTCTCTGTCTCTCCTCCTTCCTTCCACTCTCTCTAAAAAAAGAAAAAAAAAAATCAATGGAAAAATATCATCAGGTGAGGATTAACCAAAGAAGAAGAAGAAGAAGAAGAAGAAGAAGAAGAAGAAGAAGAAGAAGAAGAAGAAAAGAAGATATACAAATGACCAATATGCATATGTAAAGATCATTGGACAACAAGAAAATATAAATTCAAACCACAATGAGCCAGGCCAGTGTGACTCAGTGGCTGAGCATAGACCTATGAACCAGAAGGTCACAGTCCAATTCCCAGTCAGGGCACATGCCTGAGTTGCAGGCTCCATCTCGGGGGGGTGGGGGGGGCATACAGGAGGCAGCTGATCAATGATTATTTCTCATCATTAATGTTTCTATTTCTCTCTCCCTCTCTGAAATAAAATTTAAAAATGTATTTTTTAAAAACCACAATGAAATACTGCTTCATATTCACTAGGATGGTTATTTTTTTTTTAAAGAAGACAACAAATGTTGGGAAGGATATACAGAAATTGAACCCTCATCCATGGTTGGTGAAAATATAAAATTGTGCAGGCACTTTGAAAAAACAGTTTGGAATTCCTTAAAAGTTAAACATACAGCTACCATGTGACTCAGAAATTCTACTCTTAGGTATATAACCAAGAGAAATGAAAACATGGCTGCACTCAAAAACTTGTACTAAATGCTCATTGAAGCTTTCCCATAATAGCTTTGAAAATTGAAAACAACCCAAATGTCCATCAAATGATGAATGGATAAACGAAATGTGAATGTGGTATAACCATGCAATGGAATGTCATTCAGTCATAAAAGATGAAATCCTAATTCATGCTACAATATGGATAAGCTTTGCAAACATTGTGCAGAGTAAAAGAAGCTAGACACAAAAGGCCACACATTGCATGTTCCATTTAAAGGAGTATCCTGGATAGTTAATTCTACAGAGACAGGAAGTAGTTAGTGGTTGCCAGGGGCTAGGGAAAGGGAAGAATAAGGCAAGGGGTTTCTTTTTTAATTATGAAATATTCTGAAATTAGACAGTAGTGATGGATGCATAACTTTGTGAATATAATAAAATCACCTGAACTGTAGACTTTAAAAGTCAACATTATAGTATGTGAATCACATCTTAATTTTAGAGAAGGTAAAAGTCAAAATTACATAATAAGTGTGAAGTTATTTGAAAAGTATAAAATGCTTTATCAGCAGTTCTCAAACATTTACTAGTAGTCTCAGAACCCCTCTACCCTTTGATCTAAATATTATTTTCTAATGCCTGATTAGAAAGAAAACTGAGAAAATTTCTGGATGTTTAGTGATTTCTTTAAAACCACAAATAATAACCCTACTATATGCTAACATAAATAACATATTTAAGAAACATAAATTTACTTTCCAAAAAAAAAATGTGAGAATAGTGTCATTGTTTTACATTTATTGTAAATCTCTGTAGAGAATCAAAACTGTTGGATTCTGCCTATAATCTACTGCCATATCATGTTGCCTCTGGAAAACTCCACTGTCTACTTGTGGGAGAATAAGAGAGGAAAAAGGAAATAATGTGTTGACTTTACAGACCCTCCAAAACTGAACCCACAACCTTTTTGTTGAATGGTTTGATACTCTAACTAACTGAGCCACCTGGCCAGGGCTAGAACTTTATTTTTAAACATAAAATTGGGACACTAAAATTTTAAAACGATTGTTCTTGATATTAACATTTCTTATTCAGTGGGCACAGCAAGGTAATTATAAAAGTTTTACATTATTTTCAGCAACACCTCACTTATTATTTATTATTTCTAGCCCCCAGGTTTAAGAGATTCTCTTCCTTCATGAGACTGATTTCCAAAAATCAAACTCTCAGGCTCAGACATTTTAGTTGCAAGTGCTATTCATTTTCCCAGTTCCTCTGTAAAACCCAAAGGCCCTGAAAAACCAAGCCAAGGTCTATGATTTCCTTTCTTCCTTCTTTCTTTCCTTCCACCCTCTCCTTTTTTTGATACAACACCAAACTACAAAGTGTCTGGGTTTTGGTACACTTCTTTAAAGTTTATATATGGGGCATTGATTTATTATAGGAACCTACCTTGCAGAGAAGATGTTTTGCCAGTCACTTACTATTTGTTTTTCTTTTTTCTTCTGGGTTTGAGGATCATGATCTAACTTCTTGTTTTCTTTAACTGTTATATCTTTTATGGCTCCTGTTTGCAACAACCAAACCTTCCAGCTATTTCCTTCGATTTTTTTGCAAGTCATCTCCTCAAGGCTTGGTTTCTCAAAGTTATTGCCTGGACCCAACTCTTCCGACATTCTCCCAACTCAAAATATATACTAAATTTTTTCTATCTATATTTGTCTGTAAGCTCATATTATTATTGCCTATCCTTTACCCACATCTGTTTTATGAAGACTTTCTATTTTCCCCCAACACCTAGTAATATTTATGCTAAAAAAATACACAAAGACAAATGCCATACATTTTCACTTATGTGTGGAATCTAAATCCTATATAATAAAAGGCTAATATGCATATAGACCCAACGGCGGAATGACTGGTCACTATGACAAGCACTGACCACCAGGCAGCAGACGCTCAACACAGGAGCTGCCCCCTGGTGGTCAGTGCTCTCTCACAGGGGGAGCATGCTCAGCCAGAAGCCTCAGCAGCACTAAAGAGCATCCAGCCAAGCAGTAAGGAGCAGCGAGCAGGTGGGTGGTAAGGAACGAGGGCTCCCAGACTGCGAGAGGATGCAAGCCAGGCTGAGGGACCGCCCCACCCCCGCAATGAATTTCATGCACTGGGCCTCTAGTAACAAAAATTAATGTAGAAACAAACTCATAGATACAGAGAACAAGTTAATGGTGACCAGATGGGAAGGGAGTTGGGCGGATAGGTGAAAAAGGTAAAAGGGATTAGAGAGGTACAAATTGCCAGTTATAATATAGTCACAGGGGACATATTCAATAATATTATAATAACTATGTATGGTGTTAGATGGGTACTAGACTTACCAGGGAGGATCACTCTGTAAATTATATAAACGTCTAATCACTATATTATGCCCCTGAAACTAATATAATATTGTATGTCAAAAAAAATAGTTATTAAATCAATAAATTAAGAAGTTATTTCTCTGACTGAACCTTCCGTCCACTCAGAATATGTAAGTCTTCCTTCAAAGGTCTACCAGGCGTCCTCAAACTACGGCCCGCAGGCCACATGCGGCCCGCCGGGTGCCGCTGCCTGTCCTGCTTAGCAGCCGACTCGTCCCGGGCCCGCAGTGCACATAGGAATTTGTTCATAGTTTTTTTTTTTAAACTATAGTCCGGCCCTCCAATGGTCTGAGGGACAGTGAACTGGCTCCCTGTTTAAAAAGTTTGAGGACCCCTGGACCTCTCCCAATTCTAAGATACTTTAACAACTCCAGTTCAAGACTGCAAAGTGTTTAAGGAAAGAAATGTGCTCAGATACAACACTGTGAATGAATAGAGGGTGTGAATGAATGCATGACCTACCCTACCTAGTCTGTTCTGTCCCTCTGACTCGGGTACCTGAGCCTCTTGGCCATTTAGCTCGATGTAAGCTTTTCCCTGTTTAGTATGGTTCTAATTTCTTGAATGGCACCACCTGTTGCCTGTCTGACCCAGCTTCAAGCTCCACACCGTGGTCTGGGCAGATTCCCAGCACAGCGCTGTGCACAGCAGATCCACCCGCACTTGAGTCCTCCGTGCGCTCTGGACATGCGCGTTTCCACTGCTGCTTACAGATGCCGTGCTCCTTCCTGTCTCAGGGCGTGTGTATCTGATATTCCTCCTGTTGAAATGCCCTCCTACTCTTCCCCTTTGCCTTTTTGAATCTACCTATATTTTTAATGTCTGACTTCGTGTACTTCATCTTTCTACAAAACCACAGCAATCTGTAGTGTGGTAATGTGTGCACTGGTTTGGGGTCAGACAACCTTGCATTCAATGGATTCTGGTATTGCTGGGCCTTTGGTTGAATTACATGACCACTTTAAGACTCAGTATCCTCATTTATGAAATGGGACTAATAAGAGTATGTTGTTTCTATTTGTAAGTGGAAATAATGGAAAGGGTTGTTGTGAGGATTAAATCAGAGAAGGCACACAAAGTGCTTTGCATAGTATTTGGCATAGGGTGAGCACTTACTGGATAGTGCTCAATAAATGCTAGTCGTGTTGTTGAAATGATAGTGATGGATAATAATAAATTGTTGGCTGTTGAACCCACACTGATCTCTCTTTTCTCTGAGTTTCGTTTTCACTGAGAGTCAGCTCCATACATTTTAGACTTCATTGTTCTCTTATTATTTCATACTAGAGGCCCAGTGCATAAAATTTGTGCATGGGGGGAGGGAGTCCCCTCAGCCCAGCCTGCACCCTCTCCAATCCCAGACCCCTTGAGGGATGTCTGGCTGAAACCGGCAGTCAGATATCCCTCTCACAATCTGGGACCGCTGGCTCCAAACTGCTCACCTGCCTGCCTGCCTGATCGCCCCTAACCACCTCTGCCTGACAGCCTGATTGCCCCCAACTGCTCTCTCCCTGGTCAACCTGGTCGCCCCTAACTGCCCCTCTGCCAGCCTGATCACCCCCAACTGCCCCCCCTCACCGGCCTAGTTGCCTCAAACTGCCCACCCCTGCTGACCTGGTTGCCCCTCACAGCCCCCCTCTGCTGGCCTGGTCACCCCTCACTGTCCCCCATGCCAGCCTGGTTGCCCCATGCAGCCTGCTGGTCAGTCGTTTGCTCGTCCCTTGCTAACCCCCCTGCTGGCCTTGTCACCCCACGCAGCCTGCTGTTCAGTTGTTACTGTGAGGGCGTTGTTACCAATTTGTTACCTTTTATTAGTATAGATGTGTAGGTTTTGCCACTTCACTTCCATTGTAGGCTCCTTACACAAAGCCAACTGCATAGTAGGAATGCTGTGTAAACTTGCAGATTGGTTGATGGGTTTTGCCTCCAGGCTGCTAAAATAACACCCAACAATGTCATTAAGGGAAAGAATTCAGATCAGGAGTGGGCCCTTTTCTGAATCCTTCAAAATCTAATTAAGCGAAGGTTTGTGCTGTAGCACCAGACACAAGATGGGAACAATTAATGTTCTTGTTGAAATCAGAATGGAGGCCATTCCTCACACCAAATGTCCTAAACCTGGCCCACAGACCATGGCATGTGCTGTTCTCACGATAAATTTGAGAGTAGTACCCTTGCAAAATCTATTCTGCTTTTGTAAACATTCATTTGTCTTCAGACTGGAATTTTCTTTTTTGAAGCCACAGATTTGTTTGCCATCAACACCTGTGATATGAAACTCTTTCATCATTTTGACGAGGGTAATTAAGAACATTCACCACATTCCATGCCAAACAGAGTAGAGGATGATCAAAAAAAAAAAAAAATCCAGAAAACAATGAGGAATATAAATGAATAAAAGTCACTTCATTCATTTGTTCTTTGAACTTATTACAAATGCTACCACTATTTACCTAATAGAATATATAATTGAACATGCATAAAATGTGGCTTTAAAAGGGTAAATGTGTTACCTAGAGCAGTTCTGAGAAGGTGGAACTACAGCTAGTAGAAAAGAAGGAAGCAAACTTCCCAAAGGATTCTGTGACTGCTTTTGGAGGGTTTTACTCTCTCTTCCAAACAGCCACTTATTTAAATTCTTCCTCAATCATTGCTACTGTCGCCATCTCCTCTCCTCTGCTTGTTCTGCTGCCCCGTCCTGCTGGCGCCACTTTTGTCCTCTACATGTCCTCAACAACTCATTTAGGTTTTTCCTCTTTGCCTTTCCCATTGAGTATTAGGGTCTACAATGACCCATGAGTAGATGCAATTTTTTATCCAAATTGGTATAATTTGGGGAGTTAAAGGGGATACACTAACAGTTATACTGGGATAGCAGGCATAAAATTTATCTGCTCTCTGAAAACCAGAATGTATTTTCATGGGAAATAAAATCTTTAGGAAATGTTTTTACATAGTTCAATTTAATAGCTCTGTGCCTTCCCTTTCCCAACTTGATTTTAAAGAGCTAACCACTTAACTGCTGCCCAGAATCATTGCCTATTATTCTATTATATAATATAAATGGCAATGCCAAGTTATTAATTCTCAAATCAGCCATTGTTAACTGTTTTTTATGCATTGGTGTTCTTGCTGTGGGTGATTGTTCATGGGTGTTTATTTATAAGTGAATCCTTGCCAAAGTATCTGGAGAATCAAAAGGTGAATTACCTAACCAGTATTGGGAGGTCCATATTCCTACCATTATCCAGACATGATAATAGTTTCTATGCATTGTCTGGTAACATCCATGTATATAGATCTTATTTTTATATTCCTCCTGGGGATTTTTTTTGGGGGGGAGGAGTGGCCTTTTTTTAGAATAAATGTCTTCTTTATGGCAAAAGCCAGGTCCTGAAAAAAACACATTGATGTGTGCTTTCCAGGTAGAAGAAAAACATCAGATGCGCTGATACCAAATAGAGTCTTATTAGTTCTATTTTTATTATAACCCATCCTCATCCAGCTCCTTTAAACACAAAATACAATGGAAGCCTAATAAATATTTGTTAACAGATACCACCAGGCTGGTATTGAAAAAAAATTAGGCTATGAGCAATACAAAATATAATCCAACTCATACTGCCTTGTATTTTGTAGAATCATTTTCATTCCTGTCACATTGAATGAATAAAGCAATGGATTCTGTGAGTCTCCATATACAGTTTTCCTAAAGGGATATTCATTTATAATGCCAAAAGTGAAAGGAAAACAAATGATTTTCTCTTTTTACAATGGCTCACTTCAGAGAGTGCCAAAAGGCCATTTCATTTGAACTAGTAATTTGTAAATTTTGAAAAATGCCCTTCCTCTCTGGACATCCCCATTTTGTCCTGTCTCCAGACTCAGAAACATCAAAGCAACGAAAAAAGAGAGCCAGTGAGTAGCAGCCTTTGTCTCAAACTCCACTCCTGTCCTTCCTTTCTCTGCCAAAGTGTGGGGCAAATGTAATTTTCCTCCCCAGAAGTAGTGCTGCCCTCAGGGCTAGTTAAAGCTTTCTTTGGGGCAAGAGGGAGTTTGCAGGCCCATTGTAAGGAAATAAGAAACCAGAAATGAATGACTCAGGCTTTCTTACTAACTTCTTGCAGATATAGATCAACATCTGCTACCAGTATTTAGGATTGTCATAAAAAATAAAATGTGTTTTCAGATATTTCTTATTAATAACAAGATATTTTTTCCTGTCTGTGTAGATAAAACTACTGATGTAACTAATGGAAAACCTTCTAGAGTTGTTTTTACTTACAGTAGAGTTGAAATTATGGTCTTCCATCAACAGCCTCTCTTCAGGGGTCCATTGTGGCCAAACACAGAGCATACAAGGATAATGGCTGGTTTTAGGGCCACTCTGAGCAAAGCCATCTTCACCATTAGAGATACAGCTCATAACTCACTGTACTCATGGTGGAACCTCAGCGCTTGACTGCCTCAATGCTGTAATGACTTATAAAGCATAGAACCTCCAGGCAGGTGATACTCAAACCAATTGACAAATTCGGGATAAATAAACACAAATAAACAACCCAAATGGTCACCCCACCTCTCCTAACTTTCCATTTTGAACATTATAAATTCCCTATTTGTACATGATTTATTGATGTTAGTGAAAACCCTTATTCTGTACTTTTGTACAATCAAGTCTTCATATAGAATATGAAATACAGTAAAGTCTAGATAAGCATATAGTAAGATGAGATTAGACCTCACCCCTTTCGAATTGCCCCTAAACACAAGTCCATCTGGATTCCCATCTTACTCCTGACCACTTTCACTTCATCTTCCTGGCTTGAGCTAAAATGTCACCCTTTCTGGGAAGCCTTCATTACTGCCCCCACACCCACCCCCCTGAAAAAGAAAAAAAGATAAGACACTATGTTATGTGCTTCAAAATCTGCCAGCATCCCTTGTTTATAGCTACTTGTGGAACAGGGATGTTATAGCTCAGGCATCTAAGACATGTTCAGTTCAGGGATCCCAAAGTGCAGGTATGGCTCTTTCATGCTCACTGCCCACTTGGTTTTCAGGGTCTCTCCTTTGGATTCATTGGGGATCAGGTTATCTAATAAGAAGACTATGAATATGCTAAAGGAATAGAAAAGGAAGATCACACGACAGAGGAAGAAAAGAGAAAATTTCATTTTCAATTCAATTATCTAGAATTTTATAATCAAAACAACGATTTTAATAGCAACATCTATATATATAAAACTCTAATATGCAAATAGACCAAAATAGCGGAACAACTGAAAACCTGTCGCCATGACATGTGCTGACCACCAGGGGGCATGTGCGGAACATGGCAAGCGTAGGCCGTGGCGAGATGGTGGAGCAGGTGAGTGGGGGTACCAGACCAAGGTAGGGCACCAGTTGCTGTCATTGGGGCAAGCCTCTGGTGGTTACTAAATAATTCTTTGCTCCTGCTCATTGCAGGCCCGCCTGGCACTCACACCTGCTGCCGGTGCCAGCCCTGCTCACACCCACTGCCAGCGCCTGGCGCCATCAGAGGGTGCAAGCGGCAGCTGCCAGCCCCGATTGCCCTGAGGGCTTCTTCACCTCCCCCTGCTCCTGAGGGACAATCGGGGCAGCAGCTGCCGCTCTCACCCACTGATGGCGCCAGTCCTGCTTGCACCCACTGCTGGTGCCATCCCCAATCGCTCCACACCATCAGGGGGTATGAGCAGGGCCAGCGTGTGGGAGTGGCAGCAGTGGCAGCAGTGGCAGAAGCAGGCTGCTGGCAGACAGAGGACCAGGGGCCTCGGTGGGAGGGGTGGATGGGAGCACAGAGGATGGGCTGAGACCCGCTCCTGTGCCCACCACAGCCTCGCAGCCCACAGTTCCTTTCAAGGTGCATGAATTCGTGCACTGGGCCCCTAGTATAATATATATGTATATATACTAGTATAAGTTTGATTCATTTAAAATATTCAGATTAGAATTATATAAAAGAGATACATCAAAATCTTGTTATTTTTGTGGGACTCTCTAGATCTTAATCTGGCTGTCGGGTATATGCACAATGGGAAGTTGGATGGAGGCCAGCCAAGTCTCTGGCTCCCACTGGCTAAACCATAGTGAGGTGCTGGTGCCACATCCTCAGGAGGGGAACCGACTGGTGTGGATCTTGGTGTAGATCAGGGGTCCCCAAACTTTTTAAACAGGGGGCCAGTTCACTGTCCCTCAGACCGTTGGAGGGCCGGACTATAGTTTAAAAAAAAAAACTATGAACAAATTCCTATGTGCACTGCGGGCCCGGGATGAGTCAGCTGCTAAGCAGGACAGGCAGCGGCACCCGGCAGGCCGGATAAATGTCCTCGGCGGGCCGCATGTGGCCTGCGGGCCGTAGTTTGAGGACGCCTGGTGAGCCATCTACTCCTGACTCAGCAGGCAAATCTCCTGGAAATTTGAGCATACTCTTTATGGTATTTATTCCCTGAGTCTACTCACTCAGTTCTTCTAGAATGTTCTTGGACTTCTCAGAAATCATCCTCAGGCATTTATTGAGCATTATTTTCTTAGTTTGCCCTTTTACCCTTGTCCCTTTTTCTTTCTTTTTTAAATATATTTTTATTGATTTCAGAGAGGAAGGGAAAGGGAGAGAGAGAGATAGAAATATCAATGAGAGAGAATCATTGATCAGCTGCCTCCTGCATGCCCCCTCCTAGAGATTGAGCCCACAACCCAGGCCAGTACCCTTGACCGGAATCGAACTGGGGACCCTTCAGTCTGCAGGCTGATGTTCTATCCGCTGAACCAAACCAGCTAGAGCCTCTTTTTCTTTTTTATTCCTGTCACATGTCCCTGTCCTCTGTCTTTCCAACACCTCATTCCTTTATTCATTTAACAGAGACCACCCAGCAGAATGACTGTTACAATCTGAAGAATATTTTAGAAAAAGTTATTTGGTGGATTTTTTCTCAGTAAATTTCTGTTGCTAATCAACAGTACTAAAAAGTAAAGCCCTGTCCCTAAGCCAGTGTGTCTCAGTTGGTTGGAGTGTCGGCCCATACACCAAAAAGTTGCAGGTTCAATCCCTGGTCGGGGCACGTAGGGGAGCTAACAGATCAATGTTTCTCTCTTACATCCATGTTTCTCTCTCTCTCTCTCTCTCTCTCTCTCTCTCTCTCTCTCTCTCTCCCCCCTCTCTCTCCATCCCTCTCTCTCTCAAATAAATAAAAAATACCCTTCAGGTGAGGATAAAAAAGGAAAAAAAAGCAGAAAGCTTATTGACCTTTCCTTGATATTTATTCCTGATGTTTCTTTCTACCTTGCATTCTGATAAGTACACTTCACTAACAACTTAGGTAAATAACTAGTATTTACCATATAATGTGCAAAATTCACTAATTCAATATTTATTTGAGAAAATTATCTGAACACCTTCTTGCCCTCATAGAACTTTCAGTCTGTAAGACAATGGATATGGGAATAAAAACAGTTAATATATAATTTCAAATATTGGTAAGTGCTATTATAGCAGGAGTGAATTATAATGAGCCTAAAATGTCAGAATAATTTGTTTTTATAAAACAAAATTAAACCTACCTCTGAACCCCTAACTTAACAGCCTGGTTGGAAAATGTAATCTCAGTCATTTTAGAGGCCACATCCCCCTCCTCCCTACAATTACAAAGAAACCCCCAAGGAAGCTTTTAAATTGGCTGAAATATGGAGAGGAACCTGCAGTCGTCAGGCCAGCATGGCTGGGATTGAATTGCTGAGGTCACTGTTTGTGCCCACACAGTCCTGGATGGGCAGGAATCTTGCAGCACACTTGAACTTAGAACTCAGCTCAGGCAATTAATCTAGTTCTAAGGGACCAGTGTTCCTATAGACACAATACAGAGCCCTGCACATTGGAACTCTGACCCTTCCCTGAATTGCTGTCAGGAAAGTGGAATAGGACTCACCCCTCTGTTTCTTTTCCAGGGCTTGGAAATGTTCTCTTCCATCCTCCAACCCCCAACTTCAAAGGCATGGCCGTTCTGCTTTCCCATCTGCACTATGCAGCATAATCTCCTCTTTGAAAGTAGGCCTTCCAAAAACCTGGGAGAGGAAAATAAAGCTAAAGGGTGTTCTGTACCCCAATTCCAATGTGTGAGGAGGTGGTTTGCACAGAACCAACAATAAGCAAATCTATGGATACCAGCTGGCTGCCTACACTTCAACTCAATTCTGACACTATCTCCTTGGAGATAGCATCAGATTCCACAGGTTAAGGGTTCAGTCTTACAAGACTGCCCTCCTCCCATTTCAGACAGCAGTCACAAGCCCAGGTTGTTATCTATATTTCTGACCAACCGGTTATAGAGCTATAGTTCAGAAGTTCCAATGATCCTGCCTTAGACTCAACTAATTTTCAAGAACAGCTCACAGAACTGAGAGAAACATTTATTTATGTTTACCAGTTTATTATAATAGGACTAGAGGCCCAGTGTACAAAATTTGTGCATGGGTAGGGTCCCTAGGCCTGGCTGGCAATCAGGGCCAATCAGGGCCTTCCAGCTGCTGGCGGGGCCTTCGTTCATTCTGCGCCTCCCCCTAGTGGTCAGAGCACATCATAGCGAGCGAGCGAACTCCCGGTCTCCTGGTCGAACCCCCAAGGGGACACTTTGCATATTAGTCTTTTTTATATATACTAGTAGATATGATAAAGGGTACAGATGAACATCCAGATGGAAGACATGCACGCGCAAGGTATGTGGGAAGGAGCACAGAGCTCCCATGCCCCTCCAGGCATGCCACTCTCCCAGAACCTCCACGTGTTCACCAACCCAGAAGCTCTCCAAACCCAGTCTTTTGGGGGTTTTGTGGAGGCTTCATTATACAGGCACAATTGATTAAATCATCTGCCATTGGTGATTGAACTCAATCTCCAGCCCTTCTACCTTCACCTTAAGTCAGGGGGGTGGGACTGAACATTCCAACCCTCTAATCACATGAGTAACTCCTCAGGAATCAGCCCTCAGCTTTAAGTTTGGTTGAAAAAATAACCTCATTAACATAACAAAAACACCATTGTTTCTCTCATCACTTAGAAAATGTGAATGTTTTAGAAGTTCTATGTCAGAAACGGGGTGAAGACCAAATATTCATATATTTCTTGCTACAAATCACAATATCACAATGGCTTTCATTATTCTGATTCTTCTATGCCAGAAAAAAGAAATGCAAATTAATATTTAAACAGATTATCCTGATACATTATGCAAGACACAAACAGGGTTACACTGAAGGATAACAAGATGGAGCCTACAATATAAGCAGTCAGACAAGGTCTACCTGGAGTCTGAGCAAGGTGAAGAAGGCAGATAAAGAGAGAGCAGGGCAGGGAGCACTCTGGCAGGGATGCTACCTGTGAAAGGCCTGGAGGTGGAGCAGAGCTCTGAGGGCCCCCAGACTGAAAAACCAGTGTAAAGAAAGCAGTTTAAAGAAAGCTTGTTAGATGATGCGGAGTGTTGTAAAATCAAGTTGGAGAGATAATAATAGGGAATCTTTCCAAATAGTAATCACTAATTGTACACTTAAATATAGTATCTTATATGTATAATCCTCATAACTGGCTTTTATTAAGAAACTAGAGGCCCGATGCAAGAAATTAGTGCAAGAGTAGGCCTTTCTTCCCCCAGCTGCTGGCACTGGCTTCCCGCTGGCACCTGGGACCCAGGCTTCCCTCGAAGCCCCAGCTTCCTCTGGAAGGTCGTCTGGTCTAATTAGCATATTGTGCTTTTATTATTATAGATTCTCTGTAGCTACCACAAAGACACATGGTGTTGACGGTAATGACATAAGTAGAATGAGCTATCAGAGCATAGAAGAAAGCGACCTAATCCAGACTGGAGAAACCATGGAGGTTTTTAAGAGGTGTTGCATCTGGGCTGAATCTTAAGGAAGGGGTTTGGCAAAGAGGGCAAGGCATTTCATTCATTGAATTCATGTGTGTGAGGGGTTGATGGATGAATTCCTTGTTCACTTAGGGCAGTGGTCGGCAAACTGAGGCTTGTGAGCCACATGCGGCTCTTTGGCTCCTTGAGTGTGGCTCTTCTACAAAATACCACAGCCTGGGCGAGTCTATTTTGAAGAAGTGGCATTAGAAGAAATTTAAGTTTAAAAAATGTGTCTCTCAAAAGAAATTTCAATCGTTGTACTGTTGATATTTGGCTCTGTTGACTAATGAGTTTGTTGACCACTGACTTAGGGAATGCTGGAAGTTTCTCACAAGTATCAATAGTCTTATTACCCTCGTAACCAGCTAGCTAATATTAATAATAGGAAAGGACCAAAGGAGAGGCAAGACATTATAAGCATGGTCATCTGGGCAGCTTTACCAGGAAGCTGCAACTTCACACTCCTAGGAACCAGTGGTCCATTCCCTGCCAGCCACTGGGGGAAGGGGTCCAACAAAGGGGAAATGGATGAATGCACAGTGAAGGTGCTTGTATCTCATTCTAACTTGGGAACAAAGATCATTGGCTAGGAGGGTAGACCCTGCAAACAATGGACTGCAGCTGGGAACACAAGCTAACCTAGCCAGATGCTGGACCAGATGGTGGAAATATGGAGTGGAAACTCTGGGCAATGGCTTTGATCTTAGCGCTGCTGAAGACAAAAATGGGACTTTTTCCATGGTGTCATAGAGGGGGAGATGAGACCTGGAAACTCAGAGGGTTTATTAAAGCTTTCTAAAATAACTCATTCTCCCATGGAGACCTCAGGAAATTCTTTTCCTTATGGTATCCCAAAAAGCCCATCTCCACCAGCAACAGGTGGGGACACAGAAAGCACCTCACTGATAACAAAACTATTCCTTAGGATTTAATTAATTTACAATTTGGCATAGCATGGACTCTGGAGCCAGTCTGGCTCGATTGGAGTCCTGGTGCTTTCATTTGTTAGCTGGGTGATGATACCAGTTTCCTTAAACTCCTGTGTCTCAGTTTTTTCACCTGCAAAATAGGGCTAATAAGAGTGCCAACCTCCTACGGTCATTGCTATCAGGATGAAATTAGTAAATCAAAGTAAAGAACTGGCACCATGTATTTCCTATGCTTAAAACATTCATTTTCATTCTTCTTTGTCCCTTTTTAAAATGCCATACTCCAGTCTTATACTGTATCATATTATAATATTTATTAAATCACTCTCGGGGAAAATACAGTGGGATACTCTAGGTTTCTCCTTTTGTTAGGAATGCAAGAAGGAGATGTTACACCCCCACCCCCTAGATACTCCAATGCTCCTTCATAAGTCCAGGAGTCTTACTCCTTTAATCTGCATAGTATATTGTAATGCCTAAGGTAGTAGGAGCTTAATAATACTTATTAGAAAAATCAATAAATGAAAAGATTCAATAAATACCAACTTGGATTCCAAGGAGAAAAACAGGAACAAACTATTGTTCTTAGCTAGCACATTCACAAATCACCCCTGATGTGTTGGAATAAACAATTCGTGACTTGTATGGCTAAGCAATAGAAGTAAGGTTTAGTTTAAAATATAATACTTGAGGGTGAGGGCATGTGCTGGTGGGGGGCGGGGGGAAGCGGCCAGGAAGAGGTCAATGGGGGGGAAATACTTTAAACAATAAAGAATTTAAATTAAAAAAAAAAGGAATCTTTGAACTACAAAAAAATAATAATAAATAAATAAAATAAAACATAACACTTGAGTATTCATTTTACATCATTGCACAATTGGATTAAGAAGTCTACCCTAAACCCAATGTACTACTCCAGCATGAAACCAACTCTTTCAGAGTCCAGAGGCTTGAGATAAGAATTAAATGAGAAAATGCCGGTTTAGCACCTTTAACCAATAAGTGTCCCATTAATAGTAGTTATGATTGTATTAGTTAGCTATTGCTGCATAACCAACCACCCAAAAGTATGTGAACTTAAAACAATGGCTGTATGTATACTGGCCAGCTGAAGGTTGGCTGGCCTAGATCAGACTTCATTGCTGGTCTTCTCCACATAGGTCATTCTGGGGCCCAGGCTGAAGGGACAGCAGCTTCCTGGGGGAAGTATGGCAACGGCACACTTCATCTTGTCAAGACCTTGTTGGGTTTCTTGCCTGTATATCACTTCTATCCCAAGAAAAGTCACCAGTGAGACTCCTTAATGTTCTAGCCTCCAGTCTGAACTTCCCTCTCGAGTCTCCTCAGGATCCAATGTGAATGCAGCAGTGAGAAGAGACGGTTCATTGAGGGTCCTGCTTCACATAGGCACACTTGCTCCCCTTGCATAAGTTATTATGAGACTTCCCTTTTTGTTTTTGATATTAACTATGTTTTTATAACCCTAAGAAAATAAAATAGATGGTTCAAATACTCATACTCACACTAGTGTTTGTTTTCTATAGTGTATATTCTGGTTTGAAGTGTCACCCAAGAATAAAGACTCTTGAGTGCTCAGTGCAAGCTCAACGTGGGAAACGTTTGCTCTGACACTTTCTCCCTTATCTCTACAGCCTTCCCTCCTCCTGTGTCCACTGCCCCAAACCCAGACTCTATCTCTAGCTTCTCAGGGTTCCCTTCCATAATGTTCAGCATAGGTTTGCAGCTCCCCACTGCTCTCTATATCCTGTCATATTATGTTTCTGTTCATTCATTCATTCTATAAATATTAATTGAACACATAACATGTTCAAAACACTGCACTAGATGCTCTGGATACAACAGCATGCAAGACAAACGTGCCTTTCTCTCATGGAATTGCATTTGGTAGGGGAAATTTAAAGAAAGCAAGTAAACAAAATAATTACAACCTGTGGTAATACTATAAGGGAAACAAGCAGGGTGATGAGAGAGAAAATAACGAAGAGGCAGCTACTTTAAGTTGGCAGGTAGCCCTTTCTGAAATCCAAAGAATGGGGAGAGGCCAGCCATGAAAGAACAAAGAAAATATGTCCGTGAAAATAAAAACACACACAGAAGTTTCAGATAGGTAAAAGCGTAGCAAGTTGGAGGTCTGGAGGAAAATGGAATGAGATCACAGAGGAGGACAGATCACACATCGCCTATAGGCCTTGGTAGGGAGGTCAGGTTTAGGTCCTGTTTGGAACCAGCTATTGATTTTAATGAATAATTATTATATTCTAGAAGCATTTAACAGCATTGACTTCGAAGTCATAAAAGTCTGGGTTTAAATATTGGCTCTGACATTATCTATACCTTCTTTCAACATTTAGAGAATAATATCTCACCCAGAGGCTTGAGATAAGAATTAAATGAGATAATGCCAGTTTAGCACCTTTAACCAATAAGTGTCCCATTAATAGTAGTTATGATTGTATTAGTTAGCTATTGCTGCATAACCAACAACCCAAAAGTATATGAACTTAAAACAATGGCTGTATGTATACTGGCCAGCTGAAGGTTGGCTGGCCTAGATCAGACTTCATTGCTGGTCTTCTCCACATAGGTCATTCTGGGGCCCAAGCTGAAGGGACAGCAGCTTCCAGGGGGAAGTATGGCAATGGCAGAAATGGAAGAGATCAAGGCCAATATGCAATCACATTTCAAGTCTAATATCCCTCTGGCCAAAGCAAAGCACACACTGAGCTCAAAGTCAAAAGGCATGGAGTTACATCCTGCCCACCATGAATCTCAAGCACATCACATGCCAAGTCCAGTACATAAATATTTTAAATAATAACTTAATCTACCCCAATTCCTGTGGTCCATAATAACCTAACATTGTTACCTTCCCCAGGAATGCTTACATTCACATGAGATTATTATTAACATACTAGAGGCCCGTTGCACAAAGAGATTCGTGCAATAGGCCTTCCTTCCCTTGGCTTCCAGCACTGGTTTTCCTCTGGCACCGGGGACCCAGGCCTTCACTCAGGCTGGAGTCTGCCATCTTTGTCTTTGCTGCAGACTCCGGAGTCTGCAGTCTTGTCTTTGCTGGGGCACTCTGCTCCTGTAGATCCCTTCGCCCCCACCCTCCCTCTCATAGCAGGGGTCCTGCCCCACCTGGCCACTTCACGCCTGGAGCAGCTGAGCGGCAGCCATCTTGGCCTTCTAATTTGCATACTTACTCTGATTGGCTGTGGGCGTAGCAGAGGTACGGTCAATTTACATGTTTGTCTATTATTAGGTAAGATGGATATAAAAATCTATAGCAAATAATTGCTAGAATAAGCAGTAGTTTCTTCTTATTCAATAATTATATGACCACAACCACAATCTATTTGTTTTATACATTTGGAAATTAGTACTTTATTGAATTTCTACCAGAAGGTCACACTTGTATTTTCCTTTAAAAATCGTTTTTATATGAAAAGCGTCTGCACAGCAAAAGAAACTGACAACAAAACAAAGAGGCAGCCAACCAGATGGAAGATATTTGCAAACAGTTGCTTCTACAAAGATTTAATTTCCAAAATATATAAAGAACTCATAAAACTCAACACCAAACAAACAAACAACCTAACAAAAAGTGGGCAGAGGTCCTGAAAATACACCTCTCCCAAGAAGACATAGGAACAGCCAATAGATATATGAAAAGATGCTCAATCTCACTGGCAATTAGGGAAATGCAAATCAAAACTTTACCTTACACCTGTTGGAGTGGCCATTTATCAACAAGACAAGCAACAACAAGTGTTGGAGAGGTTGTGGAAAAAAGGGAACCCTCATTCACTGCTGGTGGAAATGAAGACTGGTACAACCACCATGGAAAGCAGTCTGGTGATTACTCAAAAAATTAAGAATAGAGCTACCATACGACCTAACAATCCTTATCCTAGGTATAAACACACACAAAAAAAAAAAACCTCAAAGTCATGTATTCTTAAAGATATATGCACCCCCTATGTTCATTGCAACATCATTCATGGTGGCTAAGACATGGAAACAACCAAAGTGTCCTGTGATAAAGGACTGGATAAAGAAGATGTGGCACATATACACAATGGAATACTACTCAGTCATAAGAAATGATGAAATAGCAACAACATGGATGGACCTTGAGAACATTATGCTAAGTGAAATAAGTCAGTCAGAAAAAGTAAGAACTATATGATTTCACTCATAGGTGAGATAGTAAACTGAAACTCATGAACACAAACAGCAGTGTGGTGATTGGCAGAGGGAAGGGGGTGTGGGGTAGGGGTAAAGGGGTCTTAATATAAGATGACAGGAGAAGATTTGACTTTGGGTGGTGGGCACATGGTGAAATATGCAGATCTTGTAACATAGAAACCCACACCTGAAACCTATCTATACATATAAAAGGCTAAGTGTCCATCCATCTGACCAGTAGCTATGATGCACACTGACCACCAGGGGGCAGACGCTCAACACAGGAGCTGCCATGATGCGCACTGGCTATTTAAAAATAAACGGCATCATGGACCTGGCGCCGACAAACCAACATTTGGCTTCCCCGCAAGTGGGACACAGGCCCTGCCACCATCCTGGAGTGACACCCCACCAAATCGCAGCCAACGCTGCCAAGACCCCATGGCGCAAAATGCAGCCCACAGCCCAGCCAAGCCCAGAAATGGTCGCTGTGGGTACTGGGTAATGACGCAGCAACGCCTGGCTTCCACTCCCTCATGACTAGCCTCCTTGGAGTTTATTCAGCCCAGGAACCCAACTTGCTTTATAGCCAGGTATAAGTTTTCTCTCTTGGCCGCGACCAGCACGGCTAGAGAGTAGACGAGTCCTTAGTAGGAGTGGCTGGGGATTGAGAAAAGGGAAAAAAAGAGACAGACACAAAGACTTTAAGTAAAGCTGGGGCCAGGTGGGATGTTGTCCTCGGATGGAGAGACAGTGACCCAGAGCTAGTGCAGCACATTTATTATATACAGCATAATACCAGGAAGTTTTACTAGAGTTTAAGACAAAGGAAATTATGTGAAATCATGGTTAAAGATCAAGCTGCAATTCTTCATTCTTGTGGCTTCTTTGATATTGTTACTCCAGGCTGAGCCCGGATAATTGTGTCCATTCCTGGTGCCTGGCTGACCTTAGATAACGAAACCCACCCCCTGGCACCTGAGCTAAAGGTCAGGCTGACAACATACCTGCCTCTGGCAAGGTATGTTTCTAGGACGTAACTCTGCCGACGCCACTGGACTCAGCTGACAATCAGCTCATGTGCCTTCCCAGATGCTCTCTACAGCCAGATGCAAACCTTTTACAGTTTAACCCAGCCTTGGACAAACTACAGCCCGCGGGCCAGATCCGGCTGTTCTATCCGGTTCTCTTGCTCTCCCCTCCGCTCCTTTACTTTGAATTTATATTAGTTCACACAAACACTCCATCCATGCTTTTGTTCTGGCCCTCCAGTCCAGTTTAAGAACCCATTGTGACCCTCGAGTCAAAAAGTTTGCCCACCCCTGGTTTAACCAAATGTTTGTGAAGTGTTTTCCCATGCCTCATCTCATTTGATCCTCACAGAGGTCCTGGAGTAGGTAGATAGGAGACTCGGTAGAATCCTATTTTCTTTTTATTAGCTGGAAAATGGAGATTTAGAAAGTTTAGAAACTTGACCCAACTGAAAAGAAGTAAGAAATGGTGGAACTTGAAAATGACTTCAGGTTTTCTCACTGTGCAGAATATAGTCAAACACTGCTACAGTTAAATATTTTACCCTTTGTTCTCCCTGCATGATCTACAATAATAATCTGCTTCATGTTGATATTTACTGCTGTGTACAATTACCTGAAAGAGTAGTTGGGATGCTTCACTTGGCTGGAAAAAGTTTAGCTACATCAGAAAGCAGGTCTAGAGGATCAAAGATGGCGGCGTAGGTAAACACCTAAACTGCTGCCTCGCACAACAATTTCAAAACTACAACTAAAAGACAAAACGTCTATCACCCAGAACCATGGGAAAGCTGGCTGAGTGGAAGTTCTACAACTAGAAGGAAAGAGAAAAGAGCATTGAGACATGCACAAGCGCTGAAAAGCTGAGGTACGGAGGCGAGCGAATCGGGCTGGTGGCGGGCGACTAGGTGTGCTGCTTTTGTCAACCCGAAGGGAGACAAGCTCCTGATTACTCCGAACTCCAGTTTCTGGGGAGATGCGGGGGACCCAAACTCCTATGGGGAGAAGCTGGACTGTCTGCCATCAGGTCGGAAAGTGAGGGTGGCTTGCTTGCAGGGCTGCATGCAGGAATAATTGTTTACTGCGCTGGGGCGCAGGACATGGGGACGCGGTCGGAGACGCACTGCCAACTTACTGGCAGCCATCACTGTTTGCCACGCCCTAGCCTAGTGACACCCTGAGACCCCGCCCTGCACAACCTACAAACCCACCCAAGCTCTAAACAGCGGCTTTAGCATATGAATGGCCTGCCCTATCGCAGCTTAACCTAGCAAACTTGCAGCCCGGGTCAGGCAGCTCCAAAACCTCCAAACCCCAAGCAAAGAGGAGAAAACTGTAGTTCTCGCTGTAGCTCCTGCTGGGTGGCCTCAGACAGTAGCTGACCTGCACCCCATTGGAGATCCAGAAGCCAGTGTACCTACTGGTCAGTGTGAGACACCAGATTTCAACTCCTCACATCCATAAGTGACACATTCAAGAGGCAGACTCAGTGAGCACCAAAGCCCCACTGAAACAAGTCCTGCACCATAAGCGTGTCTACAGCGCAGCAGTTCTTCCATTATAGACACAGCGAGTCCTCACAGCCAATTGGCCTGGAGGTCAATTTCTCCCAGTGTATCAACAGCAATCAAGGCTTAACTACACCAAGACTTTGCACTTAGCCCACAAAGGGGCGGACCAACAGCGTTCACCTCAGGTGATTGGGGAGTCTGAGCTACTGGCCCCTATAGGTCACCTACCACACAAAGCCACTCCATCAACACAGGGAAGCAGCAAAATGCGGAGACCAAGAAACATGTCACGAATGAAAGAAATGGAGGAAAGCAAACTACTGGACGACACAGAGTTCAGAACCACATTTATAAGGTTACTCAAGAATCTTCTAAAAACCACTGAGGAACTTAGTGAGACCTTTAAGGATCTTAATGAGAATGCCAAAAAAATGGAAAAGGACCAGTCAGAAATTAAGCATACACTGTCTAAAATAAAGAATATACAGAAACTCAACTGTAGATCAACATACCCCAAGAATCAAACCAAAGATCTGAAATATGAGGAAACAAAAAACACCCAACCAGAAAAACAAAAAGAAAAAAGAATCCAAAAACATGAAGATAGTGTAAGGAGCCTCTGGGACAACTTTAAGTGTACCAACATCCAAATTTTTGGGGTGCCAGAAGAAGAGAGAAAGCAAAATATTGAAAACCTATTAGAAGAAATAATGACAGAAAACTTTCCCTATCTGGTGAAAGAAATAGACTTACAAGTTTAGGAAGCACACAGAACCCCATACAAGAGAAATCCAAAGAGGACCATACTAAGACACATCATAATTAAAATGCCAAGGGCAGAAGACAAAGACAGAATCTTGAAAGCAGCAAGAGAAAAACGGTTAGTTACCTACAAGGGAGTACCCATACAACTGTCAGCTGATTTCTCAGCAGAAACTATGCAGGCCAGAAGGGAATGGCAAGAAATATTCAAAGTGATGAACAGCAAGAACCTACAACCAAGATTACTCTACCCAGCAAAGCTATCATTCAGAGTTGAAGGTCAGATAAAGAGCTTCACAGACAAGAAAAAGCTAAAGGAGTTCATCACCACCAAACCAGGATTACATGAAATGCTGAAGGGTATTCTTTAAGAAGAGGAAGAAGAAGAAAGAGGTAAAGATAAAAATTATGAACAACAAAATGACATCAAATACATACCTACCAACAAGTGAATCTAAAAATCAAGTGAATAAAAAATCTGAAGAACAGAATGGACTGGTGAATATAATAGAATCAGGAACATAGAAAGGGAGTGGACTGACAATTCTCAGGGGGAAGGGGGTGCGAGGGGTGCGGGAAGAGATTGGACAAAAATCTTACACCTATGGATGAAGACAGTGGCGGGGGTAAGGGCATGGGGTGGGGTGGGGTGGGGTGGGGAATCAGGTGGAGGGGAGCTATGGGGGGAAAAAAAGAGAAACACCTGTAGTAATCTGAACAATATTTAAAAAAAAGAAAGAAAGAAAGCAGGTCTAATTAAGCAGGCTTATTCTATCTACACTAATAAAAGAGAAACATGCAAATTGACCATCCCTCCACTACACCCACCAGCCAATCAGGAGCAAGTATGCAAATTAACCCAACAAAGATGGTGGCAGCCACGGAGCTGGAGCGAGCAGGATGCTTGGGTTGCCAACCAGCGATGGAGGAAGCCAAGCTTCCCACCTGCTCTGGCTGGCCCTGGCCTCCGCTCAAGGCTACAAAGTTTCAATTATAGAAGATAAACAAATCCCAGATACCTGCTTCCATCCGGCCCTGGCCTCTGCTCAAGGAGGCACTGGAAAAAAAAAAAGAAAAGAAAAATGGAGGGGCTGGGAGCTTGGGTCACCGGGGCGTGTGGCCAGCCTGCAAACAGCCCTCAGCCCCTCACCCAGGCTGGCCACACCCCCATAGCCTGATCCCTGTAAACAGCAGTTGAACATCCCTCGAGGGGTCCCAGATTGGAGAGGGTGCAAGCTGGGCTGAGGGACACCTCCCCGCCACAACCCCCGTGCATGAATTTTGTGCACCAGGCCTCTACTATATTTATAAAAGGCTAAGTTGACTTGTGCATGCATGATACATATAAAGCTCTCGCTGGCGCCAATCACACGTGGGTGTTTTGATCTGTCATTGTTGATTGTGAATTTGGTTGACACTTCTATTATAGGGAAAGGGTGAATAGCGATATTAAAATATTTCTTCTAATTAATTTCCTTTCAATGTGCATGAATCCATGCACCAGGACACTAGTATGTTCAAGTTGACCAATGTCACCCCAACAAATTTAATAAATATAAAAAGATAAAAATAATAAAAATAAAAATCATTATTATAGAACCACTGAGGTTGCCAATCATTTCACCGATTGATCCTCATGTAGGACTTGCCATTTTTCAGAAGTGACTACTTATGCATAGGCCAGTGAAACAAAGAACTGGAGTAACAGAATCAATTTAATTGTTTTTAGTAGAGGGCTGAATGATCAGAAAGTCTGTGCGTATCTTTTCCTCTCTGTAACTTCAGCCAACCAGTCAGACTCATTTTACAAGGAGAGGAAATGAAAAAACAGGGAGTTGTACACATAAGTAATAACGATTAGGAGCTGGGATACTAGCTCCATGGGGCGGTGGGAGATACTAAACTAAAATGCATTACAGCTCAATTCCTGATGAAGTCAATCCAGCCAAATTGCCTTATATTAGCGCTATGACGGCTCCGGGAGAAAGGCATCCTGCATGCCAAAATCCAGAATGAGAGCTGCTTTCTGTGTCTCTCTCCACAGATGCACCACAGCCTTAGAGCCACCGAGAGAGCCGAAAGGTTGTCTGGAGACTGAACAATTACCCCTCCCATACTGTGCTTGCTTTTACACAAAAGCAAATAGAACCTAAAGTGAACAAAATTGCCAAAGGTAGCATTTGAGTTTTCATTCACAGGCCTTTAAGAGACTGTTTATCCCAGGGATAGAAATTAACTTGCTTTTCACAAGGTACTAAGCTAGAATCACTTTATGTTTGATCGCAGTAAAGATGCTGTTAATTTTCATTTATTCCTCACCATTAGAGGGAGGGGGAAATCAGCATCATGCTGTTTAAATTCTAATTTTGTTCAAGGAAATAAACTTGCCTACTTCAAAATCTCCCTGACTCCATATCCCCGTCACATCCTCTTCCCCACCAGCCCTATTCCTGAAATATCTTAAATACAAGAGTTCTTTTATGCTGAGAAGACAAAGATAAAAACCCAAAAGGACACCTTTGTGATATCTGAGATTTTAATAACTATTTTCCAAGAGGATTGATTCGTACTTTCTGTCTTGGTCCATTGACAAATTTTGCTCTCTATTCTTCCAGATCAGAAAATATACACTGAAGTGGCCATATTAAACTGGAAACTACACCTAATAAGGTTAAGGTAGTTTTATGAATATAATCAATTAATGTGCATGTGTGTGTGTGTGTGTGTGTGTGTGTGTGTGTGTGTGTGTGTGTGTGTTTGGTGCAGGTATGTGGCGTTGGGGGTTTGGGGTCCAGGGTAGAGGTGGGGAGTCCAGTCAGAGACAAAGCTGAAGAGATTGCCTATCACCAGATGAAGAAAGAAGTTGCTGAACCAGCTCAAGGAGTTTGAATTTTCTTCTCTGGACACTGTGAAGCCATTGGGTAAGTCTGGGGAATCCTTCGTGGTGTAATAGAATTGATGTGAAATAGGAAGGCACTAAGAACTGAACTAAGATGCTTGTTAAATAGATGTTGCAGGGTATTTTTAAAGGGGCCTTAAAGGAACTGGTGGGGAGAGGGTCCTGTACAGAAACGGTTGCTGGGAATAAGAAGACCAAGTTCAAGATCACATGCCTGTACCACATTAACACCACAGATCATCAATTCTCCCTTTTAGGAAGTGCAACAACTTCCTCTCACCTTGTTGGGAGTGTTAAATGAGACAAAATACTAACGTACAGAACATTTTGTCATCTGTGATAAGCTGATCCAGCAGTAAATCCTGACCACTTATCCCGAATATCACCACTTCCATAGCCTTTATGCTGGTCCAACTTTAACTCTGACTGGATTATGGCAATTACTTATTTTTTTTCATGTACATATTTTTTGAGATTATTAATAATTTTTATTGTGAAAGTATTACATATTCATGTACACATTTATTATTTTATTTTTATTGTTGACACTATTATAGATGTCCACATTTCTCCCCCTTTTGTTCACCTCCACCCAGTCCCATTGCCCTCTGGCCATCACCACACTGTTGTCAGTGTCCATGGGTTATGTATATATGTTCTTTGGCCAATCCCTTCACCCTCCTTTATCCAATCCCCTTTGAAAGCTGTCTGTCTGTTTCATGTATCTATGCCTCTGTTTCTATTTTTATCATCCATTTATTAGATTCCACATATTGGTCATTTTTTGACTGGCTTACTTTGCTTAGCATAATAATCTCCAGGTCCATCCATGCTGTTGCAAAAGGTAAGACTTCCTTCTTTATTACAGTCATGTAGTATTCTATTGTGTAAATGTACTACAGCTTTTTTATCCACTCATCTACCAATGAGCACTTGGGCTGTTCCATATCTTGGCTCCTGTAAACAACACTACTATGAACATAGAGGTACATACATTCTTTCCAGTTGTTTTTTGGGGGGATTCTTAGGCTATATTCCCAGAAGTGGGATCGCTGGGTCAATGGGAGTTCCATTTTTAATTTTTTGAGGAAACTCCGTAGTGTTTTTCATAGTGGCTGTACCAGTCTGCATTCCCACCAGCAATGTACTAACTAGTTTCCCCTTTTCCCCACATCCTCATCTGTTGTTTATTGATGGCAGCCATTTTGGCAGGTGTGAGGTGATATCTCACTGTGATTTTAATTTGCACCTCTCTATGAGTAGTGACGTTGAACATTTTTTTATATGTCTATTGGTCATCTGTATGTCCTTTTTGGAGAAGTGTCTATTCAGGTCTTGGCCCATTTCTTAATTGGATTGTTTATCTTCCTGGTATTGAGTTATAAGTTCTTTATAAATTTTGAATATCAACCCCTTATCAAATGTATCATTGGCAAATATGTTTTCCCAGACAGTGGATTCCCTTTCTATTTTGTTGATGGTTTCTTTTGCTGTGCAGAAGCCTTTTAGTTTGATGTAGTCCCTTTTGTTTATTTATT